>NC_089251.1:266473723-267181423 GCF_963930625.1 Muntiacus reevesi
TGTACAAACAAGGTCACACATGCACTGGAACCCAACACAAAGCAATAGTCCATAGGAGCCTGGGCAAGATTTACCTAAGGGTCTTACCTAAGGGTCTCGGGTGAACACCTGGGTTGGCAGGGGTTGCCTATAGCTCACTGTGGGAGGAAGGAGACTGTATCTGAAGCCCAAGGGAGTATTAATTGGTGTGAGCTCTCCCAGAGTAAACTATTTTGGCACCAAGACCTGACCCCACTCAATAAATTGAAACCTCTAATACTGGAACACCTGAGGCCAAACAACCAGCAAGATAGGAACACAGCCCCACCCATCAGCAGACCGGTTGCCTAAGGTCATACTAAGCTCACAGAAACTCAAAGCATACCCCTTAATATGGCCTTGCAGCTCAGAGGAACAAGACACAGCTCCACCCAGCAAAAGGAAAGCAGTAGTTCATCTCACCAGGAAACCTTCCCAAGCCTCTGGACCAACCTCACCCACTAAGGGGAAGACACCAGACAAAGAGGAACTACAATCTTGCAGTGTGTAGAAAAGAGACAAACACATAAGTTAGAAAAAAATGATAGGACAGAGAAGTATACTGCGGGTGAAGGAGCAAGATAAACACCTACAAGAACAACTAATGAAGAAGAAATAGGTAATCTACCAGAAAAATAATTCAGGGCAATGATAATAGAGATGTCTCACAATCTCAGAGAAAATGGAGGCTCTGATTCAGGAGATATAAAAAAATGTTTAACAAATACCCAGGAGAACTAAAGAACAAATAAACATATATGACCAAAACAAGAACTGAAATGAAAAATACTCTAAAAGGAATCAATAGCAGAGTAACTGAGGCAGAAGAATGGATAAGTGACCTGGAAGATAGAATGGGGGAAATCATTGGCATGAAACAAAATAAAGGAAAAAGGATAAAAAGAAATGAGAATAGTCTCTGATACCTCTGGGACAAAATTAAATGTACCAACATTTTCATGATAGGGTTCACAGAAGAAGAGAAAGAGGAAGGACCTGAGAAAATACTTGAAGAAATTATAATCAAAAACTTCCCTAACATGGGAAAGGAAATAGTCATCCAAGTTCAGGAAAGTCCAGGGAATTCCATACAGGATAAACCCAAGGAAAAACATAGTAAGACACATATTAATCAAACTAACAAGAACTATCAGGCTTCCCTGATAGCTCAGCTGGTAAAGAATCCGACTACAATGTTGGAGACCTGGGTTCGATCCCTGGGTTGGGAAGATCCCCTGGAGTAGGGAAAGGCTACCCATTCTAGCATTCTGGGCTGGAGGATTCCATGGACTGTATAATACATGGTATCACAAAGAGTTGGACACAACTGCGTGACTTTCAATATCAATATCAACAAAAATTAAAGACAAATACAAAAATATTAAAAGCAAAAGGAGAATAGAAACAAGTAATGTATAAGAGAATCACCATAAAATTATCACCTGATTTTCCAGCAGAAACTGCAGGCCAGAAGGCAGTGGCATGATATATTTAAAATGATGAAAGTGTAAACCTACAACCAAGAATGCTGTACCCAGCAAGGCTCTCCTTCAGATTCAGTAGAGAAATCAAAATCTTTAAGTAAAACTAAGAGAATTTAGTGTGTATATATACACACACACACACACACACACACACACACACACACACGCACGCACACACATACACACACACATATTTATGCCATTTACAAGAGACTCACTTCAGATCGAGGGACACATACAGACTGAAAGTGAGAGAATGAAAAAGATATTCCATGCAAATGGAAATTAAAGAAAGTTGGAGTAACAGTATTCATATCAGAGAAAATAGACTTTAAAACAAGGACTGTTACAAGAGGCAAAAAAGGCACTAATAATGATTAAAGGATCAATCCAAAAAGAAGACATAACAATTGTAAATATATATGCACCCAACATAGAAGCACTTCACTATATAAAGCAAATGCTAACAGACATAAAAGAAAATATCAACAGTAACACAATAGTAATGGAGGACTTTAACCTCCACTTACACCAATGGACAGGTCATCCAGACAGAAAATGAATAAGGAAACAAAAGACTTCAATGATACATTAAACCACATAGATTTGATTGTCTTTTATAAGATACCATTGTTCAGGCACCAAGTCTTGACTGACTGCCATGGACTGCAGCATGTCAGGCTTCCCTGTCTCTCACCAACTGCCGGAGTTTTCTCAAGTTCATGTCAATTGAGTCGATGATACTATCTAATCATCTCATCCTTTCCCCCTTCTAATCATCTCATCTTCCACCCCCTTCTCCTTTTGCCTTCAATCTTTCCCAGCATCAGGGTTTATTCCAATGAGTTGGCTGTTTGCATCAGGTGGCCAAAGTATTGGAGTTTCAGCTTCAGCATCAGTCCTTACAATGAGAATTCAGAGTTGATTTTCCATAAGATTGATTGGTTTGATCTGCTTGCTGTCCAAGGGACTCTTGAGTGTCTTCTCTAGCACCACAGTTTGAAAGCATCAATTCTTCAGCACTCTGCCTTCTTTATGGTTCAACTTTCACATCTGTACATGACTGTACACATCTGTAGAAAGACCATAACTTTGACTATGTGAACCTTTGTCAGCAAAGCAATGTTTTTGTTTTTTAACACACTGTCTAAACAAGATATTTACCCAAAAGCAGCAGAATATGTACTCCTCTCAAATGCACAAAAAACATTTTCCAAGATAGATCACATTCTGGGTTGCAAATCAAGCCTGGGTATATGTAAGAAAACTGAAATTATATCAAATATCTTTTCCCAAACACAACACTATGGGATTAGGAGCAAATTACAAGGGGAAAAAAGTTTGAAAATTAAAAAAAAATATACATGGAGCCTAATCAACTTGTTATTTAATAACCAATGAATCACTGAAGAACTCAAAAAGGAAAATTTAAAAATTACCTAAAGACAAATGACAATGGAAACATGATGATCTAAAACATGGGACAAAGCAAAAGCAATTCTAAGAGGGAAGTTTATAGCAATAAAATCTTTCTGGCTTACTTCACTCTGTATAATGAGCTCCAGTTTCATCCACCTCATTAGAACTGATTCAAATGAATTCTTTTTAATGGCTGAGTAATATTCCATGGTGTATATGTACCACAGCTTCCTTATCCATTTGTCTGCTGATGGGCATCTAGGTTGCTTCCATGTCCTGGCTATTATAAACAGTGCTGCGATGAACATTGGGGTGTACGTGTCTCTTTCAGATCTGGTTTCCTCAGTGTGTATGCCCAGAAGTGGGATTGCTGGGTCACATGGCAGTTCTATTTCCAGTTTTTTAAGAAATCTCCACACTGTTCTCCATAGCGGCTGTACTAGTTTGCATTCCCACCAACAGTGTAAGAGGGTTCCCTTTTCTCCACACCCTCTGCAGCATTTATTGCTTGTAGACTTTTGGATAGCAGCCATCCTGACTGGCATGTAATGGTACTTAATTGTATGGAATTTAGAAATGTGGTACTGATAACCCTATATGCAAAACAGAAAAAGAGACACAGATGTACAGAACAGAATTTTGGACTCTGTGGGAGAAGGCGAGGGTGGGATGTTCTAAGAGAACAGCTTTGAAACATGTATATTATCAAGGGTGAAACAGATCACCAGCCCAGGTTGGATGCATGAGACAAATGCTCAGGGCTGGTGCACTGGGAAGACCCAGAGGAATGGGTTGGGGATGGAGGTAGGAGGGGGGATCAGGATGGGGAATACATGTAAATCCATGGCTGATTCATGTCAATGTATGGCAAAACCACTACAATATTGTAAAGTTACATTAGCCTCCAACTTATAAAGGTAAATGGGGAAAAAAAATGAAATAAAATCTTACCTCAGGTAACAAGAAAAAATTCAAATAAACAGCCAAATTTTACACCTAAAGCAACTATAGAAAGAAAGACAAACAAAGCTCAGTGTTGGTAGAAGGAAAGAATTCATAAATATCAGAGCAGAACAAATGAAATAAAGACAATGAAAACAGTATCAAAGATCAGTGAAACTAAATGCTGGTTCTTTGAAAGATAAACACAATTCATAAACATTTAGCCAGATTCATCCAAAAAAAGGGAAAGTATCCAAATCAATAAAATTAGAAATGAAAAACAAGAAGTTATAATAAACAGCATAGAAATACAAAGGATCATAAGAGACTGCTACAAGCAAATTTATGCAAATAAAATGGACAACTTGAAAGAAATGAACAAATTCTTAGAAAGGTACAATGTCTCAAGACTAATCTAAGAATAAATAGAAACTATGAACAGAACAATCACAACTACTGAATTTGAAAGTCATCTATAAACTCCCAACAAACAAAAGTCCAGGACCAGGGGGGAGGAGCCAAGATGGCGGAGGAGTAGGACGGAGAGACCACTTTCTCTCCTAGAAATTCATCAAAAAAATAACTGAACGCAGAGCAAACTTCACAAAACAACTTCTGATCGCTAGCTGAGGTCATCAGGCGCCCAGAAAAGCAGCCCATTGTCTTCGAAAGGAGGTAGGACAAAATATAAAAGATAAAAAGCGAAACAAAAGAGCTAAGGACGGAGATCCGTCCCGGGAAGGGACTTAATAGAGGACGTTCCCAGACACCGGGAAACCCTCGCTCTGGCGGGCCTGGGGGAAGTGTTGGAATCTCAAGAGTTTGAATCTGACTGGGAGGGATACAATAAATAAAACCCACAGATTAAGAGCCTAAAAGCAACTCCCAGCAGAAAAGTACCCCAGACGCCCGCATCCGCCACCAGCAAGTGGGGACGGAACGGAGAGGAGCGGGCGGCATTACTTGGGGCTGGATCCGGGCCTGAGCACCCTGAGGACAATCAGAGGGAGCTTTTGTGAGTTGCCAACTTGAACTGTGGGACAGCAAAAGAGACAGAAAATTAACCGGCCCGAACACACTGCCGGCCGTTCGCAGAACAAAGGGACCGAGATTCTGGGCGGCCGAAGCCCGCCGGGAGGGTCGTGGCGAGACGGAGGGCGCGGGCGCCCGACCGGCGCGGGCGGGAACTGCGGCTGGGGACACGGAGGGCAGAGGGCGCGCGCTCCCGACTGGCGCCGGCGGGGACTGAGACTGGGACCGCGCGGGGCAGAGGACGCGCCGCACCCGGGGAGAGAGCGCCCGTCAAGCGCCTGGCTGCCTGGGCCGCTCGGGCGGCGTGGGGACGGAGCGCGGGCCCGGCTTTGTGTGCCGCGCTTTTGTGAATCGCCCGAGGGCTGGAGCCGCGCGCAGCGTGGCGCGCGCTTCAGACGGAGCAGCCCGGAGCCTGAGCAGCGCAGATCGAGAAAAGAGCGCAAGCCTCTCCCGGGAGCGCCGGTCCCTCCCCGCACAGCCCCTCGCCGCAGCGCGACGGAACTAGCTACCTGAATAAGAATCCACCTCCGCCCCGTGTGTCAGGGCGGAAATTAGGCGCGGAAGAGAGACCGGCAACAGAACCCAAATAAACAAAGGGACCGGTGTAACAGATTAAAATCCCTGAAGAAACCACGGACTGACTACACCGGAAGGGCCTGTAGATATCGA
This sequence comes from Muntiacus reevesi, assembly GCF_963930625.1. Classification (NCBI taxonomy): domain Eukaryota; kingdom Metazoa; phylum Chordata; class Mammalia; order Artiodactyla; family Cervidae; genus Muntiacus; species Muntiacus reevesi. Next base: position 266,479,288 of record NC_089251.1, read on the forward strand.
GAAGTGTAAGCTGGAACGAGGAGCTATCTGAAGCTGAGCCGAACCCACACTGACCGCAACAGCTCCAGGGAAACTCCTAGATATATTTTTTCTTTTTCTTTTTTTTTTTTTTTTTTTTTTTTTTTTTTCTTTTTTTCTTTTTTTTTTTTTTTTTTTAAGTAAGGAAAAAAAAATTTTTTTTTCTTTCTTTTTTCTTGGTTCTCTTTTATTTTCCTTTAAAAATTCCTTATTACTCCCCCATTACTCCTTAACTTTCATTTTCATAGATTTTTACGATTTTTTTTAATTACGCAAAACAATTTTTTTCTCATTCTTTTTTCTTTTTCTTTTTTTTTTTTCTTCTTTTTTTCTTTTCTTTTTTCTTCTCTTCTATTTTCTTTTTCTTTTTCTCTTATTTCTTTTAAAGCCCTCTAGCACTCCTTTTACTACGCCTTAATTTTCATTTTCAATCCACTATAACCTTACAGAAGAAAGAGAAAGGGAAGAAAAAAAAAAAAAAAAAAAAAAAGAAGAGAAGCCCTATTTTTATACCAAACTTCATATATATTTCTAAAATTTCTTTTGTGTGTTTTGGTTTTTGTTTTTAATATAGTATTTTTAAGAGTCTAACCTCTACTCTAGATTTTTAATTTTTGTTTTTCAGTATATGATATAAATTGTGAACATTTAAGAATCCAATATTCAGCTCCCATTTTTATTCACGAGTGTGTTGATTATTCTCTCCCAATCTTGACTCTGTTTTCTACCTCAGAACACCTCTATTTCCTCCTTCCCCCTTCTCTTCCCAATCCAATTCTGTGAATCTTTGTGGGTGTCTGGGCTACGGAGAACACTCTGGGATCAGACAACTTCGTAGATCTGTCTCTCTCCTCTTGAGTCCCCCTCTTTCTCCTCCTGCCCATCTCTATCTCCCTCCTCCCTCTCCTCTTCTCCATGTAACTCGGTGAACCTCTCTGGGTATCCCTAACGGGGGAGAAACTTTCCACCATTAACATAGAAGTTTTATTATCAGTGCTGTATAGTTGGAGAAGTCCTGAGACTATAGGAAGAATAAAACTGAAATCCAGAAGCAGGAGACTTAAGCCCAAAACCTGAGAACACCAGAAAACTCCTGACTACATGAATCTTTAAGTAATAAGTGACCCTACAAAAGCCTCCATACCTGCAACGAAACCAACCACCACCCAAGAGCCAATAAGTTCTAGAGCACGACATACCACGCAAATTCTCCAGCAACGCAGGAACATTGCCCTGAACGTCAACATACAGACTGCCCAAGGTCACACCTAACACATAGACCCATCTCAAAACTCATTACTGGGCACTCCATTGCTATCCAAAGAGAAGAAATCAAGATCCGCACACCAGAACACTGACGCAAGCTTCGCTAATCAGGAAACCTTGACAAGCCAATCGTCTAACCCCACCCACTGGGTAAAACCTCCACAATAAAAAGGAACCACAGACCTCCAGAATACAGAAAACCCACTCCAGACACAGCAATCTAAACAAGATGAAAAGGCAGAGAAATACCCAACAGGTAAAGGAACATGAAAAGGGCCCACCAAGTCAAACAAAAGAGGAGGAGATAGGGAATCTACCTGAAAAAGAATTTAGAATAATGATAATAAAAATGATCCAAAATCTTGAAAGCAAAATGGAGGTACAGATAAATAGCCTGGAGACAAAGATTGAAAAGATGCAAGAAATGTTTAATAAAGATCTAGAAGAAATAAAAAAGAGTCAATTGAAAATGAATAATGCAATGAATGAGATCAAAAACACTCTGGAGGGAACCAAGAGTAGAATAACGGAGACAGAAGATAGAATAAGTGAGGTAGAAGATAAAATGATGGAAATAAATGAAGCAGAGAGGAAAAAAGAAAAAAGGATCAAAAGAAATGAGGACAACCTCAGGGACCTCTGGGACAATGTGAAACGCCCCAACATTCGAATCATAGGAGTTCCAGAAGAAGAAGACAAAAAGAAAGGCCATGAGAAAATACTCGAGGAGATAATAGCTGAAAACTTCCCTAAAATGGGGAAGGAAATAGCCACCCAAGTCCAAGAAACCCAGAGAGTCCCAAACAGGATAAACCCAAGGCGAAACACCCCAAGACACATATTAATCAAATTAACAAAGATCAAACACAAAGAACAAATACTAAAAGCAGCAAGGGAGAAACAACAAATAACACACAAAGGGATTCCTATAAGGATAACAGCTGATCTATCAATAGAAACCCTCCAGGCCAGAAGGGAATGGCAGGACATACTGAAAGTAATGAAAGAGAATAACCTACAACCTAGATTACTGTACCCAGCAAGGATCTCATTCAGATATGAAGGAGAATTCAAAAGCTTTACAGACAAGCAAAAGCTGAGAGAATTCAGCACCACCAAACCAGCTCTTCAACAAATGCTAAAGGATCTTCTCTAGACAGGAAATGCAGAAAGGTTGTATAAACGTGAACCCAAAACAACAAAGTAAATGACAACGGGACCACACCTATCAATAATTACCTTAAATGTAAATGGGTTGAATGCCCCAACCAAAAGACAAAGATTGGCTGAATGGATACAAAAACAAGACCCCTATATATGCTGTCTACAAGAGACCCACCTCAAAACAAGGGACACATACAGACTCAAAGTGAAGGGCTGGAAAAAAATATTTCACGCAAACGGAGACCAAAAGAAAGCAGGAGTCGCAATACTCATATCAGATAAAATAGACTTTCAAATAAAGGATGTGAAAAGAGACAAAGAAGGTCACTACATAATGATCAAAGGATCAATCCAAGAAGAAGATATAACAATTATAAATATATATGCACCCAACATAGGAGCACCGCAATATGTACGGCAAACACTAACGAGTATGAAAGAGGAAATTAATAGTAACACAATAATAGTGGGAGACTTTAATACCCCACTCACAACCATGGATAGATCAACTAAACAGAAAATCAACAAGGAAACACAAACCTTAAATGATACAATGGACCAGCTAGACCTAATTGATATCTATAGGACATTTCACCCCAAAACAAGCAACTTCACCTTTTTCTCAAGTGCACACGGAACCTTCTCCAGAATAGATCACATCCTGGGCCATAAATCTGGTCTTGGAAAATTCAAAAAAATTGAAATCATTCCAGTCATCTTTTCTGACCACAGTGCAGTAAGATTAGATCTCAATTACAGGAAAAAAATTGTTAAAAATTCCAACATATGGAGGATAAATAACACGCTTCTGAATAACCAACAAATCATAGAAGAAATCAAAAAAGAAATCAAAGTATGTATAGAAATAAATGAAAATGAAAACACAACAACCCAAAACCTATGGGACACTGTAAAAGCAGTGCTAAGGGGAAGGTTCATAGCATTACAGGCACACATCAAGAAACAAGAAAAAAGCCAAATAAATAACCTAACTCTACACCTAAAACAATTAGAGAAGGAAGAAATGAAGAACCCCAGGGTTAGCAGAAGGAAAGAAATCTTAAAAATTAGGGCAGAAATAAATGCAAAAGAAACTAAAGAGACCATAGCAAAAATCAACAAAGCTAAAAGCTGGTTTTTTGAAAAAATAAACAAAATTGACAAACCATTAGCAAGACTCATTAAGAAACAAAGAGAGAAGAACCAAATTAACAAAATAAGAAATGAAAAGGGTGAGATCACAACAGACAACACTGAAATACAAAGGATCATAAGAGACTACTACCAGCAGCTCTATGCCAATAAAATGGACAACTTGGATGAAATGGACAAATTCTTAGAAAAGTATAACTTTCCAAAACTGAACCAGGAAGAAATAGAAGATCTTAACAGAGCCATCACAAGCAAGGAAATCGAAACTGTAATCAGAAATCTTCCAGCAAACAAAAGCCCAGGACCAGATGGCTTCACAGCTGAATTCTACCAAAAATTTAGAGAAGAGCTAACACCTATCTTACTCAAACTCTTCCAGAAAATTGCAGAAGAAGGTAAACTTCCAAACTCATTCTATGAGGCCACCATCACCCTAATTCCAAAACCAGACAAAGATGCCACAAAAAAAGAAAACTACAGGCCAATATCACTGATGAACATAGATGCAAAAATCCTTAACAAAATTCTAGCAAACAGAATCCAACAACATATTAAAAAAATCATACACCATGACCAAGTGGGCTTTATCCCAGGAATGCAAGGATTCTTTAATATCCGCAAATCGATCAACGTAATACACCACATTAACAAATTGAAAGATAAAAAACATATGATTATCTCAATAGATGCAGAGAAAGCCTTTGACAAAATTCAACACTCATTTATGATTAAAACTCTCCAGAAAGCAGGAATAGAAGGAACATACCTCAACATAATAAAAGCTATATATGACAAACCCACAGCAAGCATCACCCTCAATGGTGAAAAATTGAAAGCATTTCCTCTGAAATCAGGAACAAGACAAGGATGCCCACTCTCACCACTACTATTCAACATAGTGTTGGAAGTTTTGGCCACAGCAATCAGAGCAGAAAAAGACATAAAAGGAATCCAGATAGGAAAAGAAGAAGTGAAACTCTCGCTGTTTGCAGATGACATGATCCTCTACATAGAAAACCCTAAAGACTCTACCAGAAAATTACTAGAGCTAATTAATGAATATAGTAAAGTTGCAGGATATAAAATTAACACACAGAAATCCCTTGCATTCCTATACACTAACAATGAAAAAACAGAAAGAGAAATTAAGGAAACAATACCATTCACCATTGCAACAAAAAGAATAAAATACTTAGGAGTATATCTACCTAAAGAAACAAAAGACCTATACATAGAAAACTATAAAACACTGATGAAAGAAATCAAAGAGGACACCAGCAGTTGGAGAAACATACCGTGTTCATGGATTGGAAGAATCAATATTGTCAAAATGGCTATTCTACCCAAAGCAATCTATAGATTCAATGCAATCCCTATCAAGCTACCAACGGTATTTTTCACAGAATTAGAACAAATAATTTCACAATTTGTATGGAAATACAAAAAACCTCGAATAGCCAAAGTAATCTTGAGAAAGAAGAATGGAACTGGAGGAATCAACCTGCCTGACTTCAGACTCTACTACAAAGCCACAGTCATCAAGACAGTATGGTACTGGCACAAAGACAGAAATATAGATCAATGGAACAGAATAGAAAGCCCAGAGATAAATCCACGAACCTATGGACAGCTTATCTTTGACAAAGGAGGCAAGGATATACAATGGAAAAAAGACAATCTCTTTAACAAGTGGTGCTGGGAAAACTGGTTAACCACTTGTAAAAGAATGAAACTAGAACACTTCCTAACACCATACACAAAAATAAACTCAAAATGGATTAAAGATCTAAATGTAAGACCAGAAACTATAAAACTCCTAGAGGAGAACATAGGCAAAACACTCTCCGACATAAATCACAGCAAGATCTTCTATGACCCACCTCCCAGAATATTGGAAATAAAAGCAAAAATAAACAAATGGGACTTAATGAAAATTAAAAGCTTTTGCACAACAAAGGAAACTATAAGTAAGGTGAAAAGACAGCCCTCAGATTGGGAGAAAATAATAACAAATGAGGAAACAGACAAAGGATTAATCTCAAAAATATACAAGCAACTCCTGAAGCTCAATTCCAGAAAAATAAACGACCCAATCAAAAAATGGGCCAAAGAACTAAACAGACATTTCTCCAAAGAAGACATACAGATGGCTAACAAACACATGAAAAGATGCTCAACATCACTCATCATCAGAGAAATGCAAATCAAAACCACAATGAGGTACCATTACACGCCAGTCAGGATGGCTGCTATCCAAAAGTCTACAAGCAATAAATGCTGGAGAGGGTGTGGAGAAAAGGGAACCCTCTTACACTGTTGGTGGGAATGCAAACTAGTACAGCCACTATGGAAAACAGTGTGGAGATTTCTTAAAAAACTGGAAATAGAACTGCCATATGACCCAGCAATACCACTTCTGGGCATACACACTGAGGAATCCAGATCTGAAAGAGACACGTGCACCCCAATGTTCATCGCAGCACTGTTTATAATAGCCAGGACATGGAAGCAACCTAGATGCCCATCAGCAGATGAATGGATAAGGAAGCTGTGGTACATATACACCATGGAATATTACTCAGCCGTTAAAAAGAATTCATTTGAATCAGTTCTAATGAGATGGATGAAACTGGAGCCCATTATACAGAGTGAAGTAAGTCAGAAAGATAAAGAACATTACAGTATACTAACACATATATACGGAATTTAGATAGATGGTGGCAATAACCCTATATGCAAAACAGAAAAAGAGACACAGAAATACAGAACAGACTTTTGAACTCTGGGGGAGAACGTGAGGGTGGGATGTTTTGAAAGAACAGCATGTATATTATCTATGGTGAAACGGACCACCAGCCCAGGTGGGATACATGAGTCAGGTGCTCGGGCCTGGTGCACTGGGAGGACCCTGAGGAGTCGGGTGGGGAGGGAGGTGGGAGGGGGGATCGGGATGGGGAATACATGTAACTATATGGCTGATTCATGTCAATGTATGACAAAACCCACTGAAATGTTGTAAAGTGATTGGCCTCCAACTAATAAAATAATATTAAAAAAAAAAAAAAAAGAAAAAAGTCCAGGACCAGATGGTTTCACAGGCAAATTCCATCAAAGATTTACAGAAGAATTAATACCTATTTTTTAAGCTATTCCAAAAAATTGCACAAGAAGAAATGTTCCCAAATCCATTCTATAAGGTCACCATTGCCTGAATAACAAAATCAGACAAAGATACAACACAAAAAAGAAAATTATAGGCCTAAATCACTGATGAACATAGATACAAAAATCCTCAACAAAATACTAGCAATCCAAATCCAACAATACATTAAAAGAATCACACAACATGATCAAGTGGACTTTATCCCACAGCTGCAAGGATTTTTCAATATCCACAAATCAGTCATTGTGATACACCATATCAACAAATTGAAGAATAAAAACCAGATTATCTAGGTGGAGCTAGTGATAAAAAGGGGCTTCCCTGGTGGCTCAGATGGTAAAGCGTCTGCCTGCAGTGCAAGATACCCGTGTTCAATCCCTGGGTTGGGAAGATCCCCTGGAGAGGGAAATGGCAACCCACTCCAGTACTCTTGCCTGGAAAATCCCATGAACTGAGGAGCCTGGTAGTCTACAGTCCATGGGTTTGCAAAGAGTCGGACAAGACTGAGCGACTTCACTTCAGTGGTAAAGAACATGTTTGCCAATGCAGGAGACAGAGGATATGAGGGTCTGATCCCTGGGTCAGGAAGATCCCCTGGAGGAGAGCCTGGCAACACACTCCAGTGTTCTTGCCTGGAGAATCCCTTGAACAGGGGATCCTGGTGGACTACACTCCATAGGGTCACAAAGAATCAGACATAACTGAAGCAACTTAGCACATTTCTCAATAGATGCAGAAAAAACTTTTGACAAAATTTAACATACATTTATGATAGAAATACTTCAGAAAGGTGACACAGAAGGAATATACCACAGCCTAATAAGGGCCATCTATGACAAACCTGGGCTTCCCTGGTGGCTCAGGTGGTAAAGAATATCCTGCAATTCAAGAGACCCAGATTCAATCCCTGGGTTGGAAAGATCCCTTGGAGAAGACGGCAACCCACTCCAGTATTCTTGCCTGAAGAATTCCATGGACCAAAGGAGCCTGGTGGGTTACAGTCCATGGGGTCACACAGAGTGAGACACAACTAAGCAACTTTCACTTTCTCTTCACTTAATAAACCACTGCTAACATCATATTCAATGGCAACAATCTGAAAGTATTCCCTCAGATCAGGAACAAGACAAAGATCTCCACTCTCTTCCCTTTTATTCAACATAGTATTGAAAGTTCTAGCCACAGCAATAAGAGATGAAAAAGATAGAAAACAAATCCAAATTGGAAAACAAGAAGTAAACTGTCACTGATTGTGGATGATATTCTATACACAAAAAATTCTAAAGATGCTACCAGAAAGCAACTAGAATCATTCAATGAATTTGGTAAAGTTACAAGAAGCAAAATTAATACAAAAAATATGTTTCATTTGTATACACCAACAATGAAAGATCAGAAAGAAATTAAGGAAATAATCCCATTTACCATTGCATCAAAAAGTATAAAGTACCTAGGAATAAACCTACCTAAACAGACAAAAGACCTGTACTCAGAAAATTATAAGGTAATGATGAAAGAAAACAAAGATGAAGTAAACTGATGGAGAGAAATATTATGTTCTTGAACTGGAAGAATCAATATTGTGACAATGACTACACTACACAAAGCAATCTATAGATTCAGTGCAATCACTATCAAATTACCAACAGCATTTTTAACAGAATTAAAACAAAAAATTACAATTTGTATATAAACACAAAAGACTACAAATAGCCAAAACAACCTTAAGAAAAGAAAATGGAGCTGGAGGAATCAGGCTCCTTGACTTCAGATTATACCACAAAGTGACAGTCATTAAATAGTAAGATCCTGGCACCAAAAAGAAGTATAGATTAATGGAACAGTATAGAAAATCCAGAGATAAAAGTGCACTCCTATGATCACCTAGTCTATGACAAAGGAGGCAAGAATATATAATTTAGAAAAATAAGTCTCCTCAATAAATGGTCCTGAGAAAACTGGATGGCTACATGTTAAAAAAAAAAAAAAAGAAATTAGAATAATCCCTATACCATACACAAAAATAAACTTAAAATATATTAAAAGTAAATGTAAGACCAGATACTATAAAATTATTATAGGAAAACATAGACAGAACACTGTCTGACATAAATCACAGCAAGAGTAATGATCCATCTCCTAAAGTAATGAAACTAAAAACAAAATAAAGCCAATGGGAGATGATTAAATACAAAACCTTTTCTACAGCAAAGGAAAACATAAACAAAAAGAATAGACAACACTTAGAATGTGAGAAAATACTTGCAATTACAGCAACGTACAGAGTTTAATATATAAACAACTCAAGAAACTCAACATCAAAAAAAAAAAAAAAAAAAAAATAAGGGCAGATGGACATTTCTCCAAAGAGGACAAACAAATGGCCAAAAAAGACTTGAGAAGGTGCTTACCATCACTAATCATTAGATAAAATGCAAATCAAAGTTTCTATGATGCAGTACCTCACACTGATGAGAATGGCCACCCTCAAAAATTCACAAAAGGAACAAACTTGTGGACACAATGGGGGACAGAGGGAGTAGCATTGAATAAACACATTACCATATGCAAAGTAGACAGCGAGTGGAGAGCTGCTGTGTAACACGAGGAGCTCCACCTGGTGCTGTGTGACCGCTTACAAGGGGTATGTGGTGGGGTGGGCGTGGGAGGGGGACCCCACAGAGGGAGGGTGTATATGTAAACTCATGGCTGACTCATAAGCTGTATGGCAGAAATCAACACAGTATTGTAGAGCAATTATCCTTCAGTTAAAAAAAAATACAGCAACAAATGCTGGAGAGGGTGTGGGGAAAAGTGAACACTCCTACACTGTTGGTGGGAATGCAAATTGGTAGGGCCATTATGAAGAACATATTTTTATGGATATTCCTTTAAAAACAAACCATAGAACCCCCACATGATCCAGTAATCTCATTCCTGGGCATATATCCAGAAAAAAAGCCATTAAGTTGGAAAGATGATAATATCCCCGTGTTCACTGTAGCACTACTTACAATAGCCAAGACAAGGAAGTAACATAAACACTGTCAATTACAGGAATGGATAAATAAGATATGGTAACTATATACATATATGTATGCATGAATGCATGTATATATGCATATACATATGCATATATATGTATGTATGCATGCATGTGTGTATAAATACATGTGTGCACCATGTGTGTATGTATATGTAACATGTGTGTGTGTGTGTATACAGCAGACTGGTTCCAAATTGGGAAAGGAGCCTATCAAGGCTGTGTACTGATACCCTGCTAATTTAACTTAGATGTAGAGTATATCATGCAAAATGTCAGGCTGGATAAATCACAAGTTGAAATCAAGATTACCGGGAGAAATATCAACAACCTCAGATATGCAGATGACACGTCCTTCCTGACAGAAAGTGAAGAGGAACTAAAGAGCCTGTTCATGAACCTCAAAAAGGAGAATGAAAAACCTGGCTTAAAACTCTACATTCAAAAAACAAAGACCATGGCATCTGGTCCCATCACTTTACGGCAAATAGAGGGGGAAACAATGGAAACAGTAAGAGACTTTATTTGGGGGGGGGGGGGCTCCAAAATCACAGCAGATGGTGACTGCAGCTATGAAATTAAAATATGCTTGCTCATTGGAAGAAAAGCTATGACAAAACTAGATAGCATATTGAAAAGCAGAGACATTATTATGCTGATAAAGGTCTGTCTAGTTAAAGCTGTGTTTTTTCCAGTAGTCATATATGGATGTAAGAGTTGGACCATAAAGAAAACTGAGCACCAAAGAACTGATGCTTTTGAACTGTGGTGCTGGAGATGTCTCTTGAGAATCTCTTGGACTACAAGGAGATCAAACCAATCAATCTTAAAAGAAATCAATCCTGAATATTCATTGGAAGGACTGATGCTGAAGCTAAATTTTTAACACTTTGGTCACCTGATGGGAAGAACTGACTCATTGGGAAAGACCCTTATGTTTGGAAAGATTGAAGGTGGGAGGAGAAGGGACGACAGAGGATGAGATGATTGGATGTCATCACTGACTCAATGGGCATGAGTTTGAGCAAGCTCCAGGAGTTGGTGATGGACAGGGAAGACTGACATGCTGCAGTCCATAGGGTCGCAAAGAGTGGACACGACTGAGTGACTGAACTGAACTGAACTGTATACAATATAATGTTACTTAGCCATAAAACGATCAAAATAATACCATTGTAGCAACTGGATATAACTAAAAATTTTCACAGTAAGTCAGACAGAAAGACACATGATGTCACTTATGCGGAATATAAAATAATGGTACAAATGAGCTTATTAACAAAACATATATGGAATCACAGATGTAGAACACAAACTTATTGTTACCAAGGGGGAAAGTGGGGGGATGTAAACTGGGAGATTGGGATTGACATATACATACTAATATATATAAAAGAAATGACTAGTAAGACCTTCTGTATAGCACAGGGAACTCTATTCAATACTCTGTAATGGCCTATATGGGAAAATAATCTTTAAAAAGTGGATGTATGTATAACTGATTCACTTTGTTGTACTCCAGAAAATAACACAACCTTGTAAATCAACTATATTCCAATAGAATTTTTTAAATGAAGTTTTAAAAGAAGTTACAGTCAACACCACAAAAGTACAAAATTGGTAAGATGTCACTAAGAATAAGCATAGACAATAAGATGGACAACCTAGAAGAAATGGGCAAATTCTTAAAACCGGAAAATCTCCCAAAACTGAATCAGGTAGAACTGGAAAACATGAACATACCAGTTACCAGTAGTGAAATGAAGTCAGTAAAAAACAACTCCCAACAAACTGAGGTCTAGACCTAAATGACTTCACAGGTGAATTCTAGCAAACATTTAAAGAAGATCTAGCCCCTCTCATTCCCACTATTCTAAAAGAATTTTAAAGGTAGAAAGTCTTCTAAATTAATGTTATGCAGCAAGCACGACCTGTTTATCTTCTGTCACTTAGTCTTATCCCAATCTTTATGACCCAATGAACTGCAGTATGTCAGGCTTCCCTACCCTTCACTAATCTGAAACTTGCTCAAACTCATGTGCATTGTGTCGATGACACAATCCAACCATCTCCTCCTTTGTCATCCCCTTCTCCTGCCCTCAATCTTTTCTAGCATCTAGGTCTTTTCCAATAAGTTGGCTCTTCACATCAGGTGGCCAAAGTGTTGGAGCTTCAGCTTTATTTTCAGTCCTTACAATGAATATTCAAAGTTGATTTCCTTTACGATAGACAGTTTGATCCTCTTGCTGTCCAAGGGACTCTCAAGAGTCTTCTTCAGAGTCACAGTTCAAGAGCATCAAGTCTTCAGTGCTCAGCCTTCTTTATAGTCCAACTCTCACATTCATATATGACTACTAGGAAAACCCTAACTTTGACTACATTGACCTTTGTTGGCAAAGTGATGTCTTTGCTTTTTAATGCACTGTCTAGATTTATCATAGATTTACTTTCAAGGAGCAAGCCTTTTAATTTCATGATTGTAGTGATTTTAGAGGCCAAGAAAATAAAGTATATCACTGTTTCCATTGTTTGCCATCTATTTGCCATGAAGTAATGGGACCAGATGCCATGATCTTAGTTTTTGAATGTTGAGTTTTAAGCCAGTTTTTTCACTCTTTTCTTTCACCTTCAACAGTCTGTTTAGTTCCTCTTCACTTTCTGCCATTAGGGTTGTGTCATCTGTATATCTGAGGTTATTGATATTTCTCCTGGTAATCTTGATTCCAGGTTGTGAGTCATCCAACCTGACATTTCACATGATGCACTTTGCATATAAGTTAAACAAGCAGGGTGACAATATGCAGCCTTAACATACACTTTTCCAAGTTTTGAACCAGTTTATTGTTCTTTGTCTGGTTCTAACTGTTTCTTTTTGATCTGCATATAGGTTTCTCAGGAAACAGGTAAGGTGGTCTTGTATTCCCATCTCTTTAAGAATTTTCCAGTTTGTTGTGATCTACACAGTCAAAAGCTTTACTGTAGTCAATGAAGCAAAGTAGATGTTTTTCTGGAATTCCTTTGTTTTTTCTATGATCCAATGGATGTTAGCCATTTGATCTCTGGTCCCTCTGCCTTTTCTAAATCCAGCTTGTACATCTGGAAGTTCTCAGTTCATGTACTGTTGAAGCCTAGCTTGAAGGATTTTGAGCTTTAACAGGTAGCATGTGATATGAGTGTAATTGTGCGATAACTTCATCATTTTTTGGCATTGCCTTTCTTTGGGATTGGAAGGAAAACTGACCTTTTCCAGTCCTGTGGCCACCACTAAGTTTTAAAAATTTGCTGGCATATTGAGTGAAGTTCTTTAACAGCATCATCTTTTAGGATTTGAAGTAGCTCAGCTGGAACTACATCATCTCCACTAAGCTTTATTTTCAGTAATGCTTCTTAAGTCCCACTTGACTTCACAGTCCAGGATATCTGACTTTAGGTGAGAGAAGACAAAATTGCGGTGTCTGGGTCATTAATACATTTTTTGTATAGCTCTTCTGTGTATTGTTTCTACCTCTTCTTAATATCTTCTGCTTCTGATAGGTTCACACTCTTTCTGTATTTTATTGTGCCCATCTTTGCATGAAATTTTACCTTGATATCTCTAATTTTCTTGAAAAGATCTTTAGTCTTTCCCTTTCTGTTTTTCTGTATTTCTTTGCGTTGTTTACTTAAGAAGGTTTCATCTCCCCTTGCTATTCTTTGAATTACTCTGCATTCAGATGGTCATCTTTCCGTTTCTCCTTTGCCTTTCACTTCTCTTCTTTTCTCTGCTATTTGTAAGGCCTCTTCAGACAACTATCTTGTTTTTTGCATTTCTTTTTCTTGGGGATTGTTTTGATTACCGCCTCCTGTACAATATAGTTCTTCAGGTACTCTATCAGATCTAATCCCTTGAATATATTGTCACTTGCACTGTATAATCATAAGGAATTTTATTAAGGTCATACCTGAATGACATAGTGCTTTTCCCTACTTTCTTCACTTTAAGTGTGAAATTTGCAATATGGTGTTCATGATATGAGTCACAGTCATCACGTGGACTTGTTTTTACTGTCTGTATAGAGCTTCTCCATTTAGGCTACAAAGAATATAATCAATTTGATTTCAGCATTGACCATCTGGTGGTGCCCATGTGTAGAGTCATCTTTTGTGAAGGAAGAATGTATTTCCTATGACTACTGTGTTCTCTTGGCAAAATTCTATCAGCCTTTGCCCTGCTTCATTTTGTACCCCAGGGCCAAGCTTGCCTGTTGCTTAAGGGATCTCTTGAATTTCTATATTTGCATTCCTTTGCCCTATGATGATAGGACATGATGAAAAAGACATCTTTTTTGGTGTTATTTCTAGATAGTCTATTATGTCTTTATAGAACTATTCAGCTTTAGCTTCTTTGGCATCAGTGACTGGGACACAGACTTAAATTGGATTACTATGATATGAATGGCTTGCATTGCAAACAAACCGAGATCATTCTGGCATTTCTGAAATTGCACTCAAGTACTGGATTTCAGACTCTTTTGCTATGATAGCTAGTCCATTTATTATTTGGGATTCTTGCCCACAGCAGTAGATATAATTGTCACCTGAATTAAATTCATTCATTCTCATCCATTTTAGGTCCCTGATTCCTAAATTGTCGATGCCATCTCCTGTTTGACCACTTCCCATTTACTTTGATTCATGGACCTAATATTCCAGGTTTCTAAGCAATATTATTCTTTAAAACATTGTACTTTATGTTCACCAACAGAAATATCCACAACTGGACATTGTTTCTGCTTTGGCTCAGCCTCTTCACTCCTTCTGGAGTTATTTATCTGCTCTTTTCAAGTAGCATATTGGACACTGACCAACCTGTGGGGTTCATCTTTCAGTGTCATATCTTTTTGCTTTTACATACTCTTCATGAAGTTCTCAATACAAGAATGCTGAAGTGGTTTGCTATTCCCTTCTCCCTTGTGCAGAACTCTACACAAGATCCATCTATCTTAGGTGGCCTTACACAGCATGACTTATAGTTTCATTAAGTTACACAAAGCTGTGTAACTTAATCAAACAATGTGCCATACCCCCCCCCCCCAAAAAAAAGTGCAGGTTAATATCACTGATGAACGTAGATTAAGAAATCCTCAGAAAAAATATTAACAAAAACAAATTTAACAATTCATTAAAAGGGTCATACACCATGATCAAGTGGGACTTTTCCCAAAGATGAAAGAGTATTTCAGTATCTGCAAATCAATCAATGTGATATACAACAGTAAGAAACTGAAGAATAGATAAAATACAATCCTCTCAATAGATGCAGAAAAAATTTTGACCAAATTCCACATCTATTTATGATTAAAAACAAACAAACAAAAAAAAACTGTACAGAGAGTGGGTATAGAGGGAACATGCTTCACTCTATTAAAGACCAGATATCACAAACTCATAAGCCCACAGCTAACATCATACTATTCATAAATGGGGAAAATCAGGAAGCATTTCTTTTACAATCAGGAAAGAGACAAGTAAACCCATTCTTGTCACTTTTATTCAATATAGTACTGGAAGTTCCAACTATGATAATCCGATGAGAAAAAGAAGCAAAATTTTTCCAAATTGGTATAAAATTATTATTTCATTATTTGCAGATGACATGGTAATATTTATATAAAATGCTAATGAGATGGCTTGCCTGGTGGCTCAGACATTAAAGACTCTGCCTGTAATGTGGGAGACTTGGGTTCAATCCCTGGGTTGGGAAGATCTCCCAGAGGAGGGTATGGCATCCCACTCCAATATTCTTGCCTGGAGAATTCCCATGGACAGAGGAGCCTTGTGGGCTAC
Source organism: Muntiacus reevesi (assembly GCF_963930625.1). NCBI lineage: Eukaryota > Metazoa > Chordata > Mammalia > Artiodactyla > Cervidae > Muntiacus > Muntiacus reevesi. Next base: position 266,494,920 of record NC_089251.1, read on the forward strand.
AGTCCATGGGGTTGCAAAGAATCAGGCACAACTGAGTGACTAACCACACATAATGAGACCACCAAAGAACTATTAGAATTCATCAATGAATTCTACAAAGTTGCAGAATATGAAATAATACAAAAATTGGTTTAATTTCTATAGTCTAACAACAAACTATCATAGAGAGAAATCGATAAAGCAATCCCATTTAGTATTGCATCAAAAAGAATAAAATACCTAGGAATAAATCTAACTAATGAGGCAAAATTCATGTACCCAGAAAAAGACAAGACTCTGATGAAAGAAACTGAAGATAACACAATGTTCAACACCAGTAATCATCCTGGAAATGTCAATCAAAAGCACAATCAGGTAACCACCTCAGACTTGTCAATATGACTTTCATTAAAAAGAAATAACAACAAATAACAAGCATAGGTAAAGATGTATAAAAATGAGAACACTCATGCACTGTTGGCAAAAATATAAATTTGTATAGCCATTATGAAAAACAATTGGAGGTTCCTTAAAAACATAAATAAATAGAAATAGAACTACTATAGGATCCAGCAATTTCACTTCTTGGTAGTTTTCTGAAGAAAAGAAAAATACTAATTGGAGAAGATATGTGCACTCTAAGGCTCATTGTAGCTTTGTTTACATTACCCAAGCTATGGAAACAGTTAAGTATACATTGATAGATTAATGAATAAAGAAGATGCAATATATAATGAAATATTACTCTGCCGTAAAAATTAACAACATCTTGTCATTTGGGACAACATGGATTTACTTAGAATGTATTATGCTATGTGAAATTAAAGATAAAGACAAATATCATATACTTCCACTTATATATGAAACTTAGAAAACAAAACAAACATAAAATAGAAACAGACTCAGAGATATTGAGAAACAAACTCTTCATTTCCATAGGGATGGAAAGTGGTGGGATGAATTATATAGGTGAGGAAGATTAAGAAGTACAAACTTCCAGTTGTAAAACAAATAAATTATGGGGATATGATGTACAACATAGCAAATATTGTCAACAATATTGCAATAACTTTCTATGGTGACATATGGTAACTAGACTTATCCTGGTGATCATTTTGTTACATATAAAAATATACATTAACTATATTGCACACCTGAAATTCATATATAGATAATACTGTAGGCCTACATCAAGGGGAAAAAATAAGCCTGCACTGGATAAATAAATAAGTTTGTGAAAATAACCACCAGATCCACAAGAGCATCCATCAGTCTACAATAATGGTCATCCCATCTGCCTTGCATTTGGATACAAATGGAAACACGTAAGCAAATTTTATTTAGTTAAAGGAAGAAGTTTGTCAGCGGCTTAGGATGGGAAGCTCCTTACTGCAAGGTGGAACTCTTTGTTTACATCAGAAAATGTCTGATCTTGGCTGGTTCTTCAGCCATTTGAAACCCTGAGGAAATAAGCCATATCGAGACAAGCACAGCTAAGAGTGTGACACTGGTCAAGCTGTATAATTTCAACCCACCAATTTGTTTCTAGTGCTGTGAACCAATGAAATCCTTTCTTGCTCAATACAATATGAATCATGTTTCTGTTTACTGGAGTTCAAAACACCCTACCTAATAATATTAAAGTCCTTTTTAAGTCAAAGTCCTTTTAAACAACTGATGCAAATCATTCTGTCTGATGATAGAACTGCTCGAATTAATCCATCTGCTTACCATTTCTTATTTTAGTAAGATTACAGGTTATGTAATTCCCTTCCAAGTGTAATTTTGTACACAACAAGGGGGTCTCTCATTAATTATCTTGAGGCTCTGTCATGGATGTTAGCACAGAGGCTTAATTAAATTTATTTTCCAAAGTAGGTCTTTAAAAAGGATTCCCATGAAATATGATGATATCTATACTTGCCTACAATATTGTTGATGTTGTTCAGCCACTAAGTTGCGTCCGACTCTGTGACCCTATGGACTGCAGCATTCCAGGCTTCCCTGTCCTTCATTATCTGCCACAGCTTGCTCAAACTCAAGTCCATTAAGTCAGTGGTGCCTTCCAACCATCTCATTCTCTGTTGTCCCCTTCTCCTCCTGCCTTCAGTCTTTCCCAGCATCAGGGAAAGATTGTCTACACTATACCCCTTAGAAATCAATGGAGAGTATAGGGGATAGGATATTCTGAAAGTCAAATAGGGAGAGGGACATTTAAATGACAGAAAGAGAAGGCATAAAAACAGGGAACTGAGATGCAGACAAGGGAAACTTAGGACCAGAGGATGGAACAGAGATGTAAAAATTGTGTCAAGGAAAAAGTATGCATGCCCTCACCCGCTGGGTCAATTTAAAGTATGTATGTCTGTATCTTACTATATTTACCAATCCATCAATATGATTTCCTATTAACTTCATAAATAGTTAAATAAACCTTTATAGAAAACTGGCAGAGTTAGTAAATGTGGTGAATTTCTCCTTTCATGGATTACTTTTCAAAAATTATTGTCACACAAGCTATACTGTGAAACTCATAGGGAAGCAAGTACATGTGATTCTTGGGCCCAGTGTTCTAGGAAAGCATACAGTCCCTAAACTCCTGGACTCAACTCCTCTGGGAACCAAGAGTCAGCATACCCTTTTCCTAGACAGCTATGTCAGGCAAGTTCTCAGGATCCACCTGATACATGTTTGAACAAACCCTCATGTTAGTTGTTTATACCATAAATAATACCAGTGTCACTGAGCCTTAATCTTTGGGGATGCAGGAGTGAAGGGGAGGAGCATAATAGAGAAAAGACAACATATCCACTCCCTTTACAATCTTGCTTGGATTCAGGATGACTGTAGGGTAAATTGTTTGCCAACACAGATAAGTATATGTACTAAAATCTCAGCATGCATAGGGTATTAGTTTGGTGCAAAAGTATTTGTTGTTTTGCATTGTTGAAATTTCCCATTTGATATTGGAATACATTCTTAAATACATGTGGTTGTGTTATACATCATTTTAATGTGTATTTCTTGCTTTATGTTTCTTGACTAATGATTTATTACCTGCTGTTTATTTTATATGTATGAAATGATGTTAGACAAACATGAGTAATTTTCTAACTCAAGCTCAAAATGGGTTGTAAAGCAGCAGAGACAACTTGCAACATCAACAGTGCATTTGGCCCAGGAACTACTAGCAAACATACAGTGCAGTGGTGGTTCAAGAAGTTTTACAAAGGAGATTGAGAACCTTGAATATGAAGAGTGCAGTGGCTAGCCACCAGAAATGACAACCCAACTGAGAGCAATCATTGAAGTGATCCTCTTACAACTACATGAGAAGCTGCTGAAGAACTCAGCATCAACCATTCTATCATTGTTCAGAATTTGAAGCAAATTGGAAAGATAAAGGAGATCAGTAAGTGGGTGCCTCATGAACTGACTGAAAATAATAAAAAAAAAATGTCATTTTAAGTTGTCATCTTCTCTTATTCTCTGCAGCAATGAACCATTTCTCAATTGGATCGTGATGTATGACAAAAAGCAGGTTTTATGCAACAACCAGCAGAAATGACCAGCTCAGACAGACCAACTCAGATTGAGAAGAAGCTCTGACCTACTTCCAGAGCCAAACGTGCACCCAAAAAACAATCATGGTCACTGTTTGGGGGTCTGCTGTCAGTCTGATCTACTACAGCTTTCTGAATCCCAGAGAAACCACTACATCTGAGAAGTATGCTCAGCAAATTGATGAGATGCACTGAAAACTGCAACTGGCATTAGTCAAACAAAAGGGCCTAATTCTTCTCCACGACAACACCCAACATACTTCACACAACCAATGCTTCAAAAGTTAAAGGTAAAATATGTAATATCTTTAATATTTGTTTTTATAACCCCAGTTAATTGCATATGTCCATATAACAACAGGTACCCCTAGAACAAAGCAATACTCTGAGCTAGAAATATCCAAGTGGTAGGCTAGTATTTGATATTCCTTCTGAACTAGTACCAAAATAATACACAATCAATTGTCAAACATACATAGTCATTATATAGACATGATCCCACTGATGACATTTTAATTAGCTTTTCTTTGATAATATTGAATTTTCCATTTACTTTCATCCTTTGCCATGGGTGGAAAAAATTGGTGGTGAAGAATTCATAGTGAGTTTTTTTTTCAATGTTTCCTCAAAGTAAGACAGTTATAACAATATCTTTGCTTTATTGGTTTTATCACATTATATCCTATATTATTTTCTATAATAATATTAATTTTGCTTTTATAGTCTTGTCCTAAATCCTTTATCAGACTCTTACTGATAATGCAAAACTTTATTAAATAATTAAAATTGTATAATATATATAACACAAAGTGCAAATGTATTTTCTGTTTTATGTTCAAGGCTCCTGCCTTGAAAACTGCACAAAATGGAAAAATGATAAAGAAGTTGACCTCCCACTAAAAACGTTTCACTTTTTCCCTCGAAAAATTGTCATGGCTGATCAAAGTCTTTGGAGTTGGTCTCTGGACACAAGTCTGCCTTCTCCCCAGATTGCCAACTTTTCTGAATAAAGCATCTTTCCTTGCTACAGACACTTGCTCCTCAATTGTTGGCTTTTGAGTGGGGAGCAACTGAACCTGAGCTAGAAACTAAAGAAATTGGAACTTTGGAACTAACTTTGGAACTAAAGAAATTGAGGAGTAGAAGGTCTCTAGTTTCCTCAGTACCAAAGAAAGTCAGAAAAAATTTACCCCTGTTCTTCTCATCTTGCTTTTCACAGTAATTTCTTGTTAGAACTGAAATAGAATTTGGGGACCTGAATATTCAGATCATGAATTGTTTTTATCATCTGCATCACAATTAAAAAGTCAGATGGGAGGGTAACTCCTGGTTCAAAATTAGTTACCATTTCCATTTAGAAAACATGATTTGGACTCTGTGGGAGAAGGTGAGTGTGGGATGTTTTGAGAGAACAGCATCGAAACATGTATATTATCTAGGGTGAAACAGATCACCAGCCCAGGTTGGATTCATGATACAAGTGCTCAGGCCTGGTGCACTGGGAAGACCCAGGGGGATAGGTAGAGAGGGAGGTGGGAGGGGAGATTGGAATGGGGAATACATGTAAATCCATGGCTGATTCATGTCAATGTATGACAAAAACCACTACAATACTGTAAAGTAATTAGCCTCCAACTAATAAAAATAAATGAAAAAAATAGAAAACTAAAAAAAAACCAAACAAACAAAACATGATTCCACATGGCAGAACTTCTATATATCATCATGTCCTCTCTCTCTCTTTCTAATGATATCCTAAATCTCGCAAGTTCAACTTTCCTGCTATAACCAACTCATTCTTCCCCCAAACACACAGAAAAGAGATTTTGCCCTCCACTCAGACGAGGAAATAATCTTTGGTCTCTGGGTTTTTAGTTCTTTCCAGCTTCTAGTCACAGAGCTATAAGCAGCCTTGCCAACATCTTTCAGCATTTATTGGGGGAACATTGACTACAAAAGATTTCAGGATTGCAAGAGTTTTCAATAAACCTATTATAACTGACTTGCTTTATCAGGCTACAGTTTTTTGTTTGTTTGTTTGTTTGTTTGTCTTAATTTTCTTCCTTTGGTGGGGAAGAGGGCAAGGGAGACCCTCTGCATTCCTTATACCCTTACATTTCTACTAGACACCACCAGATCCTCCCCAGCTCTGTTTCCTGGAGGAGGAATTACACAGATGTGAAGGAACAGCCATAAATGATGTGAGCTCCTGGGGATACAAATGCCCTCAGGCTGTATCCGAAGTGAGTCACCTAACTTGGCAGCTTCTTCTTCATTGCTATTCCAACATCCCTTCTGGACAGGTTTTCAAATAAAGTACAGGGAGAGAAAAAGACATACACCACATGCATATGCTCCCACAGGGAACATATGATTGCTTAAGAAAAGAAGTTAGACAGGTGAGGGGAATGAGATCAGCTTGTCCTTAATTTAGCTTCTAAATTTGTTTTCTCTCTCATCTTCCTTCACACTCTTTTCTAGTGAAGATTTTTAAGTTTTTGTCACATGTATAATGAAGGGGAAAACAGCAGTCCCATCATATTCCACAAGGAATAGACATTCTTCACAATGTAGTTTCCAGTGGTCACAGACTTTCTTTAAAGAGAAAGTGTGCTTTAGTTCTCATGTCATAATTCTAGGAACTGAGTATTGGAACAGAGCATAAACAGTCAATTTCACAGCATTCTAATTAGAAGGTCATCTAGTATTTTTTCCTATCTTTAAAAACTGAAACAAGGAACTCATTACTTTGACAGATTATCACTGAATTGGCAGGTGACAGATTATTTATTAATTAATAATAAACATTTCCTTTATTTCCACTATTTTCCAGATTCTTTTCAAGGTTCTGAAAGTGGAAATATTTTTTAAAAATACCTTTGATCTGTAATGGTTAGTTTTATGTATTAACTTGACTAGCCTATGGTGCACAACTGTTGGTCAAACACCAGTCCAGATGTTGCTGTGAAGCTATTTTTTATATGTGATTAATACTTAAATCAGTGAAATTTGAGTAAAGCAGATTATCCTCTATAATATGGCTGTTATTGTTCAGTTGCTCAGTTATATCCAACTCTTTGTGACTCTATGGACTGCAGCACACCAGGCTTCCCTGTCTGTCACCATCTCCCAGAGCTTGCTCAAACTCATGTTCATTGAGTCAGTGATGGATACCATCCAGCCATCTCATCCTCTGTCATTCCCTTCTCCTCCTGCCTTCAGTCTTTCCAAGAATCAGGGTCTTTTCCAATGAATCAGTTCTTTGCATCAGATGGCCAAAGTATTGTAGCTTCAGCTTCAGCATCAGTCCTTCCATTGAATATTCAGGACTGATTTCCTTTAGGATTGAGTGGTTTGATCTCCTTGCAGTCCAAGGGACTCTCAAGAGTCTTTTCCAATACCACAGCCCAAAAGCATCAATTCTTTGGTATTCGGCCTTCTTTACAGTCCAACTCTCACATCCATACATACTACTGGAAAAAATGTAGCTTTGTCTTTTCCAATAACTTAAATGCCTTAAGAGTAAATACAGAGACTTCCTAAAACTAAAGAAGAAATTCACAAGACAGCAACATAGAAATTCTGCATATGTTTCTGCCTGCTTCCCTGTGGAATTCAAACTGAAGACTGAAACATCAACACTTATGTAAATCTCTAGAATTCAGGCCTGCCCTTATGGATATTAGACTTACCATATCCCAAAATTACATGAGCCAATTCCTTATGAGAGAGAGAGAACAAGAGAGAAGCAAGAGGAGATATCTTTTTCCATGTATAGATCTTATTGGTTCTGTTTCCCTGGAGAACATTGGCTACTACAAATTTTAGTGCTGAAAAGAGAATCTGAAGTATGTGTTTTCCAAGTTCTATCTAGAATATCTGTGGTTGATTCACTGATTAGATTTAAAAGCACCAATGTCCACCAATTAGATATTGATATTCAATAGTAAAGAAAGCACTAATAGTCTGCAGCATGATGTGGCAATATAAATGCACAAAATATCATCATTGGAGATTCCTAATAAAATACTTTTAAGAGGCTAGATTCTGAATGACCATGTATTTGAGAGTTTAGAGCATTTTGTCAAATTAGCAAGCATAATAAGATTGACAGGTTGCTCCTAATTACACTGGATGCAGTGGATAAAGAAAAGCATGAGCTCAGGGATTCAAATTTCTTCCTCAAGCACCACATAAATGACCTTAAAGCTTCTATTTATGATCTGAAAGTTCTTATCTCCTATACCTGCAGAGCTGGAGCTGAGATTGCTGAAAACTAAACTGAGAGTTTCACCTTGCAAGTGGCTGAATCATAAGACAGATTGAGTTTCCACCCTCTCTGGATATCTGCTATTAGAGTGAGAACATTGATTGAGTAGGAATGGGATACTGAGAGTTGAACATATGGGACAACTCTGATAATCTGGGGACACTGAATTTATAAATACTGGTGAGACTCTGCCAATAAAAAGAGCTCCTTCACCCCTGTCTTAGGAAATAATTCTGCTTTAACTAGTGGCTTTACCTGTAATGCCTCCCTCAAGAGAGTTGCATTATAAGACACCAATAAGTCTCCTTGGAACCCATCCACACCCCACTCATCTTTGGTTCCCATTTATAACTGCACTCAAATCCCAGAATGCCCCAAAAGGTAAGATACAAAGCATGACCAATGAGGAGGCTCAAAAGAATTATGTGATTTTTTGTTCAAATTTATACTGACAGAAATATGAGTAATATGTGTTGTTGTTGTCTTGTTGCTAAGTTGTGTCCATTTCTTTGCAATCCCATGGATTGGAGCATGTCTTTATTATCTCCCAGAGTTTGCTCAAACTCATATCTACTGAGTCAGTGATGTTATCCAACCATCTCATCCTCTGTCACCCACTTCTCCTGTCCTCAATCTTTCTTAACTATTCCATGTGTGAAGAAATGGTAGAAGGAACATAAATTTGCATCAAGCCAAATTTACATTTATGGGACCTCTAAGCAGAGATTCTGGATTAATGTTGTAGCTTGGGACATTAGAAAGGATCTGATTATTTGGTTGGTCTATTTGTTGACTGAAATATGGACTAAAACCTAAAATGTGACCTACACTAAATGAAGATGAAATGGCAATGTGCTTTGGTATAGGTGGCTCAGATGGTAAAGAATCTTCCTTCAATACAGGAGACATGGGTTTGACTCCTGAGTCAAGAAGATCTTCTGGAGAAGGGAATGGATACCTAGTCCAGTATTTTGCCTGGAGAATTCCATAGACAGAGGAGTCCAGCAGGCTATAGTCCATGGGATCATAGAGACTCAGACATGACTGAGCAACTAACATTTAAAAATGTTAGAATAGATTTATCATGCAATACCCACTAACCCAACCCAGATGGATCCATAGGACAAATCTTTAACCATAGCTGTGAAATATAAATTTACAAAGGGAGCCCTAGTATCCTTGATGGGCTCTGTGATTGTTCTTGTCTGTAGGTTAGACATTATAGTGAGAACTGCCGCATTGAATTGAGAAATTTAGATATAATGGAGACAACTGGATCCCAGGATGAGAAGGGCCAAGTAATGGTACTCGACCACCAAAGGAAAAAAATAAATAAATAAATCTATGCTAATGGACAGTGAAGTCAAAACTGTAATCAGAAAGGTCTGACTCGCAGACACCTATGGCATTAACTAGAAGATCATAGTGTCCTTACGAGTAACTATATGAGAAATCTAGTAAACTCTTACTTTAATTATATAAAGATTTCTAGATTAAATGAACTGAGGCCTAAGTTGAATTATAAAAATAGAATCTCAATCTAAATATGTATATTCCTGGAACTGTGCCAGTTACAGATCCAGAACCTCTTGAATAAAGGAAGACTGGGTCCCTTTGAAGAAGGATTCTGCTACACTGCCAGAAATTTACAAAATTAATTTTTCTCTCAGCCTTTCTTAAATGGACTACTGTCTTTTTCCAGGGTTACTTTGCATTGAAGGAAAGGAAATAACCATACTTTGGAGGAATTACAGGACACTGACTCAACTGACACTATTTCCAGGAGACCCAAAATGTCACTGTGGTCCCCCAATCAGAGCTGGAGCATAAGAAGGTCAGATAAACAATAGAGTTTTAACTCAGGTCCATTTCACAGTGGGTTCTCAAACTGACCCTGTGGTTTTTCCCCTGTTGCAGACAGCATAATAGAAATATACATACTCAACAACTGGCAGAATTCCTATTTTGGTTCCATGACCTGTGGTGTGAAGGCTATTATGAAAATAAAGACAAAGCTGAAGCTGCTAAAATTTCATCTACCCAGGACAACAGTAACCCAAAAGCAATACTGCATTCCTAGAGGGATTGCAAAGATGAGTGCCCTCATCAAAGACTTACAGGATGCAGGAATGGTGAGTCCAATCACATCTTCATTCAACTCACCTAATTGGCCTGTGCATGAAATAAGTGTATGATAGTGAATTATCATAAGCTTAGCCAGGTGGTGACTCCAACTGCAGCTGCTATACCAGATGTGGTTTTATTGCCTGAGCAAATTAACACATCCCATGGTAACTGGTATATAGCTATTGATCTAGAAAATGCTTTTTTTCCCTCCATATCTGTTAATAAGACCACCAGCAGCAGTTTTCTTTCAGCTGGCAAGACCTTCACTGTCCTAGCTCTGAAGTATATCAACTCTTAAACCCTATGTCATTGCTTTATTTGTAGGAATCTTGGTCACCTTTTTCTTCTACAGATATTACATTGGTCCATTACATTAATAACATTATTGCTAATTTTACCTATTAAGCAAGAAGTAACAAGTACCTTCATCTTATTGGTAAGACACTTACATATCAGAAGATGGGAAATATATCTGACAAAAATTAAGGGATTGCCTATCAGGGGTTCTCCACCTCAGTGAAAGTGAAGCTGCATCAGATCCCTCCTACAACCAAAAAAAGAGGCACATGGCCTAGTAGTCCTTTCTGAATTTGGAGGGAACACACTTCTCATTTGGGTATGCTACCCAGCTTATTTTCTGAGTGACCCCAAAAACTACTAGTTTTGAGTAGGGCTCAGAACAAAAAATAGACTCCGCAGTGAATCCAGTCTGCCATCCAGTCTACAATTCACTTTGCCACTAGAGCTATATGACTCATCAGATCATGTATCTGAAGTTTCACTGGCAGGTAGAGATGCTGTGTACAGCCTTTTGAAAGCCCTAGTAGGTGAGTTGAAGCACAGACCCTTAGGATCTTGGATCAAGTTCCTTCCATCCTCTGCAGATAGCATATTCCTTTGGGTAAATATTTCTTCTCTTCCTGCTGGGCCTTAGTAGTGACTGAGAACTTAATCATGAGTCAAAAAGTTACCAAGTGATTTAAAAGTAAAAGTGAGTGAAAGTGAAAGTCACTTAGTCGTGTCTGATTCTTTGCGACCCCATGGACTATACAGTCCATGGAATTCTCCAGGCCAGAATACTGGAGTGGGTAGCCTTTCCCTTCTCCAGGGGATCTTCCCAACCCAGGGATCAAACCCAGGTCACCCTCATTGCAGGAGGATTCTTTACCAACTGAGCCACAAGGGAAGCTCAAGAATACTGGAGTGGGTAGCCTATCTGTTCTCCAGAAGATCTTCCTGACTCAGGAATCGAACCAGGGTCTCCAGCATTCCAGGCAGATTCTTTACCAACTAAGCTATCAGGGAAGCCCCAAGTGACTCAAGTTTCCCATCATATATTTGATATTATGTTGACCCACTAAACCATAAACTTGGGCATGCACAGCAGCACTCCATCATCAAATGTTGAATGAGCTATGTGATCAGGCCTGGGCAAGTCCTGAAATTACAAGTAAGTTACATGATGAAGTGACCCAATGTCCATGGTCCCCACTCCTGCTACACTGCCTACTTTCTGCTAGGCTTCAATTATGTCCTTGTGAGGAGTTCCTCAATTCCCTAACTTGTAAGAGAAAACTTGGGCCTGATTTATCAATGGCTCTGTGTAATATTCAAGCACCACAAAAAAGTGGACAACTGTACTATAGTCCATGTCTGGGACTCCCCAGGGCACAGAACTTCAGGCAATGGATTTGGTTGATCATTTTGCTTAGAAAGAAAAACAGTCCACTATGTCACTATATATATATATATATATATATATATATTTGTCATTCAGTCGTGTCCAACTCTCTGCACCCATGGGCTGCAGCACACAAGGGTTCTTTGTCCTTCACCATCTCCCAGAGCTTGCTCAAACTCACGCCCATTGAGTCAGTGATGTTATCCAACTATCTTGTCCTCTATCATCCCCTTCTCCTGCATTCAATCCTTACCAGCATCAGGGTCTTCTTCAATGAGTCAGCTCTTTGCATCTTCAGCTTCACCATCAGTCCCTCCAATGAATATTCAGGGTTGAGTTCCTTTAGAATTGACTGGTTTGATCTCCTTGCTGGCCAAGGGACTCTGAAGAGTCTTCTCCAGCACCACAGTTCAAAAGCATCAATTCTTCAGTGCTCTGCCTTCCTTATGGTCCAGCTCTCACATCCATATATGACTACTGGGAAAACCATAGTTTTAACTAGATGGACCTTTGTCAGCAAAGTAATGTCTCTGCCTTTTAATATGCTGTCTAGATTTGTCATAGCTTCTCTTCTGAGGAGCAAACATCATTTAATTTCTTGGCTGTAGTCACCATTTGCAGTGACTTTGGAGATCAAGAAAACAAAGTCTGTCACTGTTTCCAGTGTTTCCCCATCTACTTGCAGTGAAGTGATGGGACTAGATGCCATGATCTTAATTTTTTGAATATTAAGTTTTAAGCCAGCCTTTTCAATTTCATCAAGAGGTTCTTTAGTTCCTCTTCACTTTCTGCCATAAGGATGATGTCATTTACATATCTGAAGGTATTGATATTTCTCCAGATAATCTTGATTTCAGCTTATGCTTCATCCAGCTTGGCATTTCACATGGTGTACCCTGCATATAAGTTAAATAAGCAGCCTTTATGTACTCCTTTCCCAATTTGGAACCAGTCTGTTTTTCCATGTCCAATTCTTACTGTTGCTGCTTGACCTGCATACAGGTTTCACAGAAGATAGGTAAGGTGATCTGGCATTTTCATTCTTTAAGAATTTTCCACAATTTGCTGTAGTCCACAGTCAAAGGCTTTAGCATAGTCAGTGAAGCAAAAGAATATAATTTTTATAGGATTCTCTTGCTTTTGGCAATTGGATCTCTGATTCCTCTGCCTTTTCTAAATCCAGCTTGAACATCTGGAAGTTCTCCATTCATGTACTATTGAAATCTGGCTTGGAGAATTTTGAGCACTACTTTGCTAGCATGTGAAATGAGTTTAATTGTGTGGTAATTTGATCATTATTTGACATTGCTCTTCTTTGAGATTGGAATGAAAACTAACCTTTTACAGCTCTGTGGCCACTCCTGAGTTTTCCAAATTTGGTGACATATTTAGTGCAGCACTTCAACAGCATCGTCTTTTAGGATTTGAGCTAGCTCAGCTGGAATTGCGTCACCTCGACTAGCTTTGTCTGTGGTGAGGCTTCCTAAGGCCCACTTGACTTCACACTCCAAGATGTCTGCCTTTAGGTGAGTCATCACACCACTGTGGTTATCTGATCATTAAGATGTTTTTTGTATAGTTCATCTATATATTCTTGCCACCTCTTCTTAGTATCTTCTGCTTCTGTTAGGTCCATATATATAGTCTATGACAAATATTTTGGCTGGATGTCAGGGGTTTTGAAGAATTGTGATTAGAAAATTGGTGGCCAAAAAATCTGGGGGGGTGGTACACACATACACCTCTATGTGTGAACAAAAAATGCTATAATGTTATGTGCCATGTGAGGATGATTTCAGCAGAACAAAATTTTAATTAAGTAGGTGGGATGACCCATTCTATATATACAGTTCAGCATTCTTCCTCAGTTACCCTATCATTGCTCAAAGGGCTTATGAACAGTGTCCATGGCAGCAGTGATAAAGATTATGCCCAGGCTCAGCAACATGGACTTCTATCCTCCAGGGATGCTAACTACCCAATCTTCCAACAGCAGAGACCAACACTGAGTCCCCAGTAAGGAATCACTGCCTGGAGTGATCTTCCTGTTACTGGACAGTAGGTTGCTTACATTGTGTCACATCCAGTATGGAATCAGCAGTGTTTTCTTCTTACTGGAATATATCCTCACTCTGGTTATGGATTTGTCTTCCCTGCATACAATGCTCCTTCCAAAACTACCATCCATGGACTTATACAATGCCTCATCAACTGTCAAAGTATTCCACAAAGCATAGCTTCTTATTTAGGAACTCACTTTGTGTGTGTTAGTTGCTTAGTCATGTCCAACTCTTTGTGACCCCATGGGCTGTAGCCAGCCAGGCTCCTCAGTCCATGGAATTCCCCAGGAAAGAATAGTGTGGTGGGTTGCCATTCCCTTCTCCATGGGATCTTCCTAACCCAGAGATCAATCTGGTTCTGCTGCATTTCAGGCAAATTCTTTACCTCTTAGCCAGAATGTGCCCATACTCACAAACTTTACTGGTCTTACCATGTTCCCCACCACCCTGAGGAAGCTGGCTTGGTAGAATGGTGGAATGGCCTTTTGCAGATGTAGTTGCAGTGCTAGCTAGGTGACAAAGTAAGGTTCTCTTGGAGGGTGTGTGTGCTCTGAATCATCATCCAGTATGCAGTGCTGTTCCTCCCATATCAGAGATGAGTGGGTCTAGGAGTCACAGGGTGGAAATGAGAGTAGCATCACTGACTCTTACCCCAGCTACCCACTAGCAAAATTTTCTGCTTTCTATCCCTGCAACATTAGGCTCTGTTGGTCTAGACATTCAAATTCCATAGGGAAGAATGGTTCCAACAGGAAACAACAATAATTCCATTGAACTAGAAGCTAAGACTACCATCCAGTCATTTGGGATCATTCAGGTCTCTAGGTCAACAGGCAGAGTGAATTTACTGTATTGGTTGGGGTGATTGATTCTGACTATCAAGGGGAAACTGACATGATACTCCACAGTGGAGGTAAGGAAGAATACATCTGAAATATTGGAGATGCTTTAGGATGGCCCTTAGTGCTTTTCATGCCCTGGGATTAAAGTTAATGGAAAACTACAACAACCCAATTCATACGTGGCTGCTAACAACCCAAATCCTTCAGGAATAAAGATTTCAATCATCCCACCAGGTAAAGAACCACAAAAAGCTAACGGGCTTGCTGAGGGCAGAGGGAATTTTGAAGAAATGGTGGAAGAAGATACTTATATTATCTATGTGATTAGTTACAGAAGTGAGAACTGTTTGTAATGACCACTTCTTCCTTATTTTTTATGAATGTGTGATATTTGTTTTCTTCTCTTTCTTATCCCTTTATACTTAAGAACTTTGTTAGTTTTAAAACATTGTATTTAGGATACAAAATATCAGGAAGAGTGAATATCACCCAGGACTTTGTAATAAATAAACTTTCTCTCAATGAAAACTCCAAGCCTGGATAATATCAATGGTATATTCTGTAAAATATTTAAGAAAGAAACAATACCAATTTTTTTCATTTATTTTTATTAGTTGGAGACTAATTACTTTACAATATTGTAGTGGTTTTTGTCATACATTGACATGAATCAGCCATGGATTCTCAGATACTAGAATATGATGTAAAGAAGATAAAAGCTAGTAGTACTTACAAGAAGGGAATAAGATGGAAATCATATATAAGATGCATTATTTTAAGAGCCTTAAAAGATGTTTGTATTTATTGAACATTGAATTTACACTTATTCCCTATAACTTCCATATTGTTGGCTTTTTTATAAGTAGACCTAGTGAGGAAGAAGTATCAGTTACTCTAGACTTATTGGTGATGCATTTGCATATCAAAGGGTAAGAAATAACTCTGACAAAAATTCTATGTTAGTGAAATTTCTGGAGGTCCATTCTGTCCTTTTGATCTAACAGAGCATATGGAGCCCTAATAGTAAAAGATGGCCTTTGATATTATCATCCTTCCAAAGAAGGAGTTTGTGATATCACTAACACCTCCTGCTTCTAAGCCCCCACCATTTCTGGTGCAGTCATCTGGAAAACTAGCATTTGTCAGTATCACTATGGAGACAATATGGCAGTATGGTTAAACGCACTCATGCTGTGGCATCTTGAAGGTGTGGGCTAGGATCCTCTGTTATTATTGTTTTGTAACTTTGAGCAAGTTAAAGTTTTCAGTGGCATAATTTTTACTTTTTCAAAATCAATATAATAATAGTACCCACCAGTAGAATTGTTAGAAGGATTAAACGAGAGAATTCATATCACAAGTTCTCAGCTTTATTAAATAATTATGCTGGTTTTTTTTATTATATAAGATAATTGAACTGAACACAGCTCTCCTAACAAAGTGAGAGTGAGAAGCGTCCTTCCATGATCTGATATGTAGTGAAAGTAATATTGCTGGTAAGTAAATTCATAGTTTATCCAATTTTAGAAATCACAGTGCTAATTCCTATTGAATTTTATAAATGTTTTACAAATATGTCTTTTGCATGTCAGTGATGCCAACTTATGTTTCTAGCTAGTACTTTAATCTGTTTTTTCCTTTCCAACTAAAATTTTAAATTCAAATATGAAACAGGGAATTCAGTGAAAATGGAGATGTCTTCCTAGCCCTAAATCCATTTGCCTGTTCTATTCTTTAATAGTGGCCACCATTACTAATAACTTAATATTCTTCCAAGGGGCTTCCCAGCAGTACTAGTGGTAAAGGCAGTAGACAGAAGAGATGGAAATTTGATCCCTGGGATGGGAAGATACCCTGGAGGAGTGCATGGCAACCCTCTGCAGTTTTCTTGCCTGAAGAATCTCATGGACAGGGAGGCTGGAGGGCTACAGTGCATGGGTTTGCACAGAGCCGGACACAATTGAAGCAACTTCGCACACACACACATAGACAGATATCAGGTTCATTCTCTCTCAATCTTTCTGTTTGTCTCTCTTCCATTTTCCTTTCCTTTTCCTACATTATTAGTTCAATGATATTAATACTGATATGTATCTTGGTTTCTTTATAAATATGGGCACAATGATACATAAAGTTCTACTTTATTCTTTTTATTATCTACTTGAAATTCTATTACAAGAATATTTCATCATGTAGTTTGCTTCCAATCATTTACTACTATTTTTTTTAAATTAACACTATATATACATGTGTGCATGCTAAGTCACGTCAGTCATGTCCAACTCTTTGTGATCCTATGGACTGTAGTCTGTCAGGCTGCTCTGTCCATGGGATTCTCCAGGCAAGAACACTGAAATGGTTCCCATGCCCTTCACCATGGACATGTGTAATATACTGCATTGCTTATACTGTTCACAGCGCCAGTCATCTGACTGTTTACACACTCTGCACTGTTCACTTAATCCAGGGTACACAACGCTGGAGCTAAGAGACAAGAAGAAGATGTGAGGAGCCATAGGAACTGAAGACATGTCTATTCTCTCCTAACTGGCACGACAGACACAATACAGCCTCTCTCCTGGCTGACACAGGAGCCATAGTAGCAGCTGTAACATAACCATAATGTAGCAATAATGTAGCCACACCATAACCTCATATAACATAACCATGTTGTAGCTCCAACCCAGCAACCACCAGGGCTTTCATGGTGAAGTTCATACAGGTATGCCGCACAAAGTAGCCTGTAACAAGCAAGTACCTTGTGATGTGCAGGCACAGTGCTGTAAGTGACCTCAGCTGTTACATAACTGTGTAAAGTCACTGTTTACAGAACAAGGGGCAAAAGACCCTCACTGGCACCATCTTGTTAATTTTCTCATATATGTATATTAGTATACGTGTGTGTGTGTATACACACACACACACACACACACACACACACACACACACACACACACACACATAAGGGGCTTCCCCAATGTCTCAGCTGTAAAGAATCTGCCTACAGTGGAGAAGCTGCAGCAGATATGGGTTCAATTCCTGGATTGGGAAGATTCCCCTGGAGGAGGGCACAGCAATCCATTCTGGTATTATTCCCTGGAGAATTCCAAATACAGAGGAGCCTGGCAGGCTACAGTCCATAGGGTTGCAAGTTTGCAAAGAGTCAGACATGACTGAAATGATGATATCTCCTCACATATATCACACATATCTAGATGAATTCCTAGAACCTAAAATTTAGGCAATATATATTATGATATTTTTTCAAATCGGTTGCACCAATGTTGGTCCTCATTTATCATGGTAATCCAAACCTATGCCCCAACCAGTAATGCTGAAGAAGCTGAAGTTAAACAGTTCTATGAAGATCTACAAGATCTTTTAGAACTAACACCCCCAAAAGTTGTTCTTTTCATTATAGGGGACTGGAATGCAAAAGTAAGAAGTCAAGAAACACCTGGAGTAACAGGCACATTTTTCCTTGGAGTACGGAATGAAGCAGGGCAAAGGCTAATAGAGTTTTGCCAAGAGAACACACTGGTCAGAGAAGACACTCTCTTCCAACAACACAAGAGAAGACTTTATACATGGACATCACCAGATTGTCAACACCGAACTCAGACTGATTATATTCTTTGCAGCCAAAGATGGAGAAACTATATACAGTCAGCAAAAACAAGACTGGAGCAGACAGTGGCTCAGATCATGAACTCTTATTGCCAACTTCAGACTTACACTGAAGAAAGTGGGGAAAACCACTAGACCATTCAGGTATGACCTAAATCAAGTTCCTCTATGACTATAAAGTGGAAGTGAGAAATAGATTTAAGGGGCTCGATCTGATAGAGAGAGTGCCAGATGACCTATGGATAGAGGTTCGTGACATTGTACAGAAGACAGGGATCAAGACCACCTTCATGAAAAAGAAATGCAAAAAGGCAAAATGGTTGTCTGAAGAGGGCTTACAAATAGCTGTGAAAAGAAGAAAAGTGAAAAGCAAAGGAGAAAAGGAAAGATATTCCCATTTGAAAGCAGAGTTCCAAAGAATAGCAAGGAGAGATAAGAAAGCCTTCCTCAGCGATCAATGAAAAAAAAAAAAAAAAAAAAATAGAGGAAAGCAGCAGAATGGGAAAGAGAAGAGATCTCTTCAAGAAAATTAGAGATACCAAGGGAACATTTCATACAAAGATGGGATCAATAAAGGACAGAAATGGTATGGACCTAACAGAAGCAGAAGATAATAAGAAGAGGTGGCAAAAATACACAGAAGTATACAAAAAAGATCTTCATGACCCAGATAATCACGATGGTATAATCATTCATCTAGAGCCAGACATCCTGGAATGTGAAGTCAGGTGGGCCTTGGAGGGCATCACTACAAGCAAGGCTAGTGGAGGTGATGGAATTCTAGTTGAGCTATTTCAAATCCTGAAAGATGATGCTGTGAAAGTGCCATCAAATTTGGTAAACTCAGCAGTGGCTACAGGACTGGAAAAGGTCAGTTTTCATTCCAATTCCAAAGAAAGGCAATCCCAAAGAATGCTCAAACTACCGCACAAATGCACTCATCTCACACATTAGTAAAGTAATGCTCAAAATTCTCCAAGCCAGGCTTCAGCAATATGTCAACTGTGAACTTCCAGGTGTTCAAGCTAGATTTAGAAAAGACAGAGGAACGAGAGGTCAAATTGCCAACATCTACTGGATCACCAAAAAAGCAAGAGAGTTCCAGAAAAACATCTATTTCTGCTTTATTGACTACGCCAAAGCCTTCGACTGTGTGGATCACAATAAACTGGGGAAAATTCTGAAAGAGAGGGGAATACCAGACCACCCAACCCACCTCTTCAGAAATCTATATGCAGGTCAGGAATCAACAGTTAGATCTGGACATGGACAAACAGACTGGTTCCAAATAGGAAAAGGAGTACATCAAAGCTGTATATTGTCACCCTGCTTATTTAACTTATGTGCAGAATACATCATGAGAAATGCTGGGCTGGAAGAAGCACAAGCTGGAATCAAGATTGCTGGGAGAAATATCAATAACCTCGGATATGCAGATGACACCACCCTTATGGCAGAAAGTGAAGAGGAACTAAAAAGCCTCTTGATGAAAGTGAAAGAGGAGAGTGAAAAAGTTGGCTTAAAGCTTAACATTCAGAAAACTAAGATCATAGCATCTGGTCCTATCACTTCATGGGAAATAGATGGGGAAACAGTGGAAACAGTGTCAGACTTTATTCTTTGGGGCTCAAAAATCACTGCAGATGGTGATTGCAGCCAAGAAATTAAAAGACGTTTACTCCTTGGAAGGAAAGTTATGACAACCTAGATAGCATGTTAAAAAGCAGAGACATTACTTTGCCAACAAAGGTCTGTCTAGTCAAGGCTATGGTTTTTCCAGTGGTCATGTATGGATGTGAGAGTTGGACTGTGAAGAAAGCTGAGTCCTGAAGAATTAATGCTTTTGAACTGTGGTGTTGGAGAAGACTCTTGAGAGTCCCTTGGACTGCAAGGCAATCCAACCAGTCCACCCTAAAGGAGATCAGTCCTGGGTGCTCATTGGAAGGACTGATGCTGAAGCTGAAACTCCAGAACTTTGGCCACCTCATGCGAAGAGTTGACTCATAGGAAAAGACCCTGATGCTGGGAGGGATTGGGGTTGGGAGGAGAAGGTGACGACAGGGGATGAGATGGCTGGATGGCATCACCGACTCGATGGACATGGGTTTGATTGGCCTCCAGAGTTTTGTGATGGGCAGGGAGGCTTGGCGTGCTGCCATTCTTGGGGCACAAAGGGTCAGACACGACTGAGCGACTGAACTGAACTGAAATGAAAGTGCAAGGAATGTTGATTTCCCACACTCTCATCATTAGAGTAAGTAATGACTCTTTCTGATAATTTAAATGGACGAAAATATCTCCATTTAGTATTCAGTTTTCATTTTCTTACTCACGATGAAGTGGAACAGCTCTTCAGATATTTCTGTTTCTTCTTCTGTTTACAGTTCTGCTTTCTCTCATATTCCATTGATACTTTTCCTAGTGACTGATAAAATCAGCCACCAGTTTTGTTTGTTTTCCTGTTTTTCTTTAAAAAAAAAAAGACTACATATGAAAAACATTTCTTTTAGTATTTATTTATCTATTTTGCTATACTGGGCGTTAGTTGTGGCCTGTGGGATCTTTAATTGCAGCATGCAAACTTCTTAAGTTCAGTATGTGGGCTCTATTTCCCTGACCAGGGATCATAACTGGGTCCCCTTCATGGGGAACACAGAGTCTTGACCATTGGACCACCAGGAAGTCCCTAACTATTTTTTAGTGAGAATATTTAAGCTTTATTTTCTTAGCAAATAGCAATTACACAATATTAATGCATGTTGTTAACTTCAGCACCATACCTAAGCTTTATGCATCTTATAGCTGGAAGTTTGCACCCTCTTACCCACCTCTCCCTAGTCCTCTCTTTATTTCACCCACCCGTTAGTCTCTAGCCACCACTTTCCGACTCTCTGATTCAGTGACTTTGACTTCTTTTTCAGATTTCACATATAAGTGAAACCATGCAGAATTTCACTATTTGTCTTTCTCTGACTGGCTTATTTACTTAAAATAATGATCACAAGGTGCATCCATGTTGTCAAAAATAGCAGCATTTTTTTCTTTCTCTTGACTGAATATTATTCCATTATACGTGTTTTATATATATATACACATATACATATATATATAATCTATAGAAAATAAAAAGATGTTAAATATATATATTAGCTTGGTGCATACATTATTGTGATTTTGGACTATGAATTTTAAATCAGTATAATGAGGATCGAACACATTGTTGTTAATCAAAATAGGAACCATTACAATCAACACATTTTTGCTGGCAAGTAATAAGTTTGTTTATTCCTTTAGTATATTAATACATTTACTGATATATACACCACACATCTATTTTTATCTGTTCATCCATTGGTGAACACTTTCTTCACTTGACTACTTGACTACTACCCTTGACTTCTGTAATGTATACATAAAAGTATTATATATGTATAACAATTTCTTTACCCAGTTATTGGCAGATGGACACTAAGGTAATTTCCATGTCTTGGCTATCGTGAATAATGCAGAAAGAATGGTTCAATATTCATGAATCAATCAATGTGATACACCACATTAACAAGACAAAGGATAAAAGCCACATGATTATTTGAATAGATGCAGAAAAAGCACTTGGCAAAATTCAACATCCATTCATAATTTAAAATTATTATCTAAGTGGATATAGAGGGAATATATATCAATAAAGACAACTTATGACAAATCTACAGTCAACATCATACTCAATAGTGAAAAGATGAAAGGCTTTTCTCTAAATTCAGGAAAAACACAAGACTATCAGCTCATCACTTTTATTTAGCTTAGTACTGGAAGTTCTAGCTAAAGAAATTGAAAAAGAAAAAAAATAAATAAAAGATTTCTTTGTTGGAAGGGAAGAAGTAAAACTGACACTCTTTGCAAGGGACTAATACTTTATTTTGAAGAAAGTGGGGGAAACCACTAGACCACTCAGGTATGACTTAAATCAAATCCCTTATGACTATAGAGTGGAAGTGAGAAATAGATTTAAGGAACTAGATCTGATAGGCAGATTGCCTGATGAACTATGGACAGAGGTTCATGACATTGTACAGGAGACAGGAATCAAGACAATACCCCCCCCCCCAAAAAAAAATGCAAAAAGGCAAAATGACTGTATTAGGAGGCCTTACAAATAGCTGTGAAGACAAGCCAAAAGCAAAGGAGAAAAGGAAATATGTACCCATTTGAATATAGAGTTCCAAAGAACGGCAAGGAGAGATAAGAAAGCCTTCCTCAAGGATCAGTGCAAAGAAATAGAGGAAAACAACAGAAAGTAAAGATAAGAGATCTCTTCAAGAAAATTAGAGGGAACATTTCATACAAAGATAGGCTCAAAAAAGGACAGAAACTTTATGGACCTAACAGAAGCAGAAGATATTAAGAAGAGGTGGCAAGAATACACAGAAGTACTGTATGAAAAGGATCTTCACAACCCAGAAAATCACAATGGTGTGACCTCTCACCTAGAGCCAGACATCCTGGAATGTGAAGTCAAGAGGGCCTTAGGAAGCATCACGATGAACAAAGCTAGTGGAGGTGATGAAATTCCAGTTGAACTATTTAAAATCCTAAAAGAAGATGCAGTGAAAGTGCTGCACTCAATATGTCAGCAAATTTGGAAAACTCAGCAGTGGCCACAGGACTGGAAAAGGTCAGTTTTCATTCCAATTCCAAAGAAAGGCAATATTAATGAATGTTCAAACTACTGCACAATTGCACTCATTTCACATGCTAGTAAAGTAATGCTCAAAATTCTCCAAGCCAGGCTTCAGCAATACATGAACCATGAAATTCCAGATGTTCAAGCTGGTTTTAGAAAAGGCAGAAGAACCAGAGATCAAATTGCCAACATCCACTGGATCATCAAAAAAGCAAGAAAGTTCCAGAAAAACATCTATTTCTGCTTTATTGACTATGCCTAAGCCTTTGACTGTGTGGATCACAATAAACTGTGGAAAATTCTGAAAGAGAGGGGAATACCAGACCACCTGACCTGCTTCTTGAGAAACATGTATGCAGGTCAGGAAGCAGCAGGTAGAACTGGACATGGAACAACAGACTGGTTCCAAAGAGGTAAAGGAGTATGTCAAGGCTGTATTTTGTCACCCTGCTTACTTAGCTTATATGCAGAGTACATCATGAGAAACGCTGGGCTGGATGAAGCACAAACTGGATTCAAGATTGCTAGGAGAAATATCAATAACCTCAGATATGCAGATGACACCACTCTTATGGCAGAAAGTGAAGAACTAAAGAGCCTCTTGATGAAAGTGAAACAGGAGAGTGAAAAAGTTGGCTTAAAGCTCAACATTCACAAAACTAAGATCATGGCATCTGGTCCCATCATTTCATGGGAAATAGATGGGGAAACAGTGGAAAGAGTGTCAAATTTTGGGGGGGGGGGGAGGGGGATGGGGGAGGCTCCAAAATCACTGCATATGGTGATTGCAGCCATGAAATGAAAAGACCCTTACTCCTTGAAAGGAAAGTTATGACCAACCTAGATAGCATATTAAAAAGCAGAGACATTTCTTTGTCAAAAGAGGTCCATCTAGTCAAGGCTATGGTTTTTCCATTGGTCATGTATGGATGTGAGAGTTGGCCTATAAAGAAAGCTGAGCCCCACAGAATTGATGGTTTTGAACTGTGGTGTTGGAGAAGACTCTTGAGAGTCCCTTGAACTGCAAGGAGACCCAACCAGTCCATCCTAAATATCAGTCCTGGGTGTTCATTGGAAGGACTGATGTTGAAGCTGAAACTCCAGTACTCTGGCCACCTCATGTGAAGAGCTGACTCATTAGAAAAGACCTTGATGCTGGGAAAGATTGAGGGCAGAAGGAGAAGGGGACAACAGAGGATGAGATGGTTGTATGGCATCACCGACTCAATGGACATGGGTTTGCATGAACTCAGGGTGTTGGTGATGGACAGGGAGTCCTGGTGTGCTGTGCTTCATGGGGTCTCAAAGATTCAGACATGACTCAGTGACTGAGCTGAATACTTTATTTGGAAAACCCTAAAGTCTCTACCAAAAAACTGTTAGAACTAAAATATATTTTCATCAAAGTGACAGGATACAACATTAATATTAAGAAATCTATTGCTTTTACATGTACTAATTAACTGCCATAAAGAGAAAGGGAAAAAAATCCCATTTAAAATCATACAAAAAAGGATAAAATACTCAGGAATAAATTTATTAAGGAGATGAAACATCTATATACTGGAAACTATTAAACATTAATGAAGGAATTTGCAGATATACAAAGAAATGGGGAAAAAATGCTCTTGGATTGGAAATTGTTAGGAAATGGCCATGCTGCCTGCCCAAAGCAATCTGCAAATTTAATGTAGTCCATTTCAAAATACCGGAACACTTTTCACAGAACTAGAACAAATAATCCTAGAACTCATGTGGAACCTCAAGGACCCCATTTTGTCTAATCAATCTGTAGAACAAAGGAGAAAAAAAAAAAAAAAACTGGTGGCATAAGCCCTACAGATTTCAAACTATATTACAAAGCTACATTAATCCAAACAGCATGGTCGCTTCCCTCTTGGCTCAGTGTTAAAGAATCTTCCTGCCAACGCAAAAGATATGAGTTCAATCCCTGGTCTGGGAAGATCACACATGCCATGGAGCAATTAAGTCTGTGTACCACAACTATTGAGGCTGTGCTCTAGAGCCTGGGAACTGCAACTAATCAGCCAGTGTGCTGCAACTACTGTGACCCATATTCCCTACAGTCCTTGCTCTGCAACAAAAGAAACCACTGCAATAATAAGCCTGCACACCACAACTAGAGAGTAACCCCCACTCTGCAACTAGAGAAAAAGCTTGTGCACCAACAAAAGCCCAGCACAGGCAAAAATAAACAAATAAATAAAATTAATAAACAAACAAGCAAACAGCATGAAATGGACAAACACAAAGGACAGACACCTGCACAGTGGAGTAGAATAGAGAATGCAGAACAAATCCATATACTTTTGGTCAACTAATTTGTGATAAAGAAATCAAGATTGTACAAAGGAGAAAAGACAGTCTCTTCAACAAATAGTGCTAGGAAAACTGGACAGATGTATGTGCAACAATAAGATGAGGACATTTTCTCATACCATATGAAAAGATAAACTCAAAATGGTTTGAATAACTCAATGTAAGACCTAAAACTGTAAAACTCATATAAAGGGACATAGGCAGAACATTCTTTTACATAAATCACAGCAATACTTTTTACTCTGTTCCTTAAGGCACAAGAAATAAAAACAAAAGAAAACAAATGGGACCTAATTAGTCATAAAAGATGTTGAACAGCCAAAATAAGTAAAAATACAACCTACAGAATGGGAGAAACTATTTACTAATGATATGGCTAGTATGGAATTAATATCCAAAACATTAAAAATTATCATACTTTCAATGACAGAAAAACAAACAACCCAATTTAAAACTGTGCAGAAGACGTGAACAGATATTTTTTTTTCAAAGAAGGTACATGGATGGATAACAGGCACACGAAAAATTTCTCAACATCACTAATAATCAAAGAAATGCAAATCAAAACCACAATGAGATATCACTCCACATCTCTCGAAAATTCCTATGATCTAAAAGAACAAAAATACCAAATGTTGGCAAGGAGGTGAAGAAAAGGGAACCCTTGCACACTGCAGGTGGGAATATAAATTGGTGCAGCCATCATGGAAAACAGTATAAACGTTCCTCAGAAACTAAAATTAGAATTCCCATATGATTCAGCAATTCAGGTCCTGGATATATATCCAGAAAATAATGAAAAGATGGTAATTTGAAAAGACACATGCCCTCTAGTGTCCATAGCAACACAATTTATAATATTCAAGGCATGGACAAATTAGTGGCCATCAGTGGGAACATTGATACAGAATATAATTTACATATACATATATAGTCACATACACACACAATGGAATTTCACTCAGCTATAAAACGGAATGAAATTCTGCCATTTTCAGCAACATAGATGAACCTAGAAAATATTATGCTTAATGAAATAAGTCAGAGAAAGACAAATAGTGTATGACAGCAGGATACACATTTTTTTCAACTGCATATGAAATAGTCTCAGGAAATATATGACAAATTACATTAATTCAAAAGAATTAAAAGAATATTAAATATGACCTCTGACCATAGTGGAATGACATTTGTTGCTGTGACTGAGTCTCTAAGTCTTGTCTGACTCTTTGCAACCTCATGAACTGTAGAACACTGAGTTCATGTCTGGTTCTAACTATCTCTAAGAGTTTGCCTAAATTCATGTCCATTGAGTTAGAGATACTATCTAAACATTGTATCCTCTGCTGCCTCCTTCTCATTTTGCCTTCAGTCTTTCCCATCAACAAGCCCTTTTCTAAAGATTCAATTTTTGCATCAGGTGGCCAAAGTATTGAGCTTCGGCTCATAAGTGATCCATAATATTGTACAGAAGGGAGTGACAAAACCTCCCCACTCCAAAGAAATGCAAAAAGACAAAGTGATTGTCTGAGAAGGTTTTACAAATAGCTGAGGAAAGAAGAGAAGCAAAAGGCAAAGGAGAAAGGGAAAGATATACTCAACTGGATGCAGAGTTACAGAGAACAGCAAGGAGAGATAAGAAGGCCTTCTTAGAAGAACAATGCAAAGAAATAGAGGAAAACAATAAAATGGGAAAGACTAGAGATCTCTTTAAGAAAATTAGAGATATTAAGGGAGTATTTTACACAAGGATGGACATCATAAAGCACAGAAAGTTAACAGAAGCAGAAGAGCTTAAGAAGAGGTAGAAAGAATACACTGACAAACTATACAAGAAAGGCCTTAATGACTTGGATAGCCACGATGGTATGAACACTCACCTAGAACCAGATATGCTGTAGTTTGGAGTCAAGTGGGCCTTAGGGAGCATTACTAAGGACAAAGCTAGTGGAGGTGACAGAATTTCAGCTGAACAATTTAAAATCTTAAAAAGTGATGTTAAAGTGCTGCACTCAATGTGTTGGAAAATTTGGAAGACTCAGCAGTGGCTACAGGACCAGAGAAGGTCAGTTTTCATTCTAAGCCCAAAAAAGGGCAATGCCAAAGAAAGTTCAAACTACAATACAATTGTGCTCAGTTCACATGCTAGCATGGTTATGCTTTAAATCCTTCAAGCTAGGCTTCAGTAGTATATGATCCAAGAACTCCTAGATGTACAGGCTGGGTTTCAAAGAGGCAGAGGAACCAGAGATCAAATTGCCAACATTCATTGGCTCATAGAGAAAGCAAGGAAGCTCCAGAGAAACATCTACTTCTGTTTTACTGACTATGTTAAAGCTTTTGACTGTGGATAACAACAAACTGTGGAAAATTCTTAAAGATGAGAGTACCAGAGTACCTTACCAGTCTCCTGAGAAACTTGTATACGGGTCAAGAACCAGACATGGAACAACTGACTAATTCAAAATTGAGAAAGGAGTATGTCAAGGTGGTATGTTATCACCCTGCTTATTTCACTTCTATGCAAAGTACATCATGTGAAATATCGGGCTGGATGGATTATAAGCTGGAGTCAGAATTTCAGGGAGAAATACCAACCTCAGATATGCAGATGATACTACTATAGTTGCCTTGGAAATGAAAAAGAGATCATTCTGTCATTTTTTAGGTTGTGCCCAAGTACTGCATTTCAGAGTCTTTTATTGACTCTGAGGGCTACTCCATGTCTTCTACAGTAGTCTTGCCCACAGTAGTAGATATAATGATCATCTGAATTAAATTTGTCCATTGACATCCATTTCAGTTCACTGAGTCCTAAGATGTCAATGTTTAATCTTACTATCTCCTGCTTGAACACATCCAATTTACCTTGATTCATGAACTTAATATTCCAAGTTCCTATCCAATATTGTTCTTTGCAGCATCAGACTTTACTTTCACCACCAGACACATCCACAGCTGAGTGTTAAGAAAGAAGTTCCCTCTCCGGCCTAAAAGTTTAATTCTTACTTGAGCTATTAGTAATCATCGTTTGTTCTTTCCAAGTAACATATTGGACCCCTTTATGAATCACAGCCTTATTGTGGTGATGGGGCTTTTATAACTCAATGAAGCTATGAGCCATGCCATGCAAGACCACCCAAGATGGATAGATCACAGTAAAGAGTGCTAACAAAACATAGTCCACTGGAGAAGGAAATGGTAACCCACTCCAGTATTCTTGCCTGGAGAACACCATGAGCACTATGAAAAATAATAAAATTAGGAATTAATAAAAGAAGAACACTAGTGGAAATCACAAATTTCTGAAAATTGAAAAATGCACACTTAAGTAAATAATAAACAAAAGAAAAAAACACAAGCAGAGTTAGAAAATACTTTGAAATGAATAAAGCAAAAATATAATATACCAAAAAACTGAAATGGAGATACATCATTGTTAATATTAAATTTTCGGTCATAAATGCTTGTATGAAAAAATATCCATTAATAACATAAAATATCACCTTAAGAAATTAGATTAAGAAACAAACTGAAACCAAAATAAGCAGAATGTGGGAAATTAATGTCTAGCAAATATTATAGTGGAGGTGCATAAAATAGAAAACATAAAAAAGAGGGAAATCTACAAACACAAAAGGTATTTATTTGGAAAGATCGGCCAAGTTGACAAAACTTTAGATAGAATGACCAAGAAAACCTAGAAGGCACAAGTTACTAATATCAAAAAAGGAAGATACTATATTTCTATCGACCTTATAATAGAAATAAAGGATCATTGTAAAGATCTACATGCTAAAAAAATAAACAACTCCGAAGAAATAGACAAGCTCTAAGAAAGAAAGAAGCTTTCAAAACTAATTCAAGAAGAGATTCCCCCACACACACCAAATAGTGATATAGGAGGACCCTGAACTTACCTCCTCTCATGCACAAGCCAAAATTACAACTTACCTAGCAACTACCAATGAAGAATAACAAAGTATGTAATCTACAGTTATAGATATAAAAAAGTCATGATGAGATGCTAAATAATCAGGATCTATAACCCTGGATCAGCAGTCTCCAAAGAAGATATATATAACATCTGCAGATGTCCACCCCAAGAGGCAAGGGATCTAAGCCTTGCATCAGATTCCCCAGCTTGGGACTCCTGCACTGGGAAGAGAAGTCCCCAGAATGTCATTTTGAGAACCGGCAGGGCTTACGTTTGGGAGAGCTGGGTGAATAAACAGGCTCTTAACAGGGACACGAAAAACACATATTCTGTGTCCCAGTGCAAAGAGAGCAGTTTGAAAGGAGTGTGGGTCTAACACAGTCACTAATTTTGGGGAGCCTTCAGGAAAGACAGAAGCAACTGGGACTCCCTCTAGGAACACAGAAGCAAGCAACAGCCATTTTGAGAGCTTTTCCTATCACAATATTATAAGCACTTACAAGCATCATTTTAGAAACCTCCCTCTAGCCTGTTAGCAGTGGGGTTACTCCACTAATCAGTGGCTCTCAGTGACCACACAACTCTGGGCCATGCAGCCTTCCATGAAGAAATCCAGCCCTGCCCACCTGGGCCCACAGAAGCTGCACATTACCAGACTGTGAAAAGAGCTCTATAGGGGGTCTATCCCAGGTACCCATGGGTCTACAGTAGTTGCATGCCACCAACAGCACATCCAATGATAACTGAAGCCTGCCCATCAGCTAGTAGGCTGGCAAGCAATGCAAGGAGCTTGGCCTCACAGTAAGATGGGCCTGGAGTGATCATTACCAACCAGTAATCAGCTCTGCTAGAACAGAAGGGTGCACACAAGCTACAGAGGAGACACCCTAGAGCACATAGCTTTGACCAGTGGAGAGTTTGCTGCTTGACCTCATTGGATATCATCTATAAGGCTCTAAGATCAGGGGACACAACTCATCTACCCAATATATAGAAAAAACACAGAATTAGGCAAAATCAGTAGCCAGAGGACCATGTTCCAAACAAAGTAACAAGACAAAACTTCAGGAAAAAAACCTAAAGAAAGTAGAGATAAGCAACCTATCTGATAAAGAGTTCAAGGCAATGATCATAAAAATATTCACCTAATGCTAGAGGAAATGGGATTAACAACCAGAATTTTAACAAACAGAAAATACAAAGAATGACCAAACACCAGTTAGATACAATAACTATAATTTAATATACAGTATAAAAGAATCAACTATAGATTAGTTCATACAGAGGAACAGATCAGCAGTCTGGAAAACAGAATAGTGGAAATCACTGGTGCTGAACAGTTAAAAAGAAGTTTTCTTCTTTCTAATATTGGCCTTTGCTTTTTTGAGAAATTAAAAAGCCTTGTAGACAAGCTGAAGCTAAGAGAACTCAGCACCATTGGACAAGCTTTGCAACAATTGCTAAAGGAACTCTTCTAAGAGGAAAATACAAGGCCAATATTAGAAAAAAGAAAATTACAAATGGAAAATTTGGCTCAGATTGTAAAGAATCTGCCTGCAATGCAAGAGACCAAGGTTTGATCCCTGGGTGGGGAAGATTGCCTGAAGTAGGAAATGACAACCCACTCCAGTATTCTTGCCTGGAGAGTCCCATGGACAGAGGAGCCTGGCAGGCTACAGTCCATGGGATCTCAAATAGTCAGGCATGACTGAGCAACTAACACAAAAGGCTTTTTTTTTTTTTATTTTTCCATCAAATCTGAGTGAGAACCTCACTGACTAGAATATTCTTAGTTGTCAGTTCTTCCCTTTCATCACTTTAATTATATTGTGCTACTTCTTTCTGGCATGCAGTTTTTTTCTGAGAAATCAGGTGATAACCTTATGAAAGTTCCTTTGTATGTAATTTTTGTTGTTGTTGTTGCTTTTAAAGTTTTTTTTTTTTTCATTGTCTTTAGTTTTTGTCAGTTTGATTACTGTTTCTCAGCATGTTCCTCCACTGGTTTAAACTGCCTGGAACTCTCTATGCTTCCTGGACTTAGGTGAATATTTCTTTTCCCATGTTAGGGAAGTTTTCTGCTATTATATCTTCAAATATTCTTTCAGGTCCTTTCCCTCTCTCTTCTGGCACCTCTATATTGGGAATGTTGGTGTGTTTAATGTTGTCCCTGGGGTCTCTTAGACTATCTTCATTTCTTTGCATTCATCCGTTCTTTTTCCTCAGCTACTCTGCTATTGATTCCTTCTAGTGTATTTTTCATTTCAGTGATCGTATTGTTCATCTCTGGCGGCTTGTTCTTTAGTTCTCCTAGGTCTTTGTTAAACATTTCTTGCATCTTCTCAATTTGTGCTTCCGTTCCTTTTCTGAGATCTTGGATCATCTTCACTATCATTTTTCTGAATTATTTTTCCAGTAATTGCCTGTTTTTGATTAGTTCTTCCTCTGATTTTTTTTTTTTTTCTTTCTTCTGGGATATATTCCTCTGCCATCTCATTTTTTTTAGTTATTGGTGATTGTGATTTCCACTCAATAGGCTACAGGATTACAATTCTTGCTTCTGCTCTCTGCCCTCTTGTGGATAAGGTTGTTCAAGAGGCTTATGCAGGCCACCTGGTGAGAAGTTCTGGATTCTGCTCACTGGTGGGTGGATCTGTCTTGTCCTTCTGGTTAGCAAGATTGTGCTCAGGAATATGTTAAGCAACCTGTCTGTTGATGGTTAAGGCCACACCCCCACCCTCTTTGTTGTTTTTCCTGAGGTATTCCAGCACTGGAACCTACAAGCTGTGGGGATATGTTAGGTTGGGGAGGAAATGGTGGCATGCAGGAGGGCCCATGCAAATCAATACTTATCAAAACTGATGCTGCTAGTGTCTTTATCCCTGCAGTGAGCTCGAGCTACTCCCTACCTCCACAGGTGACCCTCTAATACTCATAGGTGGTTTTGACCCAGTTTCTTATGCAGCCACTGTTTTTCCCCTGCATCCTGGTGTACACTATATCCTTGTGTGTCCTTCAAGAGTGGAGGTTCTCTTTCCCCTAGTCCTTTGGAATTCCTGCAATCAAGCCCCACTGACCTTCAAAACCAGATTCAGGGGCTCTTTCTCTCATTGCCAGAATCCCAAACTGGGAAGCCTGATATGGGGCTCAAGACTTTCACTCCTATGGAAGAGTTTCTGTGGTATAATTATTTTTCAGTTTGTGGATTGCTCATCTGGCACGTGATGGCTTTGATTTTATCCTGATTTTACCCCTCCTGCCGTTTCTTTGTGGCTCCCCCTTTGTCTTTGTATGTAAGGCATCTTTTCTGTAGGATCCAATGACTTTTGTTATTGTTGTTGCTGATTATTGTTCATCACTTACTTCTCATTTTGGTGAATTTATCAGAAAAGATGAGCTTACATCCTTCTACTCTGTCATTGATAGCTTATGGTGAGCCATGTCGGATTCATGATCTTCAAAGAAGAAGATCTAGCTTAGGGACCAGGGACCAAGTTTGATCACTCAGGAGCTTTTATGTAGCAGAGTTTTATTAAACTATAAAAATGGATTGAGAAAGCATCTGACATAGACATCAGAAAGGGGATGGAGAGTGCCCCCACTCACTAGTCTTAGCAAGGGAGCTATATACTTTTTCAACTGGTTATTACAGAAAATCAAAAGAATGTCTCAAGGTTGTAAGTGTCTTACCAGACCTACTCCCACAATATACATTTTAAGATAACAAGATTAGAACAAACAATAAAAAGATCTTACCAGACCCACTCCCACAATTTACATTTTAAGAAGACAGGATTAGTCAGAAGGGTCTTAAGAAGGAGAAACATGTCTTCAATCAGAATATATAGTTGTTATATAACCCCTAGTACATGTTTAAGATGAGTTTCTTTGTTGTGTAATCGGCACTGGGCTTAAAGAAAGAATAAAAAAGTTTTATGTGATTAAGATGAAGAAATCTAGGTAAAATGTTTGTCCTTTTCTCCTTCTCATGAGCTCCAGACCGCTTTCTCCTCCTCGGGGGCCCCAAACGTCTTATCAACCTACCTAAGAATTGACTCCCTCACCATCTTGCTGACCAATCTTAATAACTGCTTAAAATGTAAATGGTCTTACTAGTCCAATAAAAAGACATAGAGTGGTTGAATGGATAAAATAAATAAAACTGGCATATGCTGCCTGACTCACTTCAGATCTAAAGACACACAGAGACTGAAAGAGGATGGGTGGGAAAAGATATTCCATGCAAATGGAGTAGCCAGAGTAGCAATACTTACATCACATGAAATAGACTTTTCTAAAAAGACTGTAACAAGTGACAAGGAAGGATATTACATATGGTAAAGGGATCAATCCAGAAAGAAAATATGCCAGAACAATGTAAATAGGTATGCACCCAACATAGTAGCAGTTAAGTAAATAAAGCAAATATTAACAGACATAAAGAAAAGTTGGCAGTAACATAATAATAGTAGGTGACTTTAGCATATCAATTACATTCATGGACAGAGCAGCCAGACAGAAAATTAAGCAGAAGAGTCATTCTTTTCAAGTGTAGATATACATTCTCCAGCAGAGATCACATGCTAGTCCACAAAACAAGCCTCAAGAAAGTCAAGAAGACTGAAATCATATCAAGCATTTTTCTAACCATAATGCTATGAGACAAGAAATCAATTACATGGAAAAACGCAGAGGTTAAACATATGGTACTAAACAGCCAAGAGGTCATTGAAGAAATCAAAAAAGAAATTTTTAAAAATCTGGTGACAAATAAAAATGGAAATACAATGAACCAAAATCTTGAGATGAAGTAAAAGTAGTTCCAAAAAGGAGGTTTATAGTGATACAAGCCTAATTCAGGGCCAAAGAAAAATATTAGACAGAGAACTTAACATTATATCTAAAGAAACTAGAAAATCCAAAGCAAACAAATCCCAAAGTTTATAAAGGAAGGAAATAATAAATATCAGAACAAAAATAACTGAAGTAAAGATTAAAGAACAATAAAAAGTTAATGAAACAATAGCCTGTTTTTGGAAATGATAAACAAAATTTAGGAATCTTTAGCCAGACTCACTTATAAAATGAAGTCAATAATTAAAATAAGGAAAGAAAGAGGAAAAGTTACATTTGATATCTCAGAAATGCAAATGATAGTAAGAGATTACTATCTATTACTATTATTGGTGTATTACTGCATTTATACACCAATAAAATGGACAATCCAAACCAAATAAAAAAAATTCAAGAAACATAAATCTGCCAAGAGTAAATTAGAAAGAAAAAGAAAATATGAACACACCAATTACCAGTAATAAATGAAGTCAATAGTTAAAAACAAAAACAAATAAACAAAAACCCTCCCAACAAATGTCCAGGAACAATATCAGCTGCCCAGTTGAAGTTTACCAAATATTTGAGTAACAGTTAGTACCTATACTTCTCAAAATATTGAAAGATATTACAGAGAAATGAACATCTCCAAATTCATTCTATGAGGCCAGCAAAACTTTGATACCAAATCCAGATAAAGACACCATGAAAAAGAAAATGTCAGGCCAATGTCACTGATAAATGTCAATGCAAAAATCCTCAACAAAATGTTAGCAAACCAAATTCAACAGTACATTAAAATAATTATTAGCATAATCAAGTGGGATTTATTCCAGGGCTACAAGCTTAGCCCAATATCCACAAATCAATGACATACTCCAAATTAACAAATTTAAGAATAAAAATCATAGTATTATCTCAGTAGATATAAAAAAAAGCATTTGCCAAAATTCAATGAAATGAACATTTATGACTAAAACTTAACAAAGTGCGTTTAGAGGTAATATATCACCATTTAATAAAGGCCATATATGACAGTCCCACAGTCATATCATAACCATGGGGAAAAGTTGAAAGTATATGCCATAAGATCAGGAACAAGACAAGATAGTTATTGCTGTTTTTATTCAACATTGTATTGGAAGTCCAGGCAACAGCAAGTAGGAAAGAAAAATAAATTAAAGAAATCCAAATTGAAAAGAAAGAATTAAAAAAAAAAAAGAAAGAAAAGAAATAATTAAAACTTTCACTATTTTGAGATGACATGACACTATTTATATCCATAGAAAACCCTAAGATGCCATCAAAAAAATTATTAGATCAAATAAATTATTTCAGTAAAATTGTAATTAATATACAGAAATCTTTTATTTTTTATTTTTATATACTCTAATTAAAATCTATCAGAAAATGAATTAAGAAAACAATCACATTTATACTTGCTTTAAATGAATAAAATGCAAGTTTTTAGTTGGGTATAAATGTAACTAAGGAAGTAGACTGTACCCTGAAAACCATAAGATATTGATGAATGAAACTGAGGAGGAGACAATAAGTGGAAAGATATACCATGATCATCAATCATGAAAATTAATTTTGTTAAAATGAACATACTATAATCTACAAACTCAAGGAAATTCCATTGAAATAAAATGGCTTTCTACAGAACTACAAAAATAGTCCTAAAATTTGTAAAGAACGACAAAAGTCCCCAAGGAACTAAAGCAATCTTGGGAAAGAAGAACAAAGCTGGAGGTATCGTCATTATTTCAAACTATACTACAGAGTTACAGTAATCCAAACAGTACGGCACTAGCACTGAAACTGACACAGAGTACAATGGAACAGAATAGAGTCCAGAAATATGTTCAATTAATCTAGAACAAAAGAAGCAGAAATATGTGATAGCTAATAGATAATATTTCAATAAATGGTGTTACAATAACCAGGCAGCTACACGCAAAAGAATCAAACTGAACTACTTTCTCAAATAACATACAAAAATGAATCTGAAGTAGATAAAAGTCTTCGATGTAAGACCTGAAACCATAACACTCCTAGAAGAAAAGATAAGCATTTGACATTGGTCTTAGGAATGTTTTTTGATATGTCTCTGTAGCAAGGGGAACAAAAGCAAAGATAAACAATTTGTACTATAACAAACCTAGCTTTCGCACAGAGAAGTAATCACTGCAAATGATACATTCAATAATGGATTAGCAAAGAATACATACAACTCAACATGAATAAAACAAACAACTGTATTTAAAACAAAAAAGGGCAGAGAGCTGAAAAAACCTTTTCCAAAGAAGACATAAAGATGTTCATAAGACATACAAAGAGATGTTCAAAATCATTAATCATCAGGGAAATGCAAATCAAAGCCCCTCACGTATATCAGGAAGACAATTATCAAAAAGACAATGAATAGTGTAGATTAGGTTGTGAAGAAGATGAAACCCTCAGGCACTGTTGGTGGTAATGTAAATTGGTGTAGCCACATTATTGAGGGCCCTCAAAAATTTTAAAAATAGAACTATCATATAATCCAGCAGTTTCATTTTAGGTATTTACCTAAAGAAAGCAAAAAGTTATGTGTACCCCTGTATATTTTACAGTATTATTTACAACAGGCAAGACATAAGCATCTATTAGTAGGTGAACAGATAAAAATTAAGTGGTATATTTATAGAATGGAATATTACTTAGTCATTAAAAATGAAATCTTACCATTTGCAACAGCGTGAATTTGTTTAGAGTGTATCATGATAAGGGAAATAGGCTAGAGAAATACAAATACTTTATGATTCTACTTATATCTGGAATCTAAAAAACAATGCAAGAAAACAAAATGGAAGCAGATTCAAAGTTATAGATACAAAAAGGTAGTTGCCAGAGGGAAGGGGTTTTGTGAAGCAGGGCATAATAAATGTAGGGAACTGCTTTATTGTCTATCTTGAAAATTGACTGACTCTATTAACAAGAGTATACTTTTACTCTCTATGTCTCACTGATCATTTTTATATCCTTACACCAGTACTACCCTGTATTTAATACCATAGCTTTATAACGTTTTGAATTTGAATGGTGTCAGTCCTCTGCTGGTAAAAAATCCACCTGCAATTCAGGAGATCCCAGTTCAATTTCTGGATCAGGAATATCTCCTGGAGAAGGGATAGGATACCCACTCCAGTATTCATGGGCTTCTCTGGTGGCTCAGACAGTAAAGAATCCACCTGCAATGCAGGAGACTTGGGTTCAATCCCTGGGTTGGAAAGATTCCCGGGAGGAGTGCATGGCAACCCACTCCAGTATTCTTGCCTGGAGAATCCCCATAGACAGAAGATCCTGGCAGGTTACCGTCTGTGGGGTCATAAAGAGTTGGACATGACTGAGTGACTAAGTACACAGTGCAGTGTCGATCCTACCAACTATGTTTGAATCTTATACCTTACCCCAGCTTGCCATTTATTTCTTAGCATTCATCTATTCCTTTTTTATTATTATTATTATTTTCTTCATCTCTTTTATTGAGTGGCTAGTATATTCTAGGATTTTGGGGTACATCCATAGTAAGCAAAAAAGTCAAACTCTTCACCTTCCTGCAGCTTACATTTCACTGTCATTCTCTGCTCCTAACCATCCCCTCACATCCACACTGTGCTTGGAGAGGTGACAGACATCACTCAGTCTCCACTTCAGCTCATGGTCTGCACTCACAACAATCACTCTCCCAAACCCTGCTCCCATATTCACATTACATCAGTCTGAGACTCAAGTATATTTCCTCCATCCAGACCCAGCCCCTGGCAGCCCTAGTTTACTCCAGCTCTGGTATCAGGAAGCCATGCCCATCTCTATTGACTCCCTGTTACTTTCCCCATAGTGGCTACTCTAGACATGTCCACACTGTTCATGATTCCCAACTCCACCCTCCCTCCCAGGCTACCTCTCAGCAATTAATTGCACATACCTAACTGAGGAAATCCAACTCCCCAGGTGTATTTTTTAAAACTGTTTTCCACTCTATAATTGTGGACTTACAACAGGAGGAAAGAAATCTCCATCAAACTCTGCCAAAGTTGATTTTTTCTACTGTCAACCTTCCTGGTGATCTGACTCTGGGTGTGAAAACTCCAGCCACAGTCACCCCTCTGCACAGTGAAATAACTCAACTATCAGTCTCATCACTGGGTGGAGAGTTCTGGAACTGTGAAGCATGAGGAAAGACCCTCTCCTCATATTCAAGTAGGACCACAAGCCTCATTTTGGGCAGAGATTTTTTTTAACAGTTCATATAGCTTTCCATGGCAATCCCAAAAATTTTCCTGCTGAAATTATCTATTTGATACTAACTTTTAAACCTGATGTTGCTGCTCAGATGCTGTCCTGTTGCTTGATATTTACTGAGATTACAAAACAGATTTTTGCATCCTCCACATAAAAAACACTTATAAAATAATTTTTTAAAAATGCTACATACTGATGAGTTAAAAATACATGGAAATACAAAGAAGAAAGAAAAAACAAAATACTCCATATTCCATCCCTTACTTCCAGAATAAGTACTGTGAACATTTTGATGAGTGTGTTTCCACTCTTCTCTGTGCCTGACTGTGCATGTATGCATTTCTATGTGAACTGGAAACTGTTATCCAAGTTGTATCTGCCTGTGATACAGGCAGCACTGTTCATGGACAGAGTCCCACATTAGTACCCAGAGATGCAAGAACCACTTGGTAATAGGAGAAGGCTTTTAAATCACCCACTGTCACCTAAGATTTTTTATGCCTGTGGGTGTTTCATAATAGATAATTATATAATAATTTTGTGTTTCTTATATTCCCTGTATATATTCTGAAAATACACTCTCAGTCCTTATCCCAGGTTTGTTTTAAACCTAGAAAATCCTGTGAATTGTGGGTTACCAATTAGTGGTATGTTAGGGAGTTGTATGTGAAGATCTTAATTTAAACACCACCTGCCAGTGAAAATAAGACAATCTACAATTTCTTTCCATTTTTTTTTTAATTGACTTCTCAGGCTAAAAATCAGAGTGTGTGTCTGAAATACAGGAGAAAGGAGCAGGGAAGATAAAGTAAGAGAGAGAAAATATGAGTGTGAGCGCCCGTGGAGCCATTCTCCCTCTTTGCCAGTTGTGCTTATGTTTGTCCACGTCTGTAACGTGGTGGGATTCAGGTCAGACAACTGAGGACTAGCATTGGGCACAAAATTTAAAGAAGTACCAAAAACATGGATTAATGATATTTCAATATAAAATTCAAAATTAATACAGAAAAATTCTTGAAGAAAAGATCAAATTTTAAACTAAAGGATCAGTAACCATATCATGCCAAGCCGTATTGAATTTTGGGGCAAAAAGAAAGACAGTAATTTCATTGAACGTGTAATTTTACTTTATTTTTATAATTTTAAAAATATTAAATGAAATAGAATCTATCTTGATTACTAAGCTTTTCAGAGTCTCCCTAAATTCTGCATCTAAACAAGAAGCTCACTGTCCTCACCTAGTTCAGCCCTTGTCTGTAACACAGGCTAAACACATCAGTCTTCTCAGACACTGAATACATGTACTTGTCCTGTCTCAGAACCTGACCCCCTGAGTGATCTGGAAGAGCAGATAAGTTAGACTGGTTTACAGCTGAAACACTGATCTCTATGATAAGAACTTTCTCCAAAACCTCACATATGGAAACAGCCAGGCAGGGAGTGAATGGTGGTTTCTTTTGGATGGTAAAAACAGTCACATGGTGCTAACCACTTAAAACAATCACTCTCCTCGTAAGAAACATATTCATTTTAAAATTCAGAGCTTGAAACCTTCCCTCACAATATAATCTGTGCTCTTGCTTTTGCTTAATGCTACACATAATCCCAAGGGCTTCCCTTGTAGTTCAGT
Source organism: Muntiacus reevesi (assembly GCF_963930625.1). Taxonomy (NCBI): domain Eukaryota; kingdom Metazoa; phylum Chordata; class Mammalia; order Artiodactyla; family Cervidae; genus Muntiacus; species Muntiacus reevesi. Next base: position 266,534,777 of record NC_089251.1, read on the forward strand.
CAGTAAAGAATTTGCCTTCAATGCAGGAGACTCAGGTTAGATTCCTGGGTTGGGAAGATCCCCTGGAGAAGGAAATGGCAACCCACTCCAGTATTCTTGCCTGGAGAATCCCAAGAACTGGGAGTCCACGGGATCGCAAGAGTCAGACATGACTTAGCGACTACACCACCATCACCACCACACATAATCTCAAGAATCTGGTCATATGCTGTTAGTAACAGGTTATCATGTTGTTAGTAATTATTCAATGTTCCTTTCAAGGCACACATCGGTACTTCAGTATGTCTTTTTAGCACATCAAGTGTAGCAAAAATGATGCTTCAGCCATTCCTTGTTCTAACTGATTGGCAGGGGGAGCAGATGGTGTCCTACTGACACCAGTGCTGACCACGTGGCTGCCCAGTCCAAAACACATGCAGCAGAGTCATCATTCAGAGGTTTTCAGTGGCAAATTGTAGCATTCTTGTTTTCTGATGAACAAGTCTGTCCCGAACTTATGATGACTCATGAGGTTAAAGTAATAAAATTAGTCAGTAGTTTGCTTTTTATTCAGTTCAGTCACTCAGTTGTGTCCGACTCTTTGTGACCCCATGAACCACAGCACACCAGGCCTCCCTGTACATCACCAACTCCTGGAGGCCACCCAAACCCATGTCCACTGTGTTGGTGATGCCATCCAACCATCTCATCCTCTGTCATCGCTTTCTCCTCCCACCCTCAATCTTCTCCAGCATCAGGGTCTTTTCCAATAAGTCAGCTGTTTGCATCAGGTGGCCAAAGTATTGGAGTTTCAGCTTCAGCGTCAGTCCTTCCATGAACACCCAGGACTGATCTCCTTCAGGATGGACTGGTTGGATCTCCTTGCAGTTCAAGGGACTCTCTAGAGTCTTCTCCAACACCACAGTTCAAAAGCATCAATTCTTTGGCTCTCAGTTATCTTTTTAGTCCAACTCTCACATCCATATATGACTACTGGAAAAACCATACCCTTGACTAGACAGACCTTTGTTGATGAAGTAAACTCTCTGCCTTTTAATTAATATGCTGTCTAGGTCGGTCATAACTTTCCTTCCAAGGAGTAAGTGTCTTTTAATTTCATGACTGCAATCACCATCTGCAGTGATTTTGGAGCCCAAAAAAATAAAGTCAGCCACTGTTTCCACTGTTTCCTCATATATTTACCATTAAGTGATGAAACTGAATGCCATGATCTTAGTTTTCTGAATGTCAAGCTTTAAGTCCACTTTTTCACTCTCCTCTTTCACTTTCATCAAGAGGCTCTTTAGTTCTTCTTCACTTTCTGCCATAAGGGTGGTGTCGTCTGCATATCTGAGGTTACTGATATTTCTCCCAGCAATCTTGATTCCAGCTTGTGCTTCTTCCAGCCCAGTGTTTCTCATGATGTACTCTGCATATAAGTTAAATAAGCAGGGTGACACTATACAGCCTTGACGTACTCCTTTTCCTATTTGGAACCAGTCTGTTGTTCCATGTCCAGTTCTAACTGTTGCTTTCTGACCTGCATACAGGTTTCTCAAGAGGCAGGTCAGGTGGTCTGGTATACCATCTCTTTCAGAATTTTCTACAATTTATTGTGATCCACACAGTCAAAGGCTTTGGCATAGCCAGTAAAACAGAAATAGATGTTTTTCTGGAACTCTCCTGCTTTTTGATGATCCAGTGGACGTTGGCAACTTGATCTCTGGTTCCTCTGCCTTTTCTAAAACCCATTTGAACATCTGTAAGTTCATGGTTAATGTATTGCTGAAGCATGCTTTGGAGAATTTTGAGTATTGTTTACTAGCATGTGAGATGAGTGTAATTGCATGGTAGTTGGAGCATTCGTTGGCATTGCCTTGCTTTCGGATTGTAGTAAAAACTGATCTTTTCCAGTCCTGAGGTCATGTCTGAGTTTTCCAAATTTGCTGGCATATTGAGTGTAGCACTTTCACAGCATCTTCTTCTAGGATTTTAAATAGTTCAACTGGAATTCCATCACATCCACTAGCTTTATTCATCATGATGCTTCCTAAGGCCCACCTAACTTCACATTCCAGGGTGTCCAGCTCTAGGTGAGTGCTAGTGATCACACTCTCATGATTATCTGGGTTGTGAAGATCTTTTTTGTATAGTCCTTCTGTGTATTTGAAACACCTCTTTTTTTTTTTTTTTTTTTTCATTTATTTTTATTAGTTGGAGGCTAATTACTTCACAACATTGCAGTGGGTTTTGTCATACATTGATATGAATCAGCCATGGAGTTACATATATTCCCCATCCCGATCCCCCCTCCCACATCCCTCTCTACCCGACTCCTCTGGGTCTTCCCAGTGCACCAGGCCCAAGCACCTGTCTCATGCATCCCACCTGGGCTGGTGATCTGTTTCACCATAGATAATATACATGCTATTCTCTCAAAACATCCCACCCTCGCCTTCTCTCACAGAGTCCAAAAGTCTGTTCTGTACATCTGTGTCTCTTTTTCTGTTTTGCATATAGGGTTATCATTACCATCTTTCTAAATTCCATATATATGCATTAGTATGCTGTGATGTTCTTTATCTTTCTGGCTTACTTCACTCTGTATAATGGACTCCAGTTTCATCCATCTCATTAGAACTGATTCAAATGAATTCTTTTTAATGGCTGAGTAATATTCCATGGTGTATATGTACCACAGCTTCCTTATCCATTCATCTGCTGATGGGCATCTAGGCTGCTTCCATGTCCTGGCTATTATAAACAGTGCTGTGATGAACATTGGGGTGCACGTGTCTCTTTCAGATCTGGTTTCCTCAGTGTGTATGTCCAGAAGTGGGATTGCTGGGTCATATGGCAGTTTTACTTCCAGTTTTTTAAGAAATCTCCACAGTGTTCTCCGTAGTGGCTGTACTAGTTTGCATTCCCACCAACAGTGTAAGAGGGTTCCCTTTTCTCCACACCCTCTCCAGCATTTATTGCTTGTAGACTTTTGGAGAGCAGCCATCCTGACTGTCGTGTAATGGTACCTCATTGTGGTTTTGATTTGCATTTCTCTGATAATGAGTGATGTTGAGCATCTTTTCGTGTGTTTGTTAGCCATCTGTATGTCTTCTTTGGAGAAATGTCTGTTTAGTTCTTTGGCCCATTTTTTGATTGGGTCATTTATTTTTCTGGAATTGAGCTGCAGGAGCTGCTTGTATGTTTTTGAGATTAATCCTTTGTTGCTTCATTTGCTATTATTTTCTCCCAATCTGAGGGCTGTCTTTTCACCTTACTTATAGTTTCCTTTGTTGGTGCCACCTCTTCTTAATATCTTCTGCATCTGTTAGGTCCATACCATTTCTGTCCTTTATCGAACCCATCTTTGCATGAAATGTTCCCTTGGTACCTCTAATTTTCTTGAAGAGATCTCTAGTCTTTCTGATTCTATTGTTTGCCTCTATTTCTTTGCATTGTTCACTCAGGAAGGCTTTCTTATCTCTCCTTGCTATTCTTTGGAACTCTGCATTCAAATCAGAATATCTTTCTTTTTCTCCTTTGCTTTTCACCTCTCTTCTTTTCTCAGCTATTTGTAAGGAGTCCTCAGACAACCATTTTGTTTTTTCACATTTCTTTTTCTTGGGGATGGTCCTGCACCCTGTCTTCTGTACAATGTCATGAACCTCCGTCCATAGTTCATCAGACACTCTGTCTATCAGATCTAGTCCCTTAAATCTATTTCTCACTTCCACTGTATAGTCATAAGGGATTTGATTTAGGTCATACCTGAATGGTCTAGTGGTTTTCCCCACTTTCTTCAATTTAAGTATGAATTTGACAATAAGGAGTCCATGATCTGAGCCACATTCAGCTCCTGGTCTTGTTTTTGCTGACTGTAAGGAGCTTCTCCATCTTTGGCTGCAAAGGATGTGATCAATCTTACTAGCCGAGAGGAGCTACTCCATGTCCACCATCAGGAGCAGTGGTCCAGTGGAGCTACCCCACTTCCAAGGTAAGGAGCAGCGGCTGTGCTTTGCTGGAGCAACCGTGAAGAGATACCCCACGTCCAAAGTAAAAGAAACCCAAGTAAGATGGTAGGCGCTGAGAGACGACATCAGAGTGCAGACAGACTGAAACCACAATCACGGACAACTAGCCAGTCTGATCACACAGACTACAGCCTTATCTAACTCAGTGAAACTAAGTCATGCCGTGTGGGGCCACCCAAGATGGAAGGGTCATGGTGGAGAGGTCTGACAGAATGTGGTCCACTGGAGAAGGGAATGGCAAACCACTTCAGTATTCTTGCCTTGAGAACCCCATGAACAGTATGAAAAGGTAAAAACATAGGACACTGAAAGACGAACTCCCCAGGTCAGTAGGTGCCCAATATGCTACTGGAGATCTGTGGAGAAATAACTCCAGAAAGAATGAAGGGATGGAGCCAGAGCAAAAACAAAGCAAAAACCCTGTTGTGGATGGGACTGGTGACAGAAGCATGGTTTGATACTGTAAAGAGCAATATTGAATAGGAACCTGGATTGTTAGGTCCATGAATCAAGGCAAATTGGAAGTGACCAAACAGGAGATGGCAAGAGTGAACACCGACATTCTAGGAATCAGCAAACTAAGATGGACTGGAATGAGTGAATTTAACTCAGATGACCATTATATCTACTACTATGGGAAGGAATCCCTTACAAGAAATGGAGTAGCTATCATGGCCAACCAAAGAGTCTGAAATGCAGTACTTGGTTGCAATTTCAAAAATGACAGAATGATTTCTGTTCATTTCCAAGGCAAACCATTCAATATCATGGTAATCCAAGTCTCTGCCCCAACCAGTAATGCTGAAGAAGGTGAAGTTGAATGGTACTATGAAGACCTACAAGACCTTTTGGAACTAACACCCAAAAAAGAAGTCCTTTTCATTATAGGGGACTGGAATGCAAAAGTAGAAATTCAAGAAGTACCTGGAGTAACAGGCAAATTTTGCCTTGGAGTACAGAATGAAGCAGGGCAAAGGCTAATAGAGTTCTGCCAAGAGAATGCATTGGTCATAGCAAACACCCTCTACCAACAACACAAGAGAAGACTCTACACATGGACATCACCAGATGGTGAACACCGAAATCAGATTGATTATACCCTTTGATTTTTATTACTCAAGGTGAATTCAGTGCTGTCACTTAATACGGATCTTACAAGGTTAACTCCCTTTTTTGTTAGCTGTTTTTCTGAATAATGAAGAAGGAGGCAGAGGCAAGGCTGATGCATAATCCTGAAGGCCTTCAAGCAGTGGGGCAAGTTTACATTGCTAGGATACCTCCTTCCCTAGAAAGTTTCCCCAAACTCTGGCCCCATCTCTGGGAGTGCTATGCATGTGAACAACTTATTTGACTGAAAAAAACAAAAAGATTGAAACTGGCCAATTAAGGCATCACATGCAGGCAAAGTGATGAAGGGAGGGTAACCTGTCACCTGATCAGAGATGGTCAGAGCTTCTCTACCATAAACCAGTGAGAAGGAATGGCTTCTGCCTGTTTGAGAATATTCATGGGACCCTATCTTCTCTCCAAAGATTACAAGCAGAAATCTCTGAGTCAAAGATGCCAATCTTTAGCATCACTAAAGGTCTATTTTCTTCAGGGCAGGGCCTGAGGGTAAATGCTTATACCTACACATTTATCTAGTTTAATTCTCTGCCAAACGCTGCAAGATTCTGGGGACAGAAATGACAAGATCCAGCCATTTCCCTCAGACTCCCAACCCAGTAAAATGATTGAGGTAATCAGAGGGGATTATAAGGGGATGCAGAAAGATTTCTTTGTCCCACCTGGGATATCATGTGAGAAAAAGTTGAAGTTTCCAGGTAACAGATATGATCTCCATCTAGGGAGAGTGAGTAGAAGTGAGCCAAAAGAAGGGGAGAAACTGGGGGGTCTAAGCAGAGAGAATAGCTTGAGCCAAGGCATGTAAGTAAGGTAGCGCCTTTATTTCTATGTATTCTCAAGATCTGGAATGATGCCTTAAACCTGGTACATGTTCAATGAGGTTTATTGAGTAAATGAATGATACAGACAGAAATACAACATATGGAAAATAGACTGTCATTTTGAAAGTTTGTGAATTTTTGGAGAAGGAAAATCAGAATCACTTTCTATATAATTGAAAAACTCTGCTAGCAACAACAAAATGTAAATTTACTACTGAGTCAAGTATTCTTGTCTAGCAAGTGTCTCTTTATCTCAGGGTTCGGTATTGGCCTCTCTCTGTGTATGTGTCCACTACTATTTCTTTCTGTTGTTTCTTTCATTCTACAACCAGAAGAAAGGTGTATGCTTGCTAAGCCACTTCAATCATTTCTGACTCTTTGCGACCCTTGTTTTGGAAATGATCAGGAATTTTTTTTTTTTTTTTTTTTTTTTGCATTTTGTAAAGATTTTTAGCTGTGGCCTGGTATGGAGAAGTGGTTGTTATTCCCATTTAGTTACTGGAATCTGTATGAACCATTTCCCAAGAAAGAGCAAAAAGATTACCTGTCCATTGTTGTCGATTAGTCTCTAAGTCACATCCAACTCTTTTGAGATCCCATGAACTATAGCCCACCAGGCCCCTCTGTCCATGGGATTTTCCATGCCAGAATACTGGAGTGGGTTGTCATGGCCTGCTCCAGGGAGTCTTCCCAACCCAGTTATCAAACCTGTATCTCATGTCTGCTCCATTGACAAGCAGGTTCTTTAAGCATAGTGGAAAATGACAGCATGGGAACTGGAGTCTATAGTTTCAGGGTTTGGGGCTGGTAGTGTAATTAATTCTACTGAATCATTCACTGAGCTACTACTATCCCTGAAAACTTGAATATTAAATGATTGTCACATGAACCTTAATGGCTAGTGGGGCCTTGTGAAAAATAAAGGGCAAGAAGGTTATGATAGCTAACCTTTAAAGATGGTCTGCATCCACACTTCCCATTCTTGTAGGTACATAGCACTCCTCCCACCAAAAATTGGGTAGTTATTGCCAACTGCCCCAATATTTTATTATTAGATTCAATAGATGCTAAATTACTCTGAATAATTGTTCTGAAGTTTATAAATCTTTACACATTATTTCTTTGATCTCCAGTATGGAGGCCCCAAACTGTGCTCTCTCTGTAGACTGTGTCTGAGCAGCGCTGCTCTCAAGGGCGATTGTGGACTAGAGTTGGAAGAACTGAATGAAAGTGCAGCAGCAGAGGGGAGATTCACTGCAGTGAACAGCATTGGCATTACAACATTCACTCAAATGTTCACTCGGACATATGCCCAAGACTGCAATAACTATGGCTAACCTCAAATATGCACTCATTCCAAGCTCCTTTCTATCCACTTGCTTCTCTGTTGACAAAAATTTCATATAGATAAGATATGTAAATAATTATATGTATTATTATTGATACATATACTGTTTTAGCATTTTTAATGTTTATATGCCTCTAGAACCACAGTGCTATGTTGAGAGGTCAGAGTTTCTAAATAGTTACAATTGTGTAGTCCTTCTTCTCTAGCACACCTTTCAATCAGCAGGTCTTTATTTATTCAGGGAAGGGGCCAAACAGTATTTTTCAAGCATTCAGGCAGAAATGAACCCTGAAACACTATTTCTAAGGCCAGTCTTTGCATTGAAAGACAACACTCCACTGCCTTTGTTTTGGGCAAGTGAAGAAAGCAGCTTGGCATTAATTCAGCTCTGAATACACACACAGTCAGTTATGTCACGTTGTGAGTTGATCTAGTGCCTGCCCTGGGTTTCTCAGACAGCCAAGGTCTTAGCCACAATTAAAATACATGTGGAGAGGGGGAAGGGACAAGGCATGGAATCATGAAAATCTCTGCCTGTTGCTCTAATGCATGTGAAAATTCCCTTCAAGCTTAGAAAACACAATGTCCAAGATTTTACTCAGGGTAACTGATCCAGTAGATCATGAGTGGACCCAGGAATGTGTATTTTAACAAACTTCTTATAATTCCCATGTAGGTGGTGTTAAAGAAAATGTTTGCACCAGATACTTGTTAAAACCAGCAAGATGTGTTTTGTTCAAGTGATTGTTGTAGAGGAAAGAAACTTCAACTCCCAAAACAGCAGTTAGGTGAAGATTTATAGACAACAAGCAGAATAAGGGGGTCAGTGGATGGAAAATCCTGAAAAGAACATGACCAGATATTAAGAAAAGGGAAAGTCTAACTAAACTGACTCAATAGGGTTCAGGCAGGCCAAGGGCAGGGTAGTAGGTCAAGGTTGAGAAGTCAGGCAGAAGACTTAGAGGAGTCTGACTAAAATTATATTAAGGACAGAGTTTTTGTCAGTGGTCCATAGACCAAATCTTTGTAAACATTACTCTAATGATGAAACATGAAAGAATGGGGTAGGACATAACCTTTAAAAGAAGGACATAGCTATTGAGGATACAGCAAAAACTGGTTAGAACCTAGTATGCCCAAGATGGCAGAAGATTTGACTTTCAGTGGACAGTGAGTCTTAGCATACCCTCACTATAATACATTAGCTAAATGATGCATCTGCAGGAGCCATGACAGTTCCAAGGCTGACCATAAAAGGGCAGGAAGTAGGTGGTAACCTAATTCTTGGAAATCTCCACCCCTTCCCCCAAATAATTGAAATAATCCTCCCACTTAACCTATGCAATTTCCCATCCCATAGAAACTAACCACCCATGCACCCCAGCGATGCTTTAGAGACAGACCACACGGAACATGTATGGTTTCTAAATAAACCTGCTTTCACTTTACTATGGCTCACTCTTGAATCTTTTTCTCTGCAAAACCAAGGACTTTTACTTGGTGTCACATTCCAAGGACTCACCTGAGACCTGGTACATAACCATTCTCTCACACGTTTTCTACCACAATAATACTTACATTTATAATATAAAAAAAAAAAGTTCTGATTTTCTTCCAAACTTATAAGAACTTCCTTGTGATTTTTTTGTAGACAACATTAATATCTTCTTAGACCCTCCTGGTCAGACTCTTCATAATAAATACATGCTCCATACTCAGACTTTGTGTTTTTATGGAAGAAAAGGAATTCTTGGCAGGAATCATGGATCCTCAACTTGGTTTCAAGTCCCACTTTGTGCATCTGTGGTAGACCCTTAATAGTCTCACTCTCAGTACCTGGATTATCAGAACCCAATATGTCCATGGTCTTCGTTCTTTCCACTAAGTCACTCCTGACATTGTGATGTTGCCAGAGGAAGGCCCTGGAATAAGTGTCTAAGCTGACCCCACTTGTCCATCTATAACTCATCAAATTTAAATGACCTAGAGGATGTCACATTTTCCAAAATTTACTTCACCCAACAGTATAATGAGGATAATATCACATATCTTCTGAGAAGTTTTATGGCCTTAAAGAATTAATAGATGTCAAAATGCTTTGAAAGCTATGAAATACTTTACTTCTACCAACATAATGTTTTATTGCTCTCTTCCTCCTGGATACCTTTGTAATCTTCATCAATAATTCTGCCTAGAATCTAATGAATATCATGTTAGTTATGCATGCAGGGGAAGGAAGGGCTCATTTATTGACAGTCCCCAGACTCATGGAAGAAAAATAACTGAGTCATGCAAAAGTGTGACTTACGATTGTTTACTTTTATTTTGCATAGAAAAGGAAACATGGATAAATTTCATAGGAGGTAATCCAAAGAGCCTGAACACTTGGCACTTGATAAACTTCTGCTCCCCAAAGACACACACACACACCCCTTTTCTACTCAGCAAATTTAAGACTCTCCTGAAGTTACCTCCCTTGTGTAGCCTTCCTGAAAGGCATATCTAACTACTGTCTTTATTATGCTACCCCTTCCTCCATCTGTCGCAGCAGCCCTCTATCTATGCTGGGTCTGTTTCTTTGCATGCAAGTTTCCCTTAGACTTTTAAGAATGCGATGAGTGTATACCAGGCACCACCCTGAGGCACTAAATAATAATTTGTTTTTTTCTTTAAGAAAAGTTAATAGGTTGGCTAATGCTATTTGTTGGAGTTAGTATGTAGGAGAATTAGTGAAGATGAGATTGTAAGGTGGGAAGAGGAACAATGACATCATCAGTTTAGGTGAGTAGGGGTTGGGGAAAAAGAAGAATGATATTAAGGCAAAAACATTTTTGTAGCTGTGGAAACACAGTTGACTAGAGAAAAGCAGATGACCCTGCCATTTCTACCCCTGCATGCAAAGGTGCTTCAGACGTGTCTGATTCTTTGAAACCCTATGGACTGTAGCCCACCAGGCTCCTCTGTCCATGGGATTCTCCAGGCAAGAATACTGGAGTGGGTTGCCACTTCTACCCTTACCCTCCCTGAAATCTGCATATACCTACAGTCTTGAATTTAAAATCACCCTGCTTCCCCACTGACTTTGGAGCATTGTCCAAACCCCTCAGCTTCTCTCTCTCCAGCCATATCCTTTGCACCAAGCTCATGGTACAGCCAGGGTAAATAATTTGAAACTTTCTAGACTTTCCTTCATTTTTAAACTCCTTTATTGATTTATAATTCAAGTGCCATATAATTCACCCATTTAGAGTGTTTAATTCAGTGGTTTTTAATATATTCATGGATAAGCGCGATCAACACTGAGTCAGTTTTAGAACATTTTCGTTAAATGTTATATCCTTTTAGCTATCACCTCCTTATATGCCCCCTCTCCACCTCCAACCCTAAACGACCTCTAATCCACTTTCTACTGTTATAGAATTGCCACTTCAAGATATTTTTTTATGAATAGAATCATATAATATGTAGTCTATTATCACAGACTTCTTTCATTTAGCATATTTTCAAGGTTTGTTCATATGATATGCAACAGTATGCCATTCATTTTTTAGGTGAATAATATTTCATTATATCGATACACCATATTTTCTTTTCCCATTTATCAGTTGATGGACATTAGAGTTGTGTTTATCTTTTGACTATTACGAGTAATGCTGCCATAAAGAATAATTTGCAAGATTTTCTAGACATATGTGCCATTTGGGGATAAGGTATACCTAAGGATGAAATTGCTGTGCCATATGGTAACACTATGCTTAAGCATTTGAGGAACTGCCATACTGTTCTCCAAAATGGCATTTACATTCCTACCAGCATGGAATAAGTCTTCTCATTTCACTCCATCATCACCAACACTCGTTATTATCTAACTTCCTTACTCTACCCATCATAGTACATGTGAAGTAGGATATCATCGTGACTTTGATTTGCATTTTGTGATGTCTAATGAAGCTATACATCTTTTATGTGCTTGTTGGTGGTTTAGTCACTAAGCCATATCCAACTCTTGTGACCCCATGGACTGTAACCTGCCAGGCCCCTCTGTCCATGGGATTCTCCAGGGAAGGATACTGGAGTGGGTTGCCATTTCCTCCTCCAGAGGATCTCCCCAACCTAGGAATCGAACCTGGGTCTCCTGCATTGCAGGTAGATTCTTTACTGACTTAGCTATGACTATATTACAACTACAGAAATGTCTATTTATATCATTTGTTCGATCTTTTTTTTTTTCTACACAAATATTCGTGGAAGCTTTAATAGTAACAGTCAAAACACTAGAAACAATTAAATGCCCCAAAAAAAGAAATAGATAAAAATTGTAGATCATCCACATAATGAAATATTGATAGGAAACAATTGATATATCTCAAAATAACTGTGTCAACTGAAAGAAGACAGAGAAAAGAAAGAGAATAAAAATAATGATTTTATAACAGAAAATTCTATAAAATTCAAACTTTTGTTTGCTTTTTTATTGCAGTTTATATCTGATATAGAGCAATGTACACATTTAAGGTGTACAGGGTAGTTATTTCATACACACACACACATACACACACACACACACACACACACACATATATAAAATGGAGTGATTATCACATTAAGTTTACTAAGCATACATCATCTCATATAGGTACAAAATTAAAGAAACAACAATTCTTTTTTTCCTTGTGGTGAGAAGACTTAAGAATTCCTCAGATAATGTTCATACATACTTTATCAGTTTTAATTATTTTATTATGTTGTACATTACATTCTTAGTACATCAGCTCAGTTCAACTCAGTTCAGTTGCTCAGTTGTGTTCCTATGGACCGCAGCACACCAGGCCTTCCTGTCCATCACCAACTCCCGGAGTTTACTAAAACTCAAGTCCATTGAGTCCGTGATGCCATCCAACCATCTCATTCTCTGTTGTTCCCTTCTCTTCCTCCCTTCAATCTTTCTCAGCATCAGGATCTTTTCAAATGAGTCAGCTCTTCACATCAGGTGACCAAAGTACTGGAGCTTCAGCTTCAACATCAGTCCTTCCAATGAACACTCAGCACTGATCTCATTTAGGATGGTCTGGTTGGATCTTCTTGCAGTCCAAGGGACTCTCAAGAGTCTTCTCCAACACCACAGTTCAAAAGATCAATTCTTCTGTGCTCAGCTTTCTTTATATTCCAACTCTCACATCCAAGAGAAAGAAATGCAAAAGAGTAAAATGGTTGTCTGAGGAGGCCTTACAAAGAACTGTGAGAAGAGAAGCCAAAAGCAAAGGAGAAAAAGAAAGATATACCCATTCGAATGCGGAGTTCCAAAGAATACCAAGGAGAGATAAGAAGCCTTCCTCAGTGATCAGTGCAAAGAAATAGAGGAAAACAGCAGAATGGGAAAGACTAGAGATCTCGTCAAGAAAATTAGAGCTACCAAGGGAACATGACAGACAAAGACGGGCTCAATAAAGGACAGAAATGGTAGGGACCTAACAGAAGCAGAAGATATTAAGAACAGTTGGCAAGAGTGCACAGAAGAACTGAACAAAAAAGATCTTCATGACCCAGATGATTATGATGGTGTGATCACTCACCTAGAGCCAGACATCCTGGAATGTGAAGTCAAGTGGGCCTTAGGAACTGTCACTATGAACAAAGCTAGTGGAAATGATGGAATTCTAGTTGAGCTATTTCAAATACTAAATGAAGATGCTGTGAAAGTGCTGTACTCAATATGCCGGCAAATTTGGAAAACTCAGCAGTGGCCACAGGACTGGAAAAGGTCAGTTTTCATTCGAATCCCAAAGAAAGGCAATGCCAAAGAATGCTCAAACTACTGCACAATTGCACTCTTAGTACTTATTTATCTTATAACTGGAAGTTTGTGTGTTTTGATCATCTTCCTCCAATTTCTCCTCCCATTAACCCCACCACCTCCAGTAATCACAAATCTGAGTACATTATTCAATTTGTTTATATGATTTTGAATATAATTGATCTACAACACTATGTTCCCTGGAGAAGGCATGATAACTCACTCCAATATTCTCTCCTGGAGAATCCCTTGGATGGAGAGTCTGGTGGGCTATGGCCCATAAAGTCACAAAGACTCAGACACAGTGTGACTTAGCATGCATCACACACAACACTATGTTTGTTCTTATTACACAGCATAGTGATTTGATATTTCTATACATTGCAAAATGAACACCACAATAAATCTAGTTATGACATCACCAGATTAGGATATTATATAGTTAGTAACTACTATATATTCCCCACACTGTACATTTTATATCCATGACTCATTTATTTTGCAACTGGAAGTTTATACTTTCAATTTCTCTCTCCTATTTCTTTCCTATTTTCACCTCCCTCCTAGAAATTACTTGTTTGTTCTCTATATCTGTAAATCTGTTTCTCTTTTCTCATGTTTGTTAATTTGTTTTATCAGTTCAGTTCAATTCAGTAGCTCAGTTGTGTCTGACTTTTGTGACCCCATGGATTGTAGCAAGTCAGTCTTTCCTGTTCATCCCCAATTCCTGGAGCTTGTTCAAATTCATGTCCATCAAGTCAGTGATGCCACCCAACCATAGCATCTTCTGTCCTCCCCTTCTCCTCCTGCCTTCAATCTTTCCCAGCATCAGGGTCTTTTCAAATGAATCAGTTCTTTGCATCAGGTGGCCAAAGTATTGGAGCTTCAGCTTCAGCATCAGTCCTTACAATGAATATTCAGGACTGATTTGCTTTAGGATGGACTCGTTGGATCTCCTTACTGTCCAAGGGACTCTCAAGAGTCTTCTCCAACACCACAGTTCAAAAGCTTCAATTCTTTCTTGCTCAGTTTTCTTTATAGTCTGACTCTCACATCAATACATGACTACTGGAAAAACCATAGCTTTGACTAGACGGACTTTTGTTGGCAAAGTAATGTCTCTACTTCTTAATATGCTATCTAGGTTGATCATAGCTTTTCTTCCAAGGAGCAAGTGTTTTGTTTTGTTTTGTTTTCATTTCATTTCATGGCTGTAGTCACCATCTGCAGTGATTTTGGAGCCCCCCCAAAAATAATTCTTGTCACTGTTTCCATTGTTTCCCCATCTAGTTGCCATGAAGTAATGGGACCAGATGCCATGAATTTAGTTTTCTGAACGTTGAGTTTTAAGCCAACTTTTTCACTCTCCTCTTTCACTTTCATCAAGAGGCTGTTTAGTTCTTCTTGAAGAAGAAGTGAAGACTTTCTTCCATAAGGGTGATGTCCTCTGTATATCTGAGGTTATTGATATTTCGTTTTGTTTTATAGATCCCACATAAAAGTGAAAGCATGCAGCATATGTCTCTTCCTGACTAATTTTCCTGAGCATAAAACCCTCTAGGCCTATCCAGGATTCTGCAAATGCAAGATTTAATTTTTTTTTAATGGCTGAGCATTATTCCATTGTATATACATGCCACATCTTCTTTATTAATTTATCTGTTGATAGGCACATAGGCACTTCTCTATCTTGGTTATTGTAAGGGATTTGGCAATGAACATAGGGTTGCATATATCTTTAGAAACGATATTAGTGTTTTTATTTTCTTTCAATAAAATCCCAGGATAGAAACTCCTGGATCACATGGTAGTTCTATTTTAACTTTTTGGGGAATCTCGACACTGTATTCAATAAATGTTGCACCAGTTTGCATTCCCCTCAACAGTACACTAGGGTTCCCTTTTCTCCACATTCTTGCTAACACTCGTTTCATGTTATCTTTTTGACAATAACCATTCTGATGGGTGTGAGGTGATAACAATTGTGGTTATGATTTTCATTTCCCTAATGATTAGTGCCCATTCATGGATCATAGACTTGTCTGCTAAAGAGGCTCATGTAACTCAGTGAAGCTATGAGACACGCTGTGCAGGGCCACTCAAATGGACAGGTCATAGTGAAGGGAAACACTGGGGGGAAAATGGCAAACAACTCCAATATTCTTGCCATGATAACTCCATGAACAGTATGAAAAGGCAAAAAGATGCAATGTCAACAGATGAGACCCCAAGATTAAAAAGTGTCCAATATGTTACCGAGGAAGAGCAGAGGGCAATTACTAATAGATCAAGTAAAAACGAAGTAGCTGACCAAAATGGAAATAACACTTGGTTGTAAATGCATCTAGTGGTGAGAGTAAAATATGATGATGTTTAAAAAAAAAAATCTTATATAGGAACCAGGAGAGTTAGGTGAATGAATCAAGTTAAATTTGATGAGGTCAAGCAGGAGATGACAAGAGTGAACATTGATATCTTAGGAATCAGTGAGCTAAAATGGATGGGAATGGGTGATATCAATTCAGATAACCATTATATCTACTACTATGGGCAAGTGAAGCCAAAGAAGATGAAGTTGAATGGTTCTATGCAGACCTACAAGACATTTGAGAACTAACACTCTAAAAATATGTCATTTTCATGAGAGGGGATTGGAACACATAACTAGACAGTCAACAGATACCTGGAAACCTAAAGTAACAGACAAGTTTGGCCTTGGAGTACAAAATGAAGCAGGGAAAATGTTAAAGAGTTCTGCCAAGAGAACACACTGATCATAGCAAACACCATCTTCCAATAATACAAAGAATATTCTACACATGAACATCACCAAATAGTCAATAATGAAGTCAGATTGATAATAGTCCTTGCAGCCCTATACAGTCAGCAAAAACAAGACCTTGAGTTGAATGTGACTCAGATCATGAGTTAATTGTTGCAAAATTCAGGCTTAAATTTAAGAAAGTAGGGAAAAACAGTAGACCATTCAGGTGTGACCTAAATAAAATCCCTTATGATTATACAGCGGAAGTGACAAATAGATTCAAAGGAAAAGATTTGGTAGACAGAGTGCCTGAAGAACTATGGCTGGAGGTTTGCAACACTGTACAGAAGGAAGTTACCAAAACTATCTGAAAGAAAAAGAAATGCAAGAAGGCAAAGTGGCTGTTTGAGGACGTTTACAAATAGCTGAGGAAAGAAGCAAAAGGCAAGGGAGAAAGGAAAAATGCCCATATAAATGAAGAGTTCCAAAGAATGGCAAGGAGAGATAAGAAAGTCTTCTTAAGTGAACAATGAAAAGAAATAGAAGAAAGTAATAGAATGGGAAAGACTAGAGATCTCTTCAACTAAATTGAAGCTATCAAGGGAACATTTCATGCAAGGATGGCACAATAAACGACAGAAACAGGAAGGATGTAACGGAAGTAGAAGAGGTTAAGAAGATGTGCAAGAATACAGAGAAGAACTATTTTAAAATGGTCTTAATGACCCATAGAGCCATTATGGTATGGTAGCTCACCTAGAGGCAGACATCCTGGAGTTTGAAGCCAAGTGGGCCTTAGGTAGAATTATTACAAACAAAGATAGTGGGAGTGATGGGATTCTAGCTGAACTATTTAAAATCCTAAAAGATGATGCTGTGAAAATTTTGCACTCAATATGTCAGCAAATTTGACAAAATCAACAGTTGCCACAGGGCTAGAAAATGTCAGTTTTCATCCCAATCCCAAAGAAAGGTGATGCCAAAGAATGTTTAAGCTACAGTACAATTGTGCTCACTTTATACACTAACAAAGTTATACTAAAAATCCTTCAAACTAGGCTTCAGGAGTATGTGAACTGAGAACTTCCAGATGTACAAGCTGGTTTTAGAAAAGGAAATGGAACCAGAGATTAAATTGCCAGCATCTGTTGGATCATAGGGAAAGCAAGAAAATCCAAGAAAAATCATTCAGTTCTACTTCATTGACTACACTAAAGTCTTTGACTTTGTGGATCACAACAAACTGGAAAATTCTTCAGGAGATGGGAATACCAGACCACTTTACCTTTTCTCTGAGAATCTTGTGTATAGGCCAAGAAGTAACAGAGCCAGACATGAAACAAGGAAGTGGTTCAAAATTAGGAGAGGAGTATGACAAGGCTGTGCATTTTCACCCTGCGTGTTTCACTTCTATGCAGAGTACATCATGTTGAAACGTTGAACTGGGAGAATCACAAGCTAGAATCAAGATTGCTGGGAGATATTCAACAACCTCAGATATGCAGATAATACCACTCTAATGGCAGAAAGTGAAGATGAACTAAAAGAGCCACAAGACAAAGACAAAAGAGGAGAGTGAAAAAGCTGGCTTAAATTCAACTTTCAAAAAACTAAGATCATGGCATCCAGTCCCATCACTTCATGGCATGGGGGGGAAAGTGGAAGCAGTGACAGATTTTCTTTTTTTGGGCTTCAACATCACTGTAGATGGTGACTGCAGCCATTAAATTAGAAGACACTAGCTCCTTGGAAGGAAAGCTATGACAAATCTAGACAGTGTATTAAAAAACAGAGGAATCATTTTACTAACAAACGTCCATATTGTTAAAGCTTTGGTTTTTCCAGTACTCATAAATGGATATGAAAGTTGGACCATGAAGAAGGCTGAGTGCTGAAGAACTGATGCTTTCAAAATGTGGTGCTAGAGATGACTCTTGAGAGTACCTTAGGCTGCAAGGATATCAAACCAGTCAATCTTGATGGAAATTGACCCTGAATATTCTTTGGAAGACTGATACTGAAGCTGAAGTTCCAAAACTTTGGCCACCTAATGTGAAGAACCAACTCCTTGGAAAAGACCCTGATGCTGGGAAAGATTGAAGGCAAAATTGAGATAGCATCCTTAACTCAATGGACACGAATCTGAACAAACTCAGAGAGATAGTGAAGAACAGGAGAGTTTGGCATGCTGCATTCCATGGGGATGCAAAGAGTCAGACACAATTTAGCAACTGAAGGACAACAACAACAAATGATTAGTGATGCTGAATACCTTTTCATGTACCTGTTGGCCATCTGTAGATCTTCTTTGACAAAATGTCTATTCAGATACCTGCCCTTTTTTAATCAAGTTGTTAGTTTTTTAATGTTCATCCATATAATTTCTATGCATATTTTAGATATTAACCCATTGTTCAATATATAATTTACAAATATCTTCTATCACTCAGGAGGCCACCTTTTCATTCTATGGATAGTTTCCTTTACTATGCAGATGCTTTAGATTTTAGCATAATCTCATTTGCTTATTTTTGCTTCTGCTTCCCTTGCCTGAGAAAACATCCAAAAATTATTGCTTAGTCCAATGCCAAAGAGTGCACTGCCTTTGTTTTCTTCTACAAGTTTTATGGCTTGGGTCTTACAGTTAAGCATTTAATCTATATTGAGCATATTTTTTATATGGGGGGAGAAAGTAGTCCAGTGAGATTCTTTGGCACATAGACATCCAGTTTTCTCAACATCATTACTAAAGAGGCTATCTTTTCCCCATTGTATAGTCTTGCCTCTTTCGTCATAAGTTAATTGATCATATAAGTGTGGGTTTATATCTGAACCAACTAAACTGGTATATTGTTCTTTGTGTCTCTTTATGTTCCAGTGCCATACTGTTTTGATTACTGTGCTTTGTGATATAGTTTGAAATCAGGGAGCACAAAATTTCCAGGCTTGTTTTTGCTTCTCAAAGTTGTTTTGCCTATTTGAGGTCTTTTGTGTTTCCCTGAATATTTTAGGATTACTTTCTCTAATTTTGTGAAAATTATCATTGGTATTTTGATACAAATTGTATCAAAACTCAAGGCTGCCTTGGATATACAATCATTTTTATAACATTAAACTTCCAGTTCATGAACATAATATATCTTTCTGATTGTTTAATCTTCAATGTTTTTTATCAGTGTCTTGAAATTTTCAGGGTACAGGAGTTTTAGCACCTTGACTAGATTTATTCCTAGGTATTTTATTCTTTATGACTTGGTGGTAAGTAGGGTTGTTTTCTCAATTTTTGTTTCTGATAGTTTGTTGTTGGGTTTCCTTGGTGGCTCAGATGGTAAAGAATCTGCCTGCAATGTGGGAGACCTGGTTTCGATCCCTGCATTGGAGAGATTTCCTGGAAAAGGGAATGGCTACCTACTCCAGATTTCTTGCCTGGAGAATCCCCATGGACAGAGGAGTCTGGCAAGCTATAGTCCATGGGTTTGAAAGGTTGTTTCAGAATCACGCAAAGACGTCGGGGTTCTTGGCCTCTAGAGAACAAGAATTCAATCCAGGGCCAGAGACAAGGCTGGATCACTCAGAGCTTTTGCATAATAAAGTTTTATTAAAGTATAAAGGAGATAAAGAAAACTTCTGACATAGACATCAGAAGTGGGTAGAAAGAGTACCCACTTCCTAGTGTTAGCAATGGAGTTATATACTCTCTAGTGAATCCAAAGAATGTCTGGAGGTTGTAAAGACCTCACCAGACCTACTCCCATAATTTACATTTTAAGATAACAAAATTAGCCAGAGGGTTTAATCCAGAGACTGTCCTCAGGCAGGATACATTATTGTTATATAATCCTAAGGAATGCAGAGGAAAAAACATAAAAAGTTTGTCCTTTATTCCTCCTTGAGTATTCCAGACCCTCTCTCCTTGGGAACCCCTAGACTTTGTATCAACCTGCCTAAGAAATGACTCTCTCAGGGTCACAAAGAGCTGGACACAAGTGAGGGACTAATACTTTCACTTTTTCAATTTCTCTTTCTGATAGTTTGTTGCTAGGCTACAGATATGCAACTGATTTCTGTATATATAGTTTATATTCTGCAACTTTACAGAAATTGTTGATGAGTTCTAGTAGCTTTTTGATGTTGTTAGCATTTTCTATAAATAGTACCATGTCATCTGCAAATAGTGACAATTTTATACCTTTATACCAGTTTGAATTTATTTTATTTCTTTTTCTTGTCTATTATTCTGTCTAGGACTTTCAATACTTTGTTGAATAAAATGGCAAGGGTGGGGATCCTTGTCACATTCTTAATGTCAGTGGAAATGCTTTCAACTTTTCCACCATTGAGTACATTAGTTGTGTATTATTATATTTGTCCTTCATTATGTTGAAATCTGTTCCCTCTATACCCAATTTGTGAAGAATTTTTTTATCATAAATGGATGCCTAATTTTGTCAAAAGTTTTTTTTTTCAAGATATACTAAGATTATCGTGTGATTTCTATTTTTCCTTTCATAAATTAAGTGTATCATGTTGATTGATTTGCTAATATTGAATCATCCTTTCACCCCTGGGATAAATCCCATCTTGTCATAGTGTATAATCCAATTAGTGAATTATTGAATTCAGTTTGCTAATATTTTGTTGAATATTTTTAATCTGTGTTCATAAATGATGAAAGTGAAAGTGAAAGTCACTCAGTCGTGTCTGACTCTGTGACCCCATGGACTATAGCCCATGGAATTCTCTAGGCCAGAATACTGGAGTGGGTAGGCTTTCCCTTCTCCAGGGTATCTTCCCAACCCAGGGATCAAACCCAGGCTTCCTGCATTGCAAGTGGATTCTTCACCAGCTGAGTCACAAGGGAAGCCCAAGAATCCTGGAATGGGTAGCCTATCCTTTCTCCAGCAGGTCTTCCCAATCCAGGAATTGAACCAGGATCTCCTGCATTGCAGGCGGATTCTTTACCAACTGAGCTATCAGAGAATCGCATTCATAAATGATATTGGAGTATAATTTCTCATTTGTGATGTGTTTGTCCTGTTTTGGTATCAGAGTGACCCTGGTTTCATAAAATGAGTACAGAAGAATTTATTCCTCTGCAGTTTTCTTGGGATAGTTTGAAAAGATTGTGTTAACTCTTCTCTAAGTGTTTGGTAAAATTTACCCATAGAGCTAAATTGTGCTGGACTTCTGTTTGTTGGTAGTGATTCAACTTTACTACTGATAATTTATCTGTTTATATTTTCTACTTCTTCCTGATTCAGCTGTAGGAAACTTTTGTTTTAGAAATTTATTTTTCTAGGTAATCCACTTTACTGGTATATAATTGCTTGAAGCCATTTCTTATGATTCTTCCCATTTATGTGGTTTTGGTTGTAACTTCATTTTTATTTCTCATTTTATCAATTTGGACCCTCTCTCTTTTTTTCTAGATAAATCTGCCTGAAGTTTATCAGCTTTATCTTTTCAAAAAATCAGCTCTTACTTGTATTGATTTTTTTCTATTTTTTTCCTCTATGTCATTTATTTCTGACTTGATTTTTTATTATTTATTTCCTTCTACTAACTTTAGGTTTGTTTGTTTTTTCTACGTTTTCCAGTTCTTATAAGTTTAGGTTGTTTATTTGAAATTTTTCTTGTACTGCTATAAACTTCCTACTTAGAACTTCTTTTGCTGTGTCTTATATTTTGAATCACTGCATTTTCATTCTCATCGTCTCTGAGCACTTTTTTTTTCTTTTTGTTTGTTTCTTCTTGATTCTTTTCCTGGATCCATTGGTTGTTTAGTAGCATATCGTTTAGCTTCATGTGTTTATACTTTCTGAAGCTCTTTTCATGTAGTTGATTTCTAGTCTCGGTTTTATAATTGGAAAAGATGTAATTGGAAAAAATTGAAAATTTTCAATTTTTTTAAATTTACTGAGATTTCCTTTGTAACTTCGCATGTAATCTATCATGGAGAATGTTCCATGTGCACTTGAAAACAATGTGTATTCTGCTCCTTTAGGATGAAATATTTTATAATAAACATTTGGTCTAAGTTATCATTTAAGACTAGTGTTTCCTTTTGATTTTCTGTCTGAATGATTTGCTCATTGATGTAAGCAATATGTTAAAATTCCCTATTATTATTGTGTTACTTTCAATTTCTCCCTTTAGGTCTGTAATATTTGCTTTATATATTTAGGTGCTCCCATGTTGGTTGCTCCCATATGTAACCAACATGGAGGTATATATATATAGGCTTTCCTGGTGGCTCAGTTGGTTAAGAATCTGCCTGCAACACAGGAAACCCCGGTTTGATTCCTGGGTTGGGAAGATCCACTAGAGAAGGGAAAGACTACCCACCCCAGCATTCTGGGCTGGAGAATTTCATGGGCTATATAGTTACAAAGAGTCAGACACGACTGAGCGACTTTCACTTTCTTTCACTATATATATGCTGCTAAGTCACTTCAGTTGTGTCCAACTCTGTGAGATCCCCATAGACAGCAGCCCACCAGGCTCCCCCATCCCTGGGATTCTCCAGGCAAGAACACTGGAGTGGATTGCCATTTCCTTCTCCAATGCATGAAAGTGAAAAGTGAAATTGAAGTTGCTTAGTCGTGTCTGACTCCTAGCGACCCCATGGACTGCAACCCACCAGGCTCCTCTGTCCATGGGATTTTCCAGGCAAGAGTACTGGAGTGGGATGCCATTGCCTTCTCTGATATATATATCTATATATAGATATAATTGTTATATCTTCTTTTTGGATTGATCTTTTGATCATTATGTAGTCTCTCTTTTTGTCTCTTGTTGCAATCTATTTAAAGTTTATTTTGTCTGATATACATTTGTCCAAAGAAGACATACAGATGGCTAACAAACACATGAAAAGATGCTCAACATCACTCATTATCAGAGAAATGCAAATCAAAACCACAATGAGGTACCATTATACGCCAGTCAGGATGGCTGCTCTCCAAAAGACTACAAGCAATAAATGCTGGAGAGGGTGTGGAGAAAAGGGAACCC
The DNA here is from genome assembly GCF_963930625.1 of Muntiacus reevesi. Lineage (NCBI taxonomy): Eukaryota > Metazoa > Chordata > Mammalia > Artiodactyla > Cervidae > Muntiacus > Muntiacus reevesi. Next base: position 266,557,653 of record NC_089251.1, read on the forward strand.
TCTTACACTGTTGGTGGGAATGCAAACTAGTACAGCCACTATGGAAAACAGTGTGGAGATTTCTTAAAAAACTGGAAATAGAACTGCCATATGACCCAGCAATCCCACTTCCGGGCATACACACTGAGGAAACCAGATCTGAAAGAGACACGTGCACCCCAATGTTCATCACAGCACTGTTTATAATAGCCAGGACATGGAAGCAGCCTAGATGCCCATCAGCAGATGAATGGATAAGGAAGCTGTGGTACATATACACCATGAAATATTACTCAGCCAATAAAAAGAATTCATTTGAATCAGTTCTAATGAGATGGATGAAACTGGAGTCCATTATACAGAGTGAAGTAAGCCAGAAAGATAAAGAACATTACAGCATACTAACACATATATATGGAATTTAGAAAGATGGTAACGATAACCCTATATGCAAAACAGAAAAAGAGACACAGATGTACAGAACAGACTTTTGAACTCTGTGAGAGAAGGTGAGGGTGGGATGTTTTGAAAGAACAGCATGTATATTATCTATGGTGAAACAGATCACCAGCCCAGGTGGGATGCATGAGACAGGTGCTCGGGCCTGGTGCACTGGGAAGACCCAGAGGAATCGGGTGGAGAGGAAGGTGGGAGGGGGGATCGGGATGGGGAATACGTGTAACTCTATGCCTGATTCATATCAATGTATGACAAAACCCACTGAAATATTGTGAAGTAATTAGCCTCCAACTAATAAAAAAAGGTAAAATAAAATGGTTAATAAGCAAGGATCTACTGTATAGCACAGGGAACTCTGCTCAATGTTATATGCCAGCCTGGATGGGAGGGGAGTTTGGGAGAGAATGGATACATGCATATATACGGCTGAGTCCCTTTGCTGTCCACCTGAAACTATCACAACATTGCTAACTGGCTATACCCCAATACAAAATAAAAGGTTTATTTAAAAAAAATAAATAAAATAAAATATTTTTACTATAATGTATATTCTCAAGTGTTGGTATGTCCTACCAGGGCAATTGTTCTAGTTTGCTAATCATGTTGTTTTAATATTCCATATGTTTACTGCTTTGTGTTTGTATTCTTTATCAGTAGAGATGGATTTGCTGAAATCTTTAAGTGTGATTATTGATTTCTCTCTCTCTCTCTTTATTGTCATACATTTTTTCTTTATGTATTTGAGGCTATATTGTAGGTCAATACAGATAGAAACAGTTTACATGTTTCATTTAAATTGATGTATTTATCATTATGAACTGCCTTCCTTTATCTTATTTATTGCTTGCTGCTTTAAAATCTACTTTGTCTGTTCTTAATATATACATTCTTTTAGTTTTTGCATGGCATGGTTTTCCTTCCTTTCACTTTCAATCCTTACACGTCTTTCTCCTGTTGGAGTAGAGTTAATTTACAATATTCTGTTAGTTTCAGGTGCACAGAAAAGTGAATCAATTATACTTATACATATATCCACTATTTTTTAGATTATTTTCCCATATAGGCCATTACAGAGTATTGAGTAGCGTTTCCTGTATAATACAAAAGGTGCTTATTGATAGTAGTTTTCTATTTTATATAAATATATTTGCCTGACAAGATGGCGGAGTAAAAGGACATGCACTCATCTTCTTCTGTGAGAATTCCAAAATTGCAACTAATTGTTGAGCAACCATCAACAGGAGAATGTTGGATTCCACCAAAAAAAAAAAAAAAAAAAAAAAAAGATATAGAATGTCCAAGGGCAAAGGAGAAGTGCCAACAAGATGGTAAGAGGGCCAAAATCATGTTTAGAATCAAATGCCATACCTGCCAGAGCTGCTCAGAAGGTTCAAACAAAACCTTGGGTGCACCAGGACCCAGGCACCCCACAAGGGACTGACCCAGACTTGCCTCTGAGATTTTCAGTGTCTCCTGTGGAGGCAGGTGTCAGCAATGGCCTGCCATGGGGACAGGGGCTCTGGCTGCAGCAGACCTGGAAGGCACAATGTGTGAGCCCTAGTATAGAGCCACCGAGCAGGCAATCCATGCACTGGAAAACAATTCTACCAAAGAAGTTTTCACACTGTTGTGAAATGTCTGGGGCCCACAACAGACATCCCAACCTGGGGAACCAGCAAACGGACTAAGAACTCCCAGGGAATTTGACTTTGAGGGCGAGTGGGATTTGATTACAGAACTTCCACAGGGCTGGAGAAACAGACTCTTGGAGGGAACAAGCCAAGAAGAGAAGCGACCCCACAAGAGACTGAGTCAGACTTGCCTATGAGTCTCCAGGAGTCTCTGGTGGAGGTGGATTGACAGTGGCTGCCGTGGGGTCTGAGTACACAGTCTTGGTACAGACTTCCATTTTGAAGGAGGTCACCATTACCACCATCACCACCACCATAATTTGACCTCAGGCCAAACTACAGGGAGGGAATGCAGCCCCATCCATCATAAGAAAGTTGGATTAAAGATTTAGCAAGACTCTGATCCCCCAACACCCAGTCCATCCCATCAGGAAGATTCCAAAAGCCTCTTCCACTTATCCATCACAGGGCAGACAGAATGGAAACCACAATTACAGAAAACTAGCCAAGCTGATCGCTTGGAACAAAACCTTGTCTAAGTCAATGAAACTGTGAGCCATGCCATGTAGGGCCACTCAAGACAGACGGCTCATGGTGGAACAAAACATGGTCCACTGGAGAAAGGAATGGCAAACCACTTCAGTATTCTTGCCTTGAGAACCCCATGAACAGTATGAAAAGGTAAAAAGATAGGACACTAAAAGATTAACTCTCAGGTCGGTAGGTGCCCAATATGCCACTGGAGATTGGTGGAGAAATAACTCCAGAAAAAAATGAAGTGATGGTGCCAATGCAAAAACAACACCCAGTTGTGGATGTGATTAGTGATGGAAGCAAGGTTCGATGCTGTAAAGAACTATATTGCATAGGAACCTGGAATGTCAGGTCCATGAATCAAGGTAAATTGGAAGTGGTGAAACAGGAGATGGCAAGAGTGAACATTGACATTTTAGGACTCAGTGAACTAAAATGGACCAGAATGGGCAAATTTAATTCAGATAACCATTATATTCAGTACCAGGGGCAAGAATCCCTTAGAATAAATGGACTAGCCCTCATAGTCAACATAAGATTTCAAAATGCAGTACCTGTGGCGATCTCAAAAATGATATAATGATTTCTGCTCATTTCCAAGGCAAGCCATCCATTATCACAGTAATCCAAGCCTATGGCCCAACCACTAAAGTCAAAGAAGCTGAAGATGAATGGTTCTATGAAGACCCACAAGACCTTCTAGAATTAACACCAAAAAAGATGTCCGTTTCATCATAGGGGACTGAAGTGCAAAAGTAGGAAGTCAAGAGACACCTGGAGTAACAGGCAAGTTCATCCTTGGAGTATGGAATGAAGCAGGGCAAAGGCTACCAGAGATTTGCCGAGAGAATGCACTAGTCACAGCAAACCCTCTCTTCAAACAAGGGATGACTCTACACATGAACATCGTCAGATGGTCAATACACAAATCAGATTGATTATATTCTTTGCAGCAGAAGATGGAAAAGCAAACACAAAATCAGAAGCAGACTGTGGCTCAGATCATGAACTCCTTACTGCCAAATTCAGATTTAAGTTGAGGAAAGCAGGGAAAACCATTAGCTCATTAAGGTATGGCCTAAATAAAATCCCTTGCAATTATACCATGGAAGTGACAAATAGATTAAAGGGATTATATCTGATATATAGCATGATTATATCTGATAGATAGCACTATGAGCAGAGGATCATAACATTGTAAAGGAGGCAGTGATCAAAACCATCACCACGAAGAAGAAATGCAAAAAGGCAAATAGCTGAAAAAAGAAGAGAAGCAAAAGGAAAAGGAGATACCCATTTGAATACAGAGTTCCAAAGAATATCAAGGAGAGATAAGAAAGCCTTCCTCAATGATCAGTGCAAAGGAATAGAGGAAAACAATAGAATGGGAAACACTAGAGATCACTTCAAGAAAATTAGAGATACCAAGGGAATATTTCATGCAAAAATGGGCACAATAAAGAAGTGGTATGAACCTAATAGAAGCAGAAGATATTAAGGAGAGGTGGCAAGTATACACAGAAGAACTATACAAAAAAGACCCAGAAAATCACGATGGTGTGATCACTCACCTAGAATAAGACATCCTGGAATGTGAAGTTAAGCGAACAAAGTTAGAGGAGGTGATGGAACTCCAGCTGAGCTATTTCAAAACTTAAAAGATGATGCACTCAATATGCCAGCAAATTTGGAAAATTTAGCGGTGGCCGCAGGACTGGAAAAGGTCAGTTTTCATTCCAATCCCAAAGAAAGAGAATGCCAAAGAATGTTCAAACTACTGCACAGTTGCACTCATCTCACAAGCTAGAAAAGTAATGCTCAAAATTTTCCAAGCTAGGCTTCAATAGTTCCTGACCTGAGAACCCACAGACATTTAAGCTGGATTTAGAAAAGGTAGAGGAACCAGAGATCAAATTGCTAATATCTATTGTATCATAGAAAAAGCAAGGGAATTCCAGAAGAACATCTACTTCTGCTTCACTGACTATACTAAAGACTTTGATTGTGTGAATCACAACAAGCTGTGGAAAAGTTTTAAAAAGATGGGAATACCAGACCACCTTACTTGCCTCCTGAGAAATCTGTATACAAATCAAGAAGCAATAGTCGCAACCAGACGTGAAACAATGGACTAGTTCTAAATTGAGAAAGGAGCAAGTTGAAGGCTGTATGTTGCCACCTTGCTTATTTAACTTATATGCAGAATACATCATGCAAAATGTCAGGCTGGATAAAATACAAGCTGGAATCAAGATAGCTGGGAGAAATATCAATAACCTCAGATATGCAGATGACACCACACTCATGGCAGAAAGCAAAGAGGAACTAAAGAGCCTCTTGAAGAAACTGAAAGAGAAGAATGAAAAAGCAAGCTTAAAATTCAACATTCAAGAAATGAAGATCATGGCATCTGGTCCCATCACTTCATGGCAAATAGATGGGGAATCAATGGAAACAGTGAGAGATTATTTACTTGGGCTCCAAAATCACAGCAGATGTTGACTGCAGCCATGAAATTAAAAGGCATTGCTCCTTGGAAGAAGAGCTATGACAAACCTAGACAGCACATTAAAAAGCAGAGGTATTATTTTACTGAACAAAGGTCCATCTAATCAAAGCCATGGTTCTTCCAGCAGTCATGTATGGATGTGAGAGCTGGGCTACAAAGAAAACTAAGCACTGAAGAATTGATGCTTTTGAACTATGGTGCTGGAGAAGACTTTTGAGAGTCCCTTGAAACACAAGGAGATCAAACCAGTCACTCCTAAGGGAAATCAGTCTTGAATATTCATTGAAAGAACTGATGCTGAAGTTGAAACTCCAATACTTTGGCCACCTGATGGGAGGAACTGACTCATTTGAAAAGACACTGATGCTGGGCAAGATTGAAGGCAGGAAGAGAAGGGGAGGACAGAGGATGAGATGGTTGAATGGCATCACCAACTCAATGGACATGAGTTTGAGCAAGCTCCAGGAGTTGGTGATGATCAGGGAAGCCTGGCACGCTGCAGTTCATGGGGTCACAAACAGTCGGATACGACTGAGCAACTAAACTGAACTGACTTTATATATAGTAACGTGTATATGTCAATCTCAATTTCCCAATTTATTCCCCCCCATCTCTGGCAACCTTAAGTGCTTTGTACATCTGTAACTTTATTTTTATTTTGTAGATTAGTTTATTTGTACTTTTTTTTTTTTTTAGTCCTCATATAAGTGATATCATATGACTTTTGTCCTTCTCTGTCTGACTTACTTCACTCAGTATGACAAGCCCTAGGTCCATCTTTGGCTGATGCAAATGGCATTATTTCATCCTTTTAATAGCTAAGTAATATTCCATTGTATATATGCTCTGAATCTTCTTAATCCATTCCTCTATTGATAGGCATGTCTTGGCTACTGTATATAGTGCTGCAATGAACATTGGGATGTGTATATCTTTTCAAATTATGGTTTCTTCAAATATATGTCTAAGAATGGGATTGTTCCATTATCTTTGTGTTATAATTATGTAGCATGTCTTAAATACAGTTGATGAAAGGTTGTTTAATCTGACATTTATCTTCTTAAATATAACAAACATTCAAGAATGGGCACATATGTTAAACATCTCAGTGAATTTTCATAAAATGAACATTCTTATGTAGCCTGTCTACCCACCTATGCTACACTCCTATGACAACATGCAAATCAAGAAATGGAACATTATGGCACTCCAGAAGTCCTCCACACCCTCTTGCAGACACTACTGACCTGCAAAGCCCACCACTATCTCACTTCCAAATCACTTGTTAGTTTGGCCTGGTTTTAAATTTTATAGAAATGAAATAATACAGTACTGCATTTTTTGTTCTTCTTTCAATATGTCTTTCACCCAATTTATGGTGTGAATGCATTCACATTATTTCATATAAGAGTAATTTGTTTATTGTTTATCACAGTACTCTAAGTGTTACTATAAAGAAACTTATTCAGTTCTATGGTGTGAATATTTGTGTTCTGTTTAAAATACATACAGTGGGGGTGGTCCTAAGATGACGAAGGAATAGGATGGGGAGACCACTTTTTCCCCCACACATTCATTGAAGGAACATTTGAATGCTGAGCAAATTCCACAAAACAACTTCTAAATGCTGGCAGAGGACACTAGGCACCCAGAAAGGCAGCTCATTGTCTTCAAAAGGTGGTAGGACAAAATATGAAAAATAAAAAGAGAGACTAAAGAGGTAAGGACCGAAACCCATTCCAGGAAGGGAGTCTTAAAAGAGGAGAAGTTTCCAAACCCCAGGAAACCCTCTCACCGGTGGGTCTGTGAGGAGTTATGAAATCTCAGAGGGCAACATAACCGGCAAGAAAAATAAATAAATAAAACCCACAGATTACGTGCCTAACGGCAACTCCTAGGGCTCACATCAGCCACCAGCAAGTGGGGGCTGAACAGGGAGGCGCCGGCTGCATTACTTAGCGTAAGGACCAGGCCTGAATGTCTTGAGGGCAATCTGAGGGAACTAACGTGAGATAGCAACCCAAAGTGTGGGATAGCCAGAGAGAGAGCAAAAAGAGAGAGAGAGAGAGAACTATCTCACAAAAAGTCCTAACCTAAGGCACTGCCAGGCGCTCACAGAACAAAGGACTGAGCGAATACCAGAGGACAGCTAGCCAGCTGTGGACCAGCCCAACCCCCGCCAGAGACGGGGAGGCAGGTGGGGGTCAGCCAGAGCCGGGAAGAGGCAAGCCCAGCTCCAGAGAGGCATCCTCTACCAAACTGCAAGCAGGATCCCTGTTGCTAGCAAAGACTTCTTGGGATTCTGGACTGTTGACATCCGCCGGGAGGGTGGCAGCCAGAGATCAGCTCCCCGGAAGAGACACATGGCACACCTGCTTGCTGCCACTCAGGAAACCAAACAGCTGGGACCGGGGAGGTGATAAGAGGCACCCCCGACCTGGGGAGACTGCGCTTGCCAAGCACCTGGTCACCTGAGCTGCTCGAAGCTGGGAAGGGCACAAAACGCAGGACCAACCATGTCTGCACCTTTGTGGATGCCCGAGAACCTGAACCTGAGCGGTTTAGACCTGGGAAGTGCATGCAACCCAGGGCCCACCTCAAACAGTTCCCTGGCAGAGCAACCTGGAGCCTGAGAAGTGTAGACTGGAAAAGCGCGTGCACCATGAGCGGGGACAAACCCAGTGCAACCGAGACACTGCCAGCACTCCCCACACATGCCAGTGATATTTGTTTGCAGTATTCCTCCCTCCCCACAGCATGGCTGAACAAGTGAGCATAAATAAGTGACCACCTTTGCCCCCTTGTGTCAGGGCAGAAATTAGACACTGAAGAGACCTGCAAACAGAAGAAGCTAAAATAAACAGAGGGAATCGCTTTGGAAATGACATGTGAAGCAGATTAAAACCCTGTAATTAACATCGACTACATTGGAAAGGGCCTATAGATCTTGAGAAGTATAAGCCATATCAAGGAACTATCTGCAACTGAACTGACCCCACACTGCCTGCAACAGCTCCAGAGAAATTCCTAGATATATTTTTACTATTATCCTTTTTTTAAGTCCTCTATTACTCCTTTAATTTTAATTTTTATAACCTACTATTACCTTGAAAAAAAAAGACCCTATTTTTAAAGCAAACTTCATATATATATTTTATAAATTTTGTGATTTTGTTTTGTTTTCTTTTAATATTGTATTTTTGAGAGTCTAACCTTTACTCTAGATTTTTAATCTTTGCTTTTTGGTATTTGTTATCAATTTTGTATCTTTAAGAATCTAAACTTCAGTACCCATTTTTACTTGGGAGTGTGATTACTGGCTTGATTGCTCTCTCCCCTTTTTTACTCTACTTTTTCTCCACCAGGTCACCTCTATCTCCTCCATCCCCCTTCTCTTCTCTATCCAACTCTGTGATTGTCTTTGTGTGTGTCTTTGTGTGGAGAACGCTTAATGAACTATTTACTGGCTGGATCTGTCTCTCTCCTTTTGATCCCCCCTTCTCTCCCCCTGGTCACCTCTGTCTCCTTCCTCCCTCTTCTCTTCTACCTGTAACTCCATGAACCTCTCTGAGGAGGTCCAGACTAAGGAGATCACATAGGGAATTGATTACTGGCTAGACTGCTATCTCCCCTTTTGATTCCCCCTCTTCCCCTCCTGGTCACCTCTATCAGCCTCCTTCTTTTTCTCTTCTCTATGCAACCCTGTGAACCTCTCCATGTGTCCCTCACTGCAGAGAATCTTTTCATCATTAACCTAGATGTTTTGTCATTGGTGCTGTATGGATGGAGAAGTCTTGAGGCTACTGTAAGAAAAAGACTAAAAACCAGAGGCAGGAGGCTTAAGTCCAAAAACTGAGAACACCAGAGAACTCCTGAATCCAAGGCATTAAACAACAAGAGCTCATCAAACGCCTCCATACCTACACTGAAATCAAGCAACACCCAAAAGCCAACAAGTTCCAGAGCAAGTCATACCATGCAAATTCCCCAGCAATGCAGGAACATAGCCCTGAGTTTCAATATACAGGATGCCCAAAGTCACACCAAACCCATAGACATCTCAAAACTCACTACTGGACAATTCATTGCACTCCAGAGAGAAGAAATTCAGCTCCGTCAAGCAGAACACCAATGCAAGCTTCCCTAACCAGGAAACCTTGACAAGCCACCCACAGTAAGGAAACTCTACAATAAAGAGGAATCACAACCTGCCAGTATACAGAAAGGCCACCACAAACACAACAGTCTAAACAAGATGAAAAGGCAGAGAAATATTCAGCAGGTAAAGGAACAGGATAAATGCCCACCAAACCAAACCAAAGAGGAAGAGATAGGGAGTCTACCTGATAAAGAATTCCAAATAATGATAGTGAAAATGATCCAAAATCTTGAAAACAAATTGTAGTTGCAGATAAATAGCCTGGAGACAAGGATTGCGAAGATGCAAGAAATGTTTAACAAGGATCTGGAAGAAATTTAAAAGAGTCAATAAATAATGAATAGTGCAATAAATGAGATCAAAACCACTCTGGAGGGAACCAACCAACAACCCAAAACAACAAAATAAATGGCAACGGGATCCTGCTTATCAATAATTACCTTAAATGTAAATGGGTTGAATGCCCCAATCAGAAAACAAAGACTGGCAGAATGCATACAAAAACAAGACCCCTATATATGTTGTCTACAAGAGACCCAACTCAAAACAAGGGACATACAGACTGAAAATGAAGGGTTGGAAAAAGATATTTCACACAAAGACCAAAAGAAAGCTGGAGTAGCAATACTCATATCAGATAAAATAGACTTTAAAATAAAGGCTGTGAAAAGAAACAAAGAAGGGCACTACATAATGATCAAAGGATCAATCTAAGAAGATATAAATATATATGCAGCCAACATAGGAGCACTGCAATATATAAGGAAAATGCTAACAAGTGTGAAAGGGGAAATTAACAATAACAAAATAATAGTGGTAGACTTTAATATCCCACTCACACTAAACAGAAGATTAGATGGATCAACTAAACAGAAAATTAACAAGGAAACACAAACTTTAAGTGATACAATAGACCAGTTAGACCTAATTGATATCTATAGGACATTTCACCACAAAACAGTGAATTTTGCCTTTTTCTCAAGTGCACGTGGAATCTTCTCCAGGATAGATAAAATCCTGGGCCATAAATCTAGCCTTGGTAAATTAAAAAAAAAAAAAAAATGAAATCATTCCAAGCATCTTTTCTGACCACAATGAAGAAAGATTAGATGACAGACACAGGAGGAAAATTATTAAAAATTCCAACATATGGAGGCTGAACAACACGCTTCTAAATAATCAACAAACCACCAAAGAAATCAAAATATGTATAGAAACAAATGAAAATAAAAACACAACATCCCAAAACTTATGGGACAATGTAAAAGCAATGCTAAGGGAAGGTTTATAGAAATACAGGCTTACCTCAGGAAACAAGAAAAAAATCAAATAAATAACCTAACTCTACACCTAAAGCAACTAGAAAAGGAAGAAATGAAGAACCCCAGGGTTAGCAGAAGGGAAGAAATCTTAAAAATTAGAGCAGAAATAAATGCAAAAGAAACAAAAGAGACCATAGGAAAAGCAGAAAATCTTAATAGGCCCATCAGAAGCATGGAAATCAAAACTGCAATCAGAAATCTTCCAGCAAACAAAATCCCAAGACCAGACCACTTCACAGCTGAATTCTACCAAAAATTTAGAGAAGAGCTAACATCTATCCTGCTCAAACTCTTCCAGAAAATTGGAGAAGCTAAACTTCCAGACTCATTCTATGAGGCCACCATCACCCTAATACCAAAACCAGACAAAAATGCCCACAAAAAAAAACAAAAAAAACAAAAAAACAAAAAACTTCCAAACTCATTCTATGAGGCCACCATCACCCTAATACCAAAACCAGACAAAAATGCCCACAAAAAAAAAAAAAAAGACTAGAGGCCAATATCACTGATGAACATAGATGCAAAAATCCTTAACAAAATTATAGCAAATAGAATCCAGCAACATATTAAAAAGATCATGCATCATGACCCAGTGGGCTTTATCCCAGGGATGCAAGGATTCTTCAAAATCTGCAAACCAATCAATGTAATACATCACATTAACAAATTGAAAGATAAAACCATAGGATTATCTCAATAGATGTAGAGAAAGCCTTTGACAAAATTCAGCATCAATTTATGATAAAAACTCTCCAGAAAGCAGGAATAGAAGTAACATACACCAACATAATAAAAGCTATATATGACAAACCCACAGGAAACATTATCCTTAATTGTGAAAAATGGAAAGCATTTCCCCAAAGTCAAGAACAAGGCAATGGTGCCCACTCTCACTACTACTATTCAACATAGTTCTGAAAGTTTTGACCACAACAATCAGAGCAGAAAAATAAATAAAAAGAATTCAAATTGGAAAAGAAGAAGTAAATCTCTCACTGTTTGCAGATGACATGATCCTCTACACAGAAAACCCTAAAGACTCCACCAGAAAATTACTAGAGCTAATCAATGAATATAGTAAAGTTGCAGGATATAAAATTATCACACAGAAATCCCTTGCATTCCTATACACTTACAATGAGAAAACAGAAAGAGGACTTAAGGAAACAATTTCATTCACCATTGCAATGAAAACAATAAAATACTTAGGAATGTATCTACCTAAAAAAACAAAAGAAAAGTATAAAACACTGATGAAAGAAATCAAAGAGGAAGCAAACAGATGGAGAAATATACTGTGTTCATGGATTGGAAGAATTAATATTGTGAAAATGACTGTGCTACCCAAAGCAATCCATAGATTCAGTGCAATCCCTATCAAGCTACCAACGGTATTTTTCACAGAACTAGAACAAATAATTTCATAATTTGTATGGAAATACAAAAATTCTCAAATAGCCAAAGCAATCTGAGAAAGAAGAATGGAACTGGAAGAATCAACCTGCCTGACTTCAGGCACTACTACAAAGCCACAGTCATCAAGACAGTATGGTACCGTCACAAAGACAGAAATACAGATCAACAGAACAAAATGGAAATCCCAGAGATGAATCCACGCACCTATGGACACCTTATCTTTGGCACAGGAGGCAAGAATATGCAAGGGAGGAAAGACAATCTCTTTAACAAGTGGTGCTGGGAAAACTGGTCAACCACTTGTAAAAGAATGAAACTAGAACACTTTCTAACAGCATACACAAAAATAAGCTCAAAATGGATTAAAGATCTAAACATAAGACCAGAGACTATAAAATTCCTAGAGGAAAACAGGCAAAACACTCTCCAACGTAAATCATAGCAGGATCCTCTATGACCCACCTCCTAGACTAATGGAAATAAAGGCAAAAATAAACAAATGGGACCTAATTAAACTTAAAAGTTTTTGCACAATGAAGGAAACTATAAGCAAGGTTAAAAGACAGCCTTCAGAATGGGAGAAAATAAGAGCAAACGAAGCAACTGACAAAGAATTAATCTCAAAAATATACAAGCAGTTCATGCAGCTCAATTCCAGAAAAATAAACGATCCAGTCAAACAATGGTCCAGAGAAACAGACATCTAAACAGACATTTCTGCGAAGAAGACTTACAGATGGCTAACAAACACATGAAAAGATGCTCAACTTTACTCATTATCAGAAAAATGCAAAATCAAATCCACAATGAGGTACCATCTAATGCCAGTCAAAATGGATTCTATCAAAATGTCTACAAACAGTAAATGCTGGAGAGAGTGAGGAGAAAAGGGAGCCCTCTTACACTGTTGTGGGAGTGCAAACTAGTACAGCCACTATGGAGAACGGTGTGGCGATTCCTTAAAAAACTGAATATAGAACTGCCATATGACCCAGCAATCCCACTGCTGGGCATACACACTGAGGAAACCAGATCTAAAAGAGACACGTGTACCCCAATGTTCATCGCAACACTGTTAACAATAGCCAGGACATGGAAGCAACCTAGATGTCCATCGGCAGACGAATGGATAAGAAAGCTGTGGTACGCAATGGAATATTACTCAGCTTTTAAAAAGAATGCATTTGAATTAATTCTAAGGAGATGGATGAAACTGGAGCCTATTATACAGAGTGAAGTAAGTCAGAAAGAAGAACACCAATACAGTATATTAATGCATATATATATACGGAATTTAGAAAGATGGCAACAATGACCCTATATGCGAGACAGCAAAAGAGACACAGATATAAAGGACACACTGTTGGACTCTGGGAGAAGGCGAGGGTAGGATGATTTGAGATAATAACATTGAAACATGTATATTATCATATGTGAAATAGATCGCTAGTCCAGGTTTAATGCACGAGACAGGGTGCTCAGGGCAGTTGCACTGGGATGACCCTGAGGGATGGGATGGGGAGGGAGGTGGGAGGGGGTTTCAGGATGGGAAACACGTGTACACCCATGGCTGATTCATGTCAATGTATGGCAAAAACCACTACAATATTGTTAAGTAATTAGTCTCCAATTAAATAAATAAATTAAAAAACAAACAAACAAAACAAAAAAAGTAAAAAGAAAGCCTTCTTAAGTGATTAATGCAAAGAAATAGAGGAAAACAATAGAATGGGAAACACTAGACATTGCCTCCAAAAAATTCGAGATACTAACAGAACATTTCATGCAAAGATGGGCACAATAAAGGACAGAAATTGTATGAACCTAACAGAAGTAGAAGAGATTAAGAAAAGCTGGCAAGAATACACAGAAGAACTATACAAAAAAGATCTTCATGACCCATATAACTACAGTGACGTGATCAGTCACCTAGAGCAAGACATCCTGGAGTGTGAAGTCACTTGAGGCTTAGGAAGCATCGTTACCAACATGGTGGAGGTGATGAAATTTCTATTGAGCTATTTCAAATTTTAAAAGATAATTCTATTAAAGTGCTGCATTCTATATGCCAGCAAATTTGGATAACCCAGCAATGGCCACAGGGCTGGAAAAGGTTAGTTTTCAGCCAATCCCAAAGAAGTGCAAAGAATGTCCAAACTACTGCAATTGCACTCATTTCACTTGCTAGTAAAGCAATGCTCAAAATCCTTCAAGCCAGGCTGGAACAGTATATGAACTGAGAACTTCAGGATGTAAAGCTGGATTTAGAAAAGGCATAGGAACCAGAGATCAAATCGCCAACGTCTGTTGGATCATAGCAAAAGCAAGAGGATTCCAGAAAACCATCAACTTCTGCTTCATTGGCTACAGACTTTTACTATGAGGATCACAACAAACTATGGAAAAATCTTAAAGAGATTGGAATACCAGAGCACTTTACCTACTTCTTGAGAAATCTGTATGCAGGTCAAAAGGCAACAGTTAGAACCAAACGGACAATGGACTGGAACAATGGACTGGTTCCAAATTGGGGAAGGAGTACATCAAGGCTATATATTGTCACCCTGCTTATTTAACTTATATGCAGAGTACATCATGTAAAATGCCAGACTGGATGAATCATAAGCTGGAATCAAGATTGCTGGGAGAAATATCAATAAACTCAGATATGCAGATGACATCATCCTTATGGAAGAAAGTGAAGAAGAACTAAAGAGCCTCTTAATGAAGGTGGAAGAGGAGAGTGAAAAAGCTGGCTTAAAACTCAACATTCAAAAGGTGAAGATCATGGCATCCAGGCCCATCAGCAAATAGGTGGGAAAACAATGGAAACAGTGACAGATTTTATTCTCTTCGGCTCCAACATCACAGCAGATGTTGACTGCAGCTATGAATTTTAAAAGCGCCTGCCCCTTCGAAGTAAAGCTATGACTAAGCTAGACAGCATATTAATAAGCAGAGATATTATTTTTGCACAAAGGTCAGTCTAGTTTTTCTAGTAGTCACATATGGATGTGAGAGTTGGACTATGAAGAAAGCTGAGCACCAAAGAATTGATGCTTTTGAACTGTGGTGTTGGAGAAGACTCTTGAGACTCCCTTGGACTGCAAGGAGATCCAACCAGTCCATCCTAAAGGAGATCAGTACTGAGTGTTCATTGGAAGACCTGGTGCTGAAGCTGAAACTCCAATACTCGGCCACCTGATGGGAAGAGCCGACTCTTAGAAAAGACTCTGATCCTGGCAAAGAGTGAAGGCAGGAGGGGAAGTGGATGACAGAAGATGAGATGTTTGAAAGGCATCACAGACTCAGTGGACATAATTTTCAGCAAACTCTGTGAATTGGTGAAGGATAGGGAAACTTGGCATGCTACAGTCTATAGGATCACGGTCAGACCAGACTGAGCAACAGAACACAGCAATAGCAGCAAAGGTACGCGTGGTTGCATGGTTTTCTCTCTGGTTTTTTCTATGTTGCAGTATTTACCTACATTTCTGTTTTGGGTCCATTACCATACTATCTCAATGACTGCAGCTTTGCAGTATAGTCTGAAATCAGGCAGGATGTTTCCTCCAGTTCCATTCTTCTTTCTCAAGATTGCTTTGGCTTTTGGAGTTTTCTATTTTTCCATGTGAGTTGGGACGTATTTTGCTCTAATTCTGTGGAAAATGCCATTGATAATTTGAAAGTGATTGCACTGAATCTGTAGGCTGTATTAGATAATATAGTCATTTTCACAATATTGGTTTTTCCAACCCAGGAATATAGAATATCTCTCCATCTGTTTATGTCATCTTTGATTTCTTTCATCAGTGTCTGACTATTTTTCTGTATACATCTTTTCTGTCCCTTGGGTAGGTTTATTCCTAGGTATTTTATATTTTTTGTTGCAATGGTAAATGGGATTGATTCCTTAATTTCTGCTTTTGATTTTTCATTGTTAATATATAGGAATGCACATTGCTATCACTAATATATATTGTTAGTATGTAAGAATATGTATTGATTTTGTATCCTGCAACTTTACTAAATTCATTTATTAGCCCTATTAATTTTGTGATGGTATCTTTAGGGTTTTCCAGGTACTATATCATGTCTGCAAACACTGAGAGCATTATTTCTTTTCCAGTCTAGATTCTTTGATTTTTTTTTTTTTTTTTTTATTCTCTGACTGCTGTAGCTAGGACATCCAAAACTATGCTGAGTGATAGTGATGAGAATGAGCAACCTTGTCTTGTTCCTGATCTTAGAGGGAATGCTTTCATTTTTCCACTGTTGAGAATGTTTGCTGTGGGTTTATCATATATGGATGGCCTTTATTATGTTGTGGTATATTTCTCTATGTCCATTTTTTGAAGAGATTTTTTATCATAAATGGGTGCTGAATTTTCTTGAAAGCTTTATTATACTCTGTTGAGATTTCATATGATTTTTAATCTTTCCATTTGTTAATATGTTGTATCACATTGATTTGTGTATACTGAAGAATCTTGCAGCCCTGGGATAAACTTGACTTGATTGTGTTGTATGATCTTTTTAATGTGTTGTTGAATTCTGTTTGCTAGAGTTTTGTTGAGGATTTTTGCATCTGTGTTCTTCAGAGACATTAGCCCATAATTTTCTTTCTTTCTTTCTTTTCTTTTCTTTTTTTCTTTTTTTTTTTTTTTTTTGTGTGTGTGTGTGTGTGTGTGTGTGTGTGTGTGTGTGTGTGTTTTAGTTTGGTTTTGGTATCAGAGTGGAGGTGGCCCCATAGAATGAATTTGGAGGTGTTCCTTCCTTTGCAGTTTTTTGAAAGAGTTTCAGAAGAATAAGCATTAGCTCTTCTCTAAATGATAGAATGCACTTGTGAGGCCATGTGATCCTGGGCATTTGCTTCTTGGGAGATTTTTGATTGGTTTTGATTTTAGTGACTAATTGGCTTCTTCATAATTTCTATTTCTTTCTACTGCAGTCTTCAAAAGTTGAAATTTTCTAAGAATCTGTCCAGATTTTCCAGGTTGTCCGTTAACTTGACATACAGTTGTCCATAATAATCTTATGAGCCTTTGTACTTCTGCATTTTCTGTTGTGATTGCTCCTTTTTTGTTTCTAATATTGTTAATTTGATTTTTCTCCTTTTTTGTGTGAATCTAGCTAATGGTTTGGCAATTTTGTTTATATTCTCTAAAAACCAGCTTTTAGTTTTATTAATCTATGCTATTGTATCTTTCATTTCTTTTTCATTTATTTCTACTCTTTTAATGGTTTCTTTCATTCTAGTATTTTGCAGTTTCTCTGTTCTTTATTTCCCAGTTGTTTTGGGTGTAAAGTTGGTTTGTTGATTCAATGTTTTTCTTGTTTCTTGACATAGGATTGTATAACTATATAATTCCCTTAAGAACTGCTTTTGCTTCATCCCGCAGTTTTCAGTCATCATGTTTTGGTTGTCATTTGTTTATAGGAATTTTTTTATTTCCATTTTTATTTCTTCCATAACTGGCTCATGGCCCCGCCCATCAGAACAAGACCCAGTTTCCCCCTCAGTCAGTCTCTCCCATCAAGAATCTTCCATAAGCCTCTTATCCTTCTCCATCAGGGGGCAGGCAGACTGAAAACCAAAATGACAGGAAATAAACCAATCTGATCGCATGGACCACAGCCTTGTCTAACTCAATGAAACCAAGTCATGTAGGGTTGGCAAAGACAGATGGATCATGGTGGAGAGTTCTGACAGAATGTGGTATACTGGAGAAGGGAGTGACAAACCACTTTAGTATTCTTGCCCTGAGAACCCCATGAGCAGTATGAAAAAGCAAAAAGATAGGACGTTGAAAGGTGAACTCCCCAGGTCAGTGGGTGCCCAACATCTACTGGAGATCAGTGGAGAACTAACTCCAGAAAGAATGAAGGGATGGAGCCAATGCAAAAACAACACCCAGTTGTGGATCTGACTGGTGATGGAAGTAAAGTCTGATGCTGCAAAGAGCAATATTGCATAGGAACCTTGAATGTTAGGTCCATGAGTCAAGGTAAATTGGACGTGGTCAAACAGGAGATGGCAAGAGTGAACATCGACATTTTAGGAAACAGCAAACTCAAATGCACTGGCATGCGATGGAATGGACTTAGACGACCACTATATCTACTACTCTGAGCAAGAAGCCCTTAGAAGAAATGAAGTAGCCATCATAGTCAAAAAAGGAATCTGAAATGCAGTACTTGGATGCAATCTCAAAAACAACAGAATGATCTGTGTTCATTTCCAAGGCAAACCATTCAATATGAGAGTAATCCACGTCTCTGCCCTGACCAGTAATGCTGAAGAAGTGGAAGTTGAAAGGTCAAATGAAGATCTACAAGACCTTCTAAAATTAACACCAAAAAAAGATGTCCTTTTCATTATAGGGGACTGGAATGCAAAAATAGGAAGTCAAGAAACACCTTGAGTAACAGGCAAATTTTACCTTGAAGTACATAATGAAGCAGGACAAAGGCTAACAGAGCTTTGCCAAGAAAATGCACTGATCATTGCAAATACCCTCTTCCAACAACACAAGAGAAGACTCTACACATGGACGTCAACAGATGGTCAATACTGAAATCAGATTGATTATATTCTTTGCAGCCAAAGATGGAGAACTTCTATAAGTTCAGCAAAAACAAGACTGGGAGCTGGCTGTGGCTCAGATCATGAACACCTTATTGAAAAATTCAGGCTTAAATTGAAGAAAGTAGGGAAAACCACTAGACTATTTAGGTATGACCTAAATCAAATCCTTTATGATTATACAGTGAAGGTGACAAATAGGTTCAAGGAATTAGATGTGATAGACAGAGTGCCTAAGAACTATGGATGGAGATTCGTGACATTGTACAGAAGGCAGTGGTCAAGACCATCTCCAAGAAAAAGAAAAGCAAAAAGGCAAAAGGGTTGTCTGAGGAGGCTTTAAATGTAGCTATGAAAAGAAGAGAAGAAAGGCAAAGGAGAAAACATATACCCATTTAAGTGCAGAGCTGCAAAGAATAGCAAGGAGAAATAAGAAAGCCTTCCTCAGTGATCTGTGCAAAGAAATAGAGGAAAACAATAGAATGGGAAAGATTAGAAAATTAGAAATACCAAGGGAATATTTCATGCAAAGACAGGCACAATAAAGGACAGAAATGGTGGGGACCTAACAGTAGCAGAGGATATTGGGAGAAGGTGAGGGTGGGCTGTTTCGAGAGAACAGCACTGAAACATGTATATTATCTAGGGTCAAACAGATCACCAGCCCAGGCTGGATGCATGAGACAAATGCTCGGGCCTGGTGCACTGGGAAGACCCAGAGGAATCAGGTGGAGAGGGAGGTGGGAGGGGGGATCGGGATGGGGAATACATGTAAATCCATAGCTGATTCATATCAATGTATGACAAAAACCACTACAAATATTGTAAAGTAATTAGCCTCCAACTAATAAAAATAAATGAGAAAAAAAAAAAGGAGAAGAAGAAGAAGAGGTGGGAAGACTACATAGAAGAACTATATAAAAAAGAAAAAAAAAAAAAAAAAGATCTTCATGACCCAGATAATCACGATAGTGTGATCACTCACCTGGAGCCAGACACCCTGGAATGTGAAGTCAAGGGGACCTTTGGAAGTATCACTGCGAACAAAGCTAGTGGAGGTGATGGAATTCCAGTTGAACTATTTCAGATCCTAAAACATGATGCTGTGAAAGTGCTGCACGCAACATGCCAGGAAATTTGGAAAACTCACCAGTGACCACAGGACTGGAAAAGTCAGTTTTCATTCCAATCCCAAAGAAAGGCAATTCCAAAGAATGCTCAAACTACTGCACAGTTGCATTCATCTCACATGTTAGCAAAGTAATGCTCAAAATTCTCCAATCCAGGCTTCAACAGTATGCAAACCATTAATTTCCAGATGTTCTAGGTGGATTTAGAAAAGGCAGAGGAACCAAAGATCAATTTGTCAACATCCATTGGATCTTTGAAAAAACAAGAGAGTTCCAGAAAAACATCTACTTCTGCTTTATTGACTTTGTCAAAGCCTTTGACTGTGTGGATCACAACAAACTGTGGAAAATTCTGAAAGAAAGGGGAATACCAGACCACCTGACTTGCCTCCTGGGAAATCTGCATGCAGGTCAAGAAGCAACAGTTAGAACTGGACATGGAATGACAGACTGGTTCCAAATTGGGAAAGGAGAATGTCAAGGCTGTATATTATCACCCTGCTTATTTAACTTATATGCAGAGTACATCATGAGAAACACTGGGCTGGATGAAGCACAAGCTGGAATCAAGATTGCCAGGGGGAATATCAATAACCTCAGATACGCAGACGACACCACCCTTATGGCCGAAAGTGAAGAAGAACTAAAGAGCCTCTTGATGAAAGTGAAAGAAGAGAGTGAAAAAGTTGGCTTAAAGCTCAACATTCAGAAAACTAGGATCATGGCATCTAGTCCCATCTCTTCCTAGCAAATAGATGGGGAAACAGTTGAAACGGTGACAGACTATTTATTTGGGCTCCAAAATCAGTGCAGATGCTGACTACAGCCTAAATTAAAAGACGTTTGCTCCTTGGAAGAAAAGTTATGACCAACATAGACAGCATATTAAAAAGCAGAGACATTACTTTGCCAACAAAAATCCATCTAGTCAAAGCTATGGTTTTTCCAGTAGTCGTGCATAGGTGTGAGAGTTGGACTATAAAGAAATCTGATCGCCAAAGAATTGATGTTTTTGAACTGTGGTGTTGGAGAAGACTCTTGAGAATCCCTTGGACAGCAAGGAGATCAAACCAGACAATCATAAGGGAAATCAACCCTGGATGTTCATTGGAAGGACTGATGCTGAAGCTGAAGCTCCAATACTTTGGCCACCTGATGCAAAGAACTGACTCATTGAAAAGACCCTGACACTTGGGAAGATTGAAGGCAGGAGGAGAAGGGAATGACAGAATGAGATGGTTGGATGGCATCACCGACTTTATGGACATGAGTTTGAGCAAGCTATGGGAGTTGGAGACAGACAGAGAAGCCTGGCGTGCTGCAGTCCATGGAGTCACACTGCTGAACGACTAACTGAGAAGCCTTTGAATCATCCCAAAGAGTGCCTTCCATATTTCAGGTAATCATCAAAAGGTGAGTCACAGTTGGTTCCAGGAAAACTCTTCTGTCCTTTCCTGCTCTAGCTACCAGGTGCATTTTCACACATTTTTGCATAGGCTTGTGCACAGATTTGTGTCACTCTCTGTCATACATTCAGAGATCACCTCTGCCTCTCAATGTGATTGTTAGAACTGTTGGTTATTTGTGCCATTAGCTGTGCTGTGCCTTGAGGCATGCAGAGATTTCACTGGTACAGTTGGGACACCTTGTAGGCCAGTGAATTTTCAGTACCCCCATTCTAAGGATGGGCTCACATACATCTCGAGAACCTCCCTCAGCCTCACCTCTAGGCCATATTCTCAGGAACCGGGAAAGAACTGACCTTGAAAATCTTAAAAAAAATAAATAAATAAAGCTGACTTCCATTTCAAAATGATGGAGTAGAAGAATGTGTATTCCTCTCCTCCTTGCAAGGACACCAAAATCACAGCTAGCTGTTGAACAACCATCACAGGAGGATTCTAGAACCTACCAAAACAGATATGCTACATCCAAGGACAAAGTAGAAGCCACATCAAGACAGTAGGAGGGGCACAATCACCATAAAATCAAATCTCATACCCGCCAAGTGGGTGATCCACAAACTGGAAAATAGTAACACCAAAGAAGTTCTCCTATTGTTGCTAAGCTTTGAAACCCCACTTCAGGCCTCCCAGTCTAGGGACCCAACAAAGGCACTGGATTTCCCCAGGAAATCTGACCTTGAAGGCCAGAGGGATTTGATTATAAGACTTCCGCAGGACTGGGAGAAGCAAAGACTCCAGTCTTGGTGGGCACAAGCTTAATCTCAGAGAACAGGAACAGTGACTCCACAGAAAACTGAACCAAATCTACCTGCTAGTGTTAGAGGGCCTCCTGTGGAGGCATAGGTCATCAAGGGCACACCACAGGGATATGGGGACTTGCAGCAACTGTCTGGGAAGGCCCCTTTGGTGTAAGCCCTCTTGGAGAGCACCCTTAACCAGACCATGGAGCCTGTAGACCCCAGCGCTGGGTCACCTCAGGCCAAAAAACTACCAGGGAGGGAGCCCAACCCCACCCATCAACAGATAATTGGATTAAAGCTTTACTGAGCAAGGCCTTGCCCACCAGAGCAAGACTCAGTTTTTCCCACCACCAGTCCTTTCCCAAAGAAGCGGAAAGTGAAAATGCAAGTCTCTCAATCTTGTCCGACTCTTTGCGACCCCATAGACTATATTGTCCATGGAATTCTCCAAGCCAGAATACTGGAGTGGGTAGCCTTTCTGAAAGGTTGTTGCTGAACAATAAGACGCCAGGATTCTTGGCCTCCGGAGGAGACGAATTCAATCCGGGGCCAGAGACGAGGCTGGATCTCTCAGAGCTTTTGTGTAATAAAGTTTTTTTAGAGTATAAAGGAGATAGAGAAAGCTTCTGACATAGGCATCAGAAAGGGCCAGGAAGAGTACCCCACTTCTAGTCTTCAACTGCATGTTATATAGTCACTCGCACGCAATCTGTTAATGAAAACAAAAAGGAATGTCTTAAAATTTAGAATGGCACCAGATAATTCATCCCCGGCCATAAAACAATTGACTTGAATCTTGTAGAAGGGCAGATTCCCACACAAACAGTTTCATTTACATAGATTAGGGAACAATACCTAAGTAAATAGGTTGGGCCATTTGGTGGAACCTACAGAGTCTGGGGTAAATTAACATATCTTAAGACAAACATTTTCATAAAAAAAAGTATTGATTAACTCAAGGTTTGAGAATAATTAGCTTCAGGTGAAACCAGGTGTCATGGCAACACAACATTTTAAGAGAAACTTCCTTTTAAATTTTTATAGAGAAGAATATATATATATATGTATGTATGTATGTATGTATATATATCACTGCTTTGTTTTCTCCTGCCGCTTAAGAGAGATAAAAATGTCTGGAACTTACAGCCTATTTCCTCTGTTTGGAGACCCCTGGCCTTCCTGCCTGTTACTCTCTCATTTCCCTTCTCCAGGGGCTCTTTCCAACCCAGAGATTGAACCCATGTCTCCCGCATTGCTAGAAGATTCTTTACCAGCTGAGCCACAAGGGAATCCCAAGAATATTGAAGTGGGTAGCCTATCCCTTCTCCAGTGGATCTTCCTGACCCAAGAATCAAACTGAGGTCTCCTGCATTGCAGGCAGATTCTTTACCAACTGAGCTATCAGGGAAGCCCCAAAAGGCTGAGTGTCAAAGAAATGATGCTTTTGAACTGCGGTGTTGGAAAAGACTCTTGAGAGCCCCTTGGACTGCAAGGAGATCCAACCAGTCCATCCTAAAGGAAATCAGTCCTGAATATTCATTGGAAGGACTGATGCTGAAACTGAAATTCCAATATTTTGGCCACCTGATGTGAAGAGCTGACTCATTTGAAAAGACCCTGATGTTGGGAAAGATTGAAGGCAGGAGGAGAAGGGGATGACAGAGGATGGATGGCATCACTGACTCAATGGACATGAGTTTGGGTAAACTCTGAGAGTTGGTGATGGACAGGGAGGCCTGGCGTGCCGCAGTCCATGGGGTCACAAAAAGTTGGACACAACTGAGTGACTGAACTGAACTGAGTCCTCCCCATGAGGAAGCTTACACATGAGGCCTCTTAGCTTCCTCCATCAGAGGGCAGACAGAAGAACCAAGAAGAATCACAATCCCACAGTGAGTAAAACAAAACCATGTTATAAAAAGTTTATCAGCATGAGAAAGCAGAAAGTTATGTCCCAGATGAAGGGACAAGATAAAACCCCAGAGAAACAAATAAATGAAGTGGAGACAGGCAATCTTCCAGAAAAAGAATTCAGAACAATGCTGGTGAATATGATTCAGGATCTCAGTAAAAGAATGGAAGCAAAGATTGAGAAGATGCAAGAAATGTTTACCAAACACCTATAAAAACTAAAGAACAAACAAACTAACATGAATAACACACTAGAAGAAATCCATAGCAGAATAACTGAGGCAGAAGCACAGATAAATGACCTGGAGGACAAAATGGTGAAAATCGCTGCTGCAGAACAGAAAAGAGAAAAAGAATGAAAAGAAATGAAGACAGCCTAAGAGACCTAACACACCAACAGTCACATCATAGGGATCCCAGAAGAAGAGAAAGAGAAAAGACTTGAGAAAATGTTTGAAGAGATAATAGCTGAAAACTTATTGAACATGGGGAAAGAAATAATCAACCAAGTCCAGGAAGCACAGAGAGTCCCAGGGAGGATAAGCCCAAGGAAGAAGACACCAAGACATATAGTAATCAAACTGACAAAAATGAAAGACAGAGATAAAATATCAAAAGCAACAAGGAAAAAAATGACAACATACAAGGGCAGTCCCATCAGTCTATCAGCTGATTTCTCAGTAGAAACTCTACAAGCCAGAAGGGAATGGCATGACGTATTTAACATGATGAAAGGGAATAAACTACAACCAAAAATACTCTACCCAGCAAGACTATCCTTCACATTTGTTGGAAAAATCAAAAGCTTTCCAGAAAAGCAAAATTAAGAGAATTCAGCACCACCAAACCAGTTTTACAACAAATGCTAAAGGAAATTTTCTAGGCATAAAACAAGAGAAAGAAAAGCCCTACTTGCAGAAAATCAACTCAAAACAATTAAGAGAACAATAATAGTATCATGCATACTGATAGCTACCTTAAATGTACCATAGTTGGTCAACTGAAAATTATAGAATTCTATATCACCAAAACTAGCAATTGATAGAAAAACCTGCAATCACTTTTTAATATCTAGATGCATATCAGAATTGTCTTGGAAATTTTTGAAAAATACCAATGTCCAAGTGCCCAGGGGCTGTGTTTTTTTTGTTTGTTTTGTTTTGTTTTTGTTTTTTTGGCCAGAGCTCCAGATGTTTCTAATGAGCAGCCATGTTTAAAAACAACTGGACTATATAAGGATCTTTTACTTTTATCTAGTTTGTGCCACTTTTTCTACATCATATTCAGTACTCTCCTTTCAGTTAGCTTATGTTTTCCAATTTCTCCATCTTTTTCTCTCTTTTTTTTATATTCTTTCTCAATTCTTTATCAAGCATAGTAGATAAGTTTTTGTATACACCTATATATAATATAAAAATATTTTAGAAAACTTATGAAGTTTTTCTAACTAAAAAATTTATGACATTTTGATTCTACTTGTTTGACTCAGTATGAATAGAATGCTATAATACTAATTTTAAAAAATAGATAAGAAAAAAGCAACAAAGGTTTACTGTACACCACAGGGAACTATGCTCAATATATTGTAATAACCTATAATAAAATATAATTTGAAGAATAACATATGTATATGTGTACAACCGAATCACACACAAAAAAAGAATTCTACTTTTTGTAATTTTATGTTCATATTTTTGCCAGTTTTTGTAAATGTCCTGTGGACATCTAATAACAATATGAGATACAAAATTTCAAATATATTTGTGTAGTATATGGTTAATACAAATTAATTAAATATAAATCTATTATATTTAAATTATTAATAACATCATTCAAGTGCTCCTATTCTTACCTTTCTGCACTTGATAAAATATTCTCAGAGAAATGTTAATATGTCTCACTATGATTATGTATTTTTTTCTTTTCCTTTATATTTCTTTTGATTTTGCTTTATGTATCTTTGTTGTTAAGGTATCTAATGGTTTATAATGTCTATCTTCTTTGTGAATTTGTACCTCTTATCATTTAAAATATTCATCATTTGCTCAACATCACTCATTATCAGAGAAATGCAAATCAAAGCCACAATGAGGTACCATCTCATGCCAGTCAGAATGGCTGCTATCAAAGTCTACAAACAATAAATGCTGAAGAGGATGTGCAGAAAAGGGAACCCTCTTACACTGTTGGTGGGAATACAAACTAGTACAGTCACTATGGAGAACAGTGTGGAGATTCTTTAAAAAACTGGAAATAGAACTGCCATATGACCCAACAATCCCCCTGCTGAGCATACACACCGAGGAAACCAAAATTGAAAGAGACATGTGTACCCCAATGTTAATTGCAGCACTGTTTACAATAGCCAAGACATGGATGCAACCTCGATGTCCATCGGCAGGTGAATGGATAAGGAAGCTGTGGTGCATATACACAATGGAATATTACTCAGCCACTAAAAAGAATATTTTTGAATCAGTTCTAAGGAGGTGGATGAAACTGGAGCGTATTATACAGAGTGAAGTAAGTCACAAAGAAAAATACCAATACAGTATACTAATGCATATATATGGAATTTAGAAAGATGGTAATGGCGACCTTATATACAAGACAGTAAAAGAGACACAGATGTAAAGAACATATTTTTGGACTCTTTGGGAGAAAGTGAGGTGTGATGATTTCGCAGAATAGCATTGAAACATGTATATTATCACACGTGAAATAGATCACCAGTCCAGGTTCGATGCATGAGACAGGGTGCTCAGGGATGATGCACTGAGATAACCCTGAAGGATGGAATGGGGAGGGAGGTGGGAGGGGGTTCAGGATGGGGAACACATGTACACCCATGGCTGATTCATGTCAATGTATGGCAAAATCCACTACAGTATTGTAAAGTAATTAGCCTTCAATCAAAATAAGTAAGTTTTTTAAAAATAAAATATTCATCTTTGTTTCATTTAAAATAAATAAATACATTTTTTAAAATGCTTCAAACAGACTTGTAGCTCACCATTCACCTGCTTAGTGACCATTCAACTTCTCTGAACTTTGTTGAATTGTTTGTAAAATGGGAATAGAAATACCTACTTTATGCAGAGACTGTGAGAAACAAGTGAGATAGCTCATGCCAGTGCTGGGCCCACAAAAGGCATTCAGCACATGATGATCCTCCCTCCACCCCTTGAATAATTTTTCCTCCACTACTATATTTTATTTAAAATATTTCAAATTACAGAAAAGTTGAAAGAATAAGTACACTTGACACATTTATATGTTTTTCATCTGTTCTCCAGGCCAGAATACTGGAGTGAGTAGTACCCTTCCCTTCTCCAGGGGATCTTCCCAACCCAGGGACTGAACCCAGGTCTCCTGCACTGCAGGTGAATTCTTTACCAATTGAGCTACAAGGGAAGCACTCCATCTATTCAGCAACTGTTAATGTTTTCCCATATTTGCTTCTCTCTTGTTTTGTTTTGTTTTCCCTCTGAATTAGGTCAGTTCAGTTCAGTCGCTCAGTCGTCTGACTTTTGCTTGCAATGTACACTCAAATTTAATCTTCTCTTTACCTATTTTAAAATTAAATTTGAGTGTAGACTGCAAACAGAAGACCACTTTAGCTCTAAGACTTTTTGATGTATCTCAGAAAAATGAAGACCCTCTGCCACATAACAGCATTCTTACTCTACAGCTTAAAAAGTAATATTCATAAAATAATATTCTTTAACATAATATTGCATTTCATACTTCCCAATTGTCCTCAAAATGTATTTAATGATTTTCTTTAATTCCAAATTCTGCTCAATATTTTATAATAACCTAAATGGTAAATGAATCTGAAAAGGGGTAGATACAAGTATATGTATAACTGAATCATTTTGTTGTACATCTGAAACTAATACAATATTGATAATCAATTATACTCCAATATAAAATCAAATTTTTTTTTAAAAATCACACATGGGACTTCCCTGGTAGTGCAGGGGTTAAGACTATGCTTCCACTGCAAAGGCTCAGGTTCTATTCCTAGTCAGGGAACTATGACCCTCTAAGTCACACTGTTAGTTAAAAAACAGAAAGCACATATTAAAAGAAAAGAAAAGAAAGAAAGGATAAGCTCATATTCTTTTGTAACAAAACTTGGCGCTGATACAAATTTGGGGACCAAGAAGAAACAGCCTCTTAATGGCACACTAAATGAGCAGCCATGAAATTAAAAGACGTTTACTCCTTGGAAGGAAAATTATGACCAATCTAGATAGCATATTTAAAAAACAGAGACATTACTTTGCCAACAAAGGTCCATCTGGTCAAGGCTATGGTTTTTCCAGTGGGCATGTATGGATGTGAGAGTTGGACTGTGAGGAAAGCTGAGCACCGAAAAATTGATGCTTTTGAACTATGTTGTTGGAGAAGACTCTTGAGAGTCCCTTGGACTGCAAGGAGATCCAGCAGTCCATCTTAAAGAAAATCAGTCCTGGGTGCTCATTGGAAGGACTGATGCTGAAGCTGAAACTCCAATACTTTGGTCACCTCATATGAAGAGTTGACTCGTTGGAAAAGACCCTGATGCTGGGAGGGATTGGGGGCAGGAGGAGAAGGGGACGACAGAGGATGAGATGGCTGAATGGCTTCACCAGCTCGATGGGCATGAGTTTGAGTGAACTCCGGGTGTTTTGATGGACAGGGAGGCCTGGCGTGCTGTGATTCATGGGGTCGCAAAGAGTCAGACACAACTGAGCTACTGAACTGAACTGAACTGAAATTACAACAATCCCCCAACTTAGTCTATTTTGCCATTCTTTATGCTCAAACTTTTATGGTACTCAGTCAGAATCTGAATCTCAGGGATTCATGCCACATATGTCTTTCTGTTGCCACTTTCTCTTCTCATCCCTCTGTCTCTCAGAGAGTGCTGTCTGTCCAGATTTATGTATGTCTCAGTGTGTGTCTTTGTTTTTTGATAATATTGCTGAGGTTAATTTGTCAAAGAACTCTATTTAATTGACCTAAAGGAAAGTAAGCACTTGCAAAGTAAGCAATTCTAAATTCAAGAAAAATTAAACTAAATGACTAATATTCATTATTAAATTAATACCTGGTATTAATATTTGTTTGAGGCCCCATGAACTGTAGCCCACCAGGCTCCTCTGTCCATGGAATTCTCCAGGCAGAAATGATGGAGTTGGTCGTCATGCCTTTCTCCAGGGAATCTTCCCAACCCAATGATCAAACTGTGTCTCCTTAAGTCTGTTGCATTGGTAGGTGGTTTCTGTACCTCTAGCGCCACCTGGGAAGCTCTATTAATCTAATTAGCGTAGACACTGTGAAGAAACTTTCCCAGAAAGATAATGCAAATTAGATAAGAAATTTGAGTGATTTACGTTTACAAAGCTACAGAACGCTGATATAAAGGAGAGTTCATGGTTGCTGAAAGAAAGTAGGATGTATGATTCCAGTTAAAAAAAAAAAAGATATCCTACTTTCCTTATGTATGTCTCAGTGTGTGTCTTTGTCTTTCGATAATATTGCTGAGGTTAATTTGTAAAAGAGCTGTATTTATTCTTGAATTACATTTTATTAAGGCAAAAGGAAGCAAGTGTGACTTACTGGTCGCTATTCTCTAAATGGGCAAATAAAGTGAAGAATACAGAAAGTGAAAAGAAATGTTAATGGGTAGTGGATCCAGAGAAGATAATTTTGTACATGCCACTGGATCATAGAAAAAGCAAGGGAATTCCAAAAAAAACAAAAAATTTTTTACTTCTGCTTCATTGACTATGCTAAAGCCTTTGACTGTGTGGATCACAACAAACTATGGAAAATTCTTAAAGAGATGGGAAGACCAGGCAACCTGATCTGTTTCCTGAGAAGCCTGTATACAGGACAAACAGCAATAGCTGGAACAGGGCATGAAACAATGGACTCATTCAAAATTGGAAAAAGAGTATATCAAGGCTGTATATTGTTGCCCTTCTTACTTAACTTATATACAGAGTACATCATGCAACATGCGGGGATGGATGACTTACAAGCTGGAATCAAAATTGCCAGGAGAAATATCAACAACTCCAGATATGCAGATGATAGTACTTTAATGGCAGAAAGTAAAGAGGAACTAAGGAGCCTCTTGATGACGGTGAAAGAGGAGAGTGTAAAAACTGGCTTAAACTCAACATTCAGAAAGCAAAGATCAAGACATCCAGTCTCATCACTTCATGGCAAATAAATGGGGAAAAGTAGAAACAATGACAGATTTTATTTCCTTGGGCTCCAAAATCACTGTGGGTGATGACTGCAGCCATGAAATTAAAAGATGCTTCCTCTTTGGAAGGAAAACTATGGCAAATCTAGACTGTGAATTAAAAAGCAGAGACATCACTTTGTCGACCAAGGTCTATACAGTCAAAGCTATGGTTTTTCCAGTAGTCATGTATGGGTGTGAGAGTTGGATCATAAAGAAGGCTCAGTGTCAAAGAATGGTGAATTCAAATTGTGGTGCTGGAGAAGACTCTTGAAAATCCTGCAAGGATATCAAACCAGTCAATCCTGAAGGACATCATCCCTGTATATTTATTGGAAGGCCTGAAGCTGAAGCTCCAATTTTTGGCAACCTGATGAGAAGAGTCAACTCATTGGAAAAGTCTCTTTTCCTGGGAAAGAGTGTGAGCAAGAGAAGAAGGGGCCTACAGAGGATGGGATAGTTGGATACCATCACTGACTCAATGGTCATGTGCTTGAGCAATCTCTGGGAGATGGTGAAGGACAGGGAAGCCTGGTGTACTGCAGTCAGTGGGGTCACAAACAGTCCTATAAGACTGAGCAACTGAAAAATAGCAATAACACCTACTCCTAAATCAGGGATTTTTAACAAACAGTCAGGGCTATGAGAAATCCAAAATGGCCACTTGGCTTGTCCCCGCTTCTTCAAAAACCTCTGTTTTCATTGGATGGTATAAAGCCTTTCCTGACTGCAGAGTTGGTGCTCTCACAATGGAGGAAAAAATGGTTTAAAATGTGTCTTCCACTTTGGTATCTGTTCCACAATCTCCAGTGATCAAGGCACCCATTTCATTGGACAAATCACACAAGCAGTAACAAAAATTTTGCATACTTCTTAAAAATTATCACTTTCACTGTCTTCCTCAATCATCAGGCAGGGACAACAGAACAAAAATTAATTACATGGGATTAAATAAACTGCTAAATATTATTACAATTTTCATGACTTTTTGTCTCACATATTACTGGTTTCTGATCTTTGTTTTCAGTTATAAGGAAATTCTTCTCCTCAAACTATTTATGGTTTAAAACAATTTAGTAATTTACACTACACCTGTAGGAAAATTAAAACTTTTTTTTTTCCTCTGCCTTGTTCCTCTGGAAATTTCAGATACTTGAGTCCTAAATAGCTTTATTAGATAAATCAAAAGACTGTCTTCTGACATATACAGAAATCTCAAAGTATAGTGGGGACCTCTAGAAGAAAAAAATCTACCTCAACAAAAACTAATGACAGGTATGTAGCATTAGTCCATTAGTCTATGGACTAATAAAAATTGGAATAATTTTAGAAAAATTATGTTTCACTAAATATTAGATTCTAGTTTTGTTACTTAAGGTGTATTTATTAAAGATTCACTTCCCAGTTAGTCTTTTGCTGTTATGTTATACTGTTACAAGATCTAGTTGAGTTAACAAAAGGACACTGTTTCTGAAGCCTAACTTCATAATCAATCTTTGTATAAGGATCAGGTGCCCATGTTCTACAACCAGATTAACACCAGGCTGTACTGTAGTCATTTAACAGACTGAGTCAGACAACATGGTATATGCTGGGCTACACCTAATGAAAGTTCTTAAGTTTTACTTGTCAACTTATTTTAACTGCTAGCTATGTTATTTTCTATATTGCCTGCTTTACAAAATAGTTGTCTCTTACATTACCAAATGTATGACCGAGCCTCTAATAAAAATAAAATGTATAGTTCCATATGAGATCAATGATTATAATAATGTAATTCTAGATATGGGGAAGAAGTAACAAGAGGGGATATTTTCCTGGACCATAAGAGACTACTAGTAAGGCAGATATGATTCATGACTTTTGCAGTTTTCAAGGCCTAGTCCAGTAGCAGTATATTAAAAAAAAAAAAAAAAAAAAAAAAAACCTTCATAGACCTGGGAATGAGCATTCCTGGAATCATGGGACAGAATGAACATGAGTTTCCCCTGAAAGCATAGTCAAATGTATGAGCCTGTAGGGACCCTGTTGACTAGAAAATGGAACTTGCCATCTGCCTGTACAAAGATTAAGTCCAAAGTAACTACAGCTGCTGACCTTAAATACACACTGAAAGGAGCTCTGTGCTCTGGGAAAAACAAGCAGGACAGGCCTTCAGTTTGTTAGATATTTTCAAGTAAAAATTTTCATGAGCCCCAATTCTTGCATTTTCTCATACCTAGAGAAACACCAACATCACAGACCGATGTCAGGCCCTGGTTATCCTGGACGTCCCCTCTTCTAAGTCCCTTGACAGCTTTTCTACTTCTGTTAATCTGTGCTATGTGTATCTAACCTTCCTGATAAGTTTGTCTCTTCTAGAATATAAGTAAAATCTCCAGATGCTGTCACAACCAGGATTCCAGCAGGTTAATACATGGACTACTCTGGAAAAAGCACCTTTATCATTCCATGGACTCTAATCTCCCTCCATAAATGCACCCTGACAGAGAGTGAGCCCTGGGACACAGGACCCTACAACATCCCTCTAGTAGGAAGAAGCCAGAGTGGTCTCTACCCATTCCCTCAATGACCTGGGTCCCCATGACCCTAGACAGGGATAGGCAGGTAGTTAGACATGAACAGGGTGTTAAGATGTCAAAGATCTAGTCCATTGATAAGACGAGGGGGGAATCTTGAGTCCTGCCCCCAAGGTCACAAGTGCACACTTGTGGCCTTGGGGGCAAGACTCAACAGGGTTCAAAAGTACAACTGTTAAGATTCTTTGATTATTTTAAAGAATTGCAATTTTATATTGGAGAATAGCTGATTAAGAGGCTTCCCTGCTGGCTCAGACAGTAAATAATCTGCCTGTCAATTCAGGGGACCTGGTTTTGATCATTTGTTGGAAGATTCCCTGGAGAAGGGAATGGCTGTCCACTCCAGTATTCTTGCCTAGAGAATTTCATGAACGAAGGAGCCTGGTGGACTACCATCGATGAGATGACAAAGAATTGATAAACATTGAGTGACTAACACACACCTAGCTGATTAACAATACGGTAATAGTTTCAAATAAACAGTGAAGGGACTCAGCCATACATATACATGTACACATTATCCCTCAAACCCTCTTCCCATCCAGACTGCCACATAACACTGAGCAGAGTTCCTTGTGCTATACAGCAGGTCCTTGTTGGCTATCCATTCTCAATATAGGAGTGTGTATATGCCCACCCCAAACTCCGTGAGTATCCTTTCCTCCCATTCTTTCCCCATGCAACCATAAGTTTGTTCTC
The DNA here is from genome assembly GCF_963930625.1 of Muntiacus reevesi. NCBI lineage: Eukaryota > Metazoa > Chordata > Mammalia > Artiodactyla > Cervidae > Muntiacus > Muntiacus reevesi. The sequence goes on from NC_089251.1 coordinate 266,591,020, forward strand.
GAAATCTGTGAGTCTCTGAGTCTCTTTCTGTCTTATAAGTAAGTTCATTTGTATCATTTCTTTTTAGATTTGACATAAAAGGTATGTCATATGATACTTTTTAGCTGGACAAAAAGGTTTCTTGGAGTCTGTAGGTACTGTCCAACATCATTCTCACACACAGCCTGTCTCAGGAAGAAATGGAACAGAATTTTAATTTGATATAAAATGAATATATATATTTTTAAAGAAATTGTACCAATTTGGCCTGATAGGAGACAATACAGTTCATAATGAAAATTGTTCTTTGAGCCCTCAAACTTTTCTGGGAAGAAAACAGCCTAAGAATGTTTCTCAATTACAAACAGGAGCATTTCTTATGAAAGAAGAAGGCAGAGCCAAGAGCTGTGGAAGACCATTCCCAGGGAGCAGGATTAAAGAGATGTGTGCTGAATCAATTCCAGGATTATGATGAACTGATTTCTGTATCATCATCTGTTTGGTGATGAGGAATAGAAACATTATCTCTTCACTTCACAGCTCTTCTATTCAGGAGGGACAATACCTGAGGTGTATCTGAGAGACTACATCCAAAAAGCTTTGTCCACATCTGTACCTCATTTGTGTGATGAGATTCTGGCTTCATGTCTAAACCTGATATAATATTGAAACAAGACTTGGAGAATTTTGGAGAAGGTGAGTATGTCTTATATGTGAAAAATAGGAATTATTGAATACCAAAAGGGGAAACAGGAAAACTAGTTGGCAATCATGCTCCAGTGTGACACTTGCCCCCACCCACTGAATCTTTTATAGTCCATGACTCTGATCTGCCCAGAACAATAGAATGTGACAGAAATGAAGCTGTGACAATTTGGGGTCTTGGACTTCAAAAGGCCTGATGATTACTTTTTGACCTTTTTTGGAGTCCTAGACCATCACGTGAAAAGTTTGGCTTTCTTCTGTGAGAGATGATATAGAGATCAGACAGAGAAGTCCTAAAACCACATAGTAGAAGAGGGAATGGGCCAGACATTGCAAGCATCTCAACTGAGTCTAAACTTCCTGCAATCTCTACTAAGGTGCCATATGTGGGAGTAAATCATCTTACATATTCTAGTCCAGTGACCACTCAGATAATCACATCCCCAGTCAATCTCACATGGAGCACAAAAATAATGCAGTTGAACCCCTAAATAAAATTATTTTTGTTTTAAGTCTTTACTTTTAGGGGTGGATTTTTATGCAGCAATAGGAATTCAGAATAGTTTAATCCATTCTATGCCAGAAGTTCCCAGGCTCATTGTGTGCATTGACCCACCCTCTAGCTCTCCAATGTCTTCTCCCTCTCTTCTTCAAGCTGGTTCCATGGCCTCCACACAGGCAATAAGCATGACTGCCTATATGTCTTGACTGATACATTACTTCTTCCCCTAAAGATGCAAGAAATCTAAGAAAGGAACTCTAAGAAATAGCACAGAATGAAATCAGGTACCCCAATTATTAAGCAAAAGGGATAGACTAAAGAAGAGAAGAAAGGATGAGGATGAAGTCTACTATATGAATGTTAAGCAGTGAACCAACATATGGCACCTATTAAAGGTATATTTATGCATATAAATTTATGGTAAATGTTATAGTCCATATGGAGAAAGTTGCCCATCTGCCAATAGGTGTACTTACCTGGAATAGCCAGATGTCTCTACCCAAACTCAGAGAGCAATTTGGAGCCATGAAAAGCCAACTGACAGGGAGTGCACTTGCAAAGAAAGCTGTTATATATAGAGATTTCAAATTCCTTTCAACTTTAACAGACTGAGAAAAGTGAAATAATGACACAACCGGGTGTCACAAAAAACACTAAGTTAATCTGACACCTAGGTGTGTATAAGTGAAAGAGTGAACACCTTATGAAATACTTTTTCTGTATTTTTATTTTTGAAAATTTCAAAAATATACAAATTCAAAAATAATATTACAGTGAACTTCTTTTTAACCATATCATTGAGTCAAAAATTATTCACTCTTTGTCAATCTTGCTTAATTTTTTTCCCACCCACATCCACATTTTTTGAATTTTTAAAATATTGGAATAAGGATTGTTTACTGTCTTCAGCCCAAAGAAGGCTAATTTTGACAAATATTGTATGATATCACATTTGTGGAAGTCTGCAAGTCCAGCAGATAAGTTCCAGCCCATGATTCAAACAAATAAAAGCCAAGATCGGACACCTTGGTGGGGGTAAGATAAACATTTGCACTTTATCTGTGCCATCCCTCCCTTAAAGAAGATGAACTCAGTGCCAAAACCTTATCAAACTTTATTCTCTCTATTGGGAGAAAACTGAGAACATGTGAGTGATGTTCTCAGCTTCCACAGCTGTGTAAGATGTTTCCAAAGACACACCCACTTCTTATTCTGTTCAGAATACTAAATATGCTTCCTGACAAAGGAGAGGGGAAGGACAGGGATAATAGGAACCAAGGTTCTCAGAAGAGATCAAAAAGAAATGACTCCTAAGAATGCTTTGTAGACTCCATTAGGAAGTCTGCCAATAATCTTCTGAGAATGTCTCACCCGAAGATCCCCCAGTTGGCTTACAAGCAATCTCAGTACACCATGTGCCACATACACACACACCAGACACACACACAAACTATGGCCTGCTCCCTGGGTAGGCTCCCAAGTGTAGCAAGTATGAGAATTTTTAGATGCTAGTAAGCACATGAAGGAATCAGCAAACTAAAATAGACTGGAATGGGTGAATTTAATTCAGATGATCATTATATCTACTACTGTGGGCAGGAATCCCTTAGAAGAAATGGAGTAGCCATCATAGTCAACAAAAGAGTCCAAAAAGCAGTACTTGGATGCAATTTCAAAAATGACAGAATGATCTCTGTTTGTTTCCAAAGCAAACCATTCAATATCACAGTAATCCAAACCGATGCCCCAACCAGTAACACTGAAGAAACTGAAGTAGAGCGATTCTATGAAGACCTACAAGACCTTTTAGAACTAACACCCAAAAAAGATGTCCTTCTCATTATAGGGGACTGGAATGCAAAAGTAAGAAGTCAACACCTGGAATAACAGGCAAATTTGGCATTGGAGTACGGAATGAAGCAGGACAAAGGCTAATAGAGTTTTGCCAAGAGAATGAACTGTTCAAAGGAAACAACCTCTTCCAACAATACAAGAGAAAACTTCACATATAGACATCACCAGATGGTCAACCCCAAAATCAGATTGATTATATTATTTGCAGCCAAAGATGGAGAAGCTCTATACAGTCAGCAAAAACAAGACCAGGACCTGACTGTGGTTCAGATCATGAACTCCTTATTGCCAAATTCAGACTTAAACTGAAGAAAGTAGGGATAACCACTAGACCATTCAGGTATGACCTAGGTCAAATCCCTTATGACTATACAGTGGACGTGAGAAATAGATTTAAGGGACTAGATCTGATAGACAGAGAGCCTGATGAACTATGGACGGAGGTTCGTGACATTGTACAGGAGACAGGGATCAAGACCATCCCCATGGAAAAGAAATGCAATAAGTCAAAATGGTTGTCTGAGGAGGCCTTACAAATAGCTGTGGAAAGAAGACAAGTGAAAAGCAAAGGAGAAAAGGAAATATATTCCCCTTTGAATACAGAGTTCCAAAGAATAGCAAGGAGTGATAAGAAAGCCTTCCTCAGTGATTAATGTGAAGAAACAGAGGGAAATAATAGAATGGGAAAGAGTAGAGATCTCTTCAAGAAAAATAGAGTATCAGGGGAACATTTCATGCAAAAATAGACTCAATAAAACACAGAAATGGTATGGACCAAACAGAAGCAGAAGATATTAACAAGAGGTGGAAAGAATACACAGAAGAACTGTAAAAAAAAGATCTTCACAGCCCAGATAATCACAATGGTGTGATCACTCAACTAGAGCTAGACATGCTGGAATGTGAAGTCAAGTGGGCCTTAGAAAGCATCACTATGAACAAAGCTAGTGGATGAGATGGAATTCCAGTTAAGCTATTTCAAATCCTGAAAGATGATGCTGTGAAAGTGCTGCACTCAATATGCCAGCAAATTTGGAAAACTCAGCAGTGGTCACAGGACTGGAATAAGTCAGTTTTCATTCCAATCTCTAAGAAGGGCAATCACACAGAATGCTCAAACTACCACACAATGGCACTCATCTCACACGCTAGTAAAGTAATGTTCAAAATTCTCCAAGCCAGGTTACAGCAATAATTGAACCGAGAACTTCCAGATGTTCAAGCTGGTTTTAGAAAAGGCAGAGGAATCAGAGATCAAATTGCCAGTATCTGCTGGATCATCGAAAAAGCGAGAGAGTTCCAGAAAAACATCTATTTCTGCTTTATTGACTATGCCAAAGCCTTCAACTGAGTGGATCACAATAAACTGTGGAAAATTCTGAAAGAGATGGGAATACCAGACCACCTGAACTGCCTCTTGAGAAACCTATATGCAGGTCAGGAAGCAACAGTTAGAACTGGACATGGAATTAAAAAACTGGTTCCAAATAGGAAAAGGGGTATGTCAAGGCTGTATATTGTCACCCTGCTTATTTAACTTATATGCAGAGTACATCATGAGAAACGCTGGGCTGGAAGAAGCACAAGCTGGAATCAAGATTGCTGGGAGAAATATCAATAACCTCAGATATGCAGATGACACCACCTTTATGGCAGAGAGTGAAGAGGAACTAAAAAGCCTCTTGATGAAAGTGAAAGAGGAGAGTGAAAAAGTTGGCTTGAAGCTCCACATTCAGAAAACTAAGATCATGGCATCTGGTCCCATCACTTCATGGGAAATAAATGGGGAAACAGTGGAAACAGTGTCAGACTTTATTTTGGGGGGGCTCCAAAATCACTGCAGATGGTGACTGCAGCCATGAAATTAAAAGACGCTTACTCCTTGGAAGGAAAGTAATGACCAACCTAGATAGCAAATTAAAAAGCAGAGACAATACTTTGCCAATAAAGGTCTGTCTGATCAAGGCTATGCTTTTTCCAGTGGTCATGTATGAATGTAAGAGCTGGACTGTGAAGAAAGCTGAGTGCCGAAAACTGATGCTTTTGAACTATGGTGTTGGGGAAGACTCTTGAGAGTACCTTGGGCTGTAAGGCGATCCAACCAGTCCATCCTAAATGAGGTCAACCCTGGGTGTTCACTGGAAGGACTGATGCTGAAGCTGAAACTCCAGTACTTTGGCCACCTCATGTGAAGAGTTGACTCATTGAAAAAGACCCTGATGCTAGGAGGGATTGGGGGCATGAGAAGAAGGGGACGACAGAGGATGAGATGCCTGGATGGCATCATCAACTCGATGGGCATGAGTTTGAGTGAACTCCAGTAGTTTGTGATGGACAGGGAGGCCTGATGTGCTGCGATTCAGGGGGTCGCAAAGAGTCGGACATGACTGAGTGACTGAACTGAACTGAACTGAAGCACATGAAGAAAACTGGACCAACCCTGGGAGACTGGGAGAAAGCACAAATTTGAGAATTCATCACCATCCTAACAGAAATCAAACAGAAAACTATCAGCATCCAGGCTGACTTTGAAGGATCAGGAGGATGCATAAAATCCTATGAATCTTCCCTCAAGAAGGAGCAAGAATTGTAGGTTGGGTAATGGAATCAGATCCGAGACAAGATCTGAGAAAACTTCCTAATTCTTAAAAGGGCTAAACAAAAGATGTTTGTCTCTTAAAGATTATCAGTAATGACTGGAGGAAGTGATGTTTTCTTCAAATGTGAAAACAGAAATGAAAGACTTCAAACAACCTGAAAAATCAAGGAAATCTAACATCACAAAAGGAGCACAATAATTTTCCTCTAGCTAAGCTGAAAGATAAAGATCTGCAACTTGCTTAATAAAGAATTCAAAATAGTTGTTCTAAGGAAACTTAGTGAAATATAAGAAAACATAAGAATACAATGTTTTGAATTTGCAGAAACAATAAATAAAATTAAATTAACAATTAAGAAATAGAATTTCTGGAGCAGAAGATTATAATGAATTAAATTAAAAATGAATTAACAGACAAGATCACTCAGAAGAAAGAATCTGTGAAGTTGAAGAAAACCATTTGACATTTTTTGTCAGAGGAAAACAACATTTACATATATTAGTGAAGGAAGCCTATGTGAGTTGTGAGATACCATCAAGTGAAATTATCTGTGTGTTATTGGAGTCCCACAAGGAAACAGAGTGAGAAAGTAGCAGGGAGTTTATTTAAAAGAATTATTCTCAAGAAAGGAGGAATAAGTAGAAGATAATTCCCTCAACTTAATAAGGAACAACTACAAAAACTCTCAGCTAGCATCATACATAAGCAAGGATGTCCATGCTCACCAATCTAATTCATTTTCTAAAAGCTCTATCTATTGAATAAAGGAAACAAAAATAGATACACAGAGCAGAAAGGAAAGAAATAAATGTATTTTGCATTTCTTTACTTGGTAAGTGGACCTGTGTGCTGATGATGCAATAGTCTACATAGACATACGAAAGTACAGAAATATACTCCTCTAACTACTAAATGAGTTTAGCAGGAGGAAGTTTTCAAATAAAGATCAACACAAGAAAACCAACTTATTGCCTATACAGTAGCAACAAATTCATGAAAGCCAAAAAAATTTACAAGCAAAACTATAATTTGAAAGAAATGAAACAATACCCAAAGAAATAGGTTTTAGAGGGGCAATCCCAAGATGGCGGAAGAATAGGACAGGGAGAACACTTTCTCCCCTCCAAATTCATCAAAAGATCATTTGAATGTGGAACAACTTCCACAAAACAACTTCTGAATGCTGGCAAAGGACATCAGACAACCAGAAAGACAGCCCAATCTTTTCAAAACGAGGTAAGACAAAATATAAAAGACAAAAATAAAGACAAAGAATTTAGGAACCAAAGGAGGTCCATTCTGAGGAGGGAGTTGTGAAGGAGGACAAGTTTCCACACAATAGGAAACCCTCTCACAGGCTGGTTGGTGGGGATATTTGGAATCTCAAAGGGCAACATAGCCAGGAAAAAAAAAAAAAAAAAAGCTTAATCAACATTACCAGTGGAGAAGCGGCTCAGAAACTCATGTCTGCCAGCAGCAAGTGGGGGCTGGGCAGGGAAGCACAGGCTACATGGTCAGTCCTTAGGGTAAGAACTGGGCTTGAATGCCCTGAGGACAATCTGAGGGGGCTAATGCAACTCTACTTTGGCTACCTGATGTGAAGAACTGACTCACCGTAAAAGAGCCTGATGGTGGGAAAGATTGAAGGCAGGAGGAGAAGGAGACGACAGTTGATGAGATGGCTGGATGGCATCACTGACTCTATGAACATATGGACTCTTTCAATAGAAACTCTTGAGACCAGAAGGGAATGGCAAGACATACTGAAAGTGATGAAAGAGAAAAACCTGCAACCGAGACTATTCTGCCCTGCAAGGATATCAATCAAGTTTGAAGGAGAAATCAAAAACTTTACAGACGAGCAAAAGCTGAGAGAATTCAGTGCCATCAAACCAACTCTTCAACAAATGCTAAAGAATCTCCTCTAGGCAGGAAATAGAGAAAAGGTTTATAAAAATGAACCCAAAGCAATAAAGGAAATGGTAACTTTATCATACTTATCAATCATTACTTTAAACATAAATGGGTTAAACAATACAACTAAAAGACAAAGAGTGGCCAGATGGTTACAAAAACAAAACTACTATATATACTGTCTACAAGAGACCCACCTCAAACCTAGGGACAAGTACAGACTAAAAGTGAGTGGCTGGATAAAGATATTTCATGAAAATGGAGACCAAAAGAAAATGGGAATAGCAATACTCATATCAGATAAAATAGAGTTTGAAATAAAGACCATGAAAAGAGACAAAGGACACTATATAATGATCAAAGGATCAATCCAAGAAGAAGATATAACAATTATAAATATATATGCACCCAAGATAGGAGCACCTCAGCACATAAGGCAAATGATAACAGGTATGAAAGGGGAAAGAAACAGCAACACAGTAAAAGTGGAGGATTTTAGTACCCCACTCACATTTATGGATAGATCAATCAAAAAGAATGAACAAGGAAACACAAGCTTTAAATGATACAGTTGACCAGTTAGACCTAATTGATATCTACAGAACACTTCACCCAAAAACAATGGATTTCACTGTTTCTCAAGTGCACGAGGAACATTCTCCAGGATAGACTGCATTCTGGACCACAATTCTAGCCTTGGTAAATATTTAAAAATTTAAATCATTTCAAGCATATTTTCTGACCACAGTGTGGTAGGATTAGATGTCAACTACAGGAAAAAAAAAAAAAAAAAAAAAAACCTACTACAAAGAACACAAACATATGGAGGTTAAACAACACACTTCTGAATAACCAACCAACAGATCACTGAAGAAATCAGAATATGCATAGAAAAATGATAATGAAAACATGACAACCTAAAACCTATGGGATTCAGTAAAAGCAGTGCTAAGAGGAAGGTTCACAGCAATACAAGAATACCTCGAGAAGCAAGAGAAACATCAAATAAACAACCAAACTTTACACCTAAAACAACTAGAAAATGAAGAACCAAAAAAAAAAAAAAATTAGTAGAGGAAAAGAAAATATAAAAATCAGAGCAGAAATAAGTGAAAAAGAAAATGAGGGAGACTATTACAGAGATCAACAAAACTAAAAGTTGGTTCTTTGAGAAAATAAACAAACTAAATAAACTGTAAGCCAGACTAATCAAGAAATTAAGGGAGAAAAATCAAATCAATAAAATTTGAAATGAAAATGGACATAGCACAACAGACAACACAGAAACACAAAAGATCATAAGAGACTACTATGAGCAACTATATGCCAATAAAATGGACAACTTGGAAGAAATAAGCACATTCTTAGAAAGGTATAACCTTCCAAAACTGAAACAAGAAGAAATAGAAAATCTGAACAGGCCAATCACAAGCTCGGATATCAAAACAATAATCAAAAATCTTCCAAGAAACAAAAGCCCAGGATCAGATGGCTTCATAGGTGAATTCTACCAAAAATTTATAGAAAAGCTAACACCAATTCTACTCAATCTCTTCCAGAAAATTGCACAAGAAGGCAAACTCCCAAACTAACTATATGAGGCAGCCATCACCCTAATTCCAAAACAAGAAAAAGATGCCACAAAAAGGAAAGCTACAGGCCAATATCACTGATGAATATAGATGTAAAAATCCTCATCAAAATTCTAGCAAACAGAATCCAACAACATGTTAAAAAGATCATACGTCATGACCAAGTGGGCTTTATTCCAGGGCTGCAAGGATTCTTCAATATTTGCAAATCAATCCATGTGATACACCATAATAACAAATTGGAAGATAAAAGTCAGATGATTATCTCAACAGATATAGAGAAAGCCTTTGAAAAAATTAAAATATCCATTTATGGTTTAAAAAAAAAAAAAAAAAAAAAAAACCCTCCAGAAAGCAGGCATAAAAGCAACATCAATTCAATTCAGTTCAGTTCAGTCACTCAGTCGTGTCTGACTCTTTGTGACCCCATGAACTGCAGCACCCCAGGCCTCCCTGTCCATCCCAACTCCCGGAGTCCACCCCAACGCATTCCATCGAGTCAGAGATGCCATCCAACCATCTCATCCTCTGTCATCCCCTTCTCCTCCTGCCCTCAATCTTTCCCAGCATCAGGGTCTTTTCAAATGAGTCAGCTCTTCGCATCAGGTGGCCAAAGTATTGGATTTTCAGCTTCAGCATCAGTCCTTCCAATGAACATTCAGGACTGATCTCCTTTAGGATGGACTGGTTGGATCTCCTTGCAGTCCAAGGGACTCTCAAGAGTCTTCTCCAATACAACAGTTCAAAAGCATCAATTCTTCAGTGCTCAACTTTCTTTATAGTTGAACTGATCACATGGACCACAGCCTTGTCTGACTCAATGAAACTAAGCCATGCCATGTGGGGCCACCCAAGATGGACAGGTCATGGTGGAGAGATCTGACAGAATGTGGTCCACTGGAGATGGGAATGGCAAACCACTTCAGTATTCTTGCTTTGAGAACCCCATGAACAGAAGCAACATATCTTAACATAATAAAAGCTGTATATGACAAACCAGCAGCAAACATTATCCTCAGTGGTGAAAAATTGAAAGCATTTCCTCTAAAATCAGCAACAAGACAAGGGTGCCCACTCTCACCACTACTATTCAACATAGTTTTGGAAGTACTAGCAACAGTAATCAGAGAAGAAAAAGAAATAAAAGGAATCCAGATTGGAAAAGAAGAAGTAAAATTCTCACTGTTTGCAGATAACATGATCTTCTACATAGCAAACCCTAAAGATACCACTAGAAAATTACTAGAGCTAATCAATGAGTATGTAAAGTTGCAGGATATAAAATTAGTATACAGAAATCCCTTGCACTCCTATACACTAACAGTGAAAAAGCAGAAAGAGAAATTAAGGAAACAATCCCATTCAACATTGCAACAAAATGAATAAAATACCTAGGAATAAAGAAACAAAAGACCTTTACATAGAAAACTATAAAACGCTAATGAAGGAAATCAAAGAGGACACAAATTGATGGAGAAATATACCATGTTCATGGACTGAAACAATCAAGGTAGTGAAAATGAGCATACTATCCAAAGCAATCTATAGGTTCAACACAATCCCTGTCAAGCTACCATCAGTAATTTTCACAGACTTAGAACAAATAATTTCACAATTTGTATGGAAGCACAAAAAACCTCAAATTGCCAAAACAATCTTGAGAAAGAAGAATGGAACTGGAGGAATCAACCTGCCTGACTTCAGATTATACCATAAGCCTACAGTCATCAAGACAGTATGGTAGTGGCACAAAGACAGAAATATAGATCAATGAAACGAAATAGAAACCCCAGAGATATATCCACACACCTATGGACACCTTCTCTTTGACAAAGGAGGCAAAAATATACAATGGAAAAAAAGACAACCTCTAACAAGTGATGCTGGGAAAATTGGTCAACCACGTGTGAAAGAATGAAACTAGAACAGTTTCTAACACCTTACACAAAAATAAACTCAAAATGGATTAAAGATTTAATGAAAGACCAGAAGCTATAAAATTCTTAGAGAAAAACATAGAACACTCTCTGACATAAGTCACAGCAGGGATCCTTTATGACCCACAGCCCAAAGTAATGGAAATAAAAACCAAAATAAACAAATGGAACTTAAGCCTTTCCACTATGAAGGAAACTATAAGCAAAATGTAAAGGTTGTCTTCAGAATGGAAGAAGATAATAGCAAATGAAACAACTGACAAAGAATTAATCTCTAAAATATACAAGTAACTCATGCAGTCAATACCAGAAAAATGAATAACCCAATCAAAAAGTGGGCAAAAGAACTAAACAGACATTTCACCAAAGAAGACATACATATGGCTAATAAACACAAGAAAAGATGCTCAACATCACTCATTATTAGAGAAATTCAAATCAAAACCACAATGAGGTATAATCTCATGCCTATCAGAATGGCCAACATCAAAAAGTCTGTAAACAATAAATGCTGGAGAGGGAGTAGAGAAAAGAGAACCCTCTTACACTGTTGGTGAGAATGCAAATTGGTACAGCCACTATAGAGAACAGTGTGGAGATTCCTCAAAAAAACTGGGAATTGTAACACAATTGTCCTTCAATTAAAAACAACAACAACAACAAAACTGGAATAGAACTGCCATATGACCCAGCAATCCCACTGCTGCACATACACCCCAAGGAAACCAGAACTGAAAGAGACACATGTAACATAATATTCACTGAAGCACTATTTACAATAGCTAGGACATGGTAGCAACCTAGATGTCCATCAGCAGATGAATGGATAAGGAAGTTGTGGTACATATACACAATGGAATATCACTCAGCTATAAAATGGAACACATTTCCAATGAGGAGGATAAAACTTTAGTCTATTATATAGGGTGAAAGTCAGAAAGAGAAACACAAATACTGTTTATTAATGCACATATGTGAAATTTAGAAAGACAGTAACAACAATGCTATATGCAAGGCAGCAAAAGAGACATAGATGTAAAGAACAGACTTTGGGGTTCTGTGGGAGAAGGTAAGGGTGGCATGATTTGAGAGAACCACATTGAAACATGTATATACCTTATGTAAAATAGATGACAAATGCAAGTTCAATGCAAGGAATAGGGCACAAAAAGCCAGTGCTCTGTGAAAAATCAGAGGGATGGGGTCGGGATGGATGTGGGAGGGGGTTTCAGGATTGGGGGATACATGTGCACTTGTGGCTGATTCATGTTGATGCAGGGCAAAAGCCATCACAATATTGTAAAGTAATAATCCTCCTATTAAAATGAATTAATCTTTTCAAAAGAAATAGTTTTAACATGCTATGTTCATGGATTATGTGGTTCAGTATAGGAAAGTTATCAGTTCTCCAAATATTGATCTATATATGTAATCCAGTTCCTATCAAAATCCTACCAAGCTTTTTCATAGACATAAAAGTTTATCCTAAAATGTATCTGGAAAAGTCTGACTGTAGAACAGCTAACAACCTTTACTGAAAAAACAAAGCATGAGGGAGTATTCTATTTGATATTAGATTTATTATGTAATTACAACAATAAAAACAGCGTGGTATTGACAAAGAGATAGACATATTGATCAATGGAATGAAATTAAAATGAGGAAATAGACCCACACAAATAAACCCAATTGAGTAATTGAGTTTTTGATGAAGATGCAGGAAACAATTCACTGGAGAACCATTTCAACAAAAAATGCAATGTTTTGTAGTTTTCAGTGTATGTCTTTCACATACTTAATGAAAAGTATTCCTATTTTATTAACTGAGGAATTCATCCATATCTTTAGTTTATCCAGTTTGTTATCATATAGTAGTCCTTTATGATCCTTTTAATTTCTAAGGCATCTATTGTAATAGTTTTTCTTATTATCTATTAGTTTTATTTCTGGTATAATCTTTACTATATCATTCCCTCTTCTAACTTTGTACTTACTTTATTATTTTTCTAGTTCCTAATGTGTTAAGTTGGATTTTTTATTTGATATTTTCTTCTATTTTGAGGTAGGGATTTCATGCTATATGCTTCTTTCTCAGTACTGCTTTAGCTGCATCCTATACATTTTCATATATTGTATTATCATTTCACTTGTCTTGTGATCTATCCTGGAGCATATTCCATGTGCACTTGAAAAGAACAAATATTCTGCTGGTTTCTGGAAAGTTTTGTTTATGTCTGCTTGATCTATTTTAACTACAGGAATATTCAAGACTACTGGGTTTTTTTGTTTGTTTGTTTGTTTTTTACTAATTTTCTGTTTTGATGCTCTATGCATTATTGAAACTGGGGTATTGAAGTGTTACCATCAATTTTTCTCTTCAGATCAATATTTTCTTTATATCTTTAAGTGCTCTGATATTGGCCTTATATATACTTTTAATTCTTGCATCTTCCTTTTGAATTGGCTTTGTAACCATTTGTAGCCATACATATTCTTATGTAATTCTAAAATTGGTTTTTTCTATTTTGTCTGATAAAAGAATAATCATCCTTGCTTTTTCTGGTTACTATTTGCATGGTATATTGTTTTCCATTTTTTCACTTTCAGTCTTTTTATGTCCTTAAATCTAAGGTGAGTTTTTTGGGTGGGAGATGGGCCAAATGGGGAAAGGAGATCAGGAGGTACAGACTTCCTTTTAGTAAATAAATAAATAAATAAATAAATAAATAAATCATAGAGATGATTTGGTAACTATACTATACTATACCATATACAATATGGTAACTATACTGAATTGCCTATTTGAAGGGAATAGATCTTAAAAGTCCTCATCACAGAAAAATAAAATTGTAACTATGTATGACAGCTGTTAACTAGACTTGTTATGTTGATCACTTCATAATATATGCAAACACTGAATCATGTTATACACCCAAAACTAATATAGCTTTTATATTTCAGTATTCCTAAATAAAAATAAATAAATAAATATAAGTAAGCAAGTGAGTTCTTCATAAACATCATATGGCTGGATCTTGTTTTTTGTTTTTGTTCTTAATCTATATGGCCACTCTATGGCTGTGACTGTGAAGTAAATCTGGTGGTGGTTTAGTCCCTAGGTTGTGTTCAACTCTTGCAACCTCATGGACTGTAGTCCACCAAGTTCCTCTGCCCATGGACTTCTCCAGGCAAGAATTATAGAATGGGTTGTCATGCCCTTCTGCAGGGAATCTTCCCAACCGAGGCAATGAACCCAAGTCTCCTGCATTGCTGATGGATTCTTTACCAATTGAACTACCTGAACTTAATCTACTTATATTTAAAGTAATTATTATTTGATGGCTTTTTGTGGCAATCTGCTTTGATTCTTTTTCCCTTATCTTTGGTGTAACTACTATAAGTTTTTTCTTTGTGGTTACCTTGAGGCTTGCATAAAATATTTTATAGCTATAACCCTCTATTTTAAGTTAGTAACAACTGAACTTCAATCACATGCAGAGACTCTACACTTTCACTTCCCCATAAACACACATTTTGTGTTCTTGTAGTTAGAGTTTGCTATGTTTTATACTATGCATACATTAGCAAATTTTTTTGTCTTTTAACCTTTATATTAAAGTAAAATTAATCTATGCACCATTATTATAGTGTTACATTATTCTGTACTTGTCTGTATATCTACTTTTAACAGTGAGACTATGTTTTCATATAGTTGTATATGTCTTTGCTTCAATTTGAAGAACTCCCTTAAACTAGCTTATAAGACAGACCTAAGGATGTCCACTCAAACTCCCTCAGTTTTTGCTCATCTGGGCCACTGTGTCTCTTTCATTTCTTAAATGATAGCTTTGTTTAGTATAGTATTCTTGATTGGCAGGATTTTTTAAAAAATCTGGTACTTTGAATGGATCAGCTCACTCTCTGCAGGCCTGCCAAACTTCTGCTGAGACAATGCATTTTGTCTTATGGTGATTCCATTATATGTGAGTAGTTGCTTCTCTCTTGCCATTTTCAAAAGGCGAAAGATTTATACGATCTGAAGAGAAACCAGAGTATCTCTTGCCATTTTCAAAATTCTCTTTTAATCATTTACTTTTGACAATTTTATTATATGCAAAATTATAGTCTTCTTTGAGTTGATTCTATTTAGAATTTTTTTTACCTCCATGAATCTGGATGTCCATTTCTTCCCAAAAGATTTGGGAAGTTTCCAGTTATTATTTCCTTAAGCCCTTTCTGCCACTTCTCTCTCTTTACTCTTTTTGAGCTTCTCATAGTGCATGTATTGATTCTTTTGATGATTTTCCATATTTCATTGATGTCATCACTTTTTATATTCTTTCTTTTTTTCTCCACTGACTGAGTAATTTTCAAATGACTAGTCTTTGAGTTCACTAATCATTTCTTCTGTTTGATGAAGTCTTATATCAAAGCTCTCTATTACATTTTTCATTTTATTCATTGTATTCTTCAGGTCTAGAATTTATCTTTGGCTCATTTGTACAATTCCTATTTCCCTGTTAAACTTTTTTTTTTCCTGTTAAACTTTTATTTTGTCCATGTAAAGTTTTTCTGATTTTGTTGAATTGTCTGTGTTCTGTAGCTCACTGTCTTTATTTAAAACAACTATTTTAACTCTTTCATGCAGTTTATGGATATCACCTTCTTTGGAAATTGGCTTCTTAAATTTTATTTTGCTTTTTTGGTAGTGTCATGCACCTTGATTTTTCTTATTTCTTATAATCTTGCATTGGTGCCTGTACATTTGAAGAAGATATAACCTCTTTCAGACTTTAAGGACTGGCTTCAGTGAGGATAGACTTTCACTCCTGTGGGCTGTCTGAGAGGGATGTGTGATAATAGCAGGACTGAGAACACACGCAGGGGTGTGTGAGGCTCCATTGCCAGGGACACATGATTGGGCACCCATGGCCTGTGACTTCAGCTCTGGGCAATTGGCAGGGGTGGCAGCTGTGTCTCCAAGGGGCCACAATAGCGGCTAAGGCTCCAGTGGAAAACAACAGCAAAGCCTCGAAGCAGCTTCAGCAGCTGAAGTAGCGTCAGCATTAGTCAAGACCACAGAAGTCCTTAGCAGCAGAGGTTGCCAATGCCCTTAGTGGTGGCAAAGGCCCCTCAGGTTCTCAGTGGCGAAGTCCGCTTGGGTCTCTTGCTTTCCTTTTGTCTTATGAGGAAAGTCAAAACCAAGGGGTCCTTCTTGGAACCAAGGTGGACCAGCCTATGGGTTTGTGTGATGCAGCTAAGTGCTTCTTTGATTTTCTATGTGGCCACGCTCAGTTTTTTTATCTTCTTCTTGGCTGTTTCAACTTGTTAATTTTACTCCAGACCTCTCTCAAGACAATTTTTGTCCATGAATAGTTGTTAAATTATTGTTTTGGTGGGGGCATAAGGGCTGAGACCTTCTTTTCTGCCGTCTTGTTGATGTCACCTTCAACATATCCCACGGGAGACTGAAAACAAGAGACCCTAATAACCACAGGAAGGCACCTAGTCTGACATGGGCTGGCTGAGTTTTAAACATAGTGAAAATGATTAGATTAAGCTGATTTTATCTTTATCCTGCTCAGAGCTACTGCTGCTGCTGCTGCTGCTGCTAAGTCGCATCAATCGTGTCCGACTCTGTGTGACCCCATAGACGGCAGCCCACCAGGCTCTGCCGTCCCTGGGATTCTGCAGGCAAGAACACTGGGATGGGTTGCCATTTCCTTCTCCAATGCATGAAAGTGAAAAGTGAAAGTGAAGTCGCTCAGTCGTGTCTGACTCTTCTCGACCTCATGGACTGCAGCCTACCAGCTCAGAGCAACTCCACCCAAATCAGGAAGAAATCAACATCAAATCACAGATTGGCTATGGGGTAAATCACAGCATTTCATCTACACGAAACCCCTGACATAGAGCCGTAGCTAGAACCTGAGAAATCAGTCAGCTTTCTGCTTTAATGAGCTCTCCACCTACTCAGGCCTTCAGACCAGCTACTTTCCCCATCCACTCTCTGGATTCCAGGTGCGAAGATTGGTCTTAGTAAGATGATATCATAATCTCCTGAACTCACAGAGTTTTATAAGATTAAAATGATATAATTGTGAATATACTTTGAAAAATCCATTTTACAAATGTAAAGGATCATGTATACTAATCATTTTACTAAAAATTAATTAAATTATCATTGGATTGGTCAGTCTCTTCTCTATTGATTTTTCTTCCTATTTGTATTGAGACTGGAATGAAAAAAAAAAAATCTGGAGCTAGAAACACATGTATAACAAACACTCTTAAATAGAGGATACTTTGAAAAAAGACTACTGTGCATTACCAATCAGTCCAAGTTCCCTGAAAAGTAACTTATGGAAAGATAAATTCTAGAATGCAGCATGCCTTAAAACCCCCTAAAATGAGGTAATCCATGTAAAGTACTTAGAACAGTGTTTGGCACATAGTAATTGCCCAAAAAATGTTAGCTATTGCTGCCATAAATATTGAGTCACTTTTATGCTTAGGAAGAATCCTATATTTCCTTATATGACTCAATGCACTCATTTAAGAATCAGTAAGCAACATCTTTTCTGTTGTGTATATTTGCTGTCTTTTTATTTTTTTCATTTTCATGTAGTATCATTAGCAGAGACTTTGGAGTCAGGAAGATTTGAATTCTAACCCCAGTCCACTCACATACTAGTGCTACAATCTTGAGGAAGTCTGTTTACATCTGTGTGAGAAGGGAACAAATGCAGGTGGTCTCTTCTCCAGAGCTCAGGTTACTATTTCCTCTCTGCCTTCCTCTGTAGGTCTGCTTCAGTCTTCTCTGCCAGCTCATCTCCCCAACTTAACCTTGTTACTGCCCCCTAGTATTTCCAGGCTTTCCATGTTAATTAGAGTCATCAACATTAGCACTTCTCGGTTCTTATTCATGAGAGAATAGAGAGAATGTGTCTCTATACACAAATCAGAGGTTCTGGCTCTTGGACTGTGCACTCACTTTAGTATCAACCGAATCTAGTTAGCAGAGGTAGGGAGTCAGGAAGTGGCTTTTGGCATGGAGCACAACTATCTGGGGCAGCAGGACTGTGGCCATTAAAGCAGATCACTTCCAGTTCACACTTTCGCCATCACATTCAAATCCTCACTTCAGGTGTTTCCTTTGACATTTATGCCCTTTCCTGGCTTTCTGCCTTGGACATACCCACGTTTTCTTCAAAGGTCAGCTCCCATCTCACTTCCTCTCTGAAATCTTCTCTGAATTTCCTTACCCAGTTGGCTGAAATGGCTGCATCATGGGCTATATCATTCTAAAATTCCTCCAAAGGCACATCCAAAGGCACGTATCACTGGGGAGTCTATGTTTTATAAAAACAGGAATCATATAAATGCTTAATACATAATAGGTGCTCCATTTTCCTTACATTCTCCAGACCAGCAACTAGAAATAGAAGAGTCTAATTCTTGCTTTACATCCTCTGTTCTTGAAGTTGTAGGAGATTTGGGATAAGAAGATACAAATTCCAAGAAGAGTTGGGCTAAGGAACCTCAAAGAATGTGATCTCTTAACAATTGTTAAGGGGCATGAGTTGACAAGGTGATAACCTGGACTGTAAAAAGTGCTGCAATCTGAATTTTCTAAACTGTCACATTACAACCATTAAGCATTATGAACTCATTAAGGCCTAGAAATAATCTATAAACCAGGCTGGTCTTTGACTTTCATGGCCATGACCTTAAAGATAGATCCTGATATCAGTAATGGTAAATAGTATAGAAGATGACTCAAGGTTGGAGCATAAACAAAAGGCTAGGAGAATACAAAGCAGAGACCACCCAGCTGAGCAGAAGATGCTGGAGAATCATACCTCAGGAGACGACATCTGAGCTGAGCCCAAAAGCGATTAGAAATAATACACATAAGTCAAAAGTAGGCAGCATATTCTAGGAAGGTAATACGGTTTCTATGAAGATATTTCAACTGGATTACACATAGTGAACTGAGGATTCTGCAAGTAATCTTTCTATGGCTATTGTTTGTATGAGTAAGGAGTAAAAAGAGTGCAGATGAGAGAAAAAAAAAGGCCTAGCAATGGGGAAGTGGACTAGATTTCAGAGGACTTCAAAGACCATATCTAGGAATTCAGACCTCTGCTGAGACACTGGGTAGTCAAAGGGTGTTAAACACAATAATTAAGTAAAAATAAGCAGTTTGCTTTTACCAAAGATGATTATTTTGGATGCATCAGCTGCAAGCAATTGAAAATCATGATTTTTTTTTGGTTTTAATATAAAGGAAACCTTAGTTAATGATCAGTTAATTGGCAACTCAAAAATCTCCTCAAAATCTTTTTATCTTTTTATTCTACATGCTGGATTGTTCTTATGTGAGAATTCTTCAGGGTTGCAAAGTGGTTGCAACAGTTCCAGCCTTTGCATACTTTCGTCCAACATGTAGTACAATCTATTTTTCAACTCTCTCTGTAGGAGGGAAAAAAAAATCTTTACTAAGTACACAACCCCAAGTAGACTTCTTATGTCTCATGGCCAGATTTCCATCCACTCTTATGCCTAATTGACTGATTGGTGAGTACAGTTGACTTATATTAAATTAGACATACTCTTTGAGGCTGGATATCCCATGGTTTACCAGAAGAAGAGGAATACCTTAAAGAGTGGAATTCTGTTCACAAGGAGGAAGGAGTGAGAAGACCACAAGCTGGATCTGCGACAATAACTCCAGGTATGGATAAACACATGAAGCAGGAACAACTTGTTCTGTTAAAGTATCCAAACAACATGTAATGAGACATAATGTGCTATAACATGAGTGAAGATAAGAAGGGAAATTAGGAAGATTTTTAGGATTGGAATCAAAGCAATTTTGTGGACGTATTTCTGCAAACACACCCCAACAAGAAGTATTTGCTGCTTGGACCGAGTTTGGCACCTACTGTGGTGTACTGTGCTTAGTTGCTCAGCCGTGTCCAACTCCTTGTGACCCCATGGACTGTAGCCCACTAGACTCCTCTGTCTATGCGGATTCTCCAGGCAAGAATACTGGAGTGGGTTGCCATGCCTTCCTCCAGGGTTGGCATCTTCTAGTCCTATACATTTCAAGTAAACTCAGAAAGTGGAAGGTTTAACCAGAAGCTGCTTCAACATGAAATCTCTGACAGCCCAGTAAAATAAACTGCTCAGAAGCCTAAAAGGATATCGACCTAAAGGGTGCTAAATCAGTTTGTTTTACTTAGCAATTTGACAATGAGCATCTTGAGAGAATCACTACCAAATGACTTGCAGGATAGAGTACATTCAGCTTCAAAGTCTGAATGTATCTATAATTACTGTGAGCCATGTGAATGCAGGAAAAGTGTTTACATAAACAAAATAAATACAGGGTTTTAACTATGCACAATTTACATTAATAAGCATAATTTTATTAATATAGTCAAATTCTAATATTTACAAGTACAAATAGCTTAACCAAGATCAGGTGCATCTGAATCCCAGTTGTTTAATTAAAACACTTTGAGCTACTCAACTGGCACTCAAAACTTCCTCTTTAAAAACACCTTTTTAAAAACTTTCACTCAGTTTAAACACTGGTTTTTCTTTATTTATCATTTTTATGGAATTAAGTATGTAAATATAATGGTATTTCAATTTTTCTCCTGATTATCAGTGGCAGAAAACATAGATCTTCTCTTTTGGAACTGTAAGAATCATGGCTACAGGATTCATTATTAAGGCCCAGGGTGATATTTAAACTCTACAGTTCTTAATGGACACCTTCAGCTTAGGAAAGAAATGAGCCCAATTAGTTCCAAATATTTGGTATAATATGATGACCATCAAAATTAAAGTAGCAATTTAAAACAATGGAAGCTGAAAGATTTCTAGTGCAAGCCTTTTCATTTTATCTTCTCTGTAGTGAAGATACAAACTCATTCTTACTCACAACATGCATAGTTTACTTCAAACTGTTACTTAACTGATCTTGGATTCACTTATCTGACATGCAGCAAAACCAATCTACTGACACCAGGTTGTGGTGAAGGAAAGTGCAGCAATTACTGCAAGGTGCCAAGAAAGAAGAATAAGTACAAAAGACCAAACTACCCAGTGGCTTTCAGGAAAAGAGTTTTAAAAGATGAGGTTAGTTAGTGGTGTGGGCTACAGGGTACCTGGTCAGCTCATGCACAGTTCTCTGATTGTTTGATGGTGAAATAACCAGGGAAGGCCATAAGAGTCAGCATTATCAATCCTCTAGACCCCAGCCTATGTGGTGTCTACATGCTCATGGTCATCATGCAGTTAACCTTTCACACCAGGTGGGACTTTTAGTGTCTGCAAAGCAACTAAAGTATATGGTTAAAGATACTATCTACAGCTCTTGAGGAGGAACTACAGTTTTTTGACCTTGTTTTATGGCTAAACTATTATTATTTTGTCTTGCTTGACTACTTTATTCTCTTTATGCATTTTCTCACTTCTTTGATTAAATGTGCTCCTTGGAATGCAGGGAAGGCCTAGGAGGTTAAAGCTTCTCTACAAACAAAAGGCAGGGGACCCTAGGGAAGGTCTGTCCCTGGGAAGGACTTGAAGAGTTCTATTCAGTTTCAAAAATGCTAGTTTGCAAGTGAATACAAGTGAGTTGTTTTTTGTTTTGTTTTTCTTTATTTAATGTGGTGAGTAACTCATGGCCCCTTGCCTGGAGTCAAATACATTCTGCCATTATCTTTTAAGCCATCCTCAAAACATAATATGCAACCCAGTCTAACAGTTATGAATAACTTCTCTCCACTCAGGACTTCCCTGATGGCTCAGTTGGTAAAGAATCTGCCTGCAATGCAGGAGACCCTGATTTGATTCCTTTGTCAGGCAGATCCACTTAATAAGGAATAGGCTACCCACTCTAGTATTCTTGGGCTTCCCTTGTGGCTCAGCTGGTAAAGAATTCACCTGCAATGAGGGAGACCTGGTTTGATCTTTGGGTTGGGAAGATTCCCTGGAGAAGGAAAAGGCCTGGAGAATTCCATGGACTGTATAGTCAGACTTTCACTTTCTTTCTTCTCTCCACTCTAGGCAGCAACTTTTTGTTGGAACAATATGTTTCTCCTTAATACTATCTGATTTCTTCAGCTTCGCTCAGATTCAGTTTTTAAATACTCAGTTTGCTTTTGATATGGCAATGAGGTCTTCTGTGTTCTTGTGTGTGTGTGTGTGTGTGTGTACATGTGTTTTTGTTAGTACTTTCTATGAAAAGAATGCCCATTAGGAATAAAAACTTTTTTTTAATAGCACATTATCAAGAACGACATTTTAACCCAGGAAAATAAAGGAAAAAGGAGGTCAAATTCACTCTATCAAGAAGTTTGTTTTTAGATAAAACCATGAGAAATATGATGATGGGGCACCGTTGGAGTAGGGAAAACTTCCACAACTTTGGACACATGGGCATAACAGCCTCACATCTCAGATTCCAATGCCAAGTGCACACTGCACAAGTGCAGTTGCAGAAAGGCATTTCTTCAGGCATGGGGTGCAGACCTTCTGCTTCTCCCACAGCCTGTGATGCAGAGTTCCTATGGTAAAAGTAATCTCCCAAGTATGGGGATTGGTAGCAATAAAATGATGATTACCCTCCTCCCCTAGGTCTGCAAGGACTAGGAATCACTTACTAATTTTTAATGATGATTCTACTCGGTGTCTTCTACAAACTCTACACTCCTGTGTGAAGGGGAACACAAGAATGGGGGGGTGGAGAGTGTAGAGTTGTGGTCATTAGGAACTGGGCATCATTCTCCACACTCTTACCTCGTGTCCTAGGGCCTCAGGACTGCCCTGAAGAATGGGTGCTCTTATAGGGTGAAGTACAGGATCCTGGTAAAAGGGCAACTCAGGTTGAGCCAAACAGAACAGGAGCCACAGTCTTTATAAAAGAACTTTCTTTCCTTTATAAGTGAAATAAGCACCAGCCCCATACAATTGTTCTGAATGTTAAATGAGGAGATATATATATGTAGTTAGGATCGTGACTAAACACATTAAGCCCTTGGTTTTACATTCCCTATTTTACAGATTATTATTCTGAGGCTCAAAGTAAGTACTGAATGACATCTGAAAACCTCTGATTCCACCAGACCTGTCTGATTCCAAGTTTGTCTTTCCAAAACACCTTATCTCAAATAAAAATACAACACATCCATAACTAAGATGTTTGAAATCAGAAGTCATTTCCACTGGTTCAATAAATATTCTGTTTATTTAGAATTGCTCCTCTTTCCCTTTGTTTTGTGTAGATATGCTAG
Source organism: Muntiacus reevesi (assembly GCF_963930625.1). NCBI lineage: Eukaryota > Metazoa > Chordata > Mammalia > Artiodactyla > Cervidae > Muntiacus > Muntiacus reevesi. The sequence goes on from NC_089251.1 coordinate 266,614,411, forward strand.
AATTAGCAACACTGAAGCAATTATCCATGAAATTATCCCCAAATTATAATAGCATGCCTGTAGAATAGTATTTTGCATGTAAATTAATAGTGGGTGAGTTCAGTAGGACCATCTTTAAAATGAATCCCAAGGAATTCATAACAAGAAACTATTTACTTTAGCAATTCCAGAAACTATGCAATGTGTGTAATTACAAAACACATCAAGAGGAGAAAAGTCTACCTATCAGCAAGCTGAAAATAAATAAATAATCCCTTGAAATATATATGGTTTCAGTTTCAGAAACACATGTTCCTTTTTTATCATCTTACTTATTTTCACTTGTTGTTTCCTGGAGGAGAAAATGGCAGCCCACTCCAGTATTCTTGCCTGGATAATCCCATGAACAGAGGAGGCTGACAGGCTACAATTCATGGAGTCACAAAGCATCAGACACGACTGAGTGACTGAGCATACACACATTATTTCTTAGTATCTAAACACAGCAAACATTAACAAAAGTAACTCTCCTTAATTTAAACATAAAAGACCATTAGATGATCCATCATCCTATCTGAAGGTAAGGGTTATGCCCTGGTCACCTGGCATCTGAACTAGTGGATAATGTAGAGAAAACACGTGATTGGAACCAACTGACTGAAAATTCAAGGCATTGGCCAAGAGATCTTTGCCTCTGTCTTTAGTTTGCTAGAGGAATGCTTTAGGCCAGGATGGGGATTTGGGGACAGAAATGACAGAATCAGTATTAGCATTCACCATAAAATTTTATTACCCTTAGCAACTTATATTTATCCCCACTTTGATCCTTGCTATGAGGTGATCAAAGAGTTTAGTCTCACTTTACAGAATAATTAATCTGAGGCCCAGAGCTTTTTAAAAAAAATCACAAATCTGTCTCAGATGATGGAGTGAGCAGAGATTTGATCACAGTTCTACTGGCCCCATCTGTATCTGTTTCCAGTACAGAGTCCTTGGAGCTTATTTACTTTAACTCAGCATCTGATACACAAACTCTCTGGACTGTAAAGTAAGGGTAATAGTAGTCACTGCATACCAGTTGGAGAAAGAATAAGACAAACTGACTGAACTTGAAGAACTTTAGTTCTTTCAGGGCAGATAATGAAGAACAGAAAGGTAAGTTGGAGAGGAAGGCAGTGGGGGCACCTTCAAAATGGGAGAAGAAGAGGATGGAGCTATGGGTGTCTGAGCCAGAAGTTCAGTTCAATTCAGTCATTCAGTCATGTCCGACTCTTTGTAACCCCATGGACTGCAGCACGCCAGGTTTCCCTGTCCATCAACAACCCCTAGAGCTTACTTAAACTCATATCCATCGAGTCAGTGATACCATTCGACCATCGCATCCTCTGTCGTCCCTTTCTCCTTCCACCTTCAATCTTTTCCAGCATCAGGGTCTTTTCAAATGAGTCAGCTCTTCGCATGAGGTGACCAAAGTATTTGAGCTTCAGCTTCAGCATCAGTCCTTCCAATGAATATTCAGGACTGTTTTCCTTTAGGATTGACTGGTTGGATCTCCTTGATGTCCAAGGGACTCTTAAGAGTCATCTCCAACTCCACATTTCAAAAGCATCAATTCTTCAGCGCTCAACTTTCTTCATAGTCCAATTCTCACATCCATACATGACTATAGAAAAACCATAGCTTTGACTAGATGGACATTTGCCAGCAAAGTAATGTCTCTCCTTTTAAATATGCTGTCTAGGTTGGTCATAGCTTTTCTTCCAAGGAACAAGTGACTTTTAATTTCATGGCTGTAGTCACCATCTGCAGTGATTTTGGAGCCCCCCCCCCCCCCCAAATAAAATCTTTCACTGTTTCCATTGTTTCCCCATCTGTTTGCCATTCCCATCAGGGAATGGATGACATTATTTTAGTTTTCAGAATGTTTAGTTTTAAGCCAACATTTTCACTCTCCTATTTCACTTTCATCAGGAGGCTCTTTATTCTTCTTCGGTTTCTGTCATAAAGGTGATGTCATCTGCAAATCTGAGGTTATTTATATTTCTCCTGCCAAACTTGATTCCAGCTTGTACTTCATCCAACCTGGCATTTTACATGATATACTCTGCATATAAGTTAAATAAGCAGGGTGACAATATACAGCCGTGATGCACTCCTTTCCTGAATTGGAACCAGTCTTTTCTTCCATGACCAGTTCTAAATTTTGTTTCTTGACCTGCACACAGATTTCACAGGAGGCAGGTCAGGTGGTCTGGTATTCGCATTTCTTGAAGAATTTTCCAAAGTTTGTGTGATCCACACAGTCAAAGGCTTTGGCAAAGTCAATAAAGCAGAAGTAGATGTTTTCTTGGAACTCTCTTGTTTTTTCAATGATCCAACGGATGTAGAAAATTTACCTCTGGTTCCTCTGCCTTCTCTAAATCTTGCTTGAATATCTGGAAGTTCACATGCTGTTGAATCCTGGCTTGGAGAATTTTGAGCATTACATTGCTAGGGTGTGAGATGAGTGCAACTGTGCAGTAGTTTGAACATTCTTTGGCATTGCCTTTCGTTGGGATTGGAATAAAAAGTGACCTTTTCCAGTCCTGTGGCCACTGATGAGTTTTCCAAATTTGCTGACATACTGAGTGCAGCACTTTCACAGCATCATCTTTTAGGATTTGAAATGGCTCAATTGGAATTCCATCACCTCCACTAGCTTTGTTTGTAGTGATGCGCCTACTGAACTTCACATTCCAGGATGCCTGGTTCTAGGAAAGGAATCATACCATTGTGATTATCCAGGTAATGAATCTTTTTTGTATAGTTCATTTGTATATTCTTGCCACCTCTTCTTAATATACTCTGCTCCTGTTAGGTTCACAGCATTGCTATCCTTTATTGTGCACCTCTTTGCACGGAATATTCCCTTGGTATCTCTAATTTTCTTGAAGAGATCTCTAGTCTTTCCCATTTTATTGTTTTCCTCTATTTCTTTGCACTCATCACTGAGGAAGGCTTTCTTACCACTCCTTGCTACTTTGGAACTCTGCATTCAAGTGGGTATATCTTTCCTTTTCTCCTTTGCTTTTAACTTCTCTTCTATTCTCAGCTATTTGTAAGGCCTCCTCAGACAACCATTTTGCCTTTTTGCATTTCTTTTTCTTCAGGATGGTCTTGATGACTGCCTCCAGTACCAAGTCCCAAACTTCAATCCATAGTTCTTCAGCCACTCTGTCTATCAGATCCAATCCCTTGAATCTATTTGTCACTTCCACTGTATACTCATAAGGGATTTGATTTAGGTCATACTCGAATGGTCTAGTGGTTTTCCCTACTTTCTTCAATTTAAGTCTGAATTTTTCAGTAAGGAGTTTGTGATCTGAGCCACAGTCAGCTCTCAGTCTTGTTTTTGTTGTCTGTATAGAGCTTCTCCATCTTTGGCTGCAAAGAATATATACAATATGATTTTGGTGTTGAACATCTGGTGATGTCCATGTTTACAGTCCTCTCTTGTGTTGTTGGAAGAGGGTGTTTGCCATGACCAGTGTGTTCTCTTGTCAAAACTCCGTTACCCTTGACCTACTTCATTTTGTACTCCAAGGCTAATTTGCTGTTACTTCAGATATCTCTTGACTTCCTACATTTTCATTCCAGTTCTCTATAATGAAAATGACATCTTTTCTGGTGTTAGTTATAAAAAAGTCTTGTAGGTCTCCATAAAACGATTCAACTTCAACTTCTTGAGCATTACTGGTCAGGGCATAGACTTGGATAGCTGTGGTATTGGATGGCTTGCCATGGAAATGAACAGAGATCATTCTGCCATTTTGAGATTGCATCTAAGTAACTGCATTTTGGATTCTTTTGTTGACTATGATGGCTATTCCATTTCTTCTAAGGGATTCTTGCCCACAATGGTAGATATAATGGTCACGTCAGTTAAATTCACCCATTCCAGTCCATTTTAGTTTCAGTTCAGTTCAGTTCAGTCACTCAGTCATGTTCGACTCTTTGCGATCCCATGGACTGCAGCACGCCAGGCCTCCCTGTCCATCACCAACTCTCAGAGTTTACCCAAACTCATGTCCATTGAGTCAGTGATGCCATCCAACTATCTCATCCTCTGTCGTCCCCTTCTCCTCCTGCCCTCAATCTTTCCCAGCATCATGTTCTTTTCAAATGAGTCAGCTCTTCCCACAGGTGGCCAAAATATTGGAGTTTCAGCTTCAACATCAGTCCTTCCAATGAACACCCAGGACTGATCTCCTTTAGGATGGACTGGTTGGATCTCCTTGCAGTCCAAGGGACTCTCAAGAGTCTTCTCCAACACCACAGTTCAAAAGCATCAATAATTCAGTGCTCAGCTTTCTTTAGAGTCCAATTCTCACATCCATACATGACTACTGGAAAAACCATAGCCTTGACTAGATGGACTTTTGTTGGCAAAATAATGTCTCTGCTTTTTAATATGCTCTCTAGGTTGGTCATAACTTCCCTTCCAAGGAGTAAGCATCTTTTAATCTCATGGCTGCAGTCACCATCTTCAGTGATCTCTGAGCCCCCAAAATAAAGTCAGCCACTGTTTCCACTGTTTTCCCCATTTTAGTTTATTGATTCCTAAAATGTAAATGTTCACTCTTGCTATCTCCCATTTGACCACTTCCAATTTGCCTTGATTCACGGGCCTAACATTCCTGGTTCCTCTGCAATATTGCTCTTTACAGCATTAGACTTCCATCAGCAGTCACATTCTTGACTGGGTGTTGTTTTTCCTTTAGCTCCATCTCTTCATTCTTTCTGGAGTTATTTCTCCACTTTTCATTATGAAAAGGCAAAGAGATAGGATATTGAACCAGAAGATGGAATCCCAAATGTCTCCCAAGGGTCATACAACTCAATACCAGGAAAACAAATAATCCAATCAAAAAGTGGGGGAAAGGCCTAAACAGACATTTCTCCAAGGAAGACTTACAGATGGCTAACAAACACATGAAAAAATGCTCAACATCACTCATTATTAGAGAAATGCAAATCAAAACTACAATGAGATATCACCTTACACTGGTCAGAATTGCCTTCATCAAAAAGTCTGCAAACAGTAAATACTGGAAAGGGTGTGGAGAAAAGGGGACACTCTTGCATTGTTGGTTGGAATGTAAATTGATACAGCCACTATGGAAGATGGTATGGAGATTCCTTTAAAAAGTAGGAATAAAACCACCATATGACCCAGAAATCCCACCCTAGGCACATACCCTGAAGAAAACAAAATTGAAAGAGACATATGTATCCCATTATTCATTGCAGCCCTATTTACAATAACTAGGATATGGAAGCAACCTAGATGTCCATCAGCAGAGGAATGGATAAAGAAATTGTGGTATATATACACAATGGAATATTACTCAGTTGTGAAAAGGAGTGCATTTAAGTCAGTTCTAATGAGGTGGATGAACCTAGGAAACCTATTACACAGAGTGAAGTGTGTCAGAAAGACAAAGATAAATATCATATTCTAACGCATATATATGGAATCTAGAAAAAGAGTACTGAAGAATTTACTTACAGGGTAACAGTGGAGAAACAGACATAGAAAATAGACTTATGGACATGGGGAAAGGAGAGGGTGAGATGTATGGAAGAAGTAACATGGAAACTTACATTACCATATGTAAAATAGATAGCCAACAGGAATTTGCAGTATGTCTCAGGAACTCAAACTGGGGCTCTGTATCAACCTAGGCAGATGGGAGGGAGGTTCAAGAGGGAAGGGATATATGTATACCTATGGCTGTTGAGGTTTGTCAGAAAACAGCAAAATTCTGTAAAGCAATTATCCTTCAATAAAAAATTAATTAATTAATTAATAATAAAAAAGCTAAAACAAAATGTGTCCCAAGGGAATAAAGGTAAACAGAGAGAAAAACAAATGGAAATCATGAAGGTTAAGAAGTACCAGGCATGTGCAGGAAATGTGAGTAAAATATTGAGTCTTACACACTGAGTGCATAGTCCTGAGCATGAGAGGTGTGAGGAAGGAGTCATACTGGGGCATATGGACTATGTTCTGCAGGCATGGACTGTCCATGTCGGTGGTGCTATGTGCCAAGTAAGTTACTACCAATAATGAGAGTGAAAGGTTGCTACTGAAGCACAAACACCAGGATTCTGACACCAGGATTCTCAGCCTATGGAGGAGAGGAATTCATTCTGGAGCCAGTGAGGAGGCTTGATTGCTCAGAGCTTTTGTGTAATAAAGTTTTATTAAGGTATAAAAGAGATAGAGAAAGCTTCTGACATAGACATCAGAAGGGGGCAGAAAGAGTGCCCCTCTGCTAGTCTTCAGCCAGATGTTATAGAGCTACTAGCAGTCTGCTAATTAGAGAAAAGAAATATCTTAAAACTCAGAGACTGGCACCAGGCCCCTCACCCACAACATGCATTTTGAGATAACATTGGCACAAGTAGAGTTGTCCTGGTCATAAAATGATTGACGTGAATCTTAAAGAAAGGCAGCTTTCCAAGCAAATACAGTCTCACTAACATAGCTTAAGAGAACATTTGCATGAGTAAAACATACTAATTTATCAAGTCAGTTCTGAGTCTTAGGCAGAACTGACTCGAAGACATTTCAGTTCAGTTCAGCCGTTCAGTTGTGTCCAACTCTTTGCGACCCCATGAATCGCAGCATGCCAGGTCTCCCTGTCCATCACCAACTCCTGGAGTTTACTCAAACCCATGTCCATCGAGTCAGTGATGTCATCCATCCATCTCATCCTCTGTCATCCCCTTCTCCTCCTGCCCTCAATCCCTCCCAGCATCAGGGTCTTTTCCAATGAGTCAACCCTTCACATGAGGTGGCCAAAGTATTGGAGTTTCAGCTTCAGCATCAGTTCTTCCAAAGAACACCCAGGACTCATCTCCTTTAGGATGGACTGGTTGGATCTCCTTGCAGTCCAAGGGACTCTCAAGAGTCTTCTCCAACAACATAGTTCAAAATTATCAATTCTTCGGCACTCAGCTTTCTTCACAGTTCAATTCTCACATCCATACATGACCACTGGAAAAACCATAACCTTGACCAGATGGACCTTTGTTGGCAAAGTAATGTCTCTGCTTTTTAATATGCTGTCTAGGTTGGTCATAACTTTCCTTCCAAGGAGTAAGCGTCTTTTAATTTCATGGCTGCAGTCATCATCTGCAGTGATTTTGAAGCCCCCAAAAATAAAGTCTGACACTGTTTTCACTGTTTCCCCATTTATTTCCCATGAAGTGATGGGACCAGATGCCATGATCATAGTTTTCTGAATGTGGAGCTTCAAGCCAACTTTTTCACTCTCCTCTTTCACTTTCATCAAGAGGTTTTTTAGTTCCTCTTCACTTTCTGCTATAAGGTGTCATCTGCATATCTGAGGTTATTGATATTTCTCCCAGCAATCTTGATTCCAGCTTGTGCTTCATCTAGCCCAGCGTTTCTCATGATGTACTCTGCATATAAGTGAAATAAGCAGGGTGACAATATACAGCCTTGACATACTCCTTTTCCTATTTGGAGCCAGTCTGTTGGTCCATGTCCAGTTCTAACTGTTGCTTCCTGACCTGCATATAGGTTTCTCAAGTAGCAGGCCAGATGGTCTGGTATGCCCATCTCTTTCAGAATTTTCCACAGTTCACTGTGGTCCACACAGTCAAAGGCTTTGGTATAGTCAATAAAGGAGAAATAGAGTCTAGGGTAAATACATAGCTCATAAACTTAGCTTAAGACAAACGTTTCCATAAGAAAAACACATTGGTTAGCTCAAGGTTTTAGAAAAGATCAATTCAGGTGGAGCCAGGGGTCCTCATGGCAACACAGAATTTTAAGAGAAGTCTCTTTTTAAATTTATATAGAGAAGGGGAATAAATCTAACACTAGTAGTTTATTTCCTCCTGCCACTTAAGAGGGAGATTAAAAAAATGTCTGACACTTGTGGCCTATTTCCTCCATTTGGAGACCCCTGCCCTTTCTGCCTATTACTCACTCAAGAGCCCGGGTGAGATACATGAGACGAGTGCTTGGGCCTGGTGCACTGGGAGGACCCAGAGGAGTCGGGTGGAGAGGGAGGTGGGAGGGGGGATCGGGATGGGGAATACGTATAACTCTATGGCTGATTCGTGTTAATGTATGACAAAACCCACTGAAATGTTGTGCAGTAATTGGCCTCCAACTAATAAAAGAAAAAAATAATAATAATAAAATAAATAAATAAATAAAACCATTAGAAAAAAAAAAAGAGGACATGTGTTTGAAGAATTCTAAAAGTAGAAAGTGTTAGGGAATTCCAGAAGACTTAAGTCTTTCTTACATTCTGATACTCTTCTTCAGTGGGAGAAAAACTGGGGAATTGTGTATGTGCCATAAGTTTATTTTTGGTGGTGTTAATATGATGTGAGACCAAGGCACCCAGAATGCCCCAATTCAGCCTTAAATCACAGCTATTCCTTCCACAGTGCTCTGCATTAGAGTGCTGATTCATCTCCATTACCCTGGAAATGAAACCTTTCCCAGAAAGTGAAACTTTCAGTACTGAATGAATTCAGGAGAAGTCCCACATACCTGACATGGTCACTCCCTGGTCACTCCCTCTCCATATATGCACAAAAGTCACTGGCAATCAGGGATCAAGTTTTCTTTCTTATTTGGATATCATTTGCTAAAAGCTTCATGCAATACTTTTGGGAATGGTGTGGAATTAAGACACAGTGTGCACTTTAGAATCAAGGCCTTAAAACGGGCATCCAGGTGGTTACTTCCTGCTGAACTCCTAGTGTCAATGAAGGGGATAGTCCTATCTTAGACTTCCCAAGTCCAAAGTTAAGAGAAATCTTATGGAGTTTGTCAAGGCTGTATATTGTCACTTTGCTTATTTAACTTATATGCATAATACATCATATGGAATGCCAGGATGAAGCACAAGCTGGAATCAAGATTGCTGGGAGAAATATTAATAACCTCAGATATGCAGGTGACACCACCCTTATGGCAGAAAGTGAAGAAGAACTAAAGAGCCTCTTAATGAAAATGAAAGAGGAGAGTGAAAAAGCTGGCTTAAAACTCAACATTCAGAAAACTAAGATCATGGAAGCTGATCCCATCACTTCATGGCAAACAGATAGGGAAAAAATGGAAACAGTGATAGACTTTATCTGGGGGGGCTCCAAAATCACTGCAGATGTTGACTGCAGCCATGAAATTAAGAGACACTTGTTCCTTGAAAGAAAAGCTATGACAAATATAGACAGCATATTAAAAAAACAGAGATATTACTTTGCCAGCAAAGGTCCATCTAGTCAAAGCTGTGGTTTTTCCAGTAGTCATGTACGAATGTGAGAATTGTACCATAAAGAAACCTAAGCACCAAAGAATTGATACTTTTTAGCTGTGGTGTTTGAAAAGACTCTTGAGAGTCCCTTGGACAGCAAGGAGATCAAACCAGGCCATCCTAAAGGAAATCAGTTTTGAATATTCTTTAGAAGGACTGATGCTGAAACTGAAGCTCCAATATTTGACCACCTGATGCAAAGAACTGACTCATTGAAAAAGACCCTGACACTGGGGAAGATGTAAGGCAGGAGGAGAAGGGGAAGACAGAGGATGAGATGGTTGGATGGCAGCACTGACTCAATGGACTTGAGTTTGAGTAAGTTCCAGGAGTTGGTGATGAACAGGGAAGCCTGGTGTGCTGCAGTCCATGGGGTCACAAAGAATGGGACATGACTGAGTCACTGAACTTGGCAGAAACAGGGTAACAGAGGAAATAGGGAAGCCATATCAATGCACATGAACCTCCAACCTATGATGAACCTGCCCACTAGTTGTGTGTATTGGAAATTGAATCAATCATCATTATTCCCTCTTTTGGGGGGAAAGGAGGAAGAATAGGATGAACTTTTTTCCCCTACAAAATCCATTACAGGTTTTTAGCAAGGAAAGAACAAGATGATAGAGAATAGCCCTTCAAAAATTAATGCATTCATTCATTCTCTCACTGAATAAGGATTATACAACTGGTAAGTGTCATAAACAATTCTGTATACTGGGTATACAGCCCATATCAAAATAGAGCAAATCTGGCTTTCATGAAGTTTGTATTCCAGTGGGATAAGACAGACACCTCTGTCTCTGTCTGTCTGCCTGTCTGCCTGTCTACCTGTCTGCTCCCCCCCACCCATATATATATATATATATATATATCCATAAGAAAAAGAAATGTAGAAAGGCAAAATGGTTGTCTGAGTAGGCCTTACAAATAGCTGTGAAAAGAAGAGAAGCAAAAGGCAAAGGAGAAAAGGAAAGATATACCCATCTGAATGCAAAGTTCCAAAGAATAGCGAGGAGAGATAAGAAAGCCTTCCTCAGTGATCAATGCAAAGAAATAAAGGAAAACATTAGAATGGGAAAGACTAGAGATCTCGTCAAGAAAATTACAGATATCAAGGGAACATTTCCTGAAAAGATGGACACAATAAAGGATGGAAACAGTATGGACCTAACAGAAGCAGAAGATATTAAAAAGAGGTGATAAGAATACACAGAAGAACTCTCCAAAAAAGATCTTAATGGACCAGATAACCATGAAGGTGGGATCACTCACCTAGAGTCAGACATCCTGGAGTGCAAACTCAAGTGGGTCTTAGGAAGCATCTCTACAGATAAAGCTAGTGGAGGTGATGGAATTGCAGCTAAGCTATTTCAAATCCTAAAAGATGATACTGTGAAAGTGCCACACTCAATATGCCAGCAAGTTTGGAAAACTCAGCAGTGGCCACAGGACTGGAAAAGGTCAGTTTTCATTCCAATCCTAAAGAAAGGTAATACCAAAGAATGTTCAAACTACTGCACAATTGCACTTATTTCACATGCCAACAAAGTAATGCTCAAAATTCTCCAAGCTAGGCTTCAATAATATGTGAACCAAGAACTTCCAAATTTTCAAGTTGGATTTAGAAAAGACAGAGGAACCAGAGATCAAATTGCAAACATCTGCTGAATCATTGGAAAAACAAGAGAATTTCAGAAAAACATCTACTTGTGCTTCATTGAAAATGCTACAGAATTTGACTGTGTGGATCACAAAAAGCCATAGAAAGTTCTTAAAGATATGGCATTACAAGACCACCTATCCTGCCTCCTGAGAAGACCAAGAAGCAACTGTTAGAACCAGACATGATATAATGGACTGGTTCCAATGTGGGAAAGAAGTACATCAAGGCTGTATATTGGTCCTCTGCTTATTTAACTTATATGCAGAGTACATCATGCAAAAGGCCAGACTGGATGAAGCACAAACTGGAATCAAGATTGCCAGGAGAGCTATCAATAACCTCAGATATGCAGATTACACCATCTTCATGGCAGAAAGAGAAGAGGAACTAAAGAGACTTTTGATGAAGGTGAAAGAGGAGAGTAAAAAGTTGGCTGAAAACATTCTATAAATGAAGATCATGGCATCTGGTACCATCACTTCATGGCCAATAGATGGGGAAACAATGAAAACAGTAACAGACTTTATTTTCTTGGGCTCCAAAATCAATGCAGATAGTGACTGCAGCCATGAAATCAAAAGATGCTTACTGCTTAGAAGAAAAGCTATGACAAACATAGACAATATATTCAAAAGCAGAGACATCACATTGCCAACAAAGTTCTGTCTAGTCAAAGCAATGGTTTTTCCAGTAGTCATGTATGATGTGAGAGTTGGAACATAAAGGATGCTGAATGCAGAAGAATTGATCCTTTTGAACTGTGGTGTTGGAAAAGACTCTTGCAAGTCCCTTAGGCTGCAAGGAGATAAAATCAGTCCATCCTAAAGGAAATCAACCCTGAATATTCATTGGAAGAGCTGATGCTGAAACCGAAGCACCTGCACTTTAGCCACCCGATGTGAAGAGCTGAATCATTAGAAAGACCTTTATGCTGGGAAAGTTTGAAGGCAGGAAGAGCAGGGGATGACAGAGGATGAGATGGGTGGATGGCTTCACTGACTCAATGGGCGTCAGTTTGAGTAAGCTCTGGGAGATGGTGAAGGGCAGGGAACCCTGGCATGCTGCATTCCAAGAGGTCGTGAAGAGTCAGACACGGCTGAGTGACTGCACAACAGCATACTCTGTTCGTGGGTTTGAAGATTCAATTTTGTTAACATTTCGGTCCTTCTCAACTTGATAGGTTCAATAAGTTCCAAAAGTTCCTTTAAACTATATCGTAAATATCAAGAAAGTGTTTCTAAACTTTGTATGAAAATGATTTAAAATAATCAACTTAAGAGAAGAATAAAGGGGAAAGACTCATGATACTTGAATTCAAGATTTATTATAAAGCTTCAGTAATCAGTGAAGCATGTTAACTGAGGAAGAATTACCACATATATTGATTAAAAAAATAGAAAACCCAGATATAGTCCCTTAGAAAGGTAGTTAACTGTTCTTGGACAACAGGCAAAGACAATGCAGTGGAGATAGGATAGTCTTTTCAACAAATAATTCTGAAGCAACTGGATATTCATTTGTAAAGTAATGAACTTAGATGAATAAGCCTAAATATAGGACACATAATCATAAAATTTTTAGGAGAAAACCTATGAGAAAATCCGTGTTACTTTGAGAACGTTGATGAGCTTTAAGATATAACTTACATATCATGATCTATGAAAGAAAAGAAAATAGATTGGGCTTTATTAAAACTAAAATTTTTACTTTTGAAAAGCAATGTCACCAAGAATACATTTGTGAGAAGTATATCTGGTAAAGGACTTGTATCCAAAATTTAAAAACCCTTAAATCTAAATAATAAGAAAACAAGCAACCCGATTTTAAATGGGCAACAGATCCAAATAAATATGCCTACAAATATTTTGTTATTTGTTTTTTATTGAAATTTAAGAGTCTTATATACATATGCCAAATAGCATAATAAAAGATGCTCGACATAATATGCCATGTTAGTGACTGAATATTAAAATGGGATACCACTGCATATCTATTAGGAGGGCTAAAACCCACAAACTGACAATGCCTATATCTGTTGAGGACCCAGAACAATAGGAACTCTCATTTATTGCAGGAGGGAGTGCAAAATGTTATAGCTACCTTGGAAGACAGTTTGGAAGTTTCCTAAAAAGCTAAATGTAGTCTTACTATACAATCCTGTACTTGTGCTTATGAATATCTTGCACAACTGTTATAAGAATATTAATAAACAGAATAACCTGTGTGATAATTTTCACAGCAGCCTTATTCATAATTGACCAAAACTTAAATCCACCAAGATATTCTTTTATAGGTGATTAAATAAACTGTGGTGTACCTGTATAGTGGAAAACTAAGAGGAAACTATAATCTATGTAGAAACATAGATGAATCTTAAATGCATGGTGCTAAGTGAAAGAAGCCAGTATGAAAAAATAGTGCACTGTATTATTCCATTAATATGGTATTCTAGAAAGGTATATTTAGAACTATATTTTAGATATAGTAAATGAATCAGTTATTGCCCAGGATTTGGAAGCAGGGGTTGAGTAGGTGAAGTTCAGGGAATCGTTAAACAGTAACAATTTTGTGTGACAATATAAAATAGGATGCATCACACTATATGTTTGTCAAAGCCCATAAAAGATTAAACCTTAATATAGGGAGATCTAAAAAATAGGGAGTTGGAGGATTCCAGGATAGGATGCATATTTTGATAAGACAATTTAGCTGTCTAGCAATCAAGTGAAATGAACTGATTCAATTGGGAAGTGAATAGAGACTCTTAGACTAAAGGCAAAAAAACCTGTACATAAGAATTGTACTCTAGTTGATAAATTTGCTTCTAATTGGCATGTAAACTAGCAATTCTGAAACCATTCTACATGTGGACTAACATTAAGCAACTGATTAGAAGGATGGTAGATGGTGGGAACCAGGTTTCTTACTGTTGAAGTTAAAGGTAGAAAGGTTAGAATCATCATGTTGCACTGGATTAGAGACAGAGAATAAACTCTTTTTCAGTTTAACATAGGTACACATGACTATATAGAGAAATATTTACAGATATGTGTATATGTGCTTAGTCACTCAGTCATGTCCGACTCTTTGTGACCCCATGGGATGTAGCTTGCCAGGCTGCTTTGTCCATGGAGATTCTCCAGGCAAGAGAGAATTCCCCTGCCCTCCTCCAGGGGATCATCCCATGTAAATGGGTTAATATGCACATACATATTTCCTTTCTATGTTAGCTGAGAAGTGCTAAAAGTAACAACACCTTAGTAACAATGAGTACACACAGGGCCTAGATCTTGGTTTCAAATACCATTCTCTAATAAAAACAATCAAAGTTCCTTGGAGAAACAGATAATTCTGGGGATGGGGAGAAAATATCCAAGATTAGCCAAGCATATCTTGTAGTGCCGGAAAGTAAGAAAGCAGGTAAGAAAACCCAGAATTATATATCAAGGAGACACAAGATCTAATTAAAAATCTCCCAGTGGATAAAGCTAGGAAAATGGAGCAACAGCAACCAAAATGTAGTGTGGGATTACAACCCAATGTGTAAAACAAATATCCATGAGTTTACAGTGTTATAGATATATGATTGAATAAATAAATGAGAAACAATAACTAAATCTCCAATGTAAAAGGAAGTCAATCAATTTATATAGATTAGCTTTCAGAAGGCGGGGCATAATACCCCATCCTTTAATTGTGTGCTGCACATAATAAGTTTCTTGTGTTGGACTAAGCAGACAAACAGCACCTCAGCCTGGTAATTGCGATTGATGACAGTAAGTCGTTGATAGGATTTACCTTTGATATCAGGTAATGAAAACTATACTCTGTGTTCTTTCTCTCCCATATCCATAACCCCAGTCTATTTACGAGGAAAATATCAGACACATTCCTATTGAGGAACAATCTGCAAAATACCTGAACAGTCCCCTCAAAATGTCAGGGTCATCAGAAATAAGGAAAATCTAGGAAATGGTAATAGTGAAGAAGCACTTAAGGAGACACACTGACGAAATGCCATGTGGTGTCCAGGATGGGATCTTGGAATAGGTGAAGGTCATGAGGTACATGTTAAGGAAATCCAGAAAAGTATAGACTTCATACTAGTACTAAGGTGTCAGCACTGGTTCATTCATTGTGGGAACTGTACCACACTAATAAAAGATGTTGGCAACGGGAACAAGGATATGGGTTAAAAGACCTCTGTACTGTCTTTTCATTTTCCTGTAAATCTAAAATTCTTAAAATAAAACTATTAAAGTTATAAAAATGTATCTTTGCAAACTAAAGATAGTGTTCAAAAGAACGCTTGAAGTCACATCAACAAGAAACAAAGGACTTGAACAACAGCAGTATCACTCAGCAGTATGTGAACTTCTTGAAGTCACCATTTTTGGATACTGATGATTCATTTAAATGTGTATGCTTGAATGCCCATCAAACTTTTATCTAATTTTCTTGAAGAGATCTCTACTTTTTCCCAGTCTACTGTTTTCCTTTATTTCTTTGCATTGATCACTGAGGAAGGCTTTCTTATCTCTCCTTGTTATTCTTTGGAATCAGTAGTGAAAACTCTTCTCTCATTTTGATATTAGTAACCTATGTCTTCTCTCTCTTTTTGATCTTTGTTAGCCAGGCAGATGTTTATCAACTTTTTGATGACTTCAATGAACAATCTCTGGTTTTGTGACTTTTCTCTATTGTTTTCTTGTTTTTGATGCCCTTGTTTCTTTTCCAATTTTTATTATTTTCTTCTGTTTGCTTTAGGTTTACTTTATTCATCTTTCTCTGGTTTTTGAAGGTGGAAGCTTGATTTTTTGTATCTTTCTTCTTTTCTTACAAATGTATTTAATTTATAAAGGAATTTAATTATAAACTAATTAATTTATAAATACATTAAAAGTAATTAAAATACTTAATTATAAAGGAAATTCTATGAATCTCCTTTAAATCACTGATTCATCTACACCTCATACATTTTGCATGTTGTATTTTCATTTCTATCTGATTCAAAATCTATTTTAAAGTTACTTGACTCATAGATTACATAGAAGTGTCTCGCTTAATTTTCAAAATTTGGGGATTTCTCCAACTCTCTTTCTGTTACTTATTTCAATTTTAATTCCACTGTGGTCAGAGAACATGCTTTGTACAATTTTTATTCTTTTAAACTTGTTCAAGTGTGTTTGTGGCCCAGAATGTGATCTATCTTGATTAATGTTCCATGTGAGCTTGAGAAGAATGTGTATTATGCTGTTGATAGATAAAGTGTTCCATAATGTCAATTAGATCATATTGATTCATAGTGCTTTGCAGATCATCTATATCCTATTAAGTTTCTGCCTGCTTTATCTATCAATTCTATCAACTGATAGAGAGGTATTGAATTCCCCAACTACAGTTCTTGTAGTCATCTATCTCTCTTTGCAGTTCTATCTGTTTTTACCTCATGTATTTTGGTGCTTAGCTGTTATGTATGCACACATTAAGAATTATGTCTCCTGGAAAAACTGACTTCTTTGTAAACATGTAATGCCCCTCATTACTCCTTGCTCTGAATTTTACCTTGCAATTAATATTACTACTCCAGTTTTCTTTTGATTAGAGTTAATACATCACATCTTTTTCAATCCTCTTAACCCATATGAGCCTTTATATTTAAAGTGCTTTTATTTTAAGCAGCAAGTAATTCTCATTTTTTTATTCACTCTGACAATCTCTGTTTCCGAATTGCTGTGTTTAGACCATGCACATCTAAAGCTATAATTGATATAGTTAGCTTAATATCTAACTTTTTAAACGGTTTTCCTTTTGTCTTTTTAACCTCTTTTTATGTCCCATTTGGTTTTGATTGAGCATTTTACATGATTCCATTGTAATCCCTTCTCTCTTAGAGTATTGCTTAAAATTCTTTTAAAATATAGTGGTTAGCCCATAGTTTACACTATACAAGAAGTTTAATTTCTTGCTAATATGACAAGTCAGTCACAGATCAGACTGAGGAGCTGCAGACTGGCTACTGCTTTCCTACCCATCTCTCCTATTCTGAGATTAAGGCTGAAGGAGTAGTCCTTATATGGTCGATGCTGGTTTCATGACAGAGGCCAATTAGGAAGCAATAGGGATAAATCATAGGTTAGCTCTTAGAGTTTCTGCTCAGACATGGAATGCATATGTGGCCAAGTCTCACATAAATAGGGAGGAAAATTTTCCTCCTCTCATCAAGATGGCACTCCACCTCACTTGGAAGCCAGTGAGGGTAGAGAATTTTTTTACAAGGCAAGTAGAGAATAGCAGACACAATAACTATTCTAAAATCATTGTCAGGTAAAACATCTCTCTAACACCTCTAATGTCTCATTATTGACTCTGTTGATTATCTTTTTTATTCAGTTTGAGGTCTTTGTATTTCTTGGTAGGATGAATGATTTATTCCTTGAAAGTTGAACATTTTGGATATTGTATTATGAGAATCTGGACCTAGTACAGTTGTGACTCCCCACCGGGTTTCCTCTGACACCTTGATGTGGGGGCCTTGTTTGCCAGTGGTGGTGGTTAAAGTCCTAACTCACAATGACACCATTTCTCCAGTTGGTGGGGAGGAAACACGGTGATGTCTTCCTACATGTGAGCAGGCCAGGTTCTGCTTGTGGTTCCCATGGACACGGCAGTGCTGCTGGGCATTTGCTACTGCCCAGCCCAGTGAGGGTGACAGTTCTCGCTCTGACACTACCCAGTCTAGGGAAGGGGAACCTCACTACTCTCTGACCAGGGTAAAGCCTAGACTCCCTACTCAAGTGTGACAACAGGTTTTCTGTGATGTCTGTTTTCAGTTTGGGGTTGTTTTACAGAAGTTTCTGTGTTCCTAGGCTGCCCTTCCCCTGGTCTGTTGGCAGAGAGATCAGGTTTTTGTCAGGTCTTCCTTTCTCCGTGCCTGTTGCTATTTCAAGATTGCTGTTTTCTCTGGCATTCAGTCTGGAATGTGTGAGGCAGATGCCCAGAAAACTCATTATGTGTCCTTCCTTCTGTATCAAGGTCCTTGATTGGCCCGCCTTCTCTCTACCTTTTAGAATCGACTTACTTATTTCATATTCAATGTCCAGTTATTTTAGCTGTGCTCAATGGGAAGAATAGGGGAAAGTCTGTCTACTCCATCTTCACTAAAGTGAAAGTCCCTGGAGGAGATAGTTCTGTGTTGAGTTTGATTTTTGTCTTTTGTTGAATTGTTTGTTTACAAAGAGCATGCACTGCCTTGATAATTAAACAAAACACATGCTTGTAATTGTCCTCTCCCTCATCTCCAAAACCTTTTGTTCATCAAGATATTTGCCATTTTTCCACTGGGTATAACCCTATGAATGGTATCCTTCTGGGAAATGAAGGCAAAGCTATCCTCTCTGTGGCTTTTGCTATTTGAAACAGAAGACATCCCAAGATATTATTTTCCATCTTCAATTACAGAATTATAATTGAACATTTTAATTAAAATTCAACCTTCCTTAGCAAATGCCACCCATGGCTGGAAGTGAACATCTTCCAGAGCAGTGCTGAACCTCTTTTCCTTCTCTAACAGTTCAGTCAACATCTGTCTTCACCTTGGTTTTACCTGCATGGCCATATGGAACACAGACCCTTCTCTCAGCATTCATTTACTTCAGGGCGTTCTGAATTGTCATCTGCCAGAATCAATTCAGAGAAGCAGATGGACTTAACCCTTAAACACACCACCACCAATGGAAAATAATATCATGATATGCGTGTGTGTGTTCAGCAGCAAATCAACAATATCATTGTTATTATTTTGCAGGTAATTTATGAGAGCTGCTGTTAGGAAGTTTGCAGATTAATGAACAGGAAATGCCAGATTATAACCTCTACAATGGGGCCTTAAGGTTTAAGACACCCCTAAGTCAAAAAGGTACCCCAAGGAGAGAGAATTGAAGAAACATACTACCCCAAATAAGATGCCTTGAGTATAGAGGCCAGATCTTATAATGGGCTATCTTCTAAGATGTCTAGCAATGAGCCGTAACTTCTCGAAGAGGCTCAGTAATTTTACCATAACTCATTTGACAAGTAATCTCTATTCGTTTGTCTACAGTTGGCCACCATGTTCTACTCGCACAAAGTTATATACACAGTAGGAGGGACAGAGGCATTTTAGAGAGTTCTGGGATAAACATTACCAGTTGGAAAGAATACATAAATATGTGTGCTAGAACAGGGTGCTGAGGTTGCAGAGGGTAAAACCGAGGTATTTATGCCATTATCATGAAGGTTTTTTCCTATTAAGCATAAGATAACAAGCAATTTAAGCAAAACACAAGGTCTAGGGGTACCAAATGGGTAGATAATTGATCTCCAGCAAACTCACCTGCTATATAAGTAGCCATAGGATTTGGAAGATTCTTGGCTGAGGGTACCCAAGTGCCCATTCTGCATATTCATCAGTTTTTCTTTTACAATAAAATGCTGGCACACAAAGTAAACCAGGAATTAAATTGGGGTTATTTTCACAGGATCCCTGCCATGCGTCCAATGCTGCACTTAATTCAGTAAGCCAAGATAAAGATAAAAAAATAAGGTAAAGTGCCTGTTGCCTTGGTGTATATGCTAGATTATAATACTAAGAGTCAGTCTTCATCCTCCAAGTCAGTGTCTAACAGGGGACATTTTTCAAGATTTTTGTTGATCCTTGTGGAGGCTGAAGTGGAAGTTTCCACTGCCTCATTGGTTTCCCTCAGTCCTCGGTTTCTCTATTGGTCAAAGATTTAATGGAAAGTAGATAGTGCTGATGATAGAGAGTGTGATGGAGAGATTGGGCTCAGTGATGCTAGTGAAGTTGGTGAATCCTAAGTTGCAATAAGATGACAAAGACAGCAGTCTTTGGAGGAAGTGGAGAATGTCACAAATGATAGTTGTATTAATATCTTGACCAGAGGGCAGTGTTATAGTCTGGAGCAGTTGCCTAACTACATATTGTTGGTGCTATCTGTGGAGCATCCATAGCTGTGATGAGGGTGGTATCCAATAGTCAACAATAGGCAAAGTAGTGTTGTCAGAGGCAGCATGCCACACTAACCCACTTAAGAATATTTACAGGTTTTAAGATGTGTACTGGATTCATCTCTGCAAAATAAAGATAGTGCCCTATAAATTTCTAGTTTTTTATTTGTTGTTCTCATCACTAAACAGAATCTATAACTGTTATGACTATCTTTGTCAATATTGTTGTAAGCCTATTTGCCCTGTACCACACTGAGCTAAATTTGGGCATTCAATAATAGTGCTGTCCAAAACTGTGTCCTGCCATCATATACAGAGTAAATATCCATGTTTTTATTTTAGCTCTACATCCAGTGTTGATAGGCTTCCCATGTGGAGTGAGTGAGTGAAAATCTCTCAGTCGTGTCTGACTCATTGTGACTATACAGTCCATGTAATTCTCCAGGCCAAAATACTGGAGTAGTGGGAAGTATTCCCTTCTCCAGGAGATCTTCCCAACCCAGGGATTGAATCCAGGTCTCCCGCATTGCAGGCAGACTCTTTACCAGCTGAGCCACAAGCGAAGCCCTTGGTGGTGCTAGTGGTAAAAAACCTGCCTGCCAATCCTGGAGGCATAAGAGATGCTTGTTCAATCTCTGAGTCAGGAAGATCCCCTGGAGGATGTCATGGCAACCCACTCTAGTATAGTTGCCTGGAGAATCCCATGGACAGAGGAACCTGGCAGGCTACAGTTCATAGAGTTGCAAAGAGTCAGATACAACTGCAATGACTTAGCACGCATGCCAGTGTTGATACAATAGACAATAATGTTCTTCACACTTGAAAATTTTATAAAAGGATAATACTATTTTCTTTAATTTAATGTAAAAATTTTTTTCCCCTTGGACACCCAGTAGGATTTATTAGTGGCAGGTGCTGTAATTTCACCTATATTATATGCACCTTTTGATTTTTTTTTTTTTTTTACTTAACACTTTCCTTCTAACTTAGTGTCTAGGATGCTACTAGTGATAATTTTTATTTCTGTGAGTGGTTTCAGTATGTTGGTGTGCTGTTTCACCATTGCCTTACTGCTTCCCATATTGCTTTAGTCCAAGTTTTCAAATCTAGATTGTTAGTAAGCAATCTAAGCTTTTGCTCAAGCAAGCCATTACACCTTTCAATAGATCCAGAGGCAGCTGTAGAATAAGTGGTCATGCCATATTATGCCCTACTCTTTGATCCAATCTTGTATAATTTGCCTGTGAAATGGGTTTGCTGGTTAAATTCTGTGATGATTGAAACACTATAGTGGGCAATCCAGATTTCCAACACCCTGACGGTGGATTTTTTAAATCACTTTTCCTGCATGATTACGGTAATTGCATTCCTGACCATGTGTCTACAATGGTGCCTGCACATATAGTTTAGTCTCAGATATAGGCAAGGGTCTTATATAATTAATTTCCATAATTTGGAAAGTTCTCTCAGCTTTGACCTTATCTGGCGTTTTAATTAATGACCTCCAAGATTTAAACTTTCAACAGTTATCTCACATTTCTTTTTTTTTATTTTATTGAAATATAGTTGATTTACAATGTGTTAATTTAATCTACACAGCAGATATATATACACACATAGAGTAAGTCCTCTACATACAACCTTCAAGCTGCAAACTTTCAAACATAGAAACATTCTACTACCCAGATATCACTGGATGCTTTTTTTTTTTCCTTACTTTTTATTTTGTATTAGTGTATAGCCAATTAACAGTGTGTGATAGTTTCAGTTGAAAAGCAAAGGGGCTCAGCCATACATGAACATATATCCTTTCTCCCCCAAAATTTCCCTCCCATCCAGGCTGCCTCATAACATTGAGTAGAGGTCCATGTCCTATACAGTAGGCCCTTGTTGATTATCCATTTTAAATATAGCAGTGTATCACACATTTCTTAATTTGAAATTTGATATATTTGGTAGGTACATACATGTTTCTTTTCTCTAACTACTTTTTAGTGGCATGTACACCAGGAGGGCTTTTTTGGTGTTGTGTTCATATAACAATTCTGTCAGTTAGCATGTCTACCCTTTCCTGGTTTATCTCCTATTTTTCTTTTGGTTTATGGATAAGTATATTTTGAACAGGCTCCTTTTTACCTAAGAATCTTTTTTTTTTTTTCTAATAAATCTCATTTTCCTGTGTTTCTGGTACCTGTGAAAACTGAAAAGTAAGTGTTAGTTGTTCAGTCGCATATGACTCTTTGCGACACTGCGGACTGAAGCTGGCCAGGCTCCTCTGTCCTTGGAAATCTCTAGAGAAGAATACTGGAGTGGATAGTCATTCCCTTCTCCAGGGGATCTTCCCAACCTAGGGACAGGACCCAGGTGTCTTGCATTGTAGGCAGATTCTTTACTGTCTGAGCCACCTGTAAATCCTGGAAATCATGTCATTCTATCTTCTGTGGGTGTGGCTTTTAGGATGACCTTTATAACTTTTTCTGTTGTTTCCAGATGTAGCAGTGATGGTATATGTCCCCTGTTATAAATCATAGTCAGTAGTCCTAATTTCATTAGCGCATTAAGAGTCTCCCCTGCTGTTTCTTAATAAGATGTTTTAAGAGATATTATTTATAGGTCTTGTAAATCTCACAAAGAATTTTGTAAATTAGTATAGTGTTCTCCAAATATTCTAAGGTGTTGACTAAATTTAGCATCAGCGGTGACTGGTTTGAATTGTACAATCTCTGCCAGGTGAACTCCTACATGAGAGTGCTGCCTGAAGGGTCATCTCACCAAGGTAGGAGTCCCAAAATCTGCAGAGAGCTATTTAGATCAGCAAAGGGTGGCCTTGCCCAGACCCAACACTCTGAGCAAGCCCTCACTGACTCCTGTTATTCAAAGCCTAAATTGAAGAAAGTGGGGAAAACCGCTAGACCATTCAGGTATGACCTAAATGAAATCCCTTATGATTATACAGTGGAAGTGAGAAATAGATTTAAGGGACTATATCTGATAGACAGAGTGCCCAGTGAACTATGGATGGAGGTTCATGACATTGTACAGGAGACAGGGATCAAGACCATCCCCAAGAAAAAGAAATGCAAAAAGGCAAAATGGCTGTCTGAGGAGGCCTTACAAATAGCTGTGAAAAGAAGAGAAATGAAAGGCAAAGTAGAAACGGAAAGATATACCCATTGGAATGCAGAGTTCCAAAGAATAGTAAGAAGAGATAAGAAAGCCTTCCTCAGCTATCAATGCAAAGAAATAGAGGAAAACAATAGAATGGAAAAGTCTAGAGATCTCTTCAAGAAAATTAGAGATACTAAGGGAACATTTCATGCAAAAATGGTCATAATAAAGTAAAGAAATGATATTGGTCTAACAAAAGCAGTAGATATTAAGAAGAGGTGGCAAAAATACACAGAAGAACTGTACAAAAATGATCTTGTATATATGGGAAAAGATTCTAAAAAGAATGGAGATGCATATATATGTAGCTGATTCACTTTGCTGTAGAGAAGAAACTGACACTATCTTGTAAATCAACTACACTCCAATAAAAATTAATTTTAAAAAAATAAAGGCAAAGGGTGACCCTGGTCTGGTGCCAGGGTGACAAAAGCCATCAGCAACCAGTGCTCCCAAGTAGACTTCCATTCAGACTTTCTCCAGCAAAACGATTCCTTGACTCCTGAGTTTGGAAATTAAGGTGAGGTTCCTGTGACTGCTGAGGTCTGGGACCCTGGCAGGCCCAAGTCTGTGAGTCCAGCCTGTACGTTGCCCACAGGTGGCCCAGGAGAGCACCCAGTCCGGCACACCTGCCCTAAGTGCTCTGGAACATGCCTGGCCTGTCCAGTCCAGCTACGGTCTTTGGGGTCAGAGCCCATGTGGTCACATCTGGGAGTATCCTGGGGTGAGACCACTGCTGTTGCACCCATCTCATCCTTATCTTGGGAGGCTGGACACAGGTGGAATCAGGCTCCCCATTATCCTAACCAATTTGGAGTCATGGGCTCCAGCATGCAAGTCCTTAGATGAGCTCTTTAGCATTCTTGTCTGGTTCCCTTAGTTGCTCCTGGTTCCTGTGACATCAGGAAGGTCCTGGAATGTGTGGTCAACTGTTAGTAGTCACCATTTCTACTTTCTCCTGAGATTCCCTCTGGTCCTCTCTCTTCCCACCTCCTTGCTGGTGTCCAGCTGGATCCCCACTCTGGTACAACGAGTAAGAGATTCAAGAAGCCTCTTCTAAGGCACTGAAGTATAGTCCAGCCAAGCTCCTGTGAATCCTTGAAATGCATTTCCTTCCGGTGTGTGAGTGCTAACTCGCTTCAGTCATGTCCGACTCTTTGAGACCCCACGGACTATAGCCTATCAGGTTTCTCTGTCCCTGGGATTCTCCAGGCAAGAATACTGGAGTGGGTTGCCATTTCCATCTCCATAATGATAATCCCTATGTGACACTAACTCTTCTACAATGCTTTCTTTCAGCTGGGCATTCTGCTTGTGAAACATGTATTTTAAAACAGAATGATTGGAGGAAATCCAATTTCATTGCATAGAGTCATAGAGTTTACTTTTTGAGTGGAATGTTTTTTTCCTGCCTCCACTTTTATCTAATTTCTTCTAAAAGAAAATCAGTATCATACAGTGGCCTTTAACACCGTATAGGGAAGAGTGTATTTTCATTTTTTTAATGAAAGTACTGAGGCTGAAACTGTTTGCATAACAAATGGGGTTGACCATCACCCAGAACTGATCGCTCTTTTTGTAAGAGATTTTATTTGATTATTCTAGTTTATTCATGGAGATAATGCAGAAGTGAGAGAAATTCTAAAATGTTGTGCTTTACAGATGTACAGAACATACTTTTGGATTCTGTGGGAGAAGGCGAGGGTGGGATGTTTAGAGAGAACAGCATCGAAACATGTATATTATCAAGGGTGAAACAGATCACCAGCCCAGGCTGGATGCATGAGACAAGTGCTTGGGGCTGGTGCACTGGGAAGACCCAGAGGGATTGGGTGGAGAGGGAGGTGGGAGGGGGGATTGAGATGGGGAATACATATAAATCCATGGCTGATTCATGTCAATGTGTGGCAAAAACCATTACAATATTGTAAAGTAATTAGCCTCCAACTAATAAAAATAAATGGAAAAAAATAAATATGGGGGAAAAAAATAAAACCACTTTGCTCAAAAATAAATTAATTAATTAATTAATTTTTTTAAAAAAAAGGTTGTGCTTTAGAGTGTCATCTACTGTCACTAGGAAGAATGCAAAACGTTTCCCACTATGTGCCCTGGAAGCTTCTGGGCTTTTTTGTTTCAGGATATCCATGTCAGGGTAACACAACACCGATGGTGAGTCCTAGAGCATGAACTGTCCCTGCAGTGGTCCCAGCAACTATGGATGTTCACCATTAGATGGTCTGAAACGCCCGCCTCTACAGTGTGCTTGGAATCTCTGGTGTTCTAGAAGTATCTCCACATTCTTAAGTGAAATTAATTTATCCCATACATATTTAACAATCTTATTTTTTAAAGAGAGATGGAAAATTGGGACCTCACTGTTTCAATTTACATTTTCTTAGTGACTAGTGAGGATGAGAATTTTCATGGGATTATTAGCCATGTGTTAGTCCTGCTGGAAACACTTGTCCAAATGCATTTGTTGACTTTTTCTTGTCATTTTAAAAACTTTGAGGGAACTGGATCCAAACCCAACAGGAAGTCTTCTTATATGTGTAAGATATATTATATAGAATGACAGCCCCCACAGATGTCCAGGCCCTACACCCTGGAACCAGTGAAAAGTTACGTGGTGGCCCCGTGGACTGCAGCCCACCAGGCTCCTCTGTCCATGGGATTTCCAAAGCAAGAATATTGGAGTAGGTTGCCATTTTCTTCTCCAGGGGATCTTCCCAACCCAGGGATCAAACCTGTGTATCCTGCATTGCAGGGGAATTCTTTACCACTGAGCCACCTGGGAAGCCCCAGTAAGAGTTAGACTTGGGCAAATATTTCTATCTTTGAAGCTGGATCAAGGAATGCAAGAGCCCTCTAAAAGCTGGGAAGGGTAAGAAAATTTATTCTCCCCTAGAGCTGCCCAAAGAGAAGCAGCCCAGTGAGACCCATGACATACTTCTGACTGTCAGAACTGAGATAATAAACTTGTATTGTTTTAAACCACTTAATTTATGTAATTTGTTACAGCAGAGAAACGAAGCTAATATGGAGGGTGTGTGTGTGTGTTAAGTCGCTTCAGTCATGTCTGACTCTTTGCGACTCCATAGACTGTACCCCACCAAGCTCCTCAGTCTGTGGATTCTCTGGGTAAGAATACTAGAGTGGGTTGCCGTGCCCACTTCTTCCTGACCCGGGGATCAGCATGAAGGAGAAGTTGGGCTCTGATGTGATATTGACAAAGGCCTCGGCCAGTCCTACGGGGAATTCTGCTGCAAAGACAGCTGTGTGGAGCCTGACAAGCAGGGGAAGCCTTGATAGCCCTGAGCAATTAGTCCCTGGGAGCAGACACTCCTTGGGAGGTGCTACTGAAAGGTGTCACCCAGAACCATTCCCAGCTTCAGGGAGAATAAAACTTCTGTCCTGAAGAGGAATCTCCTGCAACACCCACTGCACTTTAACTAGGAAAAGTTTGACAGAAATGTCCCATTGAAAGTTTTATGTCACCTTTGGGACACAGAAGTCAAACAATTATACTTCATAAAAGAAATATTAAACAGCAAGTACTTAGCAGCTAGTCTGGTTTCCTTGGTGGCTCAGATGGTAAAGAATCCACCCGCAATGCAGGAGACCTGGGTTCAGTCCCTGGGTTGGGAAGATCTCCTGGAGAAGGGCATGGCAACCCACTCCAATATTCTTGCCTGGAGAATCCCATGGACAGAGGAGCCTGGCGGGCTACAGTCCATGGGGCGCAAAGAGTCAGACATGACTGAGTGACCAAGCACAGCACACAGCACATTTAGCAGCTGTGTCACCTTGGATATGTTACTTTTCCCTTCTGTGCTTCCATTTCCTCCCATCTAAAATGAGGATAGTAATACTACCTGCCTCTTAAAATTGCTTTGAGGAATAAAAAATATATTAATACCTTCAAGGCACTTAAAAAAATATATTGTCAGTTGGTAAATCCTCTTTACTATTTTCCTGGGCTACTTGGGCCTTTCAAAACAATGCTTCTAGACTTTCAAATGCTTATTCTTGTCAAATGCGCGCATTGTGTTATGAGAAAAAGACTCTCAGAACTTAGAGAACTTCTATTCCTGGGTCAGGAAGATCCCCTGGAGAAGAGAAAAGCTACCCAATTCTGGCCTGGAGAATTCCATGGACTCTATAGTCCATGGAGTCGCAAAGAGTCGGACACGACTGAGTGACTTTCACTTTCACTTTTTCATTGTGTATATTATTTTAAATGCAATAATTTAGATAAAATAATTCAATGAGGAAAAGAAAGTTTTTTCAACAAATGGTGTTGGAAAAATTAGAAGTTGTCTACAAATAGACACGCAAAAAATAATATCACCCACACAGGCATTAAGCACTACTTACTGCAAACTAACTCTCATACGAGTATGGTTCACCTCCAGATGTATAAAGAGGTTGAGATGAATGAAATACGGAATTTCCATGGTGTCCCTGGCACATCACAGTGCTAAACAAAGGTCCCTCAGCAATGACCACCACTGACATTTATACAGCTTCTAAAGCTGATTGTTAATCTCTGCATTCCATTATGCTGTCATTGGAATTTCTGCCCAAAACGAGAGTACGAGTGGAAAGTAACCAGCTCCCAGTACAGAACCACAGTCTCTGCAACTCCTGCTAACCTGCTGCTCAGGCAGTCTCTCAGCATGCTCACCTTGCAGTGAAATGCTCATCCACCATTTTGAAAGAGAAATTTCAGATTTTTGTCCCTCATTTTAGTCCCGATGCTTCCCACCCATAGTGAGATGAGGAATTTACTTTACTGATAAAGTGAATCCAAACATTTTTTTTCTTCCTCTAAGTTCTCCTTTTAGCTGGATGGAAGAAGAGAGAGAGAGAAAGTGGGCAGGTAATATTTAAGCAGCAATCAAGTTTCAGAGAAGTGCTTTCATTGCTAAAAGCTGCTCCAGGCAAAGGCTGAGAGCAAGTTAATTTCCTGGGATTTATGATGCTGTATAAAACCTATGGTTGCACATCACGGCTTAATAACTTAATTTTACTTCAGGAAGATATTGTGCCTGGTTGGGGAACTGAAGGCTCACTCCCATGATGAAACAGAAGGGTGGCTCTTCCTGGGAGCCTGCCCCCTGCAGCTGTGTGTCATCTATCTCTGTCTAGCTGGAAATGAAAACTGCCCTAGAAGAAATGAAACAAATTAGACTGATGATTATTTTTATTCCCCCCCCCCACCATGTTACACTCTCAACACTTGAATTGAAACATTTTCCACGCCTTCCATATCTTAATAAAAAAGTTGATTCATTAATTATATTGATATAGTCTCTGTTGATATACATAATCTCTAAATTTGGGGATCCTGCTCCAAAATTGGTGTTTCAGTGAGTTGCTACATGACCATGAAGAATTCACTTGAACTTTCTGAGCTTTAGTTTCCTCCTCGTATCATCTGATTAATAATATCCTATCAGTCTTCCTCCCTGAGTTTGTTAGTGCAGTAAATCCCACAAATATTTCTTAGGTATAACTGAGCAACACATACAAAAGACGTCAACGCCACCTCTAGTGGGCAACTGCTGCAATGGCCCTCATGATGCCTGCCTCTTTATATTCATGTCCTTATGTAATAGCCTCCTCTTGAGTATAAACTGGACCTAGTAGTGACCACTTCCAACAAACAGAATAAGGAGGGTGTTCTAGTTTCCTAGGGCTGTTGTAACAAAATGCCACAAATGGTTGACTTAAAACTATAGAATTTTATTCTTTTACATTTCTGGAGGCTGGAAGTTCTAAGTCTAGGTGTCAGCAGGGCCACACTCTCTCTAAAGGCTCTAGGGAAGGATGTTTCTTTGTCCCTCTCTAGCTTCTAGTGCTTGCCAATAATCTTTGGCATTTCTAGGCTTTTGTATGCTTCAGTCCAGTCTCTGTCTCCATTGTCATAAAGGGCATAAAGAGCTTTTGTTGTTATTATTCTGTGCTTTTCCCTTCTCTGCTTTTGTTTTCCTTATTTTTTTATGAGCTACTTGAACTACATTTTGAACTTTATTTTCATTTATCTCCAGTATCATATGGTATATCTCTTTGTGTAGCTCTTTGCATAGTTGTTCTAGATGTTTCATTCTATGTGTATAACTTACCAAAGTCTGCTGGTGTCAACAACACTTTACTAGTTTAAGTGGAGGGTAGAGACTTTATCTTTCCTTCTGTCCCATTACTTTCCCCATTTATGATACAATTGTCTTAGACAATCTCTCTGTATACAGTGATAATCACATTAACAGTGAAATACTTTTGGCTTTCATCATCAGTAATCATTTAGGAAACTAAAGCAAAATGGGAAGTCTATTGTGTTTACCCAGTTTTGCTCTTGCCACATCCCTGATGCCCTAGATTCCTTCTTTTATTGTTTCCTTTCTGTTTGCAGTACTTCCTTTATCCTATCTCTAAGGTTCAGTCTGTTAATGAAAATTTATTTTAGCTCTTTTCAGTTGTAAATGTCTTTATTTCCCCCTCATTCTTGCAAGATAGTTCTACTGGGTCTTAGAAATTACACTTGAGATATTGTGTCTCTTCCTTTGTCCTTCCTGGTTTCAGATGAGAAGCCCTCTGCAGTTCAAATTGTTTCCCTGTGGATTCTTTCAAGATTTGTTTCATTGTCTTTAGTTTTAAGAAATTTAACTATGATGTGTTTGGTATAGATTTATTTTGATTTATCTTTTTTGGATTTTTCTCAGTTTTATGAATCTATAGGTTTATGGATTTTGCCAGACTGGGACATTATAGCCATTATTTCTTCAAATATCTTTTCAGTTTCACTGTCTTTCTCTTCTTCTTCTGGAACTTCAGCAACACAGACATTACACCTGTTATAGTCTCATAGGTTTCTGAGGTTCTGTACATTTTTTTTTTTTAAAGTAGATAGCCCCAATAGAAATAATCTCTGTTGTTCTGTTTGGGTAATTTCTACTGTTTTACCTTCAAATTCATTGATTGTTTCTCTCTGTCCAATCCATGTTGCTGTTATAAACATCTAGTGATTTTTTTTTAATTTCTGTCATTTTAAATATTTTTGTTGTTGTTCAGTCACTAAATCATGTACAACTCTTTGCAATCCCATGGATGATAGCATTCCAGCCTTCCCTGTCCTTCCCCATCTCCGAGAGTTTGCTCAAATTCATGTCCATTGAGCATGACACCATCCAACCATCTCATCCTCTGTCACTCTCTTCTCCTCCTGCCCTCAGTCTTTCACAACATCAAGATCTTTCCCAATGAATCAAGTCTTTGCATAGAGTAGTACTGTAATATTATGCCATTCTAAATTTCCATTTGGTTCTTCTTTATATCTTCTATTTCTTTGCTGGGATTTTTCTATTTCTTAGCTGAGATTTTCTGCTTTTTCACTTGCTTCAAAATTCTTTAAATTGCTAGTTGAAGCAT
Organism: Muntiacus reevesi; assembly: GCF_963930625.1. Taxonomy (NCBI): domain Eukaryota; kingdom Metazoa; phylum Chordata; class Mammalia; order Artiodactyla; family Cervidae; genus Muntiacus; species Muntiacus reevesi. The sequence goes on from NC_089251.1 coordinate 266,645,005, forward strand.
TTTTATAATGGCTTTGCAGTATTTCTTATGTCACTTGAGTATTAAGTTTCTTGGTTATCTTTTTTTCATTCAGTTTGAGATCCTTTGACTGTGTGGATCACAACAAACTGTGGAAAATTCATCAAGAGATGGGAATACCAGACCACCTGACCTGCCTCTTGAGAAATCTGTATGCAGATCAAGAAGCAATTAACTGGACATGGAACAATAGACTGGTTCCAAATTGAGAAAGGAGTACATCAAGGCTGTATATTGTCATCCTACTTATTTAACTTATATACAGAGTACATCATGTGAAATGCTGGGCTGGAAGAAGCACAAGCTGGAATCAAGATTGCCGGGAGAAATATCAATAACCTCAGATATGCACATGACATCACCCTTATGGCAGAAAATTAAGAAGAAGAACTAAAGAACCTCTTGGTGAAAGAGGAGAGTGAAGAAGTTGGCTTAAAACTCAACATTCAGAAAACTAAGATCATGGCATTTGGGCCCATCACTTCATGGCAAATAGATGGAAACAATGGAGACAGTGAGAGACTTTATTTTGTTGAGCTCCAAAGTAACTGCAGATGGTAACTGCAGCCATGAAATTAAAAGACACTTGCTCCTTGAGAAAAAAGGTATGAAAAACCTAGACAGTATATTAAAAAGCAGAGATATTCGTTTGCCAACAAAAATCTGTCTAGTCAAAGCTATGGTTTTTCCAATAGTCGTATATGGATGTGCGAGTTGGACTATAAAGAAAGATGAGTACAGAAGAATTGATACTTTGGAACTGTGGTGTTGAAGAAGGCTCTTGAGAGTGCCTTGGACTGCAAGGAGATCCAATGAGTGCATCCTAAAGGAGATCAGTCCTGAGTGTTCATTGGAAGGATTGATGTTGAAGCTGAAATTCCAATACTTTGGCCACCTGATGTAAAGAGCTGACATTTGAAAAGACCCTGATGCTGGGAAAGATTAAAGACAGGAGGAGAGGGGACGACAGAGGATGAGATGGTTGGATGGATGGCATCACTGACTCAATGGACATGAGTTTGAGCAAGTTCTAGGAGTTAGTGATGGACAGGGAAGCCTGGTATGCTGCAGTCCATGGGGTCACGAAGAGTCAGACACGACTGAGTGACTGAAATCTAACTCTTGAGATCTTTTTAATTCTAGGAATGGGAAGAGATTAAAGTCCAGACATTTAGGAGCATATATTATTTATAAATTAATTAATATTAATAATATTTAATTGTATTAAAATAAAATTATTTTAAATTTTGTTTAAACCGTGTTTCAGGCATCCTCCTTTTGAGTTGACTTTGGTGGTAGGACTTCCCCACTAGTGCCAGGTGGGGGTGTATGTCTAGGTTCTCAATTTGACTTCCACTGACTGCTGGGGGATGAAGGATCATGTGATTCTGCTGAAAAATGTTGTGAGTTCAGGCACCCCACTTGTCCTCTGCCATACCACACCTTCTCAATGTGGGAGAGGTGTCTTGTTTCTCCCTGACACCAAAAAGGTAGGGGTTGGCCTTGTTACCACTGGGTAATTGTGAAAATCCTGACTGTCCACTAGGCCTCCCCTGATAACGTCTCAACATAGGTTCATTGCAGCCTGGCAAGAGAGGAAGTCCAGGATTCCCACCTGGCTTTTGGTACTCGGGGAAAGTTTTCTCTGTAGTACTTGGCTAGAGTGGACCAGTTATTATATCAAAGTTTTCCATCTTGCTAGGCTGTCACTTTCCTGGTTTCTTGGGTGATGAAAGCAAGACTTTCTTGGGGCCATTTTATCTGTGTTCATTGGTGTTTCTGAGCTGCCAGCTACTTCAGTTACAAGTCTGGGATGTATGGGGCAAAGTAAAATTCAGGTTATTTGAAAGTCAATTCCTAGGCAGGTTGATAAGAAGTCTGGGGGTCCCTGAGGAGAGAGGGGACTGGTGTTCTGGAGGAGGAGATAGGGGTCTGGAACTCTCAAGGAGGAGGAAAGGACAAACATTTTTTGTTTGTTTGTTTGTTTTCTCTACATCCCTTAGTCTTAGTCACATAAAACTTTCACTTTAAGCCCAGAACTGACGATTTCACAATAAACAACTCAGTTTAAACTCAGTACTAGGGATTATATAACAACAACGTATCCTGCCTGAGGACAGTTTTCTTCTTCCTGAAAACCTTCTGACTAATCCTGATAGCTTAGAATGTATATTATGGGAGTGGGTCTGGTAGGATTTTCTACTGTTAAATTCTAATCCTGTTATCCTAAAATGTAAATTATGGGAGCAGGTCTGGTAAAATTTTTACAAACTTGAGAAATTATTTATATTTATTGCAATAACTAATTTAAAAAGTATATAATTCCCTTGCTAAAGACTAGCAAGGGGGCACTCTCGGCCCCTCTTCTGATGTCTATGTCAGAAGATTTCTCTGTCCCTTTTCACTGTAATAAAACTTCTGCCATATGAGAGCCCTGAATGATCAAGCCTGGTCTCTGGTCCTGAAGCTAAATCTTCTTCTTTGAAGATCATGAATTGGACATTGTTCACCGTAAGCTATCAAATTCATTTTTATATTTTTCATGGGTCTTGAGGTCTCTAACTGATATGCAATCTTCTCTCCACCTTTCAGAGTCTCCTTGTATTTTTGAAATATATGATATTCTGAGATTTTCATTGTACTCAGAGAAAGGAAACAGGAAATTTAAATACACTCAATCTTCTAGGAAACCAAAGTCCCTTCTTTCAAAATGCTTTTATGCAAAACTAGTTCTGTTGAAATATAAAGATTTATTCTTTACTATAAAGTATTTGAGATGATTTCAAATTTTTCAGTAAAATAACACTCACTCTCTCTCTCCATATATATATATATATATATATATATATATATATATATATATATATATAAGTGAAAGTCACTCAGTCATACCTGACTCTTTGTGACCCCATGGACAGTCCATGGAATTCTCCAGGCCAGAATACTGGAGTGGGTAACCTTTCCCTTTTCCAGGGAATCTTCCTAACCCAGGGATTGAACCCAGGACTCCTACATTGCAGGAGGATTCTTTACCAGCTGAGCTACAACGTAAGCCCAAGAATACTAGAATGGGTAGCCTATCCCTTCTCCAGGGGATCTTCCCAACCTTGGAATCTAACCAGAGTCTCCTGCACTGCAGGTGGATTCTTTACCAACTGAGCTATGAGGGAAGCCCATAATATATATATATATATATATATATATATATAGCCATTTATAATAAAAAATACATGTCTGTAGTACAACCACTATAGAGAACAGTGGGGAGACTCCTTAAAAAAAACCGGAAATAAAACTGCCATATGACCCAGCAATCCCACTCCTGGGCATACACACCGAGGAAACCAGATCTGAAAGAGACACGTGCACCCCAATGTTCATCGCAGCACTGTTTATAATAGCCAGGACAAGGAAGCAACCTAGATGCCCATCAGCAGACAAATGGATAAGGAAGCTATGGTACAGATACACAATAGAATATTACTCAGCCATCAAAAAGAATACATTTGAATCAGTTCTAATAAGATGGGTGAAACTGGAGCCCATTATACAGATTGAAGTAAGCCAGAAAGATAAGCACCAATACAGTATACTAACGCATATATATGGAATTTTAAAAGATGGTAATGATAACCCTGTTTGCAAAACAGAAAAAGAGACACAGATGTATAGAACAGACTTTTGAACTCTGTGGGAGAAGGCGAGGGTGGAATGTTCTGAGAAAATAGCACTGAAACAAGTATAGTATCAAGTGTGAAACAGATCGCCAGCCCAGGTTGGATACCTGAGACAAGTGCTCAGGGCTGGTACACTGGGAAGACCCAGAGGGATGGGATGGGGAGGGAGGTGGGAGGTGGGAATCGGGATGGGGAACACATATAAATCCATGGCTGATTCATGTCAATGTATGGCGAAAACCACTACAATATTGTAAAGTAATTAGCCTCCAACTAATAAAAATAAATGGGGAATAAAAATACATGTTTGGTCTTTGTCTCCATTTCTGGCACGGAGCTCCTAAAATCCTTGGAATTTAAGTAATGAGCATGATAAATGTATCCTTTGTTATATTCATACAGTGACTTTTGAAATGCCTTTTGTCACCAGAGGAACAAACTACATAGGTGATTAGACTGTTTGAAAGGTCAGTCCCATCCCCCTTGACCTCCAGGGAAGGGAGAGGGCCCGAAGGTTGAATTAGTCACCAATGGCCAATTATTTAGTCTTATCTACATAACAAAGCCTCCATTAAACCCCAAAGGAAGAGGATTCAGAGAGTTTCCACATTGGCAGACACATGGGAATGTGGAAAGAATTGCACACCTGGAGAGGGCATGGGAGCTCATACTGCAGCAAAAATGGAAATGAAGTTTTTCCTCTCCTGAAAACAAGGAAAGTAAAGGGAATAGTGAACAGGACAGAGAATAAGCATAAATATATCTGAAATAGTTAATCAATCCTAGTTTAACTGTTCCTAATCTGTAGTCAAGGGGGTGGAAGAGGATGAGATGGTTTGGTGGCATCACCGACCCAATGGACACGAATTTGAACAAACTCTCAGAGACAACAGAAAACAGAAGATCCTGAGGTGATGAAGTCCATGAGGTCCCAAAGAGTAAGACACCATTTAGCAACTGAACAACAACAATAACAATCTGTAGTCTGTAACTAGTTTTTCTTTTCACAAAACTAACCTGACGCTATGTAAATTACACCCTGAACCTATTACCCTATTGTGTGTGTACATCCAAAGTCGCTTCAGTAGTGTCAGACTCTTTTGGCCCTATGGACTGTAGAGTGTGTGAGCCTCCTCTGTCCATGGTATTCTCCAGGCAAGAATATTGGAGTGGGTTGACAGGGATTGAACCCACTTACGTCTCAAGTATTGGCAGGGTGGTTTTCTGCCACTAGCACTACCTGGGAAGTCCTTTGTTGTTGTTGCTGTTCAGTTGTCCACTTGTGTCCAACTCTTTGCAACCCCATGGACTGCAGCATGCCATGCTTCCCTGTCCTTCACCATCTCCCAAAGATTGCTCAAACTCATGTCCATTAAGTCAGTGATGTCATTCAAACATCTCATCTTTTGTCTTCCCCTCTCCTCTTGCCTTCAGTGTTTCCCAACATCAGGTCTTTTCAAATGAGTTGGCATTTCACATCAGGTGGCCAAAGTTTTAGAGCTTCAGCTTCAGCATCAGTCCTTCCAATGAATATTCAGGATTGATTTCCTTTAGGATTTACTGCTTTGATCTCCTTGCAGTCCAAGGGACTCTCAAGAGTCTTCTCCAGCACCACAGTTCAAAAGCATCAATTCTGCATTCAGCCTTCATTATGGTCCAATTCTCACATCCATACATGACTACTGGAAAAATCATAGCTTTGCCTAGATGGACCTTTTTTGGCAAAGTATTGTCTCTGATTTTTAACAGGCTGTCTAGGTTTGTCATAGCTTTTCTTCCAAGGAAGAAGCATCTTTTGATTCCATGGCTGCAGTCACTGTCCTAAGTGATTTGGGAGCTCAAGAAAATAAAGTCTCTCACTATTTCCATTATTTCTCCATCAATTTGCCATGAAGTGATGGGACCAGATGCCATGATCTTAGTTTTCTGAATGTTGAGTTTTAAGCCAACTTCTTCACTGTCCTCTTTCACTTTCATCAAGAAGCTCTAGTTCATTACACGCCAGTCAGGATGGCGGCTACCCAAAAGTCTACAAGCAATAAATGCTGGAGAGGGTGTGGAGAAAAGGGAACCCTCTTACACTGTTGGTGGGAATGCAAACTAGTACAGCCACTATGGAAAACAGAGTGGAGATTTCTTAAAAAACTGGAAATAGAACTGCCATATGACCCAGCAATACCACTTCTGAGAATACACACTGAGGAATCCAGATCTGAAAGAGACACGTGCACCCCAATGTTCATCGCAGCAGTGTTTATAATAGCCAGGACATGGAAGCAACCTAGATGCCCATCAGCATATGAATGGATAAGGAAGTTGTGGTACGTATACACCATGGAATATTACTCAGCCATTAAAAAGAATTCATTTGAATCAGTTCTAATGAGATGGATGAAACTGGAGCCCATTATAGAGAGTGAAGTAAGCCAGAAAGATAAAGAACTTTACAGTATACTAACACATATATATGGAATTTAGAAAGATGATAACGATAACCCTATATGCAAAACAGAAAAAGAGACACAGAAGTACAGAACAGACTTTTGAACTCTGTGGGAGAAGGTGAGGGTGGGATGTTTCGAAAGAACAACATGTATATTATATATGGTGAAACAGATCACCAGCCCAGGTGGGATGCATGAATCAAGTGCTTGGGCCTGGTGGGCTGGGAAGACCCAGAGGAATCGGGTGGAGAGGGAGGTGAGAGGGGGGATCAGGATGGGGAATATGTGTAACTCTATGGCTGATTCATATCAATGTATGACAAAACCCACTGAAAAATAAAAAAAAATTTTTTAAATTAAAAAAAAATTAAAAGTAAAGAAGCTCTAGTTCTTCACTTTCTGCCATAAGAGTGGTGTCATCTGCATATCTGAAGTTATTGATATTTCTCTGACAATCTTGATTCTAGCTTGTACTTCATCCAGCCCAGCATTTTGCATGATGTACTCTATCACCCCTTAACTCTATGCAAATTACAACCTATACCTGGTGCTTACCTTTCCCATGTTCACTTTGCAGACCAACTTTTTTAACTTTTTTGCATTTCAGAAAGAAGGTCACAGTACAATAAACAATAGAATAGCAGACCAAACCACCAGACTACAGGACTCAATTACCAGGCTACCTAAAGCCAGCTCTGACTGCAAGACTCTCACTACTTTGTTTCTTTATCACATACCCCAGACCGCAAGCCCCATCTATATGATCCCTTCAGATTTCCCATGGTGTGGGAGAGGGCACAGTTCTTGAGGTACTAGCATGCTCTCTTCTCCCCTCAGCCAGCTGAAGAATAATGCCATCTTTCTACTTCCTCCAAACTCTGCCTCCATCATTTTTTATTCAACTTCAGTGGGCAGAGAGAGTCAAGATTATGGTAGGAACATTCAAGTCCCTTCCCCATACCTTGCCCTATGCATCTCTCCCCTATGGCTGTACCTGAGTTATATACTATTTTTTCCATATTTTTCATTTTTTAATTAATTTATTTATTTATTGAAGGATAATTGTTTTACAGAACTTTGCTGTTGTCAAACCTCAGCATGAATCAGCCATAGGAATACATATATCCCCTCCCTTTTGAACCTCCCTCCCATCTCCTTTCCCATTCCACCACTCTAGGTTGATACAAAGTCCCTGTTTGAGTTTCCTGAGCCTTACAGTAAATTCTTGTTGGCTATCCATTTTATGTATAATAATGTAAGTTTCCATGTTACTCTTTCCATACATCTCACCCTCTCCTTCCCTCTCCCCATGTCTATAAGTCTATTCTCTATGTCTGTTTCTACATTGCTTCCCTGTAAATAAATTCTTCAGTACCATTTTTCTAGATTCTGTATATATGTGTTAGAAATACAATATTTATGTTTCTCTTTCTGACTTACTTCACTCTGTGTAATAGGTTCTAGTTCATTCACCTCATTAAAACTCACTCAAATGTGTTCTTTTTTATGGCTGAGTATTATTCCATTGTGTATATATACCACAACTTCTTTATCCATTCCTCTGTAAATGGACATCTAGGTTGCTTCCATGTTCTAGCTATTGTTAAGTAGTGCTGCAATGACAATGGGATACATGTGTCTTTTTCCATTTTGACTTCCTCAGGGTGTGGGATTTCTGGATCATATGGTGGTTTTATTCCTAGTTTATTAAGGAATATCCATACTGTCTTCCATAGTGGCTGTGTATTTCCACCAACAGTGCAAGAGCATTTCATTTTCTCTACACCCTCTCCAGCATTTATTGTTTGTAGATTTTTGATGATGGTCATTCTGACTGGTGTGATGTAATATCTCATTGTAGTTTTGATTTGCATTTCTCTAATAATGAGAGAAATTGAGCATCTTCTCATATGCTTGTTAGCCATCTGTTTGTCTTCTTTGAAGAAAAGTCTGTTTAGGTCTTTTACCCACTTTTTGATTGGATTGTTTGTTCATCTGGTATTGAGTTGTATGAGCTGCTTGTATATTTTGGAAATTAATCCTTTGTCAGTTGTTTCATTTGCTCTTTTCTCCCATTCTGAGGGTTATCTTTTCTCCTTGCTTATACTTTCCTTTGCTGTTCAAAGGTTTTTAAGTTTAATCAGGTCCCACTTGTTTACTTGGTTTTTATTTCCATTACTCTAGGAGGTGGGTCATAGAGAAACTTGCTTTGATTTATGCCTTTGAGTGTTATGTTTCTCTCTAAGAGTTTTATAGTTTCTGGTCTTACATTTAGGTCTCTAACACATTTTGAGTTTATCTTTGCATATGGTGTTGGGAAATGTTCTAATTTCATTCTTTTACATGTAGCTGTCCAGTTTTCCCAGCACCATTCATTGAAGAGGTTATCTTCACCCCATTGTATATTCTTGCCTCCTCTGTCAAAAATAAGGTACCCGTAGGTGCATGGGTTTATTTCTAGGCTTTCTATCTTGTTCCATTGGTCTATATTTTTGTTGTTGTGCCTGTGCCGTACTGTCTTGAAGACTGTAGCTTTGTAGTATAATCTGAAGTCAGGAAGGTTGATTCCTTTAGCTCCATTCTTCTTTCTCAAGAGTGCTTTGGCTATTCAGGGTCTTTTGCATTTCCAAATGCATTGTGAAATTTTTTGTTCTAGTTCTGTGAAAAATGCCATTGGTAATTTGATAGGGATTGCATTGAATCTGTAGATTGCATTTGAAGTATAGTCATTTTCACAATATTGACTCTTCCTACTCAGGAACATGGAATATCTCTCCATCTGTTCATGTCATCTTTGATTTCTTTCATCAATGTCTTATAATTTTCTGTGTACAGTTCTAGGTAGGTTATTCCTAGATATTTTGTTCTTTTTGTTGCAATGGGATTGATTCCTTAATTTCTCTTTCTGATTTTTCACTGTTAGTATATAGAAATGCCAATGATTTCTGTGTATTGATTTTGTATCCTGCAACTTTGCTAAATTCACTGACTAGCTCTAGTAATTTTCTGATACTATCTTTAGGGTTTTTTATATACAGTATCATGTCATCTGCAAAGAGTGAGAACTTTACTTCTTCTTTTCCAATCTGGATTCCTTTTATTTCTTTTTCTTCTCTGATTTCTGTGCCTAGGACTTCCAGAACTATGTTAAATAGTAGTGGTGAAAGTGGACAACTTTGTCTTGTTCTGATCTTAGGGGGAATGCTTTCAGATTCTCACCATTGAGAATAATATTTGCTCTAGGCTTATCATATATGGCCTTTCCTATATTGAGTTAGGTTCCTTCTATGCCAATTTCTTGAAGAGTTTTAGTCATAAATGGGTGCTAAATTTTGTCAAAGGTTTTTTCTGCATCTATTGAGATATCATATAGTTTTTATTTTTCAATTTGTTAATATGGTGTATCACATTGATTGATTTGTGTATATTGAAAAATCCTTGCATCCCTGGAATAAATCCAACTTGATCATGTTGTATGAGCTTTTTGATGTGTTGCTGAATTCTGTTTGCTGAAAACTTGTTGAGGATTTTTGCATCTATGTTCATCAGTGATATAAGTAGTTTTCTTTTTTTTGTGTTGTCTTTGTCTGACTTTAGTATCAGGGTGATGGTGGCCTCATAGTATGAGTTTGGAATTGTTCTTCCCTCTGACATTTTTAGAAAGAGTTTTAGAAGGATAGGCCTTAGCTCTTCTCTAAATGTTCTATAGAATTCTGTGAAGCCATCTGGTCCTGGGCTTTTGCTTTTGGGGAGATCTCTGATCACAGTTTCAATTTCAGTGCTTGAAAATGGGTTCTTCATAATTTCTATTTCTTCCCAGTTCAGTCTTGGAAAATTGAACTTTTCTAAGACTCTGTCCATTTCTTCCAGGCTATCCATTTTATTGCCATATAGTTGTTCATAATAGTCTCTTATAATCTTTGTATCTCTGCATTGTCTGGTGTAATCTCTCCTTTTCAATTCTAATTTTGTCGATTTGATTCTTCTCTTTTCTCTTGATGAGTCTGACTAAAGGTTTATCAATTTTGTTATCTTCTCAAAGAACCTGTTTCAGCTTCACTAATCTTTGCTATTGTTTTTTTTTTTTTTTAATTCACTTTTTTTCATTTATTTCTGCTCAGATATTTATGATTTATTTCCTTCTATTAACTTTGGGGGTTTTGTTTCTTTTTTATTGTTGTTGTTCTTCTTCTTTTTCCAGTTGTTATAGGTAAAGTTAAGTTGTCTATCTGATGTTTTTCTTGTTTCTTGAAGTGGGATTGTATTGCTATAAACTTCCCCGTTAGAACTGCTTTTTGCTGCATCACGTAGGTTTCAAGTTGTCATGTTTTCATTGTCATTTGTTTCTAGAAAGTTTTTTATTTATCTTTTGATTTTTCAGTAACCTGTTGGTTATTTAGAAGTGTATTATTTAATCTCCATGTGTTTGTGTTTTTTACAGTTTTTTTTTTTTTTTTTTGTAATTGATATCTAGTCTCATAGAGTTGTGGTCAGACAAGATGCTTGATATAAGGTCAATTTTCTTAAATTTATTGAGTTTTGATTTGTGACCCAAGATGTGGTCTATCCTGGAGAATGTTCCATGTGCATTTGAGAAGAAGGTGTATTCTTCTGCATTTGGATGGAATGTCCTGAAGATATCAGTGAAATCCATCTCATCTAATGTATCATTTAAGGCTTGTGTCTCCTTATGAATTTTCTGTTTTGATGATCTGTCCATTGGTGTGTGAGATGTTAAAGTTGCCTACTATTATTTTGTTACTGTCAATTTCTCCTTTTATATCTTTTAGTAATCGTCTTATGTATTGAGGTGCTCCTAAGTTGGGTGCATAGATATTTACAATTGTTATGTCTTCCTCTTGGATTGATGCCTTGTTTATTATGTAGTGTCCTTCCTTATCTCTTGTAATCTTCTTTATTTTAAGGTCTATTTTGTCTGATATGAGGATTGCTACTCTGGCTTTCTTTTGCTTCCCATTAGCATGGAATATATTTTTCCATCCTCTCAATTTCAGCCTATATGTATCTTGAGGTCTGAAGTGGGTTTTTTGTAGATAGCATGTATATTGGTCTTGTTTTTGTGTCCATTCAGCCAGTCTGTGTCTTTTAGTTGGAGCATTTAACCTGTTTACATTTAAAGTCATTATTGATATATATGTTTCTATAGTCATTTTCTTAATTGTTCGGGGTTGATTTTGTAGATCTTTTTCTTCTCTTGTATTTCTTGACTACATAAGTCCCCTTAATATTTGTTGTAAAGCTTTGGTGGTACTAAATTCTCTTAACCTTTGCTTATCTGAAAAGATTTTTATTTCTCCATCAATTTTGAATGAGATCCTTGCCGGGTACAGTAATCTTGGTTGTAGACTTTTCCCTTTTAGTACTTTAAATATATCCTGCCATTCCCTTCTGGCCTGCAGAGTTTCTACTGAGAGATCATCTGTTAAGCATATGGGGTTTCCCTTGCATGTTACTTGTTGCTTCTCCCTTGCTGCTTTTAATATTCTTTCTTTGTGTTTAGTCTTTGTTAGTTTGATTTGTATGTGTCTTGTCATGTTTCTCCCGGGTTTATCCTGTATGGGACTATTTGTGCCTCTTGTACTGACTATTTCCTTTTCCGTGTTGGGGAAGTTTTCAACTATAATCTCTTCAGAAATTTTCTCATACCCTTTCTTTTTCTCTTCTTCTTCTGAGACCCCTATAATTCAAATGTTGGTCCATTTGATATTGTCCCAAGGTTTCTGAGACTATAGTCAGTTCTCATTCTTTTTACTTTATTCTGCTCTTCAGAAGTCATTTCCACCATTTTATCTTCCAGCTCACTGATTCATTCTTCTGCTTCAGAAATTCTGCTATTGATTCCTTCTAGAGTATTTTTAATTTCAGTAATTGTGTTGTCTCTGTATGTTTATTCTTTAATTCTTCTAGGTCTTTGTTAATTGACACTTGCATTTTCTCCATTCTGTTTTCAAGGGTTTTTTAATCATTTTTACTATCATTATTCTGAATTCTTCTCAGTTAATTTGCCTATTTCCTCCTCATTTATTTGGATTTCTGTGTTTCTAGCTTGCTCCTTCATTTGTGTAGTATTTCTCTGTCTTTTCAATATTTATTTTTTTAAACTTATTGTGTTTGAGGTTTCCTTTTCCCAGCCTTCAAGGTTCAATTCTTTCTTCCTTTTGGTTTCTGCCTTCCTAAGTTTGGTCCAGTGGATTGTGTAAGCTTTTATAGGGTGAGATATGTGCTGGGGTTTTTTGTTTGTTTGTTTGATTTTCCTCTGATGGTCAAGGTTAAGTGAGGTGGTAATCCTGTCTGCTGGTGATTGAGTTTGCATGTTTGTTTTGTTTGTTATTTAGATGAGGCATCCTGCACAGGATGCTACTGGTGGTTGGGTGATGCCAGGTCTTTTACTCAAGTGGCTTTCTTTGTGTGAGTTCTCACTATTAGATACTTCCTAGGGTTAGTTCTCTGATAGTCTAGGGTCTTGGAATCAGTGCTCCCACTCCAAAGGCTCAGGTCTTGATCTCTGAAAAGTTCCACTCTGTGGTTTCAATTTTGTTTGGGGGCCTTCTCAGGAGTTCTTCCATCTCTTAACTCTGCTTCTCTCTGTGTTGTTTCTTATGGTTCTTCTCACTTATGGTTGGATCTCCAGTTAGGTGGATGGAAGGCTGCTGACAGCACTAGACTCATGTTCTATCTTCTCAGCAATTCCAGCTATTTTAGTAGTCTTATCTTAGTTTAAATTTTTTGTATTCAGGAATGTACAGTGATATTAAAAATCCCATTGCCACAGCTTTACAGAACTCCTTGTACATCTACACCCTTAGTATGTTATTGCAGTTGCCAATCTTCCTCTTTCATGCCAAGCTAGGGTTGATGACCCACCAGTCCTGAATCTAAGAGTGGGTGTCCATTTCTTACTTATTTATACTTTTGGCCATGCTGTGCAGCTTTCAGGGAATGCAGAATTTTTGTTCTCAAACCAGGGATCAAACCCACACCCCCTGCACTGAAAGACTGCCAAGGAGATCCCCCTTTTTCAGTTTTTAAATTGAAATATAGCTGATATAGAATATTATATAAGCTACAATTGTGCAACATAGTGATTCACAATTTTTTAAAATTTTATTACATTTATTTTGTTATTAAAAAATACTGGCTATATTTGTAAAATACTGATGTTGTACAGTACTTCCTTGTAACACTTTTTTTATATATATATAATAGTTTGTACCTCTTAATCACCTATCCCTATCTTGTTCCTCTGTCTCCCCTATCTCCACCAGTAACTACTAGTTTGTTCTCTGTATCTGTGAGTGTTTATTTTTTGTTACATTCACTAGTTGACTGTGTTCTTTTTTAGATTTCACATATAAGTGATATCATACAGGTATCTGTCTTTCTCTGTCTGATTTATTTCCCTTGTCATGGTGCCCTCTAAGTTCATTCATGTAGTTGCAAATGGCAAAATATCATTCTTTTTTATGGATGAGTAGTATTCCATTGTGTGAGCTTCCCTGATGCCTCCTCTGGTAAGAATCTGCCTGCAATGCAGAACACACAGGAAACACATGTTCAATCCCTGGATTGGGAAGATGCCCTGGAGAAGGAAATGGCAACCCACTCCAGCATTCTTGCCTGAAAAATCCCCTGGATAGAGGAGCCTGGTGGCTATAGTTCAAAGGATTGTAAAGAGTTGGACACAACTGAGAGACTAAACAAACAATGTATGTACATATATATAAATATACATATACATCTCTTCTTTATCCATACTTCTGTTGATGGCATCTTGGTAACTGTAAATATGTTGCTATATGAACACTGGAGGTCATGTATCTTTGAATTAGTGTTTTCAAGTTTTTTGGATATATACCCAGGAGTGGAATCACTGAGTCATATGATATCATGCACACACATGGTAGTTTTATTTTTAGTGTTTTGAGAAACCTCCATATTGTTTTCCATAGTGGCTGTACCAATTTACATTCCTGCCTTCCTACCAGTAGTGTAAGAGCGTTCCCTTTTCTCCATAATCTTGCCAACATTTGTTATTGTCTTCTTTTTGATGACTTTCTAATGAGTGTGAAGTGATATCTTATTATGGTTTTATTTTTTCTTAGATGATTAACAATGTTGAGCATCTTTTCCTGTGCCTATTGGCCATCTGCATGTCCTCTCTGGGAAAAAAAAAATGTTTCTGAATTATATCTACAATTATATCTATAATCTTCCCTATAATAATAAACCAATTGTCTATTAAGTAAAATGCTTCTCTGAATTCTGTGAACTGCTCTAGAAAATTCATCGAACCCAAAGAGTGGGTCATGGAAACCTCTAATCTATAGTTGGTCAATTAGAAAGATAGGTAATAACTTGGGCTTGCAGCCGGCATCTTAATTAAGATGGAAAGGAAAGAGGGAGTGTCTTGTAGAACTGAGCCCTCACCCTATAGGGTCTGGTGCTATTGCCAGGTAGACAGTGTCAGAAATGAACTGAATTGTAATACACTCAGATAGTGCCCAAGATTTGCTTGGTGCTTTGTTGGGACCCATCCTGCCTCCACATGTTAAAGTTGGTGATCAGTATATGAAAAGAATATATGGTCCATAATTTAATTTCTCATCTAGTAGGAAAAATAAAAAGAGGCCAAGGGATGAAAATCATGCTCAAAATAAAATACATGTGTCTAGGCATGCAAAGGAAGCCCACAGATTTGCTTTATGTTTTCCTTGTAGACATTGCAAAAAGTGAGATAAACTTTGCTAGATATTCATGGTGTTTATAAACTAACAATTAATCACTCTTTTAAGGTGAAAGGGATATCTTAACATTCTCCAGACTCATGGACTTTCAGAATTTCACTGAGGTATGGACGAGATGCTTTCCAAGAGCTTATGGAACATTTACCAGGAAAGAATGTATGTTAGGCTTTAAAATAAATCTTAGTAACCCTATATGCAAAACAGAAAGAGACACAGATGTACAGAACAGACTTTTGGACTCTGGGAGAAGGCGAGGGTGGGATGTTTTGAGATAACAGCATCGAAATATGTATATTATCAAAGGTGAAACAGATCACCAGCCCAGGTTGGATGCATGAGACAAGTGCTTGGGGCTGGTGCACTGGGAAGACCTAGAGCAATCAGGTGGGGAGGGAGGTGGTGGTGGGGGATCGGGATGGGGAACACATATAAATCCATGGCTGATTCATGTCAATGCATGGCAAAAACTACTACAATATTTTAAAGTAATTAGCCTCCAACTAATAAAAAATAATTAGAAAAGTAAAATAAAATAAATCTTAGTATATAATAATGCTAATATATAATAGCAATGCTATAATATAAGCACTGAGGTATATTCTCTGACACAATAGAATTACATTAAAAATCAATAACATGCAACCATAGGACAAAGACAAATTCACAAGAGAAATTAGAAAGTATTTCAGTACTGAGTTACAGTGTAAATAAAATGTATATATTTGGGGAATGATGCAAAAAAAAAAAAAAGTGTTCACAGGAAAATGTATAGCTTTAAGTGCCTACCCTAAAGGGGAAGAAAAATCTAAAAGGTTTACTACTGTACAATTTATTTATATGACATTCTGAAAAAGACAAAATTTTAGCAATTTAAAACAGATCAATGCTTGCCAGAGGTTTGGAAAATGGGAACAGATGATTAGATAAATAAGATTTTTTTAGGTTATGAAGCTATTCTGCATGATACTCTAGATGTAACCCTATGTATAAATTAGCACACATAGAACTTTCAAGCACAAAGAGTTAGCCTCACTATATGCAAGTAAAATTTTAAATAAAAGGTCAAAGATCCCCAGGATAAAATATAGATCACGGTAAATTAATCTTATTTCACATATGTGTATGATACAACTTCACTGAAGAGGATAAGAAGAAAGATATTGATTTAACTAACTTTGTAAACAAGTGCGGGCTGTAGGACTAAAGACAAAAGGAAGTGTGCAGAAGCACTGTACTCCAGCTGGTAAAGTCGTGTCTCACCACAAGATATGAGTTAACAGTTCTGAAACCACTATCCTTGTGTACCAGGTCAATGGATAAAAGTTGGAGGCAGTTTCCTCTCTGCTGAAGTAGGGAATTATACATAAGCAGGGTGGGAAGGCTAGAATTATAATATGATACTATATAGAGTGGGAGATATCAATATGAACTCGAGTTTAGCTTAATACAGAAGCAACAATAATCCAGAGGTAGGGAGCACACCTAGGGCACAAACTTTGGTTTCTAACATTCTCCAATAAAAAGGAACAAGGGCTCCTTGGAGAAATGGCTGAGTCTGGATTCAAATCAGGGAATACATAAGATGAGCTGTGAGTATATTGTAGAGCCAATGAGTAAAGAAACATTTAAAACATGCACACACATATGCATCCTCACAAGCACAAAAACAGAGAAACAAAGAAATGCAGTAACCAACTGCAGCCTCCAATGGACAAACCTGGAAAAATTGAGCAATAATGTAAGTGACATGGCATTTATAACCCAAATAATAATAAAATTAATATTTTTGAATCCATACTGATATAAATGATTGAGTCCATAACTGGATGAGGATAATAGACGATTCTCCCATACAGGAGAAGCCCAGATACTGCTTTTAGAGACCCCTCCCCAAGGAGATGGGGTGAAAGTCCCTACCCCTGAAGGGCCAGCTGTGCACAGTGGTCACTTTCCAAAGAGTACAGCATGGAAATAAAGCAAAGAGTAACTTTGTGGCAGAAAATTCTTATTAACACTACCTCAGTCAGGTGATCAGGATTAACATCAATAGTGATAATTCATGTTGATAGCATATACACTTGATTGGGAATGGCACTTTACTTACATGATCTCCCTCTTAAAATTCCTCATCATCTCAGCATAATCATCAAAACCACATCAGACAAAGCCCAGTTAACAGACATAGTAAAGAATATCTAACCAGTACTCCTCAAAACTGTCAAGGTTACCTAAATGAGAAAAGTCTAAGAGCATGAAGATACATGGCAAGTACATGCAATGTGGACTTTGGGATGGGATACTGGAAAAGAGAAAGACATAAGTGAAAACTAAGGAAGCCCATACTTTGTTCAGATTTCCTTAGTTTGTACCTATTGCCTTTTTTTCTGCCCCAGAATCCCGTTCAGGGTTTCATATTATGATGGGTAACCCTGTCTTCTTATGCTGCTCTTGAGTGAGACAGTGTCTCACTTTCTTTCTTACTAATGGCCTTAACAGTTCCGAGGAGTACTGGTCAGGCCCTTTATAGAATGTCCCTCAGCTAGGATTTGTCTAATGTTTTTCTTATAATTATATTGGGGTTCTAGGCTTATGAGTTTTGGGCAGAAGACCACAGAGGTAAAGTGATATTTTCATCACATCATATCAACATGACTCACCACTGTTGACGCATCACCTGGCTGAGGTGGTGGTGATCAGTTTTCTCCACTGTGAAGTTTCTCTGTCTTCCTTTCCATGCAGTGCTGTTTGAAAAGAAGTCACCATGTGTAGTGCATACTTAAGGGTGGAGACATGACCACATCTCAAATTATTTTGAATTCTTCTGCATTGGACATTTGTCTCAGACACCCTATTTATTTATTTATCTAGTCAATGTTTATTTATATCAGTATAGATTCACAAATAGTTGTTTTATATGTTGGGAATAAATCAATATTACAATATCTATTTTGTTATTCCAATTGTCCAACTTTGACCATTAGGAACTGTCTTAGTTGGTTCCTGTCTCTCTGTTGTATGCCATCATTTTCTTTCTTTCTTTTCTCTTTTTGCACATTCTTACTTTTTGGCACTACAAGCCTTTCCAGGTTTATCTTGTATATATATTTTTTTACTCTAGTCCATTTCTCTAAGGCATCCTGGTTCCTTTCAGTGGAGAGTGGTTTTAGAAACAAAGATCTAGGGCTAAGTGTACTCTGCTACTGGAGCATCATTGCTTCTAGACCAATCTGTATGTGTATACTAACTTTTATATATATATATATATATATATATATATATATATACACACACACACACACACATCTATACATATTAGGATGAGATGGTTAGATGTAGTTAGATGGCATCATTGACTCAATAGACACAAATTTGAGCAAACTCTGGGTGATAGTAAAGGACAGGGAAGCCTGGCGTGCTGCAGTCCATGGGGTTGCAAAGAGTTGGACATTATTTAGTGACTCAACATCTCTATATTAAGCTAAACTTGAACACATACTGCTCTCTTCAACTATAATCCTACTGCAATCATTCTAGTGTTACTCTTTTGCTTAATGTAAACTTCAGCCCAAACAGCAAGAAGTCTGACTCCACCATCTGTTACTATCTGTTTACTTAATTGTTTAATTCCAGTATACATGTACAGTGGTATCAAAATTGTGAACCTGAAGACCTGTGGGAAAACAGGTTTTTCTCACCTAGTGCAAGTCTCCTATCTTTTTATTATATATAATATGTGAATAAGAAGTGTGTTTACACATATAAAAGCTTTACCTGTGGCTCAGCAGTAAAGAATCCGTCTGCAATGCAGGAGACACAGGTTTGATCCCTAGGTCAGGAAGATCCCCTGGAGTAGGGCGTGGCAACCCACTCCAGTTTTCTTGCCTAGAGAATCACATGGACAGAGGAACCTGACAGGCTACAGTCCATAGGGTCCCAAAGAGTTGGACTTGACTGAAGAGACTTAGCATGCACACACTTACACATATAAACACATTTTATGTATATAAATAAAAATGTACTTCAGCATTGGTGATATGGATGTATCGTGTGTAAAAATATAAGTATGCAAATTGGTAAGTCTCTATGCAGCTGAATTTTGCAATACATACAAACACATATCCCTTAGTCCAGAAGGTTAGCCTACAGATATATTGTGGAGATGTAGGAAGATATATGTACAACTTAAAATTACAGCTTAGTTTGTAGTAACAAAATAATATGACAATCTAATATACACCCATCTGGGATTGGTTAGATAAATTATGATAGATCCAAACAAAGTAATACCATATAAAAGTTAAAAAGGAAAGAAGCTGTTCAGTGTGCACCATCATGGAACAATTTACAAGAGTATATTTTAGAAAGGAAAAAAATAAGTATATGGTGTGCTACCATTTGTTTAAGGAACAAAAGGTGTTTTGAGTGGGGAGTAAAGATACATGGGTTTGTTTATACCAAAAACATATAGGGTTATCATTACCATCTTTCTAAATTCCCTATATGTTTTTGGTGATTATCTGGGTCGTGAAGATCTTTTTTGTACTGTTTTTCTGTGTATTCTTGCCACCTCTTCTTAATATCTTCTGCTTCTGTTAGGTTCATACCATTTCTGTCCTATATCAAACCCATCTTTGCATGAAATGTTCCCTTGGTATCTGTAATTTTCTTGAAGAGATCTCTAGTCTTTCCCATTCTGTTGTTTTCCTCTATTTCTTTGCATTGATCGCTAAGGAAGGCTTTCTTTTCTCTCCTTGCTATTTTTTGGAACTCTGCATTCAAATGGGAATATCTTTCCTTTTCTCCTTTGCTTTTCACTTCTCTTCTTTTCACAGTTATTTGTAAGGCCTCCTCAGACAGTCATTTTACTTTTTTGCATTTCTTTTGCATGAGGATGGTCTTGATCCTTGTCTCCTCTACAATGTCACGAACCTCCATCCATAATTCATCAGGCACTCGTCTATCAGATCTAGTCCCTTAAATCTATTTCTCACTTCCACTGTATAGTCATAAGGGATTTGATTTAGGTCATAACTGAATGGTCTAGTAGTTTTCCCTTTCTTCAGACTTTCTTCAATTTAAGTCTGAATTTGGCAATAAGGAGTTCATGATCTGAGCCACAGTCAGCTCCGTGTCTTGTTTTTGCTGACTGTATAGAACTTCTCCATCTTTGACTGCAAAGAATATAATTAATTTGATTTCGGTGTTGACCATCTGGTGATGTTCATGTGTAGAGTCTTCTCTTGTGTTGTTGGAAGAGGGTGTCTGCTATGACCTGTGCGTTCTCTTGGCAAAAGTCTACTAGCCTTTGTCCTGCTTCATTCTGTACTCCAAGGCCAAATTATCCTGTTACTCCACGTGTTTCTTGACTTCCTACTTTTGCATTCCAGTCCCCTATGATGAAAAGAACATCTTTTTTGGGTGTTAGTTCTAGAAGGTCTTGCCTGTCTTCATAGAATCATTCAACTTCAGCTTCTTCAGCATTACTGGTTGGGGCATAGGCTTGCATTACCGTGATAGTGAATGGTTTGCCTGGGAAACAAACAGAGATCATTGTGTTGTTTTTGAGATTGCATCCAAGTACTGCATTTCAGACTCTTTTGGGGGGGTTTTGTTTTTTGTTTTTCATTTATTTTTATTAGTTGGAGGCTAATTACTTTACAATAATGTAGTGGTTTTGTCATACATTGACATGAATCAGCCATGGATTTACATGTATTCCCCATCCCGATCCCCCCTCCCACCTCCTTCTCTACCCGATCCCTCTGGGTCTTCCCAGTGCACCAGCCCTGAGCACTTGTCTCATGCATCCAACCTGGGCTGGTGATCTGTTTCACTCTAGATAATATACATGTTTCAATGCTGTTCTTTCAAAACATCCCACCCTCGCCTTCTCCCACAGAGTCCAAAAGTCTGTTCTGTACATCCATGTCTCTTTTTCTATTTTGCATATAGGGTTATCATTACCATCTTTCTAAATTCCAAATATATGTGTTAGTATGCTGTAATGGTCTTTATCTTTCTGGCTTACTTCACTCTGTATAATGGGCTCCAGTTTCATCCATCTCATTAGAACTGATTCAAATGAATTCTTTTTAACAGCTGAGTAATATTCCATGATGTATATGTACCACAGCTTCCTTATCCATTCGTCATTTCAGACTCTTGTTGACCATGATGGCTACTCCATTTCTTCTAAGGGATTCCTGTCCACAGTAGTAGATATAATGGTCATCTGAGTTAAATTCACCCATTCCAGTCCATTTTAGTTCGCTGATTCCTAAAATGTCAATGTTCACTCTTGTCATCTCCTGTTTGACCACTTCCAATTTGCATTGATTCATGGACCTAACATTCCAGGTTCCTATGCAATATTGCTCTTTACAGCATTGGACCTTGCTTCTATCACCAGTCACATCCACAACTTGGTATTGTTTTTGCTTTGGCTCCATCCCTTCATTCTTTCTGGAGTTATTTCTCCACTGATCTCCAGTAACATATTGGGCACCTACCGACCTGAGGAGTTCCTCTTTCGGTATCCTATCATTTTGCCTTTTCATACTGTTCATGGGGTTCTCAAGGCAAGAATGCTGAAGAATACACATCCCAAGGATTGTCAATAAACAGACAGCCCAGGCAGCTATGGGTAGGGGTGGAGGGAAACCTATTTTTGCCCCAGGCACTTTCGCTGCATTTGAACTGGTTCATGTTCACATATGGGCTTCCCTGGTGGCTCAGATGGTAAAGAGTCTGCCCGCAATGCAGGAGACCCCAGTTCAATCAGGAAGATTCCCTAGAGAAGGGAATGGTAACTCACTCGAGTATTCTTGGCTAGAGAATTCCGTGGACAGAGGAGCCTGGAGGGCTACAGTCCATGAGGTCACAGAGTTGTATACAACTGAGAAATTAACAATTCACTCTATGTTCATATATAACATTTTATGTGATATCTTAGTTAAAAATGTTTAATTAGCATGGCAACCTGACTCTGTGTCAGGCTCATCATCTCCAAAGTGGGACTCGGCCTGCTCTAGATAATGCATCTGACCTCAGCCCTTTCCAAATGCAGTGCTCCAGAATTGTGTTCAGAAGGGACAGCACAGTCTAAGTCCGGCAGAGGCACACAGATTCAACTCAGCAAGATGCAGCCTCCCACTCACCCACCCCCTCCCTCGAGTCCAAAGAGACGAGTTATCAGATGTAACGGCAGAGGCTTCACACTTGGCATACGTTAGTATTTGAGAGCCCTGCTATTGTACGCCGCTGGTCACTGTGGACTCAGCTTTTTCAGAATCTCTAGGTCTCAGTTCCTTTTCTTTTGCTGCTGCTGTTGCAGGAGCAGAGCTGGGTCCTTCCTTTTCCAGCCTGTTTCTCGCCTCCTTTCCCCTCCAATCCAATCAGCACATTGATGATGCTATGACTTTCAGGGTTGGGCCAGGTCCATTGCTCCCCTGGTCACATACCCTGTCACCACCACCCCTAACTCAGCATAGACTCCTCATTCTGACCTTTAGGGCCTTGAAACCCTAATTTGTCCCTCCTTTGTCAAGTTGTGTCACACTCCTGCCCTCCAGATGCCTACCCTGAGTGGACTGGAAATTCCAGTCCCTCACACAGCCCGGAGACGGCCCACACCTACTCCTTTCCTTTGTGATCTTTCCCCATCTTTCTTCAAGGACCCATAAAGCAATTCTAATATTCCAGTGATTTCAAAACTTCCCTCTGTTGAGGATTTGGCATGTTTGAGTGCAATTACAATGCAAACCGTAATCACAGCTGACTTGTAGTCAGTGCCCACTACATCCTCTGTTATCCTCTCAGCAGTTGCCTCAGAGGAAGACTCATGAGCAAGACTGTGGAGAGAGGACATTAGGCTCCCAGCCTGGTCTCACTGCTAAGCTGTGTGACCACAGCCAAGTTATTTGACCCCTCTGTGTCTCAATTTCTTCATCTTTCAATGGAGATACTGAGACTTCTGTTACTGAGAGTGTTACAGGAAATAAAGCATTAACACACATGACTGGGGTCTGGCACATGGTTGGAGCTCAAAGAATCATCTTTAACTATTAGCAGTATTTTATACCTGAGAGATCAGAAGCACAGAGAGGAAAAGTGATCTGCCTTGGGTCACACAACTGGAAAGTGTAGGGGACAGGATTTAGGCACACAAAGCCCTCTCAGTGAGCACTGAGAGGATGCCAGCCTTGCCACACAGCACAGAGTGACTGGCAGAGGGGCATCCAGAGCGGTTGCCATGGCTTCCATTCAACAGACTCACAGTGGTCAGGTTAGAAGGGAAGAGGGAGATGGTCAGTGAGGGCCATGGCCAGAGGTCCCCCCATGTCATGGTGGGCCTGGGTCAGCACAAGGTGACCCTGCAGACCTTCTACAAGCAGAAGCTTGAGTGGAAATGACATTTGACTCTCCATGGCCATCACTTTGCCCTGTGTTCTAACAGGACTAGAAAGTTCAAATGGAGTAAGATTATAGAAAGCAGGGAAGGCCAGAATGAGATTTGAAGTTTGTTTCCTGAGCAGCAAGGGGCTGGGACCTGACAGAGGATTGTGACCACAGGAAGACAGCCTGGTCTCTGCTAAGGAACCTAGCCCTCCCCAAATGACCAGGCACGGTGCTCTGCCAAAAGCCAACAGTTCCTGCTTCTCTACCAGAGCACCTCTCAAGTGTTGTCATGTTTACAGACCCCAGGCCAGCTGGCAAAGGAAGGAATTAGTCAGAGAGTGGATGTGAATTATCAGGGTCTAAGAGCTCCTCACCAGCAGTGGGAAAAAGAAAAGGAAATTCTTGAACTAACAATTTATTGGTATTTTACAAAAACAACTTTAAGATTACAACAAATTAACTGTAAGAATTAGAAAAGAATAATACCATAATTAACCAATAATAATATGTGTCTCACAAGGAGAGAATAGAATTTAAGCTATTTGATCACTGTTAATATTGTGACATAATGAAATTAAAAGTTTAGGATTTAATGCTATGAATTTATCTCATGGATGTTGTTATTCAGTCGCTCAGTTGTGTTCTACTCTTTGCAACCCCATGGACTGTAGCACATCAAGCTTCCCTGTCCTTCACCATCTCCCAGAGTTTGCACAAACTCATATTCATTGAGTTGATGATGCCATCCAACCATTTCATCCTCTGTCATCCCCTCTTCCTCCTCCCCTCAATCTTTCCCAGCACCAGGATCTTTGCTAATGAGTTGGATCTTTGCATCAGGTGGCCAAAGTATTGGAGCTTCAGCATCGGTCCTTGGATGTAGTCACAGTAGTATTTCAAGTAAGTGTATTGCAATATTTGCCATGTGTAAAAGAGAAAAAAAGAAAAAAAAGGACAAATTGGAAGCCCATAAAGCCCATCATGGAGTACCACATAGCTATAAAATTGAAGAAAATTTGAATATGCAAACATTTGCACACACGTTTTCATAGGTATATTTTTATATCCACACAAAAATCCCAGAAGGAACTGTTAAGAGTGGTGGTTTTGTGAGGGTGACTGGTTTTCTCAGGAGTCTTATTTTCCACTAGATACTCTTTGTCCCATTTGAACTTATTATTTGCATGCATAGATAACATTCTAAAGGTAAAGTAAAGGTGAGGAAGTGGGTGGTAGTTCTGATAGAGATTCCTGGGTGATCACCCTACCTCTTTTCTGACCTCTGTGAGCACACAGTCATGATATATCCCTGCCTTCCTACAGTCAGGTGTGGAAGTGATGTGAGCCAGACTCCCCCTCCCCAACATGCAGATGCTCGTGATGCTCCCACTACCAGCTTGATGCAGGCAGGGATCAAGGTGACTTGGAAGCCAGGTATGGAGGGGAAGAAACACCTGCCCAGCATGACATGTGGCCCCAACTTTATGTAAATAAGAAACAAATTCTACTAAGGATACTTCTAGACTTTTGAGACTGATCTGTCACAGTAAAATAATTAGCTTAATCAAAACTGAAGATTTTACATTGAATTGGAGTACTTTACAAACCTAAAATATGTGACCTTGGCTTGCTGATAGAGAAAATAGAAGACCCATATATTGCAGTGGCAGAAAATTTGATGAAACTGCTGGCTTTCCACAACTTAGAAGGCAAGTCGAATTGTTGGCGAGCCCATGGCAAGTGCATGCCTGCTAAGTCACTTCAGTCATGTCAACTCTTTATGACCCTATGGATTGCAGCCCACTAAGCTCCCCTGTCCATGAGATTTTCCAGGCAAGAATACTGAAGTGGGTTGCCATGCCCTCCTCCAGGTGATCTTCCTGACCCAGGGACCAAACCCAAGTCTCTTACGTCTCCTGCACTGGTAGATGGGTTCTTGAACACTAGAACCACCCACCTGGGAAGCCCTGCTCTAAGTGAGGGTATAGGAAATAAACTATGTTGCTTTTACTTTCTGCTTTTAGCAAAATGCTATAAAGAATGTATAAGCTCTGGGTAGAATTGGTATGTTTACAAACAAAAATGAGAGGGAATAAAGAAAATTCAGAAATTTGGGGACTTAAACTTTTAGAATATGGGTTCTATGACACCAAAAATTAAAGATAAGATTGAGAGAAATTTGCTAAGGAATGTATTCCTTCACCTTATTTCTAAGGCAAAGATCAGATATATGCAGCAGATATATCAGATATATCCATGTCCTGTGTTTCTGACAAACTCAAGGTTAAGTGAGCAAGACAGGGTGTGAGGAAGTAAAACAAAAACCAAATCTGGGTTGGGACTATGCATAGGAAAGAATTTTGTTCATGTTTTGAGGCACATAGAACTGACTAGAGACAAATAGATAAGAGATCTACTAAGTTGTAAGATTTATGTTGCCAAAGAGATCATGAACCCAGCCTAAAGAGCAACTTTTCAATGTTGGAGCCTTAGAAGAGCTCTTGCTATGGTTTTATTATGTCCCTTGTCCATCACTGGATATCTAAAGGGTCTGAAAGGGAAGCAGATAGATTGTTGATTGTTAATTGTAGATTGTTAATCTGCAGGTGGCTGGGATGCAGGGATACCACACTCCAGATCTGATGGAGGGCACTGGGCATCCTTCTCTCCTGGGAGTTGGATATAGCAATGGGACAGCCCAGAGAAATTATTTTTCCTAAAAGAAAATCACATTGACTTTGTCTTCAAAGGTGGAATGCTACCAGAGGGTAGACTGCTGCAGAATTCTGTCTACTCATCTAATTCATGTCTTTATTTTCATGGGCCTGGATTAGACAAAATTCTCCCGTTTCCCTTGAAGGGAGGACAGCCATGTGACTAAGTTCTAGCCAGTGGGATGCAAGCAGCCACTATCTGCTCAAAAAAAAACCACCTGATTCTCCAAATTTGCATCTTGATGGGAAGGAGTACAGTGGCATTGGAAATTGTACATTGATGAAGAAAATGTAGGAAAGAAGCTTTGCTGTTGGGGGAGAGCTGCATGCTGATCATGAGCACCTGTGTGGGGTTTCGTGTTGGCCACACATGAGCTTCCACTGGGTTCAGCCACTAGGTTCAGGGATCTGCATGTTATAGCAGCTCATGCTACCTGATACCAGCATAGATGTGCTGATAAGAAGAGTATGGAATAGTGCACACAGTAGGACCCTACTTTATAATTTTTAAAAGCACAAATGTGGAGATTCCTTTAAAAACTAGGAATAAATCTACCATATGACCCAGCAATCCCACTGCTGGACATATACCCTGAGAAGACCACAACTCAAAAATATACACATATTCCTATATTCATTGCATCACTATTTACAAGAGCCAGGACATGGAACCAACCTAGGTGTCATCAGCAGATGAATGGATAAAGAAGATGTAGTACATTATGCCATGGAATATTACTCAACCATACAAAAGAACAAATTTGAGTCAGTTCTAGTGAGGTGGATGAACCTAGAGCAGGTTATACAGAGTGAAGTAATTCAGAAAGAGAAAAACAAATACTGTATACTAATGTATGTATATGGAATCTAGAAAAAAGTATTGATGAACCTATTTTCAGGGAAGGAAGCAGATTTAGAAAACAGACTTGTGGACACAGTGGGGGAAAGAGAAAGTGGTAAGAATGGAGAAAGTAGTATCTACATATACCCACTAAAATGTGGAAAATAGCTGGTGAGAAGTTGCTATATAACACAGGGAGCCCAGCCTGGAGCGCTGTGATGACCTGGAGGGGAGGGATGGGAGGAAGGGCGGGAGACTCAAGAATGGTAGGATATGCATATAATTATGGCTGATTAGTATTGTTGTATGGCAGAAACGGACATAACATGGTAAAGCAATTTTCCTCCAATTAAAAAATACACTTAAAAAAAGCACAAGTGGGACAGGTGAGGCATTGCTGGGCTGGCCACTTCCACACTTCTTCTTTCCTGCCCAGCCAGCATCTGTGATGACTGCCACTTTCCAGCCCTACCTGAGTGTGGAGGAGGCCACACTGCAGGCTGCCCTCTGCTTAGAGGATTTCTCCTCCCAGATAGTGGAACAACACAACAGGCCAGAAGTAGAAGTCAGAAGTAGCAAAGAGCTCATTCTACAACCCATGACCATCAGCAGGATTGAGAAGGAAAAGATTCTGATGGAATCCTCCATCAACTCTGTCAGGGTCAGCATTGCTGTGAAGCAGAGAAGATGCTATGTCACAAGTTCATGTGCTTCATCCTGATGTGAGCAGAAAGCTTCTTTATCCTCTGAAGGAAACCAGTGGAGGGGTATGACATCAGGTCTCTGTTCACCAGCTTCCACACAGAGCAGATGTATTTGTGGACTTTATGATCCCCTTCGTGGAAGAAACTGACAAGGAGATCAGTGAGATGAAGCCATTGGTCAATGCCCGTGAGTGCTTTGTGGCAGAGGAGTTCCTCAAGAATGTTTAAACCACCTGACTGGATCTCATGGCCTCCCCCTCAGACTCCCCCATATCTCTGCGAAGACATCTTAGAGTTAACTTCCCAGAGCGGCGGAGGTGGCAGTAGCAGAGGGGAGCTGGGTCGGGGTGGGCATTAGATGCAGGAGGTGGGTGTTGTGCTTGCTCGCTGGGCCACAAAGCAGCAGTGGACCTACCCCAAGGCCACATGTGCCTGGTCAGGCTTGCTTCTGATGTCCTGAGCCAGGACAGATTTTTTTCTTAACACCTTGAAACATAAAACTCTGTGCTTGTAGGAGACTGCAACCTTTTTGTCTTTTTTTTTTTTTTTTTTTAAAGAAACAAATGATCTGCACCTCCAGTGACTGTGACTGGCCCCAGTGATTGTACCTTATTGGTCGCTGTGGGTCTGGGAGGGCCTGGAGCCAGAAGGAGACTTCTGTTCCTCCCCAGAGCCACCAAAGGTGGGGACAGAGGGAGGTTTCAGATTTGTGTTCCTCTCCCTTATCCTCCTGTTTCCTTGGGCCCAGTAGAAGTGGTAGGGACCCTCTGCCTGCTTCCTGAGCTCTGCCTGCAGTTGGCCACCCAGCACCGGCTGGGGACAGAGGCTGAACTCATGGCCTCCAGCCACGTCTATGAGCTGGGACCTAAAAGCTAGGCTGTTTTTGGCCCCAGGGGCTGCTTTGTGCCCTCCCAGTTGCAAGAGGGCCACGGTTTCACCTTTTCTGTCAGCAGTGCCTGTGCTAGAAGTGGAGAGGTGAGTCCTCCAAAGCGTCCCCGCCAGGGCCTCCTGCCTGCCCTGGTTCCTCTTCTCCCACGCTCACTCTTTCTTTTCCTATTCTGGTGGATCCTCCCTCCCCTTGTTAAAGTCTCTTTTTGCCCCTCCGGGGCTTCAAGAATAATTAAAAAAAAAAAAAAGCACAAGTATGTGACAGATGTTTTTCTGGAAGAAACTGTGGACAGTGGGGATAGAGGCTTTCTGTTATGAGTAGACAGGAGATCTTTACTTTTCCTTTTGTGATCTACATCAGCTTGACATTTTAAATATGTACCTATACAGATTCCATAAAAATTATAAAAATATGCTTCTTTCTGAGACATAATCTTTTGCATATTTGAAACATTTATAAGAAATATTGGGCATTATTTGTGCTGTTTCCATAGAAATGAGGATTAATGAAAAAGATGTAAAGAGAAACTTGTGAACTCAGTGTGAATTTATTTCTTGGGAACAGAAATGTTTTGCCCCACAAAGAGCTGTGTGCTGTCAGCCAAAGGGGAGGGATGCATATCAAGGAGCCTAAGAGGATTTCTCACACTGAGGAGGACATTAGACAAAGCAGTGTCTCGCAGCTTGTTTCATTGAATGGTAATAGTTACTGACAGCCTGTTTCATAAAACTGAGGGAGCTTTTCAAGATCTGAAGCAGAATCCTGGGTACCCCCAGCACCTGTGGTGCCTCCCGACGGCCCCAGGAATAGAGGGATCCGTATCTTGTGGCACCAGTAACCCTTAACCGTGCCCTGCCACTGTTCACAGACAACCAGCTCTGTCATCCAAGTTCACAGCCTTCACCAGCTGGCAGCATGTAACGGTCTGTAAAGGGCCCGACTCATGATTCTCATCAATGGTCATGACTGCAGGCTCTCCACTCTCAGCCCCAGGTTCCCTAGCACCCTCCTCTTCTGCAGCCTCCAGGGGCAGGACCAGGACCCAGGAGCTGGCCTGGGAGGGCAGCACAGGAGGGCAGCCAGCACTGAAGAGAGGGTGGCAGGGATGAGCTGTGTCCACATGGCAGCAGAATGTAAAGGCCAGGTTTGGATTCTCTTGATAAGCACAGGCCACTTTAAGACAGTGATGGGGCAGAAAAGCATTTAGCCCTGGAATTGGGATAATGAAAGAAGAAATTCTGGGTTTCCCTGTAACTGGAACACTAACAGGTCACTAATTCCCAGGAAATGGAATTTATACACAGCCCTCAACTGTATATCCTGCTTAATTTTTTGTATACAAGAATGATTCAGTGATATATGGGTTAAACATAGCAATTTATTCATTCATTCCAAATGCATTTTTAGGAGGTGGCTACCTCCT
This sequence comes from Muntiacus reevesi, assembly GCF_963930625.1. Lineage (NCBI taxonomy): Eukaryota > Metazoa > Chordata > Mammalia > Artiodactyla > Cervidae > Muntiacus > Muntiacus reevesi. The sequence goes on from NC_089251.1 coordinate 266,674,877, forward strand.
ATGTACCAAAGATAACACTGTTGTTGTTCAGTCACTAAGTCATGTCTGATGCTTTGCAACCCCATGAACTGCAGCATGCCAGGCTTCTCTGGTATCGTCCACCATCTGATGGCAGAGAAAGGAACTATTCCCAGTGACATCCAGAGTTCTGAGATAGCCCTGAGGACTGAACTCCCTGTGTTATACAACAACTTCTCTCCAGCTGTCTATGTTGCACGGTAGTGATATATGTTAATGCTACCTTCTCCATTCATCACACTCTTTCCTGCCCCCACTGTGTCCACAAGTCCATGCTCTACATCTGTGTATCCATTTCTTCCCTGCAAATGGGTTCATCAATACCATTTTCCTAGATTCCATATATATACACTAATATGCAATATTTGTTTTTCTCTTTCTCACTTACTTCACTTTGTATAATAGGCTCTAGATTGAGGGTCCTGAAGGCTACACCTGATCTCACTGAATCCCAATGTCAGTGACATGGGCTTCATGTACTAGAACCTATCAAGGAATAACAATGGGGTTTCTGGACCCCACAGACCACACAACTATTGCACCTCATTTTTGAGGGCCATGATGGACACACCAGATAGTCAGGACCATACATAGGGGTACCTTCTGCTAGTATCTCCATGATGCACTGGATTCTGTCCTGAATCAATTTACAGGCTCACTGAGGAGAAAAGATTAATTGAGATGAAGAAGTTAGAAGGAAAGTGCCTCAGAAAGCATAGAATTGACTGTAATAATGGTCCCATCGGCACTGAGCCAAAAATAGAGTTGCATGAAAGAATGAGTGAGGGGACAATGACATGTAGAGCTGTGGGTGATCCCGTTTCTCAGCGACAGGAAGCATGGGGGCAGCATGCCTGATACAAGCGATGTCAGATACTGGCTGCACACAGGGATCACTGTCAGTGAAGGACACTGGGTACCCCTCCTAATGACTGGGCCTTAAGAGAAGATATGTAGTGAAAGAAAAGGATCACCACCCTTGGGACTGCCTCAAATAACCAGCATCACAAACGTTCCATTATCTAGTGTCATTGGTGTTTGCGGAACTCTGGAAATTTGCCTCATCTTTACATTTTCATCTAAATATGTGGTAGGGATAGACACAGGTGTGCTTTGAATTAACGTGAAAGAGATCTTTTTTCACTTGCTTGTTTCAAGGACAGTGTTTGTTGGTTTTATTTGGAGACTATTGGGGAAAGTTTTAAAATGCTATCACATAACATAGAGACCCTTTCATAAGAAATTCCTCTCCTGTGGGAACTGTGTAAGAGTTTAAAACAAAAGAACATCTGACACATCTTAATTAAATGTAGCCCTTAGTTAGGTCATTATGCCAGCAGATGTATTTTGCAGCTGCTGAAGAAAGGAAACGAGCCTTTATGTTCCTCACACAAGAGACAAGACTAACTGAGATGAAGAAGTTAGAAAAAAAAGTGCCCCAGAAAACATGGAATTGACTGCAACTGAGGGAGAAGCATTTCTTCCTGGAGAGGCTAGTGTATGATTTGAACCCAACTGTCTTTTTTCTTTGTCTCTTCTCTTTTTCCTTTGACATGCCTGTCAATGGCCATTTGGGCCCTCGTGTCAAGTTATAGAATACGTATTAGGGAGAAATGCTTTCAAACCAGCAGTGCACATAAGACAAATGACTTTTCCTCTGATGCCTCCAATACTATTGAATTATGATGTTTTCTACAAAATAACCCAGCAGTCTATTGGGACTCCGGGTGAGTTGGAGCTGTCCATCCACTCATGTTGCCAACAGCCAGCCTGCTCTACAGCTGCCATTGGCCTCCCGTCATTTCCTGAGAGCAGGTGAGAGAGCTGCATGTGTACATGACTGACCCTTCCAGACACATGTCTCCACCCGGGGACAAGACAGGGGAGCATACCCTTCGTTGCTTATTCATCATGGCAAGTGTCAATGCAGGGAGATGGCTTGTCAAGCTAAGGAAGCATTTTGGCTCATTTTGTAATGTGGAGGATGCACCAAGCCACTCAAATTAGCACAAAACATCCTGAGAGATCAGCCCTATTAACACATTTATATGCTGTATTTGTCCCATTGTGCTCAAGAATCAATACTGCATCGATTCACTCTTAATTGTCCTCTAAAAGTTCCATGTGTGCCAGGCCTGTCTTTGTTCTTCAGATGACAGCTTCAAAGGAGACAGGACCACTTGTTTCACCTTTCCTGGCTCTTGGGCACTATGTGGCAGATGGTGTGCTTTAGTAGAAAGAACACTGGATGAGGGCTGGACAGACCTGAATTTGCATCATATTTTGCAAAACTATTTCTGCTTTCCAAGTCTCCATTTCCTTATCTGCAAAGTAAGAATACTACCATCTGACCCTCAGTGTTGCTGGGATAATAAGCCAGTGAACAAACACAGAGCACTTCCACACAGTACGTCAGGGTTTTTCCACAATCAAGGAACACAACTTCTTGGTTTCTTGACAGATATATCCCCCATGTAGCTAGAGATATCACACAAAGTGACCAGGTCCAGAAAAAGGCATATGTCCCAATATGTGTGTTTTATCACTGTGTGAACCCTGGGTTAGTCCTACTTCATTGCATGGTTCCTAAATTCACCTTTAGGATCGCCTGGGAGATTTTACAAACTATAATATCCCATCCCTAGAGAGACTCCAATCTAGGAGGCCCAGGATAGGTAGTGAGCTTGCTGGAGGCTGTGTCCCTGCCTGGAACATAAAACTACCTCAAGCCCTACAGGACTGAGTTCGCAGTGTGACCTTCAGGTTCCCCTTTCCCTCCCAGCACAGTCCTGAGCACCAGGCCCTGAGGTCTGATTGGGGTAGGCAGGGCTGTGCAAGGATGCAGAGAAAGGGAAAGAAAGAAAACTCCCCCCCCGCCCCCAATCTGAGTGACAGCCCTTACTAGTCTCCTGGGGGTCAGTCTCTTCAACTCAGACCCATCTGCTTGCTGCTGCCAGATGGATCTTTCTGATACACAAAAATAATCACTTCCATTACCAGCTTAAAATTCCTCCCTGATTGTTGGCTTAATGATAGTGACAATAGGTAATTTTACCTATTCCTCATCACAGAAGGGAAATCCAGAGCACAAAGATGCTCAGCCACACACAGCCAGAAAGTGGGGCAGAACCAGAAGCATCTCTCCAGGGCCCCTGCCATCGTGTTCTTCTTGGAGCACTGTGGCTGAGCCCTGCTCAAGGGCCTGCCCCAGTCTGTCATTCCTGTCCCATCAGGGGCCACCTGTGCCCCACACTGGTCACTTCCTCTCCCTGCCCTGAAGTCCAGACTGCCCTAGGGAGACTAGTTGCCTCTCTTCTGTTCTCTGAAATAATGAATTTTACACTTCAGGTGAGTCATCCTTGCCTCCCTTTCCCCACTGGGCACTCCCCAGTGATAGAGAAAATTGCCCAGACTTGGTACTAGCCTAGCATAGAGGAGGTTTTCTCTTGGTTTGAAGAATGAGTGAGTGAATGAAAGGCCTGTGAATGCCAACAGTACAGACGGAGGGAGATGGGGAGCATCAGAGCACAGAAACTCCTAGTCATGGCAAGAGCTAATGTGAAATCTGTGTCTCTCAAAATTTCCTAGGCACCATCCTCAGTATTATCCAAAAAAAAAAAAAAAAGGCTTTTATTTCATTGCAAAGAAATTCCACCAAGTGCCAGAAATATCTGAGAGTGAGTTATGATCCTAACACACATATTTGCTGGGTTTTGTTTGCAAGAAAGCTTGACATGCAAATGAAAGAAAATCCTAAGTGGTCAATTTTTCACCAATAATTTTATTTGGCCATCAGGTAAACATAGGCTGCATTAGACATCTCTGTGAGACTTCCTTTAAAATTATCAAAAACATCTTCTCTCTGACATTTACTACCCATCCTGCAACAGTTTGTTGTATAATATATAACAGTAGCAACAGCAAACATAAGCAAATAATAAGCAAAAATTAAATGGAATGTGAGAAATTGTCTGCAAATCATCCGATAGAAGTTTATATCCAAAATGTATTTTAAAATTCATACAGTTCAAAGACAAAAAAAATTAAACAACCCAATTTTAAAATGAACACCCGTGGCTGATTCATGTCAATGTATGGCAAACGCCACTATAATATTGTAAAGTAACTAGTCTCCAATTAAAATAAATTAATTTTTAAAAAATGAACAGAATATTTAAATAAACATTTTCCCAAAGAAGACATACAAATAGTCGAAAGCTATATGAAAAGATGCTCAACACGACTAATCATCAGAGAAATGTAAATAGAAACCACAATGCAACATCACCTCACACTTACCAGGAAGACTGTATTCAAAAGGGCAAGAGACAAATATTGGCAAGATGAAATATAACTTGTGCACTGTTGATAGAACATAAATTACTATAACTACTAGGTAAAACAGTATGGAGATTTCTCAAAAAATTCAGAGAGCTACTATACGTTGGTATATTGTTGTTCAGTCACTAAGTCATGTCCAACTCTTTGCTACCCCATGAGCTGCAACACACCAGGCTTCCCTGTCCTTCACCTTCTCCCAGATTGTGCTCAAATTCATGTAAATATCTGCTGAGTCAGTGATGTTATCTAGCTGTCTCATCCTTAGCCAAACCCTTTTCCTTTTGCCATCAATCTTTCCCTGCATCAGGGTCTCTTCCAATGAGTCAGCTCTTCACATCAGGTGGTCAAAGTATTGGAGATTCAGCTTCAGCATCAGCCCTTCCAAAGAATATTCAGAATAGATTTCCTTTAGGATTGACTGGTTTGATCTCTGCTGTCCAAGGGACTCTCAAGAATCTTCTCCAGCACCACAATTCAAAAGCATCAATTCTTCATCCCTCAGCCTTCTATATGGTCCAACTCTCACATGTGTACATGTACATCTGTTTTTCCCGTAGTCATCTTTACATGACTACTGGAAAAACCATAGATTTGACTATACTTCCTTTGTCGGCAAAATGATGTCTCTGTTTTTTAACATGCTATCTAGGTTTGTCATAGCTTTTCTTCTAAGGAGCAAGCGTCTTTTAATTTCATGGCTGCAGTCACTGTCCACAGTGATTCTGGAGCCCAAGAAAATAAAATCTGCTACTGTGTCCATATTTCCCCCATCTATTTGCCATGAAGTGATGTGACTGGGTGCCATGATTTTAGTTTTTTGAATGTTGAGTTTTAAACCAGGTATTTAACTCTACTCTTTCAACCCCATCAAGAGGCTCTTTAGTTCCTCTTCACATTCTGCCATTACAGTGAGATTATCTGCATATTAAAGGTTGTTGATATTTCTCTCAGCAGTCTTGATTCCAGCTTGTGATTCATTCAGCCCAACATTTTGCATAATGTACTTTACATATAAGTTAAATCAGTAGGGTGACAATATATAGCCTTGACATACTCCTTCCCCAATTTTGAACTAGTCTGTTGTTCCATGTACAGTTCTAACTATTGCTTCTTGACCTGCATACAGATTTCTCAGGAAGCAGGTAAGGTGGTCTGATATTCCAGTCTCTTTAGGAATTCTCCAGTTTCTTGTGATCCACAGAGTCAAAAGCTTTATTATAGTCAATAAAGCAGAAGTAGATGATTTTTTGGAATCCCCTTGCTTTTTCTATGATCCAGTGGAAGTTGACAATTTGATCTCTGGTTCCTCTGCCTTTTCTAAATCCAATTTGTACATTTGAAAGTTATCAGTTAATGTACTGTTGAAGCCTAACATGAAGGATTTTGAGTATTACCTTGCTAGCATGTGAAATGAGTGCAATTGTACATTAGTTTGGACATTCTTTAGCATTTCTTTTCTTTGGGACTGAAATGAAAACTGACATTTTCCAGTGTAGTGATCATTATTGAGTTTTCCAAATTTGCCATCATATTGAGTGCAGCACTTTAACAGCATCATCTTTTAGGATTTGAAATAGTTCAGTTGGAATTCCATCACCTCCAGTAGCTTTGTTCATAGTAATGCTTCCCAAGTCCCACCTGACCACACACTCCAGGATGTCTGACTCCAGGTGAGTGATCATATCTGGGTCATTAAGTTCTTTTTTGTATAGTTCTGTGTATTCTTGCCAGCTCTTCTTAATCTCTTCTGCTTCTGTTAGGTTCTTGCCATTTCTCCTTTATTATGCCCATCTTGGCATGAAATATTCCTTTGTTACCTCAAATTTTCTCAAAGAGATCTTGTCTTTCCCATTCTGTTGTTTTCCTCTACGTCTTTGTGTTGCTCAGTTGAGAAGGCTTTCTTATCTTTCCTTGCTATACTCTGGAACTCTGCATTCAGATGGTTATATCTTCACTTTCTCTTTTGCCTTCTGCTTCTCCTCTTTTCTCAGCTATTTGTAAGACCTCCTCAGACAACCACTTTGCCTTCTTGAATTTCTTTTTCTTCGGATGGTTTTGGTCACCTCCTCCAATAACGAATCTCTGTCCGTAGTTCTTCAGGCACCCTGTCTACTAGTTCTAATCCTTTGAATCAATTCATCACATCTACTCTACACACATCTAATCATAAGGGATTTGATTTATGTCACACCTGAATGGCCTAGAGGTTTTCCATACTTTCTTCAGTTTAAACTTGAATTTTGCAGTAAGGAGCTCATGATCTGAGTCACAGTCAGCTCCAGGTCTTGTTTTTGCTGACTATGTAAACTATCTTCATCTTCAGCTGCAAAGAATATCAATTCAGTTCAGTCGCTCAGCTGTGTCCAGCTCATGGCCTGCAGCACGCCAGGCCTCCCTGTCCATCACCAACTCCTAGAGTCATTGAGTCAGTGATGCCATCCAAAATCTCATCCTCTGTCATCCCCTTCTCCTCCCACCTTCAATCTTTCCCAGCATCAGGGTCTTTTCAAATGAGTCAGTTCTTCGTATCAGGTGGCCAAAATATTGGAGTTTCAGCTTCAGTATCAGTCCTTCCAATGAATATTCAGGGCTGATTTCCTTTAGTATGGACTGGTTGGATGTCCTTGCTGTCCAAGGGACTCTCAAAAGTATTCTCCAACACCACAGTTCATGAACATCAATTCTTTAGTGCTCAGTTTTCTTTATAGTCCAACTCTCACATCCATACATAACTACTGGGAAAACCATACTTTTGACTAGATGGACCTTTGTTGGTATCTGATTTCAGGTGGTCAGTATTGACCATCTCATGATGTCCATGTGTAGAGTCATCTTCTGTGTTGTTGGAAGAGGCTGTTTGCTGTGACCAGTGTGTCCTCTTGGCAAAACTCTGTTAGCTTTTGCCCTGATTCATTTTTGTATTCCAATCCCCTGTGATGAAATGGACATTGTTTTTGGTGTTAATTCTAGAAGGTCTTATAGGTTTTCATAGAACCATTCAACTTCAGTTTCTTTGGCATTGGAGGTCAGGGCATAGTCTTAGATTGCTCTGATATTGAAGGGTTTGCCCTGGAAACAAACCAAGATCATTCTGTCATTTTTGAGATTCCACTTAAGTACTCAAGCACTGCATTTCAGACTCTTGTGTTGACTATGAGGGCTACTCTATCTCTTCTAAGGGACTGTTGCCCACAGTAGTAGATACAATGGTCATCTGAATTAAGTTCACCTGTTCTCATCCATTTTAGTTCACTGATTTCTAAAACGTTGATGTTCACTCTTGCCATGTCCTGCTTGACCATGTCCAATTTACATTGATTCATGGACCTCATAATTCAGGTTCCTATCCAATATTGTTCTTTACAGCATCAGACTTTAGTTTCACCACCAGGCACATCCACAACTGAGCATCATTTCTGCTTTGGGCCAGCCTCTTCATTCTTTCTGGAGATATTTCTCCACTCTTCCCCAATAGCATGTTGAACATCTACTGAGCTGGATGGCTCATCTGCCAGTGTCGTATCTTTTTGCCTTTCATACTGTTCGTGATGTTCTTGAGGCAAAAATACTGAAGTGTTTTGCCATTCCCTTCTCCATTTGGGTATATATCCAAAGGAAATAGAAACCTTTCTCAAATATAGTCACCCTCATGTTTAATGCAGCATTATCCACATTAGCCAAGACATAGAAACATCCTACTTATCCACTGGTGAATGAACAGATAAAGAAAATGTGGTGACTGTGTGAGCACAAAGAACTGATGTTTTTGATTGTGGTGCTGGAGAAGACTCTTGAGCATCCCTTGGACTACAAGGATTAAACCAGTCAGTCCTAAAGGAAATCAACTCAATGGACATGGATTTGAGCAAACTCCAGGAGAGTGGTGTGCTGCAATCCGTGGGTTCTTAAAGAGTCACACATGACTTAGTGACTAAACAACAACAGCAAATATATATATTCAACTGCGTGAAAAGTAGGAATTCTATCTTTTGTAACAATGTGTGTGTGTGGATCTTGAATGTATTATGCTAAGTGAAATAAGGCAGACAAAGACTTTATGTTCTCCTTTATATGCGTGTGTCTAAAAATATTTGATGTCATGGAAAAGAAGAGTATAATTGTGGCTGTCAGGGCCTGATAGGGGAAATATGGTGATGTTGGTCAAAGGGTAAAAACTTCTATATATAGAATGAATTTATTCTGGTAATAAAATGAGTATACAGCATCATAAATATAATTAACAATACAGTATTATATACTTGAACTACCCAGGTGGCAATAGTAGTAAAGAATTTGTTTGCCAATGCAGGAGATAGAAGAGATGCAGGTCCAATCCCTGGGTCGGTAAGATCCCCTGAAGGAGGGCGTGGCAACCCACTCCAGTATTCCTGCCTAGAGAATCCCAAGAACAGAGGAGCCTGGCAGGCTAAAGTCCACAGGACCACAAAAAGTTGGACACGACTGAAGTGACTTAACGCTCATTATATACTTGAAATGTTGAAAGTATAGATCTTTAATGTCATCACCATAAAAATATGGCAAGTATGTGATGAAACAAGGTGTTAACTTACCTTGTTGTGGTAATTATTTTACTATATATACATACATGAAATTGCTACAGTTTACACCTTATGCTTACACATATGTCGATATAATATTGCAATCATTTGGGAAAAAAATCTGTTTCTCTGGACTTGAGGGAGCTAGCTATATTTAACTGCTTAAGATAAAAACATTATGCTTTTTATTTTTTTCTAATTATCAGATGCATTCTAGAAAAACAAGCTTATATAATATAGCCTCTTTACTAATACTGTGTTTATATTTTAATACAAAATATGATCTGAGTAAATCATATCCCTATTAAAAAGTCATTCAGAAATGCTACTGTTAGTTGTCTTGGGTGTCATTCTTAATAAGAAGGTGCTGTACAAGGATGTACCAAAAATGTTATGAAAATAATCCACCAGGCATGTAAGATAATTACATGTTTGAAAACTCAAGAGGGAAACAAATGTATGTGTAAGACTTGGTTATTTACAAAGTCTTACTAATTAGCTTAGTAGGAAATCAACTATGCATTTATGCATCAGCAATAGTTTCTAATCTCAAATTGGAATTAAACCTCCTGGAAATAAGAAAGAGAGATGATATAAATTTGAATAATCTTTTAAAAAATCCATGGCCTATACACAGGGCTTCCCAGGTAGTGCTAGTGGTAAAAAAAAAAGAAAAAAAAAACTTGCCTGTCAATGCAGGAGACATAAAAGACACTTGTTTGATCCCTGGGTTGGGGAGATCCAGCAAGAAGTGGCAACCCACTCCAGAATTCTTGCTGGGAAAATCCCATGAACAGATGATCTTGGTGGGCTACAATCCACAGGGTCCCAAAGAGTCAGACACAACTGAAGCAACTGAGCATACAAAGGGTAAAAGCAATCTGGAAGCTTATCTCTGGGGAATCCTCGACACTGGGCTTACCAGAAAAATATATAAATCATCTGTTTTAAATTAGCTCAAAGAACTATAGGAAACCATATGTTAAAAATTAAAGTATGACATTGGTGTTTCACCAGACAGAGAATGTTGATAAAGAGAAAGAATTTAATAAAAAAGAATGATGTACAAACTCTGAAATTGAAAAGTACAATAACTGAAATGAAAATTTGATGAGGAGGGGCAAATAGCAGATTTTAATAGCCAAAAGAAAGAATTAGGGAATTTAGCAACAAGTCGGTTGATATTATAAAATCTGAAGAATTAAAAGGAAAATAATGAAGAAAAATTATGAGCCTCAAGGACCTGTGAAACATAATCAAGATTATCAGCAAATGTATATTGGGAGTCACAAAAGGAAAGAAATAGGCAAAATACTTGAAGAAGTAACAATCAGAAACTTTCCAAATGTAATGAAAAACATTAAGTCAAGAAAGCTAATGCAATCAAAATAGAATAAATTCAAGGATATCCATAGCTTATGTATATTACTATCAAAATTCAGTTCAGTTCTGTCCTTCAGTCATGTTCAACTCTTTACAGTCCCATGGACTACAGAATGCCAGGCTTCCCTGCCCATCACCAACTCCTGGAGCTTGCCCAAATCATGTCCATTGAGTCGGTGATGCCCTCCAACCATCTCATACTATCAAATTATGGGACATTAAAGTTGAAGAGAATCTTGAAAGAAGCAAGAGACAAATAATTTAGGTACAAGGACTCCTGAATAAGATAAACAAGTGTTTTTTTCATCAGAAATCATGAAAGTCAGAAGGCAATGAAATGAGATATTCAATGTAATTAAAGAAAAAGACTGTCAATTAAGAATTTTATATGCTTATGGTGTTAGGAAGTATTCTAACTTCACTCTTTTGCACATAGCTGTCCAGTTTTCCCAGTACCACTTATTGAAGAAGGTCTCTTTTCTCCATTGTATATTCTTGCCTCCTTTGCTAAAGATAAGGTACCCATAGATGTGGGTTACCTCCAGGATTTCTATTTTATTCCATTGATCTATATTTCTGTTTTTTTGTGCTAGTACCACACTTTCTTGATTAATGTAGCTTTGTAGTATAGTCTAAAATCAGGAAGTCTCATTCCTCCTGCTCCATTTTTCTTTCTCAAGATTGTTTTGGCTATTCAGAGTCTTGTGTTTCATACAAATTAATTTTTTTGTTATAATTTTGTAAAAATGCCATTGGTAAGTTGATAGTGATTGCATTGAATCTGTGGATTGCTTTGGGTAGTACAGTCATTTTCACTTTATTGATTCTTCTAATCCAAAAACATCCTCAGAATGAGAGAAAATAATTGCAAATGAAGAAAGTGACAAAGGATTATACTCCAAAATATACAAGCAGCTCGTGAAGCTTAATATCAGAAAAGCAAACTACCCAATAAAAAAGGGGGCGGGGAGCGGCAGAACACCTGAACAGACATTTCTCCAAAGAAGACATAGAGATGGCCAACAGTCACATGGAAATATGCTCAACATCACTTATTATTAGACAAATGCAAATCACTGGTCAGAATGACCATCATCAAAAAATCTACAAACAATAAATGCTGGAGAGGGTGTGAAGAAAAGGGAACCTACTAACACGGTTGATGGGGATGTAAATTGATACAACCACTATGGAGAACAGTGTGAAAGTGAAAGTCACTCAGTCGTGTCCAACTCTTTGCGACTCCATGGACTATACAGTCCATGGAATTCTCCAGGCCAGAATACTGGAGTAGGTAGCCTTTCCCTTCTCCAGGGGATCATCCCAGACATAGGGAGAACAGTATGGAGATTCCTTTATTCCTAAAACCAGAAATAAAACCACAGTATGACCCGGCAACCTTATTATTGGGTATATACCCTGAGAAAACCATAATGCAAAAAGACACATGTACCTCTATGTTCAATGCAGCAGTATTTACAACAGCTAGGACATGGAAGTAACCTGGATGTCCACTGACAGATGAATGAATAAAGAAGTTGTGGTACATATATACAACAGAATATAAACCATAAAAAGGAATGAATTTGAGTCCATTGAAATGAGGTGCATGAACCTATGCAGAGTCAACTAAGTCAGAAAGAGAAAAACAAATATCATATATTAACACACACACACACACACACATATGTAATCTAGAAAAATGGTACTGATTAACCTATTTGCAGGGCAAGAATACAGACACAGATGTAGAGAATGGACTGTGGACACAGCAGGGGAATGAGAGGGTGGAACAAATTAAGAGAGTAAGATTGATATATATATATATATATACACTACCATGTGTAAAATATTAACAGATAGCTAATGGAAAGCTTCTACGTAACACAGAGAGCTCAGCCTGGTGCTCTGTGATGACCTAGAGGGGTGGGATGGGAGGAAGGCTCAAGAGGGAGGGGATACATATATATACTTAGAACTGATTTACATTGATGTATGAAGAAACCAACAGAACATTGCAAAGTAATTATCCTCCAATTAAAAATAAATTTCAAAATATAGAAAGAAAAAGAAAAATAAATAACAAATTAAAGAAAATGCAGGATAATAAAAATAACCAGTACCATCATGACATAACTACAAATTTTGTTTATGGTCTTTCTTCCTCTTTCAGACACTTGTTAATCATTAATCCACATCTGCCCTGTGTACTTCCATCCACTGCTTCTCAGGAAATTAAGTCTTTCTTATATGGTTCGAGGAGGCTCCTTTAAGCTGTTACCTCTGACTCAGATCAACTGTCAGCACCACAGCAAAGGGAGCTCCAGCATTCAGGTGGTCAACTGGTCAACTCCCAGTTGACCACCTGGGTCCTGAGTCACCACCCTGATGTGCTCATACCTCATATTCTATAAACAGAAATATCTCTCTGGCCAAATACACCATGGGAAATGCAACTTTCAGGTCAATCCCACCTACATTACTTCTCCCCGATCATATATACTATGATTCTCCTATCACTATATGCTTCAGTTCAGTTCAGTTCAGTAGCTGAGTCATGTCCAACTCTTTGCAACCCCATGGACTGCAGCACACCAGGCTTCCCTGTTCATCACCATCTCCTGAAGTTTCCTCAAATTCATGTTAATCGAGTCAGTGATGCCATCCAACCATTGCATCCTCTGTCATCCCCGTCTCCTCCTGCCTTCAATCTTTCAATATTGGCAGCATCGGGGTCTTTTCTAATGAATCAGTTCTTCACATCAGGTGGCCAAAGTATTGGAGTTTCAGCTTCAGCATCAGTCCTTCCAATGAATGTTCAGGGCTGATTTCCTTTAGAATGGACTGGTTGCATCTCCTTGCAGTCTAAGGCACTCTCAAGAGTCTTCTCCAACACCACAGTTTGAAAGCATCAATTCTTTGGTGTCCCACTTTCTTTAAAGTCCTACTCTCACATCCATACATGATTACTAGCAAAACCATAGCTTTGACTAGATGAACCTTTTTTGGCAAAGTAGTGCCCCTGCTTTTTAATATGCTGTCTATGTTGGCCATAATTTTTCTTCACTATATGCTTAGGTGAGTACAACTCCTTTTCCTTGATAATCTCTCAAATAAGACTCAGATTTATCTTTCCGGAATAAATCTAACAAAAGTTCCATAGGGAGCCCCTCTTTTGGTGATTCCATTTCAATATGTCCATCCACAGATATCACAGGCTTGAGAGGGGCTGAAGGAGGAGGAGAGAAGGGGAAAGAGTCTTGAGTGCGTAATCCACCAAATAACTACTCATCCAACTGCATGAGTTAGAAAAGATTAGTTCACCTCCTCATCTGAAAAATTGGGTTGGAGAGGGTGGTTCAGAATAATGGGGCCTGTGTGGTTTGAAAAGCTTATTTAATGTTCCTTTAGAGGCAATATCAATTGCAATACCAATTGCCTCCAAAATAAATTGCACCAATACATACCAATTGCCTTGTAAATAAAATTACAAGACAATCCTAACAGATACACAGAGAAATCATGACTAAAAGGAGGAGAAATATTGGCCTAGACTATTTCTGAGACCTCTTACAGGGCAAACTTTCTTTGAGCCTAGCACCAGGGCAGGTTCTAGAATTGAGAATAACAGAGAAGGCCCTCATGCTGCCCTTTACTGAGGGCCTACCATACTGGACTTGAGACTAGATGTGTACAAGTATGAGCCTAAGTCCTAGTAAAATCTCTACAAATCATATGTCATCAATGCCTTAAGTCCTAGTAAAATCTCTACAAGGCATGTGTCACCAATGCCCTTTTACTGGGAAAGTGAAAAGTGCAAGAATTAGTCAATAAGTCATGTCCAACTCTTTGCGATCCCATTGACTGTAGCCTGCCAGGCTCCTCTGTCCATGTAATTCTCCAGACAGGAATTCTAGAATTGTTGCCATTTTCTTTTCCAAAGGATTATCCTGACCCAGGGATCGAACCCAGGTCTCCCACATTGCAGGCAGATTTTTTACCATCTGAGCCACTCTGGGGTGCATTATGTTTCAATGATTCAATTACAGCAAGTGGCTGTCCCAGGGCTTGAAGATTGATCTGTCCCACTCTAAGGTCTGAATTTTTCTCTTCTATCAACTCCCCACCACCAACAATGTAAGATACATGGACTAAGTTGGGTAAGGTGGACCTTTCCTGACGATTGGACACCATGGCCAATAATCTTTCTCATTCATGCTATTTCCCTTTCTGCCTCATGGATTTTTTAAATTACACAAACCAGTATACAGGTGGGAACTGAAACTCAGAAAAGTTAATAGTCACTTGTCTGTTTTACAACAGATTGGGAGTTGACACATTGGTCTTAGAGCAATCTCTGGGTAGTTGTGGATGAGCCAATACTTTCAGCAGACTCACTGGGAGCTGAATTTACAGACTTTCTCACTCGCAGCCTCTTTCCTGGCCCCAGACTTTTTCTGTGGGGTAAGCAACATGATCAAGCTGGGGAACAGGAGAAATTATAAGACACTCATGTCTGCCGGCCATTCCAGTCCCCTGCAAGGGGCAGAGCAGTTGCTCCTCTGGACTTAAAACACCTTTGTGCTTCAAAAATCAAAGAATCATGAGCAGAGACATTAGGTTACTTACTGCCTTCAATTTGGACAGGAGAAACTTCACCATAACTGAACATCACATCACTTTTAGGCATGCCTGGACCTTGGTTTTTAGCCACATCATCTGACACAGGTTGCCATGGCAAAGATGGTTCTAATTTTTAAAAGGTGACAGGAGCTTCTGTTTGGTACCCAGGACAGCAGAACAGTCTTGGGAGTTTATACCCACTAAGGGGTGTCTTCACACCTCCTACTAGACTCTGGACACTTGGATATTAAAGCAATGAGAAGACAGAACAAGCTAAATAGGAGTAAACAGGTACTACCTGGAGAAAATGGATTTTTAAGGGGAATCTGTTAAATTGCTTTGTCTTTTAACAAGACACAACAGGTATGGGAGGTTGAAAGTTAAATAGCTCTACAGGACAAAATATGTGTGATAAGGGCCCTGGCTTACTCCCTCTCACCTCAAAGAGTCCATTGCTCAGAGGCACCGTTTCAGCCTCCACACCTGACAACTGCTCCTGAGTGGGATGCACTGACCTACATCCCACAGTGTGTCTGAGCTGCTGCTCCTTCAAATTCAGGCCTTTCCTATTGAATTCCTGCCTATTCCTATTGTACCTTCTCCCCACCTACACAAACTCATCACCTTCTCAGCCTGACATTATGACTCCATCACACTTTCTGTTTAAATAATTACCTGAGGTATGAACTGTCATAAAACAGAAATAAGCATTTTTTTATAACAGATTCAAGAGTATACAATGACTACATTTTACTTCTTTTATAACTTTTTGGTTTGGTTGGTTTTGTTTTTTTTTGTTTGTTTGTTTGTTTGTTTGAGTTAACAAGTCCCTGTTTGTTTGTTTGCTTAGTTTTCTATGTGACTTTCCCTAGTTTGAGTTCTTCAATATCAGATGCACCCAAAATGTATTAGTTCATTTGTTTCTCTTGGAATGACTTCTGTGGAGTCCTCTGTGCTCCTGCTATAACCTTTACAGTCCCTCTCACCATTGCTGGGGACTCCCTTCACTTCCCTAAGTGCATGAAGTCCCTTGTTTCCTGGATTCTATGCATTCCATTTTCTCAAATTACTCCCTTATTTTCTTGGGGCATATCTTCCAGATAGCTTCTTGAAAAGGGATATCAAGGAGGTAAGTTTTCTAAAATTGTAAATGACCAAAAACATCTTCCTTTTAGAGGCATCTAAATCTCCATTCAAGAGGCAAACGGATAACTGCGATATATTTATACAATGGAGTACCATACAGTAGTGACACAGATGAGATTTACATATATTAACATGGATATAACTCACAACAATAATATTGAAAATAAAAGCAAACTGTAAGAGACTACATAGTGCAATGCTGTCATATATACACAGTCAATTCATTATTTACAGATTCTGCATTTGCCAATTTGCTGGTAATCCTCTTAATCAATACCTTCAGAGTTTTTGCAGACATGAGCAGATTGGAGAAAATTTTGTGTAGTCTTCACACATCTCCTCAGCTGAAATCAAAATGATGCCTTCCCGTTACAGCTTTCATACCAAGATGAACAAAGGGTGGAGATGGAAAGGGAGAGTGCAGTGCAAGCAGCCCAGCTCCCCTGAGTGGGTTTGAATCCTGATTCTGGCACCTACTAGTGGGGAAGCCTCAGGAGAGTCACTTCGCACTTTGAACCTTGTTTTCTCTTTTTAAATAAAGAAGGCAGAATGAGCTATTTCAGGATTTAAGATCACAATCTATGCAACATATATAAATATTTCCCCTTGGAGAAATGTTTCACACACATATACACTTTGGCCGGGCATGGAATTTCCAATGAGAAAGGCATTTCTTACAAAAATGCAAAGTCACTGTCCCATGGTCTTCTAACTTCAATGGTGCTATTAGTAGTGCTATCTTATCTGATACTTTACCTAGTAAGTACCTAGTTCTTTAAATCTAGCAACTTGTTCATTCAATTCTGGAAGTTTTTCTTTTATTATTCCTTAAATAAGTTCTTCCATTTGAGATAATGGTTCTCTCTGTAGGTCAGGCAGATACCTGGCCAATCCACTGGGTACCTGTCTGCATTTCCTCTTAGATATGTTCCTTTTCCCATAAAGAAATTTTCCCCATCATGCCTTTTTTTTAAAATTAAATCTCTTTCTTTAAATATAAATTTATTTATTTTAATTGGAGGCTAATTACTTTACAATATTGTATTGGTTTTGCCATACATATAAATAAAGAGCTGATTAAGTAGAAAGATTTATTATTTGCATGGCAGGAAGGCAAAATACTATAAGCTTAAATCTATAAATACAATAAAATAGCAAAACTTATGTTTCTGTGTGGGGGTCTGTGTGTGTGTGTGTGTCTGTTTGTGTATGTGTCAAGCTTATCTTAAAATGCATAGGATTATAAAGAGACAGGATAATTTTGGAGAAGAAATGGAGATACACTCCCTAACAATTACCAAAGCTATTATAAAGCTAGGGTAATTAAGATAGAATGGGATATTAGCATAAGAATAGGTAAATTAACCAATGAAACAGGGCTTGAAAAATTACACAAGAGCTTTAGAAATCAGAGGGGAGAAGATGAACTTTTCAATAAAGGATGCACGGGCTCTCCAAGTGGCAAAATTATAGCAATAATAATAATAACAACAACAAAAATACTTATTTTGTTTCACCATTAACAAAATTAACTAAAACTAGATTAAAAATCTAAACGTGAAGAGAAATAATTTTAAATTTTTTGAAGATAAGAGATACACTTATGATCTGGGCTTCCCTGGCAACTCAGTGGTAAAGAATTTGCCTGCCAATGAAAAAGACACAATAGACGGGTTCAATCCTTGGATCAGGAAGATTCCCTGGAGGAGGAAATGGCAGCCCACTCAGTATTCTTGTCTGAAAAATTCCATGGACAGAAGAGCCTTGTGGGCTACAGTCCACGGGGCCACAAAGAGTCAGACACAACTGAGCAGCTGAAGACACACACACACACACACACACACACACTCATGATCTAGAAACAGAAAAGAATTTCTAATACAAGACACAAAATTAATCCACAATAAAGAAAAACAAAGTAATAAATTTGGCTTCAATAAAACAAAAAATCTAAAAAAAAGAACAAAACTTATCCTGCAAAAGGTTAAGGTACAAGCCACATGTTGGAGTTAGATAATGAAGTGTAAAGATAGAGGCAATGCATTTACCAACATGACCATCTAAAAAAGATCTATCCTGGTCAACCTGGAACAGTTCTGATGTACATCAATTGCCTTAGTGTAACTGTTATTAATACAGTGTTTTCAATCTGAAGAGGCCTTAAAAATAGCTGAGAAAAGAAGTGAAAGGCAAGGGAGGAAAAAAAACATATATCCATCTGAATAGACAGTTCCAAAAAATAGCAAGGAGTAATAAGAAAGCCTTCCTAAGTGATCAATGCAAAGAAATAGAGAAAAACAATAGAATGGGAAAGACTTGAGATCTCTTCAAGGAAATTAGAAATACCAAGGGAACATTTCATCCAAAGATGGGCAAAATAAAAGACAGAAACAGTATGGACCTAACCTAAGAGAAGCAGAAGATATTAAGAAGAGGTGGCAAGAATACACAGAAAAACTATACAAAAAAGATCTTAATGACCCTGATAGCCATGATGGTGTAATCACTCACCTGGAGCTAGACATCCTGGAGTGTGAGGTCAGGTGGGCCTTGGGAAGCATCACTATGAACAAAGCTGAGGTGATGGAATTCCCACTGAGCTATTTCAAGTCCTGAAAGATGATGCTGCTAAAGTACTGCACTCAATATGCCAGCAATTTTGGAAAATTCAGCAGTGGCCACAGGATATGAAGATGTCAGTTTTCAATCGAATCCCAAAGAAAGGCAATGTCAACGAATGCTCAAACTACCGCACAATTGCACTCATTTCACATGCTAGCAAAACAATGCTCAAAATTCACCAAGCTAGGTATCAACAGTACGTGAACTGAGAACTTCCAGATATTCAAACTGGTTTTAGAAAAGGCAGAGGAACCAGAAATCAAATTGCCAACATCCATTGGATCATAGAAAAAGCAACAAAATTCCAGAAAAACATCTATTTCTGTTTCATTGACCATGCTAAAGCTTTTGACTGCATGGATCACAATGCACTGTGGAAAAATCTTAAAGAGATAGGAATACCAGATTACCATAGTTGCCTCCTGAGAAACCTGTGTGCAGATCAAGAAGCAACAGTCAGAATTGGATGTGGAACAACAGACTGGTTCCAAATTGGGGGAAAAGAACGTTAAGACTGTATATTGTCACCCTGCTTATTTAATTGATATGCAAAGCACATCATGTGAAATGCTGGACTGGATGAAGCACAAGCTGGAATCAAGATTGCTGAGAAAAGCATCGATAACCTCAAATAAGCAGATGGCACCCCCTTATGGCATAAAGTGAAAAGGAGCTCAAGAGCCTCTTGATGAAAGTGAAAGAGGAAAGTGAAAAAGCTGTCTTAAAACTCAACATTCAATAAACTAAGATCATGGCATCTGGTCTCATCACTTCATGGCAAATAGATGGGGAAATAACAGAAACAGTGGCAGACTTTATTTTCTTGGGCTCCAAAATCACTGCAGATGGTGATTGCAGCCATGAAATTAAAAGATGCTTACACCGTGGAAGAAAAGCTGTGACAAACTTAGACTGCATATTTAAAAGCAGAGACATTATTTTGCAGACAAAGGTCCATATAGTCAAAGCTATGGTTTTTCCAGTAGTCATGTATGGATGTGAGAGTTGGATCATATAGAAAGTTAAGTGCCTAAGAATTGATGCTTTTGAACTGTGGTGTTAGAGAAGACTCTTGAGAGTCCCTTGGACTACACGGAGATCCGACCACTCCATCTTAAAGGAAATGAGTCCTGAATATTCATTGGAAGGACTGATGCTGAAGCTGAAATTCCAATACTTTGGCTAGCTGATGTGAAGAACAGATCATTGGAAAAGACACTGATGCTGGGAAATATTGAGGGCAGGACAAGAAAATGACAGAGGATGTGGTGGTTGGATGGCATCACCAACTCGATGGACATGAGTTTGAGCAAGCTCTGGGAGTTGGTGATGCACAGGGAAGTCTGGCATGCTATAGTCCATTGTGTCACAAAGAGTCAGACATGACTGAGTGACTGAACTGAACATCACTCTCAGAAGATACCTCAGTTCAGTTGCTCAGTCATGTCTGACTCTGTGAACCCATAGACTGCAACACAGCAGGCTTCCCTGTCTATCACCAACTCCCAAAGCTTACTCAAACTCATGTCCATTGAGTCAGTGGTGCCATCCAACCATCTCATCCTCTGTCGTCCCCTTCTCCTCCTGCCTTCAATCTTTCCCAGCATCAGAGTCTTTTCAAATGAGTCAGCTATTTGCATGAGGTGGCCAAAGTATTAGAGCTTCAGTATCAGTCCTTCCAATGAATATTCAGGACTGATTTCCTTTAGGATTGACTGGTTGGATCTCCTTACTGTCCAAAGGACTCTCAAGAGTCTTCTCCAAAACCACAGTTCAAAAGCATCAATTATTTGGTGCTCAGGTTTTTTTTGGTGCTCAGTCATCCATACATGACTACTGGAAAAACCATAGTTTTGACTAGATGGACATTTGTTGGCAAAGTAATGTCTCTGCTTCTTAATATGCTGTGTAGGCTGGTCATAGTTTTTCTTCCAAGGAGCAAACATCTTTTAATTTCATGGCTGCAGTCACCATCTGCCGTGATTTGGGAGCCCTCCAAAAATAAAGAAATATATAAATTCCATAGCTGTGTCCATTGTTTCCCCTTCTATTTGCCATGAAGTGATGGGACCTGATGCTATGATCTTATTTTTCTGAATGTTGAGTTTTAAAACCAACTTCTTCACTCTCCTCTTTCACTTTCATCAAGAGGCTCTTTAGTTCTTCACTTTCTGATGTAAGTGTGGTGTCATCTGCATATCAGAGATTATTGATATTTCTCCCAACAATCTTAACTCCAGCTTGTGCTTCATCCAGTTCAGCATTTCTCATGATGTACTCTGCATATAAGTTAAATAAGCAGGGTGACAATATACGGCCTTGATATACTCCTTAGCTGGTATGATATATGATCACTCTGTGCATGCATGCTAAGTCACTTGAGTTGTGTCTCTTTGCGACTCTATGGACTATAGCCAGTCAGGCTCCTCAGCCCATGGGATTCTCCAAACAAGAATACTGGAATGGGTTGCCATACCACCATCTTCCTGACCCAGGGATCAAACTCACATTGTTTCTGTCTCCTGCACTGGCAGGCAGGTTCTTTACCACTAGCACCACCTGAGAAGCCCACATAATCACTTCACATATAAAAAAAAAATGGATTACTATCATATAGTAATTACAGAACCCTTACAAATAAATAAAAATTCCAAAATAGACAACAAGAAAGGAAACACAGAAAACAAAGAAAAATGAGCAAAGGCTAGGATTAAGCAATTCACATGGAAAAAAGTAAAAATCCCCAATGGCCATAAACTCATGAAAAGATGTTCAACTTCACTAGTAAACAGGAAAATACAAATAAAACCATAACCGTCACTCTGGCAACAATTTAAAGTCTGAAAATTCCAAGAGTCGGAAGGATATGGTAAAACAAGGATGTTCATGGTCTGAAAGTGTGAATGTGAAATGAGTCAACCTCCTTGTTGAGTGACTTTGTATTATCTAGTTAAAGTGGATACACTTGGACCAGCAACTTGACTTCCTGAAACTTTTATTCATGTCCACACAGAGGCATGGGCAGGATGAGAAAAAAATGAAATCATCTAAATGGGCAAGTAATTTAAACCATGTTCCAGGGAAAATAATACAATACTCAAAAATAAATTATCTAGTACTGATACATCAATGTAGGAAAACCTTAAGCATAGTAGCGATGGGAAAAAATAAGTTGCGTAAAGACATATAAAGTATGGTACAGGTGATATAGAGTTAAAAACATGCAAAGCAATTCTACTCGTTGTTTAGATACAGCTTATAAAGAGTTGCTGCTCACTGAATACGTAAACAGTAAAGTACAGGGATACGTGAGGATGAGAAATACAAGGACCGTGATAGCCATATTTGTGAAGAGAAAAACAGAAGAATGGGAAGGAGGGGTTCATGGAGCACCTTAACACTATCCATAGGATGTTCTTTCTTTTGAGAAAATAAGATATGTAGTAAATATGATGAAACTTTGAGGCTGAACAAAACTATGTGATGTACACATGGCTATTCTTTTATAGAATTCTCTATACTTGCCTGCATATGTGAAATATTTCATAATAGAACCTTTTGGTAGTAAAATAAGTAAATAATAATTGGTGGGTCTGGGAATTTGTTTACTTGTCCATACCTAGTTGCTAGTGGGAAGAATAGGTTCTTCTCTCCAGATCCTATGTAGGAGCCCACAGGAAGCCAGCCAGCTTTGTCTCATCATCTCAGGCAAGCCACTAGACCTATGAAGGATAAGAGATGAGAATCCCTTCTGTTGTGAGGAGAGGGGATTCTTTCATATCTCCCTGTTCTTACAAGATCACCCTACATGGAAGTTTCATTCTCCTTTCCTTGAGTAGTTGAGCACGTTTAGCAGCAAAATGATTTTCTCGCAGAAGCAGGGATAGCCACAACCCACTCAAAGTGTAGCTTTCCCTTCACGGAGATTTCTGTGCAAGCTGAAATATATCTTCTGGGGAAAACAGAGAATCAGACAAGGTTGGGAATGTGCCCCAGGGCTGGCAGTCTTGCCCTTCTCTGGATCTCTCTGAGCTTTTATCTCTAGAGAGGTATGTGAGGCCTGGGGCCAGGAAACAGGGTCGTCCCATGGCCACACCTTCCTGTGTGGAGCTGCACCCTCCCAAGAATGGCCTTAAAGGCAGTGTGTCCCAACACTTCCTCCTATGGCTTTTCACTCATCCCCAAACTTCCACTACTGCAAATCTCTTCAGTTCAGTTCCATTCAGTCGCTCAGCCATGTCCGACTCTTTGTGACTCCATGAACTGCGCGCACAGGCCTCCCTGTCCATCACCAACTCCCTGAGTTCACCCAAACTCATGTCCATTGACTTGGTGATGCCATCCAACTATCTCATCCTCTGTTGTCCCCTTCTGCTCCTGCCCCCAATCTCTCCCAGCATCAGGATCTTTTCAAATGAGTCAGCTCTTTGCATCAGGTGGTCAAAGTATTGGAGTTTCAGCTTCAGCATCAGTCCTTCCAATGAGCACCCAGGACTGATCTGCTTTAGGATGACTGGTTGGATCTCCTTGCAGTCCAAGGGACTCTCAAGAGTCTTCTCCAACACCACAGTTCAAAAGCATCAATTCTTCAGTGCTCAGCTTTCTTTAGAGTCAAATTCTCACATCCATACGTGACTAGTGGAAAAATCATAGCCTTGACTAGATGAATCTTTGTTGACAAAGAAATGTCTCTGCTTTTTAATATGCTATCTAAGTTGGTCATAACTTTCCTTCCAAGGAAAAAGGATTTTGAAAAGGCATTTTAATTTAAAATTTAAAATTTGAGTTTTAGGGTCTGATGTGCTCTTTCTATGATGGCTTTTAATTTCATAGCTGCAATCTCCATCTACAGTGATTTTGGAGTCCAGAAAAATAAACTCAGCCTCTGTTTCCACTGTTTCCCCACCTATTTGCCATGAAGTGATGGGACCAGATGCCATGATCTTAGTTTTCTGAATGTTGAGCTTTAAGCCAACTTTTTCACTCTCCTCTTTCACTTTCATCAAGAGGCTCTTCAGTTCTTCTTCACTTTCTGCCAAAAGGGTGGCGTCATCTGCATATCTTTGTTATTGATATTTATTGGTTATTGATATTTCTCCCAGCAATCTGGGAGATTTCAGCAAATCTCTTATGCTAATAATAAACATGGTGTGGTAAACAGAGAGTAACAGTTGCAGTTGAATATGTGTCAAATCCCTGGTTTAGTATTTTAAGAGGCAGCTCTCAAAATCCAAATCAAGACCCTCAAGTCCACTGAAACTTGGATTTTTCTCTCCATGGTACAGGAGGAATAAAGCTGACCTGCAGATTTCCTATATGTGCTGGAAATAATATATGTAAAATACTGGCCTGCAGTATGAGCTCAAATGTTTCTATTGACCTCCTCAGTGGATCCGGGTGCTCTTCCTCTTATCCCTACTCCACCCATGACCAGACCAGGCATCTGGCTTCCTGATGGTATTAATGATAAACTCATACAGAATGTCTTCATGGCTACCTCTTCTACAAATTGGGGGCTTTGGAGAATGATATATGAGTGCTGCCCACTGCCCACCTCCACCCGAGTCTGCAGCCCCAGAAGCAACACCAGAGGCTGGGTGTAAAACTGAGTGAGGGAAAGGGTGACTGAATGAGGGACTGAGAGAGGGAATGAATAAGGGGTTGGGAAAGAGAATGGATAAGAGATTGAGAGAGAGAGTAAGGGAGAAAGAGAGGTCTTCCTTGGCCCCTTGAAGGACAAAAAAGGTAGCGAAGTCCACATGGGGTGTCCAAACCCTCAGAATTGAGACTACTGTCCACAAAGGAACCAGGGCACTCAGGAAAATGAGGCTAATTACATTGAACCCTGTGTGGAACCTATAGTGTCAGGCCCGAATGTGTGTCTCCAAAGGTATTAGAGTTGCACCTGAGGACCTGACCATGAGCCTCCTCCACCAGCCAAGAACCCCTCCTGCAGGGGCTCCTTGGAGCCCAAGAGAAAGGGAGGAAGTTCCCACAGGCAAAGATGGGAGGGCTGAGTCCCTTTCAGCAGGTAAAGGAAGTGGAGGAGACATTGATCTATACCCAGAGCTGGATTGGGTATTTTGGACCCATTTCACAGATTAGAAGGCAGTGGTTCAGGGAGATTAACTAACTAACCAAGGCCATGCATGCAGCCAGTAAGACATCAAGGTTACAGCTCATGCAAAAATCATGCTCCCTACATTCAGTGGGCTGTAGAAGAGGAAAAGACCCCTGGGTGGGGATCACTCTGGAAGGAATCAGAGAGAGGAGCCACTGTCAGCCGCTTAAGTGAACAAATAGATTCTCTTATGCAGTACAACCTTACCTTGCTCTCAAGTAGACATGGGCTCTTTAGTTGAAACATGTATGGGTAGTAAGTGTAAATAGTTCTAAAAACCAATTAATAGCTACAGAATGCTAGACGAGAAGAGGGGCATTGAAGACAATTTACACTTGATGCTTACACAAGCCTTAGCAGGTACTGCCCATTCCATTTTATACACAAGGGCACCAAGGCTCAGCGGGTAGGTGGCATGTCCAAGATCACACAGCTGGCAAGCAGGGCTTGAACTCAGGCTGCACACCTTCAGAGAATGTTCATGTCCCAGGCAGCCCATGCCACCTCTCTGCATGTTAGTATAGCTTTGCCTTATGTCCACAAATCATTCACAATAGAAGTGATCCTCAAGAAAGTCCATGAGAAACCCACAACCAGGAGCCAGGTCAGCCCTTACTCCAAAGAAAATCTGCGTGGGAGAATTTCTTGATGGTCCAGTGGTTAGGACTTGGTGCTTTTGCTGCCAGAGCCAGAATCAGTCCCTGGTTGGGGGACTAAGATCCTGCAAGCCATGTAGCACAGCCAAAAATAAAGAAAGAAAACTTGTATGGGAAATCATAGGAAAACCTGCTGAATACACAAGCTCCTCGCCCTGTGGTGACTGGAGCCATGTCCTTCCACAGCAGCTCTCAACTCTCCAGAGCCTCTGGAGCAGCCAGATTCTGCCAGGTCCCACTCACCCAGCTCATTACTCACTTTTACTGCCAAGCCCCAGAGCCTCTCCCTCTGTTTGAGAAAATGCCCACAGTGTGAGCCCTGGAGGAAGACCTCAGCCCCTCCTCAGAAGCTCATAGCCACAACCTGACTTCCCCAGGCTCCTACATAGCCAGAGAGATGGATCAGAGCTGCAAGCTTACAGACACCCCATCCACACTCTGCCCTAGGGGCCTGCCCCTGTGCCAGGTAGAAACTGTACTGCGCTGGGCCCAGGTGGGCTGCATGTGGACCAGGGACCTGGTTGCAGCCTTCTTTCCTCACTCCTACTCAGGAAATGATGGCCAAGAACCATTTAATAAAATGCTTTTCTGCTTCCAATCAGTCAGAGTTGGTCTCTCATGCTTTTGGCTAAAAATCTTCCTTCATGCACTCGTTTATTCACTCATTCATTCACTCACCAAATATCCATTGGGCCCCTGGAATCCACAAGCTCCTGAGTAATCTCCACCACTCACTGCTGGGTGACTGCAGAGGAGCAATTTGCTTTTTGTGCTCAATTTCCGTACCTATAAAATAAGAATAATTATCACCAGTAGCTCATAGGACTGCTCTAAGATTTAAATGAGTTACCATATGCCTGGGGCACAGTAGGCTGTATGATTTAATACTAGTTAATGTTATTGTTATCATCATCATCATTGTCATTATTATTATAGCCACAACTACCACTAAGGGCCAGACACACACGTGGGCTTTGGAAAGTAAGTACCACCAGGGCCTTAATCCCAAGAAGCAGCAAATCTGACTGTGAAACAGGCAGGACATGTGACCACAATGGGAGAGGGTCAGTGTTGTGGAAGGGAAAGAACAGAGGGGGTTGCTCCATGGAGGGGTCAGATATGCATCTGAGAGGATCTACCCCAACAGAGGACCAAAAATCTTTCCCTCACTGACTAGTCTAAGATGGACAAATACCACCCTTTTTTTCTGTATTCTTTCAAAATACAAGCATGCAAGGGGCAGGGAAGGAGGGAGGGATGGAGGAAGGGTGTCTCTTGATTTTCTCCCTTCTGAAAAGAGGACACACAGCAAGTGGTGAGAACATCTCCAAGAGGCAGAGAAGGGAGGTGGGGAATAGTGGAAATCCCCAGCAAACTCCTAATTTTGCTGAGGCAGTTGTCATCCTGGGCCAGCTGTCTACCTGTCCTGGGCCAGAACCTGACCCTGATTTTTGATCAGAGATGAAGCCCCACAGCTACCCGGGCAGGGACCCGGCAGTAGAGATTGAAAAACTCACTTGGGGAGGTGTGCCTTCTACTAGTCCTCACTGAGGACCTCCCCCTGCCACCCCCCTTCCCCCTCTGCCACCACATCATCAGCATCAGCCCAGGGCACATGGGGAAGGGTGCTGTCTTGAGGGCTGTGAGATAGGAGAAAGCAGCTCCACAAGAAGCCCAGATCGTGGAGAGGAGCAGTTTGTTCCTCTGTTTTTGTTTTGTTTTCTTGGGTCCAGGAGTTCCTCCCCTCACTGTCTTTTTTCTTCCTATCCTCCCCTAGATTTCCAGGGCCCTTACACTGTCCCCAGGTGGTCTGCAGTCCCCTCTATCTTAGCCCTTCCAAGTAGACATCTGCCAAAATACCTCCCTGAAGCAGCCAGGAGTCTATGCCACCTCTTTCCCCTCTACGCAATGGTAGATCTTCAGGGTCCACCACCCACCACCAACAAAAGCAAGTTCCAATGGGCTGGCCCTGCAGGCAGGGCTTTCCGTGTCCCCCAGCCCCACCCTTTCACACACACACCACCTCTCCCACCTTTCCACCTCCCTCATCATGGGCCATAGGAAATCCTGGGATTGCAAGTTTTTGCAAGCTGGCCCTGGCTTCCTCATCCAACCCATTCATGCCCTTTCTCCATGACCCAGCTTAGGTGCCAGGTCCCTCAGTGGGTTGGATGAGGAAGCCAGGATTAGCATGCGAAAAGCTTGCAATCCCAAGATTTCCTATGGCCCATGACGAGGAGGGTGGAAAGGTGGAAGAGGTGTGTGTGTGGAAGGGGTGGGGCTGGGGGACATGGAAGGCCCTGCCTGCAGGGCCAGCCCATTGAAACTTACTCCTGTTGATGGTGGGTGGCGGACCCTGAAGATCTGCCATTGTGTAGAGGGGAAAGAGGTGGCAGTAGAATTTTCCTCTGTTTTCTCCCTCTTATATCTCCTCTCTTTTGTGTCCATAGCTCTCTGTTCTTACCACATTCCAGGTGGATCCTAGTGAACCACACTCAAAAAAACTTCCAAATGTAGCAAACATAATCCAAATACACTACTTATTTCTCACTGAGAAATGATGATTTTACTGGACATTGAACAAACATCCAGGACATAACCACAAATCACACGACAGAAACAGAGAAAGCCCCCTTTCCTTACTTCTATTCTTTCCCATAAATTCCTCCCCCTCCCAGCCTTGTCATCTTGTCTCTTCTTTTTCCTACACTGCCTTTCGCAGTCCAATTCATCTTGGCCCTCAGCAACCTCCACTCCTCACCCAGCAGACAGCCTCAGCAGCTCTGCAGAGCATGAACATGCATGCGCGCCCACACATTCTGCAAACCAAATGCCCCCTTATTCCAATACTCTCTGTCCTTGAGACTGAATGATAAGAACTCAAAAGGGTTTGAGTGGAGAGGAAGATGCATGCCCCAGAATTCCCTTGGTTCCAGATTTGCTCTGCAAGTGGGAGAAATGTGGTTTTCATCAAGGCAGTCATTTTCACTGGGGTCTATTTTGATAAGAAAATAAGATTGTCCAAATGGTCACATTTTAAAATGATTTATGTTAATCATTTCTCCTACGGTTGCGAGCTCGGCTGAGGCAGGGTCTTTCCTTCCTTCCCCTGCACACTCAGCACCTCCCGGAGGTACGTAGTGCAGGATCCAACCCCACACACCAACCCCAGTGTCAAGTCCTTGTCCCACCGCCACTGTGATTGTCCTCGTCACTACTGCAGTTTCTGGTCACGGTAAATATGCCCTGAACTAAAGGAAACAGTGGTTGGGTTGTGGGCATTTGTTAGCCTAGTGCTTTGAATGGAGGAAGGAGTAGCTCCCAGAAACTTCCATATTCATGATTCTGATGTTGTTCGGCCAATTGTGCAGCCCAGCCACAAAGGAAGGGGAGAGGGTAATTCACACCTTCCTCAAGAGTTAATCCTGAATCTTTATTTATGCAAAGCCTTGCCTGGGGGGTCATCAGACCTAGCCCACTCGGGGACCAAGCTTTAACTCCAACTTCCCAGGCAATGAACATTGGTGCCAGGGGAGGTGAGCGAACAGGCCCACAGGTCATGGTCTCCCAGCAGGCAGACAGCAGGTGCCCCGGACTGGTCCTTGGAGGAACATGAATAATGATAAAGCCCAAAGAAGAGCCTAGTGATTTCCCTCTGTGACAACAGCCTGCAATGCCTGTCACATGCACTACTCATCAAACAAGTATCTCCCCTGTGCCTCATGTGAAAGGCCTCCCACGACACATTGCTTTTATTCTAGAGTGTGCCTGGGGAGTGTGACAGGTGGCAAGATCTAAGAATATCCTCATCTGCCTTCTAAAATGAGATGGAAAGGGGCCCAGCAGGGGAGCCCTGTGCTGAAATATTATTATTATCAATTACAGTGACACTTTCTGACAGTATAGTGCTTTGTGTTATTTCAAAGCCTGATAACATCTGCTCTTTTGTTTGGCCCTCACCAGGTCACTTTGCAAAACAAGGGCTGTGATCCTCTACCTCTGACAAGAGAGGGGACTGGATTTGGACTTGGACTTCAGAGGCTGGGCTGAGGCCACATGGAGGCAGTGGCCTCAATAGTGTGGGTCTGTCTGGTGCCCTCATGACATGTGGCAGAGCCTGTGGCCCAAGGAGTAAGAAGAGCAGGCAAGAGGGAACTGACCCCCAGTGCTTGGGCGCCCCCAGCTTCGGTTGGCCGCTGTTTAAGACGGGGAGTTTGCCTCACTGCTCTCTGTATGGTCACCACTTTCCTCCTGGCATAAGGGGCACACACACCAGTATGTCCTGTATTGTGAGGGTCTGTAAGGGATTACATGTGGCAAAAATATGTTCCAAGAACTTTTAAAATATTTATGTCAGTTGATCCAGTTATTACACTTCTGGGAAAACATCCATGACAGTGGAAAGAGAGCAACCTTGAACTTCACACGTATCAGGTTCACATCCTGACTCCATATTCACTCATTTGTCATATGGGAATGTTACCTGCCCTGCTCTCACCTCCAACTCCCTCAATTGTGAATCAAGAGTCACAAGTCCAGTGTACAGTGCTGAAACACAATGGTCACTCCAAAGTGACCAATGTTATGAATACAAAAAACCACATTCACAAAGATGCTTTCACAGGTATATTTAGAGTGTAGAAAAATCAGAAACAATTAAATGGTGCAAAAATAGGGAGATTCATCCCAGAAATTTAGAGTTTAATAAAGTGTGTATCTTTAGTAGATGCCACAAACACGGTGAACTTCCAAAGCAAAGGAGCCTGACCTACTGGCCAGAATTTGAAACTTGGGACACAACCAAGGGACAGAAAGTCCTCTGAGCAGAGATGAGGGTTAAGAGACACATCTGAGTTGTTCCTATATTTTATGATCTGGTTACAGTGAGAAATAAGAAGCAAGTCCAGCTCTCTACAAGCAGGGTGCCCAGTATCAGCCCATCAGTGTCCTGGAGTCACATCCAATTTATCATTTGGCCTGGGTTTATTCATGAAATCTCATTACTAGTAGTTGTATTCAAATAATCCAAGATAAATTTTCAGACTTCCATTTTACACCTCAAGCTTCTGCTAAGGTCTGTTAAGTAGCATTTACAGTGAACATGCACAGGGCTTTTCCACTAGCAGCTGAAATGTGATAGGGATAAATCTTGTGTAACCATCTCCCTTTCAAGGATAGAATGCCAGGTCACTGCTCCCATGAGAAAGGTCACTCAAACATAAGTCCTTAGGGACAGTTAATTGCTCCTGGCCACTGGGGTGGTAGAAATACCCAAGGCTACCACTCCTGCTCCAGGGGCCCGTGGTCAGTCATGCCCAGGCTGTGGCATGCTGTACCCCATGAACAAGTGTGGGAGAGTGAAGCTGAGGACTCCAGCTATGGCGCATGAACAGAGGACCTTGAAGATTCAGCTGGTGTTTGTCAGGCAGCCATTTACTTGCTTTATTATTCTGTAACACTTTCAGAAATTTTTTTTTCAATAAGCACTTTCAGTAGCAATAAGCTTAAAGGAACTCAAATTCAAATTTACTGAAAATTAAGCACTGAATTTTTCCTTCTGAAAGAAGTTGGTAATGGATATGCACATTAATTTGCACAAAATGTCAACATTTACCATGAGAACCATGGAAACTCAAAGCCCCAAATTTAAAAGTCTTGTGTGTGTGTGTTTTAAGACTGTGCCATGTGATGAAGGCTAAACCCCAAGACAGCAGGATATACCACTCTATCTATGATGTATGACTTTTCTTTTTTTTTAACATAAGTATAAGTGTATTTTTATATAGCTGGTTTCTTTGTTTATATTTAATTTTATATTAAAGTATACTTGATTTGCAAGATTCCTAGCATATTAGTTTCAAGTAGTACAGCACAGCAATTCAGCATATGTATATTCTTCTTCAGATTCTCTTCCCTTGTAAATTATCAAAACAAGATATTGAGTATAGTTCCCTGTGCTATACAGTAGGTTCTTATTGGCTATCTATTTTATATATAGTAGTTACAACTTAGTGCTCGGTTGTGTCTGACTCTTTTCGACCCCATGGTTTGTCCATGGAATTTTCTAGGCAAGAATAATTACTGGAGTGGGTTATCATTCCCTTCTCCAGGGGATCTTCCCAACCCAGAGATTGAACCCTGGTCTCATGCATTGCAGGCAGACTCTTTACCATCTGTGCTACTAGAGAAGCCCATATTTAGTAGTGTGTATATGTAAATCCCAAACTCTTAATTAGCATGACTTTTTATTTACATCCACAGATATGTTCCAGAATGTATTTCTTTTGTATTAATGAAGTGATTGATGTATAGTTACAAAACATAAAGTGATAGTTGACTTCATTAGCAAAAAAGAACATCACACACAATGAAATGATGCCAGGTTTACACACTGTCCTTAGATGCCTCAAGTATTAATTATTTCATTTCAATAATGGTTTTATTTTCTCATCAATCTATGGAATCAATATCAAGATTTTGTAAGTTCATTCATCAAAGGTGAAACATTTGACATTATTATGACTTTTATAAATCAGTTTAAAGGTTTAATGCTGAAGTTGAAATAATTGTTTTGTAACGACTATATGATTAAAAAAAATTTAGTAGCACACAGTATGTGGTACAAAAACAATATTCTTACTAAATTAAAAAAAGTGTAACAGAATATATTTGGAATAAATTGTAGTCTACATATAATTGATAATTGCATTCCAGAAAGCTGCACTATTTTATTCAAATAGAAAACAGTTTTCACATTTAAAATACTTTTATGCATACATAGAGAAATGGATTTCAAAATGATTTTAATAAAACTGACATGAAAAACAAAAAATCACCAGAGTACTCCTCTACTTTCTCTCTTTGTGGTCTATTATCAAGCTGATATTAGAAGTATTTGAAACTTCAAAGAACTACTTTGTGAACCAGCATAAATGGCTGAATGACACTATAGCTTTCTTCAAATAAGTCCATGAAAGTTTAGTTGCATTTAGATCAAAAGTATTCAAAGATATACATGTGCACACATACATACAAATTTTCTTTGAGGCTTTTATCAAAATTTAATTATTGGAAACAAACAAGAATCCACTGAAATTTGTTCCCCTCAAGAATGAGCTTAACAAAAAAGAGCAATTAAAAGCTCAAGTTGTATATGAGTTTTATATAAAATGATAAATTGTACTCTGTAATATTTCAACTCTTACGGAGAATCTTTTAATAGAACTACTTTTATTGCATAAACTGTAAATTTTAAGCTCTAAATTGTAATCAAATAAAATCAAGAAAGCCCATGATTACACAGCATCTAAATTTGGCAAAATCTTCAAAAAATCATACAGATAACATATTAATAAGTTTTGTCATATAAAAAGTTTATTTAAAGAAAGTGCTCATAGAGGAGGCTATGAGATAGTACCTACTGACTTATTTGGACTGATGTATTTTTCCATAAAATACAATTTTGAAAAAATTGCAAGAAATTTGGGAACAAAAAAAAAAAAAAAATTACCACACTGAAAATTGCATTCTTCAGAGAAATACCAGGAACAAAATACTGGAAAAAAGAAATGGCTAAAAACTAGATGAACAGTGGTCAAATTTTAAAATCAAAAATCCATGGCTGATACATGTCAATGTATGACAAAACCCACTACGATATTGTAAAGTAATTAGCCTTCAGCTAAGAAAAATAAATGAAAAAAAAAAAGTTAAAGTCAAGCAATAATTTATAACAATTGATATTTCATCAAAAAAGTTCTTTTAAAGAATGTATCCAAAAAAGAGGGAATATATGTATATGTGTGGCTGATTCACTTTGCTGTACAGCAGAGACTGACACAGAAGTATAAATCAACTATCAGTTCAGTTCAGTTCAGTCGCTCAGTCATGTCCGACTCTTTGTGACCCCGTGAATTGCAGCACGTCAGGCCTCCCTGTCCATCACCAACTCCCAGAATTTACTCAAACCCATATCCATCGAGTCGGTGATGCCATCCAACCATCTCATCCTCTGTCATCCCCTTCTCCTCCTACCCCAATCCCTCCCAGCATCAGGGTCTTTTCCAATGAGTCAACTCTTCACATATGGTGGCCAAATTTCTGGAGTTTCACCTTCAGTGTCAGTCCTTCCAATGAACATCCAGGACTGATCTCCTTTAGGATGGACTGGGTGGATCTCCTGGCAGTCCAAGGGGCTCTCAAGAGTCTTCTCCAACACCACAGTTCAAAAGCATCAATTCTTCGGTGCTCAGCTTTCTTCACAGTCCAACTCTCACATCCATACACGACCACTGGAAAAACCATAGCCTTGACTAGATGGACATTTGTTGGCAAAGCAATGTCTCTGCTTTTTAATATGCTATCTAGGTTGGTCATAACTTTCCTTCCAAGGAGTAAGCATCTTTTAATTTCATGGCTGCAGTCACCATCCACAGTGATTTTGGAGCCCAAAAAAATAAAGTCTGACACTGCTTCCACTGGTTCCCCATCTATTTCCCAAGAAGTGATGGGACCAGATGCCATGATCTTAGTTTTCTGAATGTTGAGCTTTAAGCCAACTTTTTCACTCTCCTCTTTCACTTTCATCAAGAGGCTTTTTAGTTCCTCTTCACTTTCTGCCATAAGAGTGGTGTCATCTGCATATATGAGGTTATTGGCATGTCTCCCGGCAATCTTGATTCCAGCTTGTGCTTCTTCCAGCCCAGCATTTCTCATGATGTACTCTACATAGAAGCTAAATAAGCAGGATGACAATATACAGCTTTGACGTCTTCCTTTTCCTATTTGGAACCAGTCTGTTGTTCCATGTCCAGTTCTAACTGTTGCTTCCTGTCCTGCATATAGGTTTCTCAAGAGGCAGGTCAGGTGGTCTGGTATTCAGTGTCTTAGGTTAGGGCTTTTTGCGGGATGGCTATCCCACAGTCGGGGTTGCTATCTAAAGCTAGTTTCTTCAGATTGCCCTAGGGGCATTCAGGCCCAGTCCTTACCCTAAGCAATACAACCCACTCCTCCCTGCCCAGCCTCCGCTTGCTAGGGGGGTTGCGAGCATCTGGGCTGCTGCTCCACTGGGAGTTGCTGTTAGGCATGTAATCTGTGGGTTTTAGTTATTTATTCATTTTTCCTCCCGGTTATGTTGCCCTCTGAGATTCCAAGGCTTACCACAGACCCAGTGGAGAGAGTGTTTCCTGGTGTTTGGAAACTTCTCTCTTTTTTAAGACTCCCTTCCTGGGAAGGATCTCCATCCCTACCTCTTTTGTCTCTCTTTTTATCTTTTATCTTTTGTCCTACCTCCTTTCGAAGACAATGGACTGCCTTTCTGGGTGCCTGATGTCCTCTGCCAGCATTCAGAAGTTGTTTTGTGGAATTTGCTTGACATTCAAATGTTCTTTTGATGAATTTGTGGGGGAGAAAGTGGTCTCCCCGTCCTATCCCTCCACCATCTTAGGACCGCCTCCTGCTTATTTATCTTCCATGCAGAGTAAGTACATCATGTGAAATCCCATGTTGGTTGAAGCTCAAGCTAGAATTGAGATTGCTGGGAGAAATATCAACAATCTCACTTTTGCAGATGACACTACCCTAAAGGCAGAAAGCAAAGAGAAACTAAAGAACCTTTTGATGAAAGTAAAACTAAAGAACCTCTTGATGAAAGTGAAAGAGGGAGAGTGAAAAAGCTGGCTTAAAACTCAACATTCAGAAAACTAAGATCATGGCATCCAGTCCCATCACTTTATGGCAAATAGATGGGTGGGAAAATGGAAACAGTGACAGACTTTATTTTCTTGGGCTCCAAAATCATTGTGGATGATGATTGCAGCCATGAAATTAAAAGATGTTTGCTCCTTTGAAAGAAACCCATGAAAAACCTAGACAGTGTATTAAAAAAAGCAGAGATATCACTTTGCTGACAAAGGTTCAGAGAGTCAAAGTTATAGTTTTTCCAGTAGTCATGTACGAATGTGAGAGGTGGACCATTAGGAAGGCTGAGCACCAAAAAATCGATGTTTTCAAACTGTGGTGTTGGAGAAGACTCTTGAGAGTCCCTTGGACAGAAAGAAGATCAAACCAGTCAATCTTAAAAGAAATCAACGCTGCATACTCATTGGAAGGACTGATCCTGAAGCTCCGATACTTTGACCACCTGATATGAAGTGCTGACTCAATGGAAAAGTCCCTGATTCTGGGAAAGATTGAGGGCAGGAGTAGAAGGTGGTAATAAAGGATGAGATGGTTGGATGGCATCAATGACTTAACGGATATAAATTTGAGCAACCTCTGGAAGATAGGGAAGGACAGGGAAGCCTGGCATGCTGCAGGCCATGGGATCGCAAAGAGATGGACATGACTGAGTGACTGAGCAACAAAGTTTACATATACCTATACATGCATATGTAAGTATTCACATATGTGCATACTTGTGTGTGTGTGTAAAAGTCAGTTTTGTAGTAAACAGTACATAGTTCTCTTCTGTGAACTGGTTTCTATTATTCTCTGTCCCAGAGGCCACCATATTTTACTCATGGATAAAGCAGACCTGTCCTGCACGGTGACAGCATAAACCTTCAACTCACTCCAGTGAGATCTCATGGATCCTCACACGGCATCCTTTCAAGACCATGAGCTTGGTGAGGGAGGCTGGGGCCAAAAGCAAAAGGGACAGATGTGGGCAAGCCACAGAGGTGCTCAATAATTATGGGTGGAAATGAAAGAAGGGATAGATAATGAGTAAGTAAGTGAATGAACAAACTAATTAATGAGCCCAGGAGGTTTCCTCCACTAACACAAATAATTCACCCTGCCACAATAGATGTCCATGTACTCAGTTTTCAAAATCCCAGTAAATCAGTTATTTTAGAACAATAAAAGAAAAGACAGAGGGAATAAATCTTCCCAGGGCAAACAATGGTTTGAGGAAAATGTATATTCAAGGGGAGTAAAGCCCACTAGGAAAGCTGGAATAGACCCTGCAATTCTTGGGAGAAATTCTCCTCTTTAAATCACTGCCCCTCTGCTAATGATGTCTTACTTCCACTGGCACAGATGGTTACCATGTATTACTTGTTTTTGACCTGTGGGAGCCTATATCTTAGAGCATTTTTCACACCAAGGACATCTATACTTTGTTATTACTATTACTATTATAATTAAAGCTGAATAAGGGGAGTGGATTCAATATGAGAAGCATCCATTCATTGCAGGCCTCACCAGCTGAGACCAGCTTCATGCCCTTGGCAGCAGAGGACAGCAGAGTTGGGTGGAGACCAGCCACGGGGTATCAAATGATTTATTTTCTCACCATATTTATTGTATTCATTCAGTGCTTATTTGAGTGTTTCACAGATATCTGCTGTCCAAGGCCAGAAGTAATGGGGCAAGTCCAGTTTTTCTTAAAGGCACTCAACTTCAAAGGGAGAAAGAAAAACAGATAGGACCCACGCTCACTCAGAAGTGAGGGGCCTTTGACCTGTAAGAGGAAGGCTGGCTTTTCCTGCAGTGGAACCCCACTTGCTAGAAAGCCCACCCCTCTGTGGAGAGTCTGTTTCCATTTGTCACACAGCTGGAGGTTCCACTATTAGCCCAGTGCCTGTGGGCCACTGCCTTCAAAACTACAGGTTACCAGGATGCCACCCAGGCCTCCACAGGGCTGGAGTCTCCTTGCAGCATCTGGAGGGGTTGCCAGAGTCAAGAGCAGCTGCCTTCAGTGCCCTGCTGGAACCCACTGAGCTCCACAGCGCAGCATGATACAGGCCACTCCACCTGGTCCAACAGGAAGGTGCTGCAGGGCAATGCTACCTCTGCAACCCCTCCTGCTAAGCCAGACAGGCTTGAGTCCCAGGAAATGCTTTCCTCAAGGACACTGGGTGACCTTAACCTAGCACTATTTCCCTGGGTCCTTTGGTTTCCCCATCATGTAATAAGGGGAGTGAGCTGAATGATGGCTCTCTGAAGGCCTTTTAAGCTCTAGCATATACATGATGATTTTACATTTTTCAGTTCCTTCCAACAGATGTTTTTGCATTTTCTAAAAGAAAATTAATTTGCTTATGTGTTTTTTCATGTGCTGTCCTCCTTTCCACCACAATCACATCTTGTGAATTATGCACACTGTGCTTGCCACCCAAGATGAAGTTAATTAAAAATGCTAAAGGAGTGCCCGCCACCAGTTCATCTTGGTCAGCAGTGGTGAGTGACTACAGGTCCTCAACACAGAGCTCCCTGCCCCATCTCAGACACATGTCATCATCACAGTTACCATGGGGACACATCACACTCCAAACCACACAGTGAGCACTGAAGTCATTGAGTGGTAGGATTGTTCTGGGTCTTGGCTCCCTCTTCTCCACCCCTTACCCCCACAAAACACACGAATGTATATTAGCTTAACTTTAAATGCCTAGTACCCACTTCAGCTGCTAATAAATCTAATAAACCTAATGAAAAGTGTCTCTCAAAAATTCTTTTATTGGAAGTTTATTTTATAGAAAAATGGTTTGAAATATAGCAAGAATAATCCAAGCTACAGAAAGGAAGCAGCAATTCAACAATACCAGTTCCTAGGAATTTAATAAAAATGGTACCCAAAGCAAGGTGCAAAAACAACACAGTTGACTCTCAGCAGGGCTTGACTTTTCTTGAAACATCCTCTTCCCTGGCTTCTGTGTCAACATTTCCCACAAGTTGTCTTCCCACATCTCCTGTCTCTCAAGCTACTTTTCAATCTCTTTTGTACTCATTATCTGGGCCCTAACTGCAAATGTCTGAGCTGTTCAAGGTGCTGCTCAGCCCTGACCTCATCTGTGGCTTCTAGACTAGCTGACCTGCCATCCTGTCCTTCTTCAACCCCTCCTCTCAGATGTATAGCAAACTCAATACATCCAGCTGAGTTCATCTTGTTCCCCATACCACTAGGTCCCTCTTCACTGGAAACTCCATAAACTGGATCATATAAGCCAGAACTTGAAACTCTGAGCCAAGTTGCCCCTCTCCATCCTCAAATCAAATAGATATTGGCTTCAAAACCATATATATATGTGTGTATATATATATATAATTTATAAATATATATATATATATATTTAGAAGGTTTTTTAGGAGAGTCACATTGCATGGTAACATGTCAAAGGCTTGGAGAAGTTCTGCAAAAAGGAAACATAATGTTTCCTAAAATTTTTAGAACACCAACCAATTTTCTTTTCCTCCAATCCCCACTACCACTGAGGAGAAGCAATGTGGAAATCTCTCCTTTACTAAAAATGAAACTAGTTTACATTGAGGTATTAATGATAAGGGAACAGCTACACATTCCAGTATTCTGGTCTGGAGAATTCCATGGGCTGTATAGTCCATGGGGTTGCAAAGAATAGGACATGAATGAGTGACTTTCACTACTTCACTTAATGATTAATAGCTTAATTTATTTTCCCAGCCTATGGATTTAACACTTCAACCACCCAATAAAATCAGAAATTCTGTATAATGGGAAGAAGAATCAATCAGCTAGCAGGAAGAGGCCTTTTTGTTGTTGTTGTTGTTGTTGTTGTTCTTGACAAATGCTCCCTGAAACCTCTGAGGAAAATCTTGACAGATAGCCCTGGGCAGCGGGAGGAGAATTGGAGTGACATGGACCTTGAGGCCCAAGAGCGGCAGAGGCCTGGGCAGAGGCTCAGGGCAGATTTAGGGTTACTCAGGTCATGTCTCATGTCAGAACTTGGCTGTTTTAATGTGTCTAGGCCTCAGATTTGCCATCAGTCAAGTGAGGAATCTTCCCATCCTTGCACATTTGTAAGTCCAATTTATTTGTAAGCCCAACAAATTTAGCCAAATTTAGTCAAGGTACCCAACTAACACAATCAGCTATATATAGTACTATATTGTAATAACACTTTTCACAAAAATAATACATAAGAAGCAAACATAAAAAAGAAAGCATTTGAAACTTACAGTATAGTACCTTGAAAAGTACAGTAGTACAGTACAACAGCTGGCATACAGGGGCACATTCATATCTTTGAAAGTTTGAAACTTGAAGGTTCTTATGTAGGAGACTTACTATAATGGTGGAAAATGAGCATGTGGAATGAGAGGTACTCTGCACTTAAACAGCACCCAGCTTACCCATGCCTCAGCTTCCTTCTCTACTAGATAGATTCTTATCACCTGCCCCTCCCACCCAGAGTTCCCATAAGGATGTGAGGATTATGTCATAGTGTATAAGCCATCACATAAGGGGAAGTGACTTTTATTGTTATCTAAAGGGATCATAGTGTTAGTTGCTCCCAGGTAGCTCAAATAGTAAAGAACCTGCCTGCCAATGCAGGAGACACAAGAGACACAGGTTCAATCCTTGGGTCAGGAAGATCCCCTAGAAGATGAAATGGCAAGCCACTCCAGTATTCTTGCCTGGAAAATTCCATGGACAGAAGAGCCTGGCAGACTACAGCCCCTGGGGTCACAAAGCGTCAGACACGACTGAGTGACTGAGCACAGAGATGATGGAGGTGTCTGTGTTGGTGGCACGCTGCATTATTTCCATTAAGTCACACTGAATTAACCACGGGCTTCCCTTTGGCTCAGACGATAAAGAATCTGCCAGCAATGTGGGAGACTCAGGTTCAATTCCAGGTCAGGAAGATCCCCTAGAGAAGGGTATGGCAATCCACCCCAGGATCCTTGCCTGGAGAATTCCATGGACAGAGGCGCCTGGCAGACTACTGTTCCTTGGGATTGCAAAGAGCCTGACATGATTGACCAGCTATTTTCATTCAGCACCACTGAATTAATCAGCTGCTAATAATCAAATACCTGATGCTGTGGAAGCCCTGGGAAAAGGAGCAGGTTTGAGGAGAAAGATTATGAGTTGGTTTCGGTGCAGATGCCCCAGAGGGAATGGCATGTGCAGGTCTGGCATGGAAGATACCAGTTAGGGGGAGGTGAGACCACACAGGGATGCCAAAGCCCAGGCCTCGATCCCCCACAGGCAACCCAGTCTCCCACCCTAGGTCTCAACTGAGAAGGTTCCTCCTCCTCCCAGTAGGTGGTCATGGCCCCCCATGTGGCCACAAACCCAAGTCCCTCCCCCTTTCACAGAAGGCTTAGCCTTTAGGTGTCCCTTCCCTCTAATCCCCATGTCTCTCCCTTTCCTATGATCATCCCCATCAGCAAACAAGCATGCTCTAGAATCTCCCATGAAAAAAAGAATGATTCCTTCCAGATACTTCTGTGTTTATCTCTTTCTCTCCTCACAAGAAAGCCCTTCAAAAGAATTGCACACATTTGCTCCCTCTCCTTCCCCCCTCTCGTTTGCTCCATCAACTTTTGTTCCATCAACTCCTCCCTTCAGGAGGAGTACAACTGTCACACCTTCAGGACACAGCACACAGAGACCTCTCTGTACCCCATTTCCTGGAGCAGCCCCCCCT
Organism: Muntiacus reevesi; assembly: GCF_963930625.1. Taxonomy (NCBI): domain Eukaryota; kingdom Metazoa; phylum Chordata; class Mammalia; order Artiodactyla; family Cervidae; genus Muntiacus; species Muntiacus reevesi. The sequence continues at coordinate 266,715,765 of NC_089251.1, forward strand.
TTGTTTTTTTGTTCCTGTCACATTACTTGTTTATCTCCATCATTACACAGCCCATAAGTGTCCTATTTATTCAGTTGCTTACAGCCTTTTTCTTTTACTAGGATATGAGTGAACACCATGAGGGTAAGAACTTTGTCTTGCTGTCACACTTTGACCCAGCATAGGAACCCAGTACAATTTGCTGAATAAACACAAAAAACATTTATTTATGAAGGCACAAGGAAAAGCTACACATTGATCACCATAACTTGGGTTGTGCTATAGTGATAACAATCTCCAAATCTCTGGGCTCAAAACAATGAAGGCTTATTTTGTAGCTAAAACTCTAAAGCTCTTGTGGGTTAGCAGAGGAGTCCTGCTTGTTGCAGTGATGGGGAGCCAGGTGGACAGAACAGCTGCCAGTTTGGAAGGAAAAAGAAACTCTGGAGAGTTACAAGGCAGCATTCAAATGTCCCTGCTCAAAAGTGATACATGTCACGCTGGTCTCACTGTCCAGATCTGACCACAGAGCCATGGAAGGCCTGAGAAAATGAGGAAGCCCAGCCTCCCACATGCTTGGGAGGAAAGGTAATAGGATGGCAGAGCACCATAGACTACCACAGCCACTGGGAAATGGTCAATCCAAGAGAGAGAGAAGAACCATCCATAGGGGTGGGGATCGGGGGTCAGTTATGCCCAACCCTGAGAATCTGCAAGTATCTGCTGCATTTGGCAACTAATAAGTGACCGGAGCACATGAACTTCTGGTGCCCTGGGAGTGTGGGAGAATCCAAATTCAATGGATTGAGCAAAAGAGAGAAGTGAAGAAGTGAAAATAGAACAGAAAAAATTTTCAGGAATGTAGCTGCTAAGGAGGGATTGGGGCAGTAATTTAAGACATGTAGTAAAAGTGGAACTGTTCTCAGGGCAAGAGAAGAACACATGTCCACTGGGGTCGGGGGTGGGCAGAGTGAAGAGCCAAGGAGGAAGCAGATGAGAGTGGTAGAAGGGGACCCAGAGACCCTTCTGGAAGCTTGGGGGTGGAGTGGGAAGAGGACAGTGAGTGAAAAGAGAGGTGATGTGCCTTTTGGTTGAGGACTGGAGAGCCTAACAGCTCTGTGGGAACTCTGAGGAGACACTGCATTTTGTCAGTTATTACAGGGTTATTATCCTACATTTTGTTTCTTCAATAAGATCAGAAACTGCAGCTGTGAGATAAGGAGACCCAGCTGGCAAATAACTTGTAATGTAATTTCTTGGGTCATTATCACCCCACTGGAGATGGAGAGAATGGAAAGGAGAAGGGTACTACCAACAGCAGTCAGAACACAAATGCTGAGGCTAACCAGCCCAAAAGAAAGATGGAGACAAGTGCCAGGAAAGATATGGATAGAGGGGCTGAAAGTTCACTCCCAAAATTGGGACAAGTGAGCGTGGAACCAACCGCCTCTGTCTAGGCCAACATGGGGGCTGGCCATGATAGAGCAACTGGCTCCTGTTTGGACAGCAGTCAAGGACTTGGGGTAAGAAGTCAGATCTCACTGCCAAGCTCAGAAATAACATTGTGGCTCAATAGAGAAGAATCCACCTGCCAATGCAGGAGAGATGGGTTCAATCCATGGGTTGGGAAGAGCCCCTGGAGAAGGGAAAGGCTACCCACTCCAGTATTCTGACCTAGAGAATTTCATGGACTATATAGTCCATGGGGTCACAAAAACTTGGACACGACTAAGAGACTTTCACTTTCTCATACATTCTTAATATTAGTGATAAGAAATTTTAACTTTATTAATTTTTCTTCATGAATGCTGAAGTATACTGTGAAGTTTTAAATTCCACCTCAGATGATTACATTTTTTAGCACATAAATTTTTAAATTAATAAGTATGTGACCAAAAATCCTTATGTTAATGAGAAAAGTTACTAGAACTAAGAGTTAACCTTCCCAAGATTCAAAGACTTCTGAGATGAGAAGGGGATGAAAGGGATGTTTGTAGCACAAAACATTGCTAAGATTATGTTAGCTATTTTATGGACCCTATTTGATTTCATGTTTCCAATGAGATTGTTGCTGTTGTTCAGTTGCTCAATTGCCCAACTCTTTGCGACCCCATGGATTGCAGCACACCAGTCTTACCTGTCCTTCATCATATCCCAAGATGCTCAAACTCATGTTCATTGAGTTGGTGACACCATCCAATCATCTCATCCTATGTCATTCTCTTCTCCTGCCTTCAATCTTTCCAACATCAGGGTCTTTTCCAATGAATCAGCTTTTCACATCTGGTGGAGCTTCAGCTTCAGCATCAGTACTTCCAATGAATATTCAAGGTTCATTTCCTTTAAGATTGACTATTTTGATCCCCTTGATGTTCAAGGGGCTCTCAAGAACCTTCACCAGCCCCACAGTTTGAAAACATCAGTTCTTCAGAGCTCAGCTTTCTTTATGGTCCAACTCTCACATCTGTACATGGCTACTGGAAAAACCACAGCTGTGACTAGACATACCTCTGTCAGCAAAATGTCTCTGCTTTTGAATACATTGTCTAGGTCCGCCATAGTTTTTCTTCCAAGGAGCAAGCATTTTTCAATTCCATGGCTGCAGTCACTATCTGCAGTGATTTTGGAGCCCAAGAAAATAAAGTCTGTCACCATTTCCATTTTTTTCCGATCTATTTGCCATGAAGTGATGGAACTGGATGCTATAATCTCAGTTTGTGGAATGGTGAATTTTAAGCCAGCTTTTTCACTCTCCTCTTTTACCTTCATCAAGAGACTCTTTAGTTCCTCTTTACTTTCTGACATTAAAGCGGTATCATCTGCATAAATGAGGTTATTGATATTTCTCCCAGCAATCTTGCTTCCACATTGTGTTTCATCCATCCTGGCATTTCACATGATGTACCTTTCATATAAGTTAAATAATCAGGGTGAAAATATATAGCTTTGATGAAGTCCTTTCCCAATTTTGAACCAGTCCATTGTTCCATGTCCAGTTTTAACTGTTGCTTCTTGAACTGCATACAGGTTTCCCAGGATGCAAGTAAGGTGGTCTGGTATTCCCAACTCCTTAAGAATTTTCCATAATTTATTGTGATTCACACAGTCAAAGACTTTCACATAATCAATGAAGCAGAATTAGATGTATTTCTAGAATGTTCTTACTTTTTCTATGATCCAATGAATACTGTCAATTTGATCTCTGGTTTTTCGGCCTTTTCTAAATTCAGCTTGTACATCTGGAAGGTTTCAGTTCACATACTATTGAAGCCCAGCTTGAAGGATTTTGAGCATTGCTTAGCTATCATGTGAAATGAGTATAATTTTGTGGTAGTTTGAACATTCTTTGACATTGCTCTTCTTTGGTATTGGAATGAAAACTGACTTTTTCAGTCCTGTGGCCACTGCTGAGTTTTCCAAATTTGCTGGCATATAGAGTACAGCACTTTAAGAGCATCGTCTTTTAGGATTTGAAATAGCTCAGCAGGAATTCCAATACCACCAGTAGCTTTGTTCATAGTAATAGTTCAAGTAAAGTTTGTAGCTTCCTTCAAGTAAGACCCACTTGAATTCATACTCCAGGATGTTTGGTTCTAGATGAATGATCACATCATCATGGTTATCTGGGTCATTAAGACTTTTACTGTATACTTCTGTGTATTCTTGCAACCTCTTCTTAATATCTTCTGATTCTGTTAGGCACATAACCATTGCTTTCCTCTATTGTGCTCATCTTTGCATGAAATATTCCTTTGGTAGCTCTAATTTTCTTGAAGAGATCTCTAGTCTTCTTCATTCTATTGTTTTCCTCTATTTCTTTGCACTGTTCACTTAGGAAGGCTTTCTTATCTCTCCTTGTTATTCTTTGGAACTCTGCATTCAGGTGGGTATATCTTTCCTTTTCTTTTTTGCCTTTCTCTTCTCTTTTCTCTGCTATTTGTAAGTCCTCCTCAGACAATCATTTTGCTTTTTGCATGTTTTTCTTGGGGATGGTCTTGATCACTGCCTCCTATACAATGTTATAAGCCTCCATCTATAGTTTTCTGGCACTTTATCAGATCTAATTCCTTGAATATATTTGTCACTTCCATTATGTAATCATAGTTCAGTTCAGTTTAGTCACTCAGTCGTGTCCAACTCTTTGCAACCCCATGGACTACAGCACACCAGGCCTCCCTGTCCATCACCAACTCCCAGAGCTTACTCAAACTCATGTCCATCAAGTCAGTGATGCCATCCAGCCATCCACCCACCTTCAATCTTTCCCAGCATCATGATCTTTTCCAATGAATCAGTACTTCGCATCAGGTGGCCAAAGTATTGGAGTTTCAGCTTCAGCATCAGTCCTTCCAATGAATATTCAGTGCTGATTTCTTTTAGAATGGACTGGTTGGATCTCCTTTCAGTTCAAGGGACTCTCAAGAGTCTTCTCCAACACCACAGTTGCATTAGTTATTCAATTCTCAGCTTTCTTTATAATCCAACTCTCACATCTATACATGACTACTGGAAAAACCATAGCTTTAACTAGATGGACTTCTGTTGGCAAAGGAATGTTTTTGCTTTTTAATATGCTGTCTAGGTTGGTCATAGCTTTTCTTCCAAGGAGCAAATGTCTTTTAATTTCATGGTTGCAGTCACCGTCTGCAGTGATTTTGGAGCCCAGGAAAATAAAATCTCTAACTGTTTCTGTTGTTTCTCCATCTATTTGCCATGAAGTGATGGGGCCGGATGCCATGATCTTAGTTTTCTGAATGTTGAGCTTCAAGCCAACTTTTTCACTCTCCTCTTTCACTTTCATCAAGAAGCTTTTTAGTTCTTCTTCACTGCCTGTCATAAGGGTGGTGTCATCTGCATTTCTGAGGTTATTGATATTTCTCCCAGCAATCTTGATTCCAGCTTGTGCTTCATCCAGCCCAGCATTTCGCATAATGTACTCTGCATATAAGTGAAATAAGCAGGGTGACAATACACAGCTTTGATGTACTTCCCAATTTTGAACCAGTCTGTTGTTCCACATACAGTTCTAACTGTTGCTTCTTGACCTGCATAGGTATTTGATTTAGGTCATACCTGAATGGGCTAGTGGTTTTCCCTACTTTCTTCAATTTAATTCTGAATTCTACAATAAGGAATTAACAATTGAGCCACAGTCAGCTCCTGGTCTTGTTTTTGCTGACTGTTTAGGGCTTCTCCATGTTCAGCTGCAAAGAATATAATCAATCTCATTTCAGTATTGACCAATGTTGATGGTCAACACCATCTATATTGACCTTCACAAGGTGATGTCCATGTGTAGAATCATCTCTTGTGTTGTTGGAAGAGGGTGTTTTCTATGAGCAGTGTGTCCTCTTTGCTAAGCTCTGTTTGCCTTTGCCCTGCTTCATTTTTGGGCTTTCCTTGTGGCTCAGTTGGTAAAGAATCCACCTGCAATGCAGGAGACCTGCATTCAATCCCTGGGTTGAGAAGATCTCCTGGAGAAGAGAAAGGTTACCCACTCCAGTATTCTGGCCTGGAGAATTCCAAGGACTGCAAATGTCCATGGGGTCACAAGGAGTCAGACACAACTGAGTGATTTTCACTTTCTTTCTGCTTCATTTTGTACTCCAAGTCCAAACTTGCCTGTTAGTTACTCCAGGCATCTCTCGACTTTCTACTTTTGCATTCCAGTCTCATATGATGTAAAGATATCTTTTTTTGTGTGTTAGTTCAAGAAGGTCTTGTAGGTCTTTATAAGACCATTCAATTTCAGCTTCTTTGGCATTAGTGGTTGGGGCACAGATTTGGATTATTGTGATATTGAATGGTATGCCTTTGAAATGAGTGAAGATAGTCTGTCATTTTTGAGAATCAACCCAAGAACTGCATTTCAGACTCTTTTGTTGACTATGAGGGCTACCCCTTTTCTTCTAAAGGATTCTAGCATACAGTAGTACATATAATTGTTATCTGTATTAGATTTGGCCACTCCCATCCATTTTAGTTCACTGATTCCTAACATGTTCACTCTTGCCATCTTCTGTTTGACCATTTCCAGTTTACCTTGATTCATGGACTTATGGGCTTCCCTGATAGCTCAGTTGGTAAAGAATCCACTGCAATATAGCAGACTATGCTTTGATTCCTGGGTTGAGAAGATATGCTGCAGAAAGGACAAGCTAACCACTCCACTATTCTGGGGCTTCCCTTGTGGCTTAACTGGTAAAAAAAAAAAAAATCCACCTGCAATGCAGGAGAACTGGGTTTTATTCCTGGGTTGGGAAGAGCCCCTGGAGAAGGGAAAGGCTACCCACTCCAGCATTGTGGTTTGGAGAATTCCATGAACTGCATAGTCCATGGGGTTACAAAGAATCAGACACGACTGAGTGATTTTCACTTTCAAAGACTTAATATTCTAGGTTCCTATGCAATATTGTTCTCTAGAGCATCTGACCACCAGACACATCCACAACTGGGCATCATTTCTGCTTTGGCTTAGCCTCCTCATTCCTTCTGGAGCTATTTCTCTGCTTTTCTCCAATAGCACATTGGACAGCTACTGACCTGGGGAGTTCATCTTTCAGTGTCATATCTTTTTGCCTTTTCATATTGTTCATAGGGTTCTCAAGTCATGAATGCTAAAGTGTTCTGCCATTCCCTTCTCCAGCGGATCATGTTTTATGAGAACTCTCCACCATGACCTGTCCATCTTGGGTGACCCTACATGCCATGGCTCATAGTTTCATTAAGTTAAACAAATCTGTGATCCATGTGATTGTTTTGGTTAGTTTTCTTTGATTTTGGTTTTCATTCTGTCTGCCCTCTGATGAATGAGGATAAGAAGCATGTACAAACGTCCTGATGGAAAGGACTGACTGTGGGAATACTGGGTCTTGCTCTGGTAGTAAAGGCCATACTCAATAAATTGCTAATCCAGTTTTCAGCTGATGGTTTGGGCTGTGATCCCTCCCTGTAGTGTGGTCTGAGGCCAAACTATAGTATGGGTAATGTTGACCTCCTCCAGAAGGACTTATGCCAGCACACTGTGCCTCCCCAGACTGCTGATGTCAGTGTCCTTTGACTCCACGGCAGGCTACCCACACAGAAGACATGAACCCACGCCTCCACTGGAAACTCCCAAACACTGCAGGCAAGTCTGCTTCAGTCTCTTGCAAGGTCACAGATCCTTTTTCCTGGGTCCTGGTACACACAAAGTAATGTTTGTGCCCTCCAAGAGTTTCTGCTTCCCCAGTTCTGTGGAAATTTTGAAATTAAATCCTGCTGACCTTCAAAGTCAGATTTCCTAGGGATTCTCACACCCCTTTGCAGGATCCCCAGGCTGGGAAGTCTGTTGTGGGAAGTAGAACTTTCACAACAATGCAAGAGTGTCTTTGGTATATTTGTTCTCCAATTTGAGTATCACCAACCCAGAGGCTCTATAGTGAGGCTCATGGCAATCTCCTTTACAAGGATTTTTGCCACACACTGAGCCCCCCAAGACTGCTGCTGCCAGATCCCCTGTCCCTGCAGCAGGCCACTGCTGACCCATGCCTCTGAAGGAGACCCTCAAACAGTTACACGCATGTCTGGCTCAGTCTCTTGTGGGGGTCACTCCTCCCTTCCCTGTGTCTTGGTGCACACAAGGTTTTGTTTGTGCCTTCCAAGCATCTCCTGCGGGTATCAGCTTTGATTTTGAACATGACTACACTCCTCCTACCATCTTGCTGCAGTTTTTCCTTTGCCCTTGGACTTGGGGTACCTTTTTCTGGTGTGTTCCAACATTCTCCTGTTGATAGTTGTTCAGCAGCTAGTTTTGATTTTGGTGTTCTTGCAGGAGGAGATAAGCGCACATCTTTCTACTCTGACATCTTGGACTGTAGCCTCCCAGTCTCTTCTGCCCATGGAATTCTCCAGGCAAGAATACTGGAGTGGGTAGCCATTCCTTTCTCCAGGGGATCTTCTGACCCAGGGATCGAACCTGGGTCTCCTGCATTGCAGGCATTTTTTTTACCATCTGAGCCATCAGGGAAGTCCTTCCAATGAGATGGTTAAACGTTAATATTTTATTTGGTTCAGCATAAAAAATTAATCGATGTAATATATTAGATTAATAAAATGAGGAGGGAAACACGTGATCATCTCAATGGGGAATAAAAAAAAAAAACTTTTGACAAAATTCTGCCTCCATGATAAAAGCATCAGAAAACTAGGACTAGAAAAAGCTTTGCTAAAGTAATAAAGACCATATGTAAAAACTCATAGCTATTCAATGGTTAAACACTGAAAAGTTTCTCCCTAAAATCAGGAAAAAGTCAAGAATGCCCACTTTCATCATTGCTATTCAACATTGTGCTGGATGTACTAGTAAAAGAAAGTAAGCAAGAAAAATAAAAAGCAATGAAATACTGACACATACAAGAACGTGTGATGGTTTAGTCACTAGGTCATGTCTGACTCTTTCAACCCCATTGATTGTAGCCCACCAGGTTCCTCTGTCCCTAGGATTTTCCAGGCAAGAATACTGGAGTGGGTTGCCATTCCCTTCTCCAGGGGATCTTCCTAAATCAGGGATCAAACCCAGGTCTCCTGCACTTCAGGCAGATTCTTTACTTGCTGAGCCACAAAGGAAACCCAAGAATAATGGAGTGGGCAGCCTATCCCTTCTCCAATGAATCTTCCCAACCTAGGAATCAAACCAGGGTCTCCTGCTTTGCAGATGGATTCTTTACCAACTGAGCCATCAGGGAAGCCATACAGAAAGGTCCTTCCGAGATTTGAACTTGGATCACTGGATTCAGAGTCCAGTGTGTTAACCATTACTCCAGAAACTAACCACAAACGGGCTTCAGCACAACTTCTGGGATGATATAAATGTTCCATCCCTGGATAAGGGCATGGCAATGCACTCCAGTATTCTTGTATGGAGAATCCCACAGACAGAGATGCCTTATGGTCTATGGTCCATAGGGTCACAAAGAGTCAGATACGACTGAAGTGACTTAGCTTGCATGCATGCATAAATGCTCCATATTATGATATAGATGTAGGTTACATGAATGTGTACATTTGTCAAACTCTACACTTGTGTGTATTTCACTTATGTAAATTATATTTCAATATAATTATTTCATGCATATATAATAATTGGCACTTTCTAAAGGGATGTTAAGTGTTTAATATTGTGCTTAATGTTTTTAATTTTCTTAAGTCAGGGAATTCTTTTAAACTAATACAACCTGTATTTAACAGAGTATCGGGAATATAGAGGCTATCAATAATTAATTGTTGTTGAATGAATGACTGAGTGGGTATGCGCTAAGGTATCCTTTAAATTATCTTCAGTTCTCTGGATTTCATTCTACTTGCTAAAAGAATATAATGATTTATTTACTAAATAAAATAATAATTTATTCTCTTCATAGGTATTCTGAAGAGTAAATGAGATTTTGTTACACAAACTCTATGAATGTCTACAAAGCTCTATGCATGTTGGTAGTAGTTGTAGTGGTGATGGTCACAGCTGTGGTTATATTGCATTATATGTTGCTGATGCTGTTGGAAGTACAGTCTCACAGCAAATGTTGCCTTCATTTTCCTGGAGGAATGTAAATGGGCCTATATATAACACTTTCAGGGGCTAAGGGAAACAATGGGACTATTCTGAAAGTTCTATTAGATGATCAACAGTCGTCCTTGGTCTCCATCCCCTTAAAGCCTCACTCTACAGTGAAATTAAAAGATGCTTACACCTTGGAAGGAAAGTTATGACCAAAATAGACAGCATATTAAAAAGCAGAGACATTACTTTGTCAACAAAGATCTGTCTAGTCAAGGCTATGGTTTTTCCAGTAGTCATGTATGAATGTGAGAGTTGGACTACAAAGAAAGCTGAACACTGAAGAATTGATGCTTCTGAACTGTGGTGTTGGAGAAGACTCTTGAGAGTTCCTTGGACTGCAAGGAGATCCAGCCAGTCCATCCTAAAGGTGATCAGTCCTGGGTATTCATTGAAAGGACTGATGTTGAAGCTGAAACTCCAATACTTTGGCCACCTGATGCAAAGAACTAACTCATTTGAAAAGACCCTGATGCTGGGAGGGATTGGGGGCAGGAGGAAAAGGGGACGACAGAGGATGAGATGGTTGAATGGCATCACTGACTCGATGGACATGGGTTTGGGTAAACTCCAGGAGTTGATGATGGTCAGGGAGGCTTGGCATGCTGTGGTTCACGGGGTCGCAAAGAGTCAGACACAATTGAGTGACTGAACTGAACAGTGAAGTAAGAGAACCCCTCAAATATTTCTATTGACTCTTCAGGGCTCCTGCATGACCAAGATGATTAACAATGTACCTCAATTTATACAATATATAAATTAATGTGATACAGTCCTTAAAAATCAAATCAACTTTTGAAAATTAAATTTCTATTTTAAATTCATTAAAGGAGCTGGATATTTATGAATAATCTTCCTTGTTTCTTTTAGGAAAGTTCTAATTTTCCCCTAATGGATTTGATTAAAGGCAAGGGCAACCTATCTTCAGGAATCATTTCTGCAAACTGCATAGCCTTGGAATGAGCTCCAGAGAGTAGCAGCCAAGTGAGAAGCACAGCCAGATCCTAACCCTGTGGAGTCCCAGGAACCATCCTCAGTAGTTCTAGAGTTTTCACTTGATGTTTTTGTCCTTCCCAAGGAATTCCTCTTTTGCTATCAGTGAAAGTTCATAAGGGGTTGGTCCTGATGAAAAAGGCCAGTAACCCAGATATTCCTGAACCCAAGATGAGAGTCTCATCTGTTTTTACTTACATGGGCCTACTTGGGACTCACAAAAAGTCCTTAGGGTACACAGGTCAGGGACTGTTGGGGTGAAGATGATGATGATGATGACCACCATTCTTTAAGACCAGAGAGTGGAAGATCTGATCCCAGAACCAGTCCTCCTAACCCCGAGGCTGGGGGGCTTTCTCCCACCTCACTCCAAGTTGCTTTCCAAGCCATATTCACCATCTCTGGAGGTAACCAACGATGCCACCACTATCACCCTAAAGTATCAGAGATGTGATCTCACTCAAAGAATCTGAATAAGAGAGCAGAAGTGTCTCTTTTTCTCCAGTGTTTAAGAGAAACATTAGACAAAATAAGCTCCAAACTTAAAGAATATCGAGTTCAGTTCAACTGAGCAACATTTATGGAGCAACCTATACTAAGCACTGAAGTTACAGCAATGTCTCAAAGAGTCCAGAAGACAGAAGACAGAGAAGAACAGGGCAGCTGTCCCTCACTGTCATGAGCAGTTTTGGGGTCAGCACGCCCCCTCCCAAGGCCATCCTGGTGGGGAGAGGTCCATGCCATCTATGACCTGGAGGCAGGGATGTGGCATCTGTGTAGGGTGTTAGGGACAAACAGGGTTTAGCCAGAGACACAGCAGGTAATGAGCGTCCACAAACCTGAGCATACCCTGGGAGATGACTTCCTATTCTAACAATGACTTGACCTGGCTCAGCTCAGAGTGGACAGTTCATGATTCCTCTCCCCCGCATCAGCCCTACCTAGGCAACCCCTTGAAAATCCCTGACTCTTTGGCCCTGGGCATCAACCCCTGACCTCCCAGAGGACAGTACTCACTGAGAGGAGGGAGTAAAGCAGGTGCCCGTGCATGCGCCCATCCCAGGACACAGGGCTTCAGTCCAGTAGCAGGGCCTCAGAACATCAGAGACCTGGAGGAGAGCCACTCCCCATGCCGAGAGCCCCAGGCGCAGCCCCTGCCCCTGAGCACATCTATTCCTGCACTCCCATCTCAGTCACTCCCCAGGCTCCAGCCTTACAGCCTAGATCTTTCCTGGGCAGTGTGGGAAGCTCCAGGCTCTCTGGCAACAATCTGGCACAGCCTCTGTAAGACAGACTCTCCCACAAGCCTGCAGGGCCAGCTCAACACCACCTCCCCAGGAAGCTTCAGGATAGATCCTCAGCTCAAAGTCTGTCAGAGCCACTCCATGGGCCCAAAGCCTCCACTGACACCCTCCCAGCTAAGATGTCTGTGTCCTGCCACTTGTCCCTCAAGACACTCACATTCACCTTCCCCTGTAGGCTGCAAGCCAGGCTGTGTCCTGGGATGTTGATATGGGCAGGAGACCTGATTCAGTCCCTCCTGAGAACAGAACTTCTCAGCCTTTTGTCATCATCATCACCAGCGGGGATTACACTCCCCCCTACCAAGGAGAAATATTGCACTTAATTTTGTGAGAGAAATAAATGAGGGAAAAAAAAAAAAAAAACAGAAAAAAGTGGGGTAGGGAGAGCAGGTCACAAGGGAGAGAAATAGTGTTTAATGATTATTCTATGTCAAATGTACACTAATTTATTAAGAGAGAAATTAGATATTAAGGAGTACGAGTTTGTCATATAGACTTGAGCTCTGGATAACAATTAACCAATGTAATAATTAAAGATTTTTGTCCCCCCAAAAACCAATGTTTTGTTCCTTTGGGGATGATATTGCCCTACTGAGAATCATGCCATAAAAGAAAAATCCTCAAATGAACAATTACATTAAAATGCAGCCTGAGACCAGCCCTTTCCTCCAACTTTATGTTTCCCATGGGTCCACAGAAGTAGTCCAGGTACCCCCTCCAAGTACATCTCCAAGATCTGCAGGCCCCACCCCCTTCTGGCTTTGGCTGGGCATTCTTTCAAATGTTTCTACATCAAAGTCAATTTGCTCCAAATTGTGAAAGAGCTCTACATGGGCAGACAAGAGGTGCTTCCAGAAGCCCACAGGTTTGCTCCCTTTGTCAAGGAAGAATTCTGCTGTCCCCAGGATGCTGACCTCCCCAAAAAAGAGCTGTGGTCACTTGATAGCTTTGCTACAACCCTATCCTACACAGACATAGGCCAGCCCAGTCCCTATGGAACAGAGGAGGTTAATTGAATTGTGAAAGTAGGTACAGCTCACTGTTTCACAGTCTTTCTAATTATTTACTTATTTAAAGGAACCATGTTTATCAAGGGACTGAGTATGTATTAATGGTAGGCAGGGCTATTTGTGTGATGCCTTTGATGGGGAAACTAAATATTTCTTGACTCCTTACCACAGAGCTTCCTGACAGGGCTTTAAATATCAATTAATTATTTAAAGTCCCACATATATTGACTTTTTTTAAATTACAGAGCTTTCCAGAGCAAAGGGAGTGTGAAGGAAGAAAGAATAAGGTTGCTGCAAAGAACACTCCATTTGTCTTAGGGTTTGACCCATTTCCCTTCTGCTTTATTAAGACCTCACTTTGTTTTACAGATCCTGTGACCAGTTGCCAATTTGTTTTCAAGACACGGAGTTTGCTTATTTTTTCTCAGGGCAGGAGCCTTTCCACTTAATTGGGCCTGTCTGGAATGGATGGAGCCTTCAGGTGAGGACATGGATTCTGAGTGGTCTAAAGTTGCATCTGGGAGCTCGAGGCCTGTGGGTAACCCTTCCCCACTCAAACACCCACCCTGGTTGTTTTGGGAAAGAAGTAAGGAGGTTGTACAAAATCTTTCCCCAAGGAAGAAAATGAAACCACACATTAGAAAATACACCTACCTTTATGGAAGGCCTCATACATGACATGCTATTTTTTTTTTTAAACAATAAGGGTCAGTGTTTCCTCATTCCAGACTACTCCACAGTCCAGAAGTCAGGCAAACATATGCTTTATGAGCATCAAGTCTAGCTTTGTGCTGGGCACTGGAAACAGTGTAAATATGGCAGAATAGCTGCCTTCAGAGAGTTTGCTGCAGTCTTCCAGTAAAGACAGCCAGTAAAATACTTAAATAAACAAGGTAACTTCAGGTATGGAGAAGTGTGATGGAAAACATAAAAGGTGCATCATAAACAGCCACTTGTGATGACCGAGGACAGCTCACTGAGATGGGAGTATTTGACATGAGACCTGAGGAATGAGAGATAGGCAGTTATGTGTGGGTGTGAGGGAGAGGCATCCTGAGAGGGGGGAGCAGCAGAGGCAAAGGCTCTGGAGCAGGGCAGAAATGAGATTAATACAACATATGGATTGGTTTCCCTGGTGGCTCAGATGGTAAACAATCCACCTGCAATGTGAGAGAGGTGGGTTCAGTCCCTGAGTTGGGAAGATCCCCTGGAGGAGGTCATGGCAACCCACTCGAGTGTTCTTACCTGGAGAAGCCCCATGGACAGAGGAGCCTGGTAGGCTATAGTCCATAGGGTCACAAGAGTTGGACATGACTGAGCAACTAAGCACAGCACATGGATGAGGCCAGAGTGTGGGGAGGCCAGAGTGAGGAGGTTCCAGAAGGCTTCCAGGTTTCCAAGAAAGGGCTAGCATTGCAGGGAGACCCCAAAGCCACACTGGCTCATCTCTGTGCCACATGGTGGGCCTCCTCAGGGACACCCCAGTGCATTCTTCTGGAAGGATGACCCCTATGTAGGTATAAAACTTCATTGCAAGAAATATCATCTTTATAACCAAGATCAGAGATGGGTTCCCCCCAGGATGCTCACCTTCTGGTTGGCCAGACATGGCAACAAGTTTAGTCTAAAGACTATGGGGATTCTTCTCAACCCTTTTTCACACTCCAACCTTAAAGACACCCCCACCTTTACCAGTCTCCCATCCCTCATTCATCTATTTATCCATTCCAATAGCACCTGGGCTAGACAGCCAGACCACCCCAGGCCCTTGGAAGCCCCCAGTCACGACAAAGAAGGACATAAGTAACACCATGCCCCAGGACAGTACAGGACTGGATGCAGGGACAAGGTACAACAAGTGTACACCACAAAGGCCATCGGACACTGCCTGGGGCACCCAGGGGGCTTCCTGCTGTGGTTGATTCTGCTGAGGTTCAGTTGCTAAGATTTCTTTTTTTTTTTTTAACTGGGTGAATATTTTATTTTGACTCAATCTTTAGAAACCGAAGACATCAGATAGAAATGCAGAAACTGGCAAGCTCACCATAAGATATATATGGAAACGTAGTAGACTAGAAGGACCATAACAATCTTAAAGACTTCTAAGAATGTCAGAAAATTAATCATACTATATTTACCAACCTTAAGGTTATAATGTTCAAGATTGTGTCACAGTGGCATATGGACAGACAAATAGAGCAAAGGAACAGAATTGTGTGCTATTTATACATTGAGTCCAGTGCTAAGGACATCAGCTAAGGACATTCCTCAGGATACAGAAAATTTAAGTTGTAGAACAAAATTGTAAACCTAAGTACTATACATAGTAGACTGGCAAAATATAGTGTATCAACTGACTTATTTCTTATGAATTTTCCTCCTGAAGGATGAAGTTGCTTACATACTTGTGGAGTTACATCAAATGGAATATTAAACTGTTGGTAGAACCTGAAGGGGCCTCAAAACCACAGTGGACATTGCAGTCATCATTGGGCATCCACTAAACAATGTTCAGACTCCAGTTTGTTCAGCTTGCCATCCTCCACCATGTATCCATGTGCTCCAGAGGAAAAGGCCCATCCCTGAACAAGGAGTGGGATGGGGCCCAAGGCGTTTCTTGTGCCATCAATTAATCTAGGCATGGACCTGTGACATATTAGCAATCTTGGCAATGGAGACACAAGAACCTTCTAGAGATCGTTTTCCACATTGATAAAAGAGACCTAGGAGAAGAAACACTCCTTCTTCTTCCATTGGAGGGGGAGTCAGCACATGACACCTGGCACTGTGGCAGCTACATTGGGAACATGAGGATGCCATCTCTGGCAGACTAAGAATAATGGAATGGGAATGTGAACAAGGACAAGACCCACTGTTGAAAGGCAGGATTCACTAAAGCCAGAGTCATCCAACCTCAGCTGACATGCCTGGAAAATTGCCTTCTAAGGCTCCAGCATCTCTAACAGACCAAGGGATGATCAAGTGTAAATGCAAACCCACTCAAGACCCTCCACTTACACATGAGTGTATACTGTTAGCAGTTTAACATCCTAGGGTACATTTTGCTTGTGCTTTTACATCTGACTTAGGAGCAAAGTTTTAGATTAAAGAGGTGAAGCTCTAAGTGTCTAGTGTCAGACTACCAGGAGTCTAGGGATCCCCTGAGAGAGAACAGAACTCAGATTCATGGAATATTTCAGCTAGTGACAGCAAAGTTTGGGAAATGACCTAGTCCCATGATCTAGTCCTCAGTTTATCACAGGGACATACATCCCACTGTGAGTGTGAGACTGACCAGCACAGAGCCTGGGCGCCCAGCCTCAGCCAGCAAAACTTCATTCACACTGATTCTAGGAAAAAGCAGGGACTTTAGACCAGAAACATGCACTAGGTCAAGGCCTTGCTCCTCACCTCACCCAGTGGGGAGCCTCAGCCTCTCTGACCTCCCAGGATCTTCCTTGCCTTCCCTGTGAATAGCAGCTGTCCTCACAGCCCTCATGAGGACTAGAGGAGACGATGTGGCAAAAGTGGCCAGTATTCCGCAAGCCCCTCTGCCCTCCTAGACACAAGGAGGGCCACATTCCCCAGCCTCCCTGGAGTTTGGTGAGGCCAGTGGCAAGTGGCACACAGCACCTGCAGGCCAGACCCACCCATGCCGAACAGCAAGCCCTCTTTCTTCCCTGACGGTTGGCTGCTGGATCCAGAGCAACCAGTGGAGGTTGCTGAGGAAGCCCAAGCAGATAGCAATACTTACACATTGAGGAGCCTGGATTCACAAATTGCCAAGCTGAAAGCCGCCTGCTGAATGCCTGCTCAGGATTTAATGTCAACCAAACTAAACCTCTATTACATTGGGTTGTTTGTTACATCAGCTAGCATTAAGAATCCTGACTAACACAAATGTCATGTAAGGCTTAATAGTAACACAAATGCTTTTAAAAATCATGATGTCCTTTTCTACACCTTGCTTTCTTCTCTGTTCCTAGAATTTGCTCTGCCCTTTAAAATTCAAGGAGCAGGCGTTAGTACTGAGATGATGAGCAGGAGGCTCCTTTAAAACCCTTCCACTGGACTCTGCTCCCCACCCCCCCTCAGCTCCTGTTGGTCAACTCTGAAACTCACAGAAGTTTAGGCTCTGTGCCATCTGCAGGAGGCTTGTCCCTCCAGACACTTCCTCTGATCCCCATTGCAGGCCCCAGATATGTGCCAAAGTGCCTGGGACCAGAGAGCAAGGCTCTCTCCTGTCTATTTTGACCTCATTAAACTTCTGTTTTCAGGAGGCTGGAGGAAGCAGGGTAAAGCAGGTGAGGACAGGTCTCCAAAGCGAGCCTTGAGGCTTCTGCTCCTTGCAGGGCCGTAGGACTGAATGTGCCCAGAGACATCCCTGAAAGGTGGTTTCCACTCTTGAACAAGCTCAGAAAAGAGAGACTGTGTGGCCTCACATGAGACAGCACAATGATTCTGCATCTCTGTTCTTAGCAGTCTGTGTTCTGGGGATATAAAATGGCTTGGTTTGTCTGCAGTTTATCTATGTGCCCAGTTCTCTGACCCCTGTGTTCCACACAGAGTCTCTGTTTTCTTTCAAAACACAGCATCTCTTCAAGGTTCCAGGAAAAATTATCTCTCTTAGAAAAGCCAGCAAGCGTCCAGACCTGCTGCTGGACCCAAGATAGACAGACAGCGAGGGAATTAAATCAGATACAACTTAGCCAAAAACTTTTGAATTCTTGTTAGACTTTTAGTCTTCCAAAAAACAAGCCCCACCCAGGACACATCACCACTGTTCCCTCTTTCCTCAGTGTTGCAAGGGACTCAGGGCTTTCATAGTGACTGCCCCAAGTCTACATAATAAGCCCCCAGTGAACACCAGAACAAAGGCTCCTTAGAAGGTAACTGAGCTGCATGTGTTCTTTGTCAAGTTCTTCCCTCAGGAGCCAGAACTCTCCCCAGTGAAGGACCCCACCCCCCATCAACCACATTTTCTCATCCTCCTGCAGCTGCAGAGCCGAGCCTGCCTGGCCAGTGAGGTCAGGGAGAGCAGTGCTCTTCTGAAGTAACTCTGGGACCAACTGAGGGGAAGAACAGACAGGTGAGAGTTCAGGTGATTGAGCTGACTGATGCACTGATTATCGGGGTGGAAGAGAGAGGGCTAGAAGTAGCCTTTTTATATCAAGGAGAAGCTGAGACAGAAGAGTCAGGCCCTTTCCCTGGGCCACAGTCAAGTTCCTGACCTTTAAGAAGACCCAAGCCCCTGCCTGGCACTAGTGTGTCTCCTAGCTTGTTCCCTCTGAAACTCAGAGCCACACAGTCCAGGAGATTTCCAGACAGAGGGTTGCAGTGGGGCTGGGGAGGGATTAGGAGGGTAGGTTGGTTCTCAGTGCCCCCTGGCAGATGCCAGCTGGAGCAGCCCAGCCCTACAGTCACAGTCTCTAGGCCAGGGGAACACGGGCTTGCCTGGGGTCCCTCAGATGCGAGCAACCCACAAGAGCCCTGGGTGCAAGGAACACACTCAGCCAGAAACCAGGAAGGACTGTGTGGCTGCCGTTGGGGAGGGGGAGGAGGGAGTGACGCCTGGTGTGTCTGAGGAAGACGGGGGTGACCACGATGTGGCTAGGTGGGCCATAACCATGATTTCTGTTTTAAATGAAGAAGAATTTTAAGCCAAGCAGTGACTTGGTTTGTAAAGACCAAATAGGCAGAAAATTGTTGCATTCATCCAAATGGAAGAGGTGAAGGGTGCTTGGTGGTGGCCATGGAGAATTGTCTGCATTCAATTATAATTCAAAGGTGGACTCAGGAAGAGAGGCCAAGGGAGCAGAAGAGAAGGTGACATCCAGAACGGCCCTGAATTCACTGCCTGTGAGGTCATGAGGGGACCACTGAGATAGGTGGTTGAGGGAAACGACCGCTGGGTAGGGAAGATCAGAACCCAGGACAGGAAGGTCCACTGGAGGCACCTTCAGGACACCAAAGAGGTGGCTGGACGTGCAGTGCAGAGCCACAGGGGAAGTTACCTGGAGTGACAGCCTTCAGTGACAGTGGCGTAATGATAGTAACAGGAGTGTGGGCACAGGCAGGATGACAGGCACGTGGGCCTGGAGAGGAGAGCTACAGGTTGCAGAGGCTACGTGTGGCCCCTGCCGGCAAGGCCGAGTGAAGGGCAGCGGGGGGGGGGGGGGGGGGGGCAGGCCCCCTGGGGCCCAGCTCAGAGCCTGCTCCGTGCTCTCAGGGAATCATCACCCTGTCTGCCTGACTCAGAGCCACTGTCAGGAGGGGGAAATGGGTACAGACCTGCCCCCAGGGTCAGCTCCACACCCACAGCATCCCCACCAGTCACAGATCGTGTGCTCCTCTGTGCCTCTCAGGCTGTGTCTGTGAATAAGGAGCTGGACTAGTTTCACCTCTGTGCAAAGTTAGGTGAAGCAACTTCAGGACAGTTACCAGAATGACACAAGACAAATGTGTGGACACTAAGAGGGAAAGGGGGGATGAACTGGGAGATCAGGACTGACATGTGTATATGCTATTGATAATGTGTATAAAATTTATAACCTTACTGTACAGCACAGGGAACTCTACCCAGTGCTCTGTGGGGACCTGAACAGGAAGGAAATCCAAACAAGAGGGGATGTATGCATACACACTACTGAATCACTTTGCTATGCAGTAGAAACTAACTCAACATTGTAAAGCAACTATACTCAGATAAAACGTTTTTTAAATAGGAAAAAGGACACAGTTATGCATGTCGATTGTTGTCATTGTTTAGTTGCTCAGTCGTGTCCAACTCTTTCACGACCCCATGGACTGTAGCCCACCAGGCTCCTCTGTCCATGGAATTCTCCGGGTGGGAATACTGGAGTGGGTTGCCATGCCCTCCTCCAGGGGATCTAACCCACCCAGGAATCGAACCTGCATCTGCTGCACCGCAGGTGGATTCTTTACCCACTGAGCCACCTGGGAAGCCACCTGATGAGTAAATGGAATGATCATCAAAAGCAATTAGCAGATTCTTGGTCAATGAAATTGATTATGGGAAATGAATGAATTAGGACAACCACCCAAAAAAAATACTGAGTTTAAAAACATGTTCAGTTCAACAATGTTCGGCAAATCAGCCAGGATAATCTCTGTGCACAGTGTATTCCATAAGCAACTAAACCTTGTAAGTTTCTCAGGAAAATGCACTGATTTTGATAACGATGTCAAGATGCAACTATTCCACTGAAAAGACAGCCAGTGTGATATAGCAGTTACCCCTGCTCCCCACTTCAAAGTTCTCCTCTAGAAGTTTCTTGCCAATACCTTTTACTTAGGTCTTACGTCCTGACATGGCCCCACTAAACATTTTTTCTATATCCAGGAGAGAACTGCTTTGATTAATGGAACAAGAATTTATTGGAATATTTTTCATAGCTCAAATCTGCTGAAAAAATGCAAAATGTTAATTTAGAAAAGTATTGATATGTTCTTTATATATAATACATGGCCTGTTGCCTGATACATTTTAAAGCGATTTGAGACAAACACTAGGCATATGCAATTATGGGTCTCATGAGACACATAAACAGCATCTTTTTCTTATAAACAACCTGGGCAGCCTAAGAGTATTAGCAAGAGTATTAGCAAGATATAAAATAAGCTAATTATCACAGCAGACTGGGGCAGCAATCTTTAGCACATAGATAATGCAGCCTTCCTTCAAACAGGTGAGAAAGGATTTTTTTTCCAAGAACTATCTTTGCAGAAGGAACAAATGTAGATAAGATTACTGTTTATATGTGCAGAGGATGGTGCCAAAGGCCTTTCTTGGCACATTGGTGACCAAAGTCCAGCCTTGCCATCTTAAACCCATCCCCCACCTTGCAGCCCTTCCTAAAGAGCAGCTCGTCCACATCACAGCTTCAAACATCCCTGTGCTTTGATGGCCCCAAGATGCAGCCCAAACTCCTTGCTGTGGCTCACGAGGTTACACAACCTGGGCCAAGTGAGCCGTCAGCCCCTCCCACCTCTGGGGCCCCTATTCTGGCTCTAGCAGACTCTGTGCTCCATCCAGTCTCTGCCACACTTCCCTGCCCACTTTTAGACTTTCAGGCACCAGCTCAGGTGCACTCACAGAACCCACCTCCCTCCCAAGGACCAGCATCTCACTAGCTGTGTCTCACCTGCAGTAGGCTCTCAGAAATATTCTGTTGGAATAAATAATAATGAGCGAATGGGGGAGCAGTTGACAGACCATGCCAAATCCCTGACCAGTTCCCACCAAGATGATGGAAGCCTGTGAGCACAATGACTAAACAGTGTCCCCTCAGAGTAAAAGGGGGCTGCCTGTGGCTCGGGACTTCTGATAGGCCCAGGGCTCTGTCATCTTACCTCTCCAGACTGGGACTAAGGCACAGCCCGAGCCAGCAGAGTGAATGACCCTGCGTTAAGCCCAGGAAGGCTGATGGCAGCCTTTCTGTTCTAAGCCGTGTGTTTCCTTGTGCTCCAGCAAGCAGATAAACTCTCCTTTGTGGCAGTACAGCTCAGTGCAGAGATGGTGAGGACTGTCCCAGAACAGCAGCTGGGTGTGCTCCTGAGCTAGACGGTAGCTGTCTGCAGGGGGAGGGGGCCAAAGCACCCTGCTCCAACCTGCCACCACCATCCTCCCTCCCCTGCCCTGCACAGGAGCAGGTTTCCTGAAAGGAGAACAGAATCCTGGAGGTTCCAATGCTTCAGGGACTCAGCGGTCAGCACTGATTGGATGATAGATAGACAGATAACCTGTGAGGGTGCCAGTGGGTGGGGTCTATCCAGGTAAAGCTGTCTGGGAACAAGACTCACTCTGCAGAGCTGCCAACTACAAACCGCACAGTGTGACCTGTGCTCATCACCGGGAAATCACAGCTTAGAAGGACAACTTGTCTGTAGGTAAAGGTTGATGTCCCCCAATGCTTACTCTAGGACCCTCTACATACATTTCCAGAGCTAAAATCACCACTCATATGCCAACAGCTCCCAAAGCTGGGACCCCAGCACAGACTTCTCATATGACTCTCAACCTAACATCCCACAGCCTGTCACATGGATGTCCCACAAGAACTTGAACTCAGAACTGAGCTCAGCATTATTCTCTTGCCCAGATCCAATGAATTAGACTAACAGTCAACCAGTTTTCCAAATCTAATGTGGGAAATTCATCCTTGATTTTTCCTTCTCCCTTTTCCTCCACTACTCTAGCCACTCCCCAAATAGCAAGGACTTTACTTTCCAAATAACTCTCTAATTGACCTTGTATCTGCAGGCCAGTTTTCATAGCTTTTCTCCGAAACTATTGCTACATCCTCTTTAAAGTTCCCTGAAAGGCAAAAACCACTACAATATTGTAAAGTAATTAGCCACCAACTAATAAAAATAAATGGAAAAATAAATAAATAAAATAAAATAAAGTTCCCTGAAACTCCATCCTTTTCATTCCATCCTCCTCATGGGCCACCAAGGTGGCTGTGTCACCTTTGCTGCTTTAAATCCTGTCTTTCAGCTCCAAGCCTGTCCTTCCCTACTCTATTCTGTGATAGTAAGTCTGAAAATCTGCAAACAGCCATTCCCAGACTTCAGAACTAGCTGGTTGTGATTAATATACACCACTGGAAGGCACTGGTGACAGGAAGGGAGAATGGGCTCCTGTCGACACCAACATCACTAGCCTCCCTGTAGAGGAGTAAAACATGTTAGCTTCAATGTTCTGTGCAACTCCCAGCCCTGGCTCTGCAGCACACCCCTCGGGATTATGACAATTGCTCTTGAAGTACCCCTCAGCAGCTCAACAAAGATGCTGTGCCCTCAGAAGTCCAGCCACAAGCCAACTCCTTGAAGATCTCAGTGGCCCCATCTCTCAGTTCTAAGACCTGGGGAAATCCATTTGTTTCCACAGCCTTAAGCATAATAGCTTTTTCATGCTGTTTCTCATACCTGAGTTACTGCAGGGCTCCCTTCACTCTGCTCCTTCAGTCTTCCAGCACCAATGTGCTAAGTCACTTCATCGTGCCTAACTCTTTGCAACCCTATGGGCCATAGCCTGCCAAGTTCCTCTGTTCAAGGGACTCTCGAGGCAAGAATACTGGAGTGGGTTGCCGTGTCCTCCTCCAGGGGAATCTTCCTCACCCAGGAAATCAAACCCACATCTCTTACATCTCACACATTGGCAAGTGGGTTCTTTACCACTGGCACCACCTGGGAAGCCCCCGACACCAATACCTTGTGCTAAACCTCCTCTAATTGAAATGTCTTACATGGTTTCTGTCATCCTCACCATGCCTCATTTGATACAGATGAATTGAAAACACAAGTCTGTGTCTATTCCTTCATGAAATACCACTGAAGTAACAGTTAAAAAAAATTGAAAGGTATAAATCTTCAACAATGAAAACACATGAAAAGGTAACAGTAGATGAAAGATATCAACCACATTTTGCAGGAGGGAGAGCAGCTGAGAAGGTGGCAACTAATTTGGCAGACCAGAGAAAGCAGAAACCTGGGTACCTACAGTTGCTTGGAGAAGTTAGGAAGAAAGGCAGATCAAATAGCAGAATTCTAGAAGAGCTCAGAGCTGGGGACTACAGACACTCCTGCTAAGCTTACAGGCTGAGGCTAAAAAGGGCAAAAAGTTGTTGCTGTTGTTAAGTTGCTAATAGTATCCAACTCTTTGAGATCCCATGAACTGCAGCACTCAAGAATTTTCTGTCCTTCACAATCTCCCAGCATTTGCTCACTCATATCCATTGAGTCAGTGATGCCATCCAACTAGCTCATCCTCATCGCCCCCATCTCCTCTTACCCTCAATCTTTCCCAGCATCAGGGTCTTTTCCCATGACTCAGCTCTTCACTACACAAACCTATAATCTCCTTACCAAGACAGATCCTTTCCTTCAGCCATAACAGCAGAAGCTGAGTGAAGGATCACTACTGAAGAGGGAGGAGTTGCTGGGAACTCCACTACTGAAGAGGGAGTTGGCGTGGGGGGGGGGGGGTTGGGGGGAGGGGAGGCGGGCAGGATTCAGCAACAATCTGCAGCACAAATCAGTTAGCTTCTTGTTCCATCTTTTTCTGCTTCCTGGGAGCTACCAGAGCACATGCACCAGCAAAAGGAAGGCACAAATAAGCTTCTAGACACCACACCAAAAACACAGGTGACAAAATCTAAAAAATAGATGGATACCATTCAGAAAGTTAAAATATAACTTTTTTTTTTTACCTTTTATAGAATTGAATGTGGAGAAAAAGGAACACCATTGTACTGTTGGCGGGAATACAAATTGGTGCAACCAACCACTGTGGAAAACAGTATGGAGGTTTCCTTTAAAAAAATTGAAAATAGAGCTACAATATGACCCAGCAATTTCTGAATATACCCCTGGAAAAGATGAAGACTCTAATTTGAAAAGGTTCCTGTAACTTAATGTTGATAGCAGCACTAGTTACAATAGCCAAGACTATTGGCTATTGGCTATTTAGGTTGGAAGCAACCTAAATGTCCATCAACAGATGAAGGAATAAAGAAGATGTGGTGTATATTTATAAAAAAAAAAAAAAAATACTACTCACCCATAAGAAAGAATGAAATTTTGTCATTTGTAACAACATGCATGGACATGGAGGGGATTATGCTAAATAAGTCAAATAGAGGAAGACAAATACATATTTGGAATCTAACAAATGGAGCAAACTAGTGAATATAATGAAAAAGAAGCAAACTCACAGATATAGAGAATAAACTAGTGGTTACCAGTGGAGAGAAGGAAGAGGTAGGGGTAATATAGGGGTGGAGAATTAAGAGGTACAAACTAATTAGGTATAAAATAAGTTACAAGGTTGTATGTTATACAACACAGGGAACATAGACAAAATATTACCTATTTCACTATAAGTGAAATATAATCTTAAATTTCACTATAAGTGAAATATAATCTTAAAAATAAAATGGGGAGGATATTTGTATATCATGTATTCCGTGAAGGACTTATATCTAAATATATAAAGAATTCATAAAAATCAATAAAAAAGATTTAAATAACCTAATTAACAAATGGACAAAGGATCAAAAAATGGACAAAGGATCAATATGGACATTTCTCCAAAGAAGATACACAAATGGTCAATAATCACATCAAAAAACACTCAAAATCATTAGGGAAATGCAAGCCAAAACCACAATAAGATTCCATTTCACATCCCTTAGGATGATTATAATCAGAAAGGTAAAATAACAAGAGTTACTGAACATGTAGAGAAATTAGACCCCTCATACATTAGTGGTGGGGATGTAAAACTGTTCAGCCTCTGTGGAAAACTATCTGGTGGCTCTTCAAAAAGTTAAATACAATTTTACCATATAACCCAGCAATTCCACTCTTAGATATAGACCCAAGAGAAGTGAAAATAGGTGCTAAAACAAATATATGTACATCCTTGTTCATAGCAGCATAATTTTCAAATGGTGGAAACAGCCCAAATGTCAGTATATCAATTGATTATTTTAAATGTGGTATATATACACAATGGAATACTGTCCATTCATAAAAGAATGAAGTGCTGATAAACACTATGTGGATGAACCTCAAAAACATTATACTAAATGAAATGCCAGAAGCCAAAGGCCACATATTATTAGATTCTATTTATACAAAATGTCCAGAATAGGCAAATCTATAGAGACAGAAAGTAGATTAGTAATTGCCAGAGGCTTGGAGAAGGGGTATTGGGGAAGAACTGCTAGTGAGTATTAGATGTCTTTGGGGTGTGATGAAATACTCTAAAATTAGATTATAGTAATTGCATAACTCTTATTACACCAAAAAAAATATTGAATTGCCCACTTTTAATGGGTGAAATATATTGAATGTAAATTTTCTTTCACCTGACTAAACAAAATTGCCTGTGTGTGAGGTGTTTCAGATAATTAACATATTCCATACTAGCCCTGCCTGGGCAGGACAAAACCATAGCCACGGGGCAGGAATCATGCCTTCATTGCAGAATATCCATGTAGCAATTTATGAAGGATTATGGCTCCAGATTATGATCTAACTAACTGGAACACTCCTGAGATAACAGGAATAACTTTTGTACAATATATTCTATTTTGAAATGCACTTTATAATTGATCTGAAGGCTATCAGCCTAAGTCATTTCTTCATGAGTGTCCAGCAGTCAGACACACACACAAACACGAACCCTCATACACACATACCTTACAAACATGTGACACAATTGTGTTTAGGGCAGATTAAGATGTCAATCTCTTTGCAGCCTCTGATCTTCTTTTAGAAACATGCTAGCAAAAAGAGGGCTTCCCAGGTGGTGCTAGTGGTAAAGAACTCACCTGCCAAAGTAGGAGATGCAAGAGACGCAGGTATGATTCCAAGGTTGGGAAGATCCCCTGGAGGAAGGCACTGGCAACCCACTCCAGTATTCTTGCCTGGAGAATCCCATGGACAGAGTAGACTGGCGGGCTATGGTCCATAGGGTCACAAGGAGCTGGACATGACTGAAGCGTCTTTGCACACAGCACACACACATAGCAAAAAGGACAGTTTTGAGTTAATGGATTCGATATGAGGATGATCTGGTTGTGATAACAGTGTCACATCAGTCTGGTCCGTCTCAGAAGACTGGGGAGGTCCAGGCAGGCATTGTCCTTGGGAGGTATAGAGGAGGTGGAGGAGCAAAGGGAGTCAAGCAGATGTGGCGTCATTTGACTCTTCTCAAGGAAAACTGTCACCAAGGGTTTATGCAAACCATTGCCACAAAGGAAGGCAAGCAAGACACCAAGGCAAGGCAGACAATACTTCCAATCAGGGAGCAAGGCTCGGATTTGCAGGACCCAAGCAGGAGGATGGCGGAGGTACGAAGTGCCTGTGTTAGGGGAGGACGGGTGGTCAGAGGAGCAGACCTGTAAGCATCTGCTGTTTATCTGCACATCTTCTTTCCTGTCCCATCCTATCCCTCAGCACCTCAGCCACTGCCTTCCTGAGACCAACAAATGAGGAAGACCACTCCTGCACCTGTAGATGGTCTGTGATTTGCTCCATCAACATTTGAGCCTACTGTGAAACTAGTTTCAGCCTCTCTGCCACTAGATTTGACAGGAAAAAGTCAACTCAAATTTTTCAACTCAAACACAGAACAGTCCACCAGCACGTGTTCAAGGTTATAAAGCACCCTTTCCTGCAATCTCTTTTCCCACAAGTCTTCCTTACCAGCCCCCACACACCACAAGCCAGGGGCTCTCACACTTCAGCCAGCATCAGAAACACTCAGAGTGCTGTTAACACACAGGGCACTGGGACCCTAAGTGGAGACACCACACTCTGAAACCCATCTTCCAAAAATTCTGCCCAAGTCTTCAGGCGTGCTTGATAGCCATGTGACCTCAGAGAAGTCCTTGAACCTTGCTGAGCCTCAGTTTCCTGATCTGTACAACAGGGGTGATGGTACCTCCCAGCTCACAGGATTGCTGTGAGGATGAGTAAGCTAATAGGTTGAGGGTTGGGACAGTGCCTGATACTCACTAGGTGCTGCACCCGTTTCTGAGCTTGTGACCATCCTTCAGTGACTCCCCACCGCAAGGATCAGGTGTTTGATGCATTCAGTCTCTGGTGGGGAACCCTGTTCATTTTCTCATAAGAAGTGGATCTGGTGCAGTTGTTTCTACCTATATCATAGTTGACATTTCAATTTAGATGCCAGCTGTATGCATCTCTTCGCAGATATGTCAATTAATCTGGCAGCTTTGAGTGAGAACTTACTTTCCAGATGTGATGAGCTGGCATCCGCCCCAACTTAGCTCATTACAACACTCCCTGCCCAGTCCAGGTCGGGGGGAGTGCAGAGGCTGGCCAGTCCAGCTCAGTTCAATGTAGGGGCAACAATTACTTGACTTGTGTTGTAGTTTTGTTTCTTTAAATAAACTACAAGTTAGATATAGACAGATAGATACATAGATAGATAAGTAACTGAATCACTATGCTATACATCTGAAACGAGCACAGCGTTGTAAATCAACTCTACCTCAATTTAAAAAATAAGCCACAAGTTCTTCGGAGGCAGTGATTCCTTCTTTTGCGCTGACAAGACATGGGGGTTCCCTGGGGAGAAACAAAGGTGCCCGTGCCTGAGTGAGGCCATTTGTGAAATGCGGGGTCAGGTGAGCAGAGCCAACACAGGGTCTCATGGAGAGACAGCTTCTTGGAAAACCAGAAGGGACTGGGACTTGGACAAGCTGTTGGGACTCAGTTCACAGCAGGCACTCACTAGAAGTTGTGACCCAGCATCCACCATGTGAGCAGTCTTTACTGGCCTCTCCGTAGGCACAGTGGAAAGACCAGTCTGCCCCATGTGGGATCACAGCACCCAGCACAGCCTGGCTCACGAAGGGTCTCAGCTGGCATGGACAGAATGGGTGGCAGGCTTGTGGTTGAACTCTGTGCTGCTGGGGGCTGGGCCCCCGCTCGTGAGGGCAAGTCAAGCATTCACCCCTACTCACTATCTGCTGTAGCCTATCAATTGCTACATGCTCATTTCTGCTCTCCCAGGCAGTTGCAAATTGATCATTTGATGATCTATTCCAGCAGCTTTTCACCCTTCCTTTTAAGCTGACAGATGCCTAATTGTAGGCCCAGCCTTCCTGAGAGTGTGCACTCTGTAACCAGAGCTCCTTAGGGGCAGCAGAGAGGCTTGGTTATGAGCTGAGAAATTCTTTCCGCAACTCTTTGATCCACAACTCTGCAGCAGTTGTTCTTTAAATGTGGTCCCGGGCCAGAACCATCAGCATTACCTGGAATCTGTTAGAACTCCACATTCACAGGATTCAGCTGAGAATCTAACACCTGGGGGTTGGAGCCCATCACTTTGTGCTTTATGAGCCTTCTAGATGATTTCAGTCTACAGTAAAATTTGAAAGCCACCATTCTGAGGACCCCAGGAAAAGTTAGAATTGAGGCAGTAACCCCATATTACAGGTGAAGAAACGCAAAGCCAAATGCGTATGATTTGTTCAACGTGACTCATTTGTGTGTTCTTTTATTCTCTCGTTAATTTGTCAAACACTTACCAATTGCCTGCTCTTTGCACAGCACTGAGGTAGGCACATGGGCCACAAGCCCCATATTCAAGAGTTCACAGTCTAGTGAGAGGACTCAGCCCTGTGGAAGAGGGGATTAATATCTGCCAGTGCAGTCAGCAAGCACCCTCGTGGCCTAGAAGTACTGGGCAGCTGCCTCAGGACATGATGGTGAACATGTCACCACATGTCCAGGATCATGGAGGCTCTGCTGAGGAGGGCGCCAGATCTCCAGAGAAACACTCAGTGCTACAGAGGTTCCCAGGGCAATGTGGGCAATGATGTGGCAGATGAGTAGACTGGCCTGCAGGGTCCAAACAGCCTATGGGGGTGAAAGCTGCACTGACAAAGGAGGATGGACAGGAATGGGGGGAAAGGAGGGGCATCTGAATGTGCCAGGCTGCAATTTGGCATATCCAAGGGTCCAAGCATTGTGGGTCCAAGTGAGATGTCAAGATAGCAAGAGGATATTTGGATCTGGGACTCTGGTGAGAGACCAGGCTGGAGATGAGCAGGTGACAGTCTGCATGTTTGGGATCTGTGAATCCTGACAGCACATGGGGAGGGAGTGCAGGCAACCCACTTGATGGATAGGGGTGCAGGGGCGAGGGACAGGGTGGGACTGGCAAAGATGAGGAGTTCCACTGTGAGGACGTGACTTTCTAGCTGTTTCTCTTGTGTGCTAAGTTGGTTTTCTCTCCATATCATAGGAGACATGAGAGTTGGAGGGGAGGTCTCATGGACAAAGAAAGAGCCCAAAGCAGAAAGAAAGGGCAGAATCCAGAGCATGGGAGCCTGTTGGCCTCAGAAACAGAGGCTCACAGCTCCTCTGCTATGACAGGAGGGGGAGGGAAAGAATGGCTATAGATGCAAGATGACAGAGGGCCTTAGAGATGGAAGCTACAGATATCCCTGGATGACTTCCACCTTCCTTGAGAAGTATGTAGGTGTCCCCTGCAAAAGGAGAGGGAGGAACTGGAGGTGGGAGGACGGTCCAGATGTATTGCTGCAGGCAGTGAAAGTGCAAGCTGGCCAGGCAAATTTACTGATGTTATTGTTGTTCAGTCACCCAATCGTGTCTGACTCTTTGCAACTCCATGGAACTGCAGCATGCCAGGCTTCCCTGTCCCTCACCATCTCCCAAGGTTTGTCCAAGTTCATGTTCATTGCATCAGTGATGCCACCCAGCCATCTCATCCTCTGACACTTTCTTCTCCTTCTACCCTCAATCTTTCTTAGCCTCTTTTACAAAAAGATCTACCAACACTGCCAGGCTAATGGAGGGCTGGGCAGGATGGGCAACACAGATGTGCATCCTCCCCGACAGCCAGTCCTCTGATTACTCTGCCTGACAGACCCAGAAGAGACGCCTATCTCCAAGCTGAGGGGAAAGACTGGAGGGCAGGCAGAAATTTTATGAAAATGGTCATGCCTTACATGGGCCCGGGGCTTGTTTCAAGCCTTGGTTCTGATCAGGATTTAGTGGTGGCCTCTGGAGCAGCCTAGGTGGCCACACAGAGCCTCATCTTCTTACCAAAGATGATTAATCACACAGTCTGAATGGCACTGCGCTGGTCCACAACAGTGGTGCAGTCACTGGCAAGAGGTAAAGCCATCTCACAGGTTCCCCAGGTCACACAACTCTTCACAAATGTGTTCTGTGAAAGTCCCCTGGGAGAGGACCTCAGCTTAATCACTTTTTCTCACCCTAATCCAAAGTAACTTAACCATGAACAGCCATGATGCTTGTCACCCTAGGCCTTAAGTGGTCATTCCTTCAAAAGTAAATCTCTGGATTTTCTAAAACTCTGGAATCAGCTAATCTGGTCTTCACTAAAGAGGCTTAAATGCACCTGACCTGTGTAATGCTCAGTGAGGCCCAGCTTGAACAAAGCAGCTGCTTCCTGAGGCACTTGCCTGGGGCTACACAAGTGCTGCAGGGACCCCTTTTCCTCCCCACTGTCTTTGTCCCTGGGTTTGCCGGAGGAAAGAGAGGCATCATCCTGCTTACAGACAACAGAAGGAAGAAAGATTCCAGTAAAGGATAAATTCCATAGGAAGTGGCATTCAAAACGTAAGGCTGCTCCTTTAGGAAGAGTATCTGCTTAGGGAGCTTTGAAGACTGGCCTCCACAACTTATTTCAAGGCTGAACTCTAATGAAACCTGCACATCTAAAACCACATAAATTAACTCTCTCATTAGGGCCCCAGCTACAGTCTCTATGCAAAACAGGTCCATTTAAATGTAAATCTTGACATTCAACCCAGGAAAAGAAATAGTTTCCACACCTAAGCACTGGTTAGGAGGATGAGGATTAAATATTAATTCTTTATGAAGGAAGATTTTTTAATCATGTTTACTTTTAGGCCATCATGATTCTGAGTCTCCTTTCCTTCTTGGAGAACACTGGATTTATAATTACCTGAAACTCGGAGACAGCATCCGCACACTTCTTGGGTTCTCCCTCGAGGCCACAGATAGTATGATTAAGTGTAATTTTGTTAAAAGTGGAGCTCCCAGCACTGTTAATTGGCAGGGATCCAGGGAACACTGAAGATATTCAAGCAGAAATGAAAACATGTGATTCTGACCAAAAATGAAAACAGAAACCTGCTCTGTATAATAAACCATACTGCTGATAAAGTTTCTGCTCTTCATAAGAGAGCAGAAAAGCTAACATCCCCTATGTGTTATGTTCTGCTAAAACAATCCTGGCAGAAATGTGGTCATTTCAGCTATCTAAGAGCAATGTGATTTCCCTGCTTTTGCATCAGATAGCCTGGGCTCAAATCCTTATGAAAGGTCGGGTATGTTGAGGCATGCCCCGGGAAAAGTGCGGCAGACAAGTTCCGGAGGCTGGCTAAACTTCCGGGGACCGACACCCCCCCCCCCCCCCCCCGCAGCCTGATCCGATCAGGAACCGACACAGAGCCCTTGGACACCCACCGCCCCTGTAGCCAGTGCTTTCTTCCTTGTATAGAAAGACCTGGCCCGGGCGCCGGTCTGGGCTATAAAACCTCTCCCCACCTCTCCTTCCTCGCAGACTCCCTTTGTCTCCTCGCTCACCCGCCCCTCCCGGGGAGATCTGCTCGAGAGCGCCCGCCCAATAAAGGCCTTCACCACCGATCCTTAGAGGCGGCTCTTTCTTGCCGCGGCGTTTTCTAACATCTGGCGCCCCAAACGTGGGGCCCGAGTTAAGGGCCCCCCAGCACTCGCCGTTGAGGCCCCCTCGAGCTCCACCGCCACGGAAGCCTCGGACCCAGGCAGCTGACCAACCCCCCAGACGGCAGGATACGGAGTAAGTCCCTTCGGCTTTGGGGCCTGCCCTCCCTGGCGACCACCTCCTAGGGCCCCATAACGGGTGCGCACTTACTGGGCCCTCCCGGTCACCAGCTGGTGGGGAGACGTCCCCAGCGGCTGAGTAGACCTCCAGCTTCAGCCTCCGACTTCGGCCTCCGGCTTCTGCCTTTTCCGGTCACCAGTTCGTGAGGGAGACGTCCTAAACAACTGAGTAGACCTCCAGCTTCGGCCTTTCTGGGTCCCTGCGGTCGTGAGGAAGACGTTCCCCGTGACTACACAGACCTCCAGCTCCCCCTGACTCGTCCAAAGACATTCGGACAGCGGGGGTTGCCTCCATGCCCCATGGTCACCATGGGATCGACAGCCTCCAAACCCGATCCCCAATACTCCACCCCCTTAGAGTGCCTGCCGGCTAACCTGCGGACTCTAAGACTAAAGAAAGGGAGATATCCGCCCCAAGCAGCTCACTTTTCTGTGTTCACAGGCCTGGCCTCAGTATTCCCTAGATAATGGCTCACAATGGCCAGCCACAGGTACATTAGACTTTGACGTCCTCCGTGACTTAGATAATTACTGCCAGAGAACGGGAAAATGGTCTGAGGTCCCCTATGTTCAGGCCTTTTGGGCATTGCGCTCTCGCCCCCTCCCCCTCCACTCCGGCCCCTCCTGCCCCCTCCCCCTCTAACCCTACTTTGGCCCCTTTTGTTCCTGTTCCCGCCCCGAGGATCCACCGCCAGAGGCCCCAGATCCTCCGATCCTTAACCCTATCTTGTACCCTCCCCTTTCCCCCGTCACTCCCTCCTCTTCTCCGGTTAGCTCCTATACTCGCTCCCATAGCAACCCTCCAAGAGCCTCCCCTCCCCCTCCCCCAGCCCCACTACTCCCTCTGTGACAAGTAGCCGGAGCTGAAGGTCTAGCCCAGGTCCACGTCCCCTTCTCTCTCTAGGACTTAGCACAGATTAAGGCCAAACTGGGATCCTTTTCCTCCAACCCCACTCAGTACATTAAGCAGTTTACTAGTCTGACCCGTGCCTACGCCTTAACATGGCAGGACATATATGTCATCCTGGAATCTACCACTACCCCCAAAGAGAGACAGGCCTTTTGGACGGCAGCCAGGGCTCAGGCTCATCAGCGGCACTGTGCCAGCCCCTCCCCCGAGCATCCCCCGGGGAGCTCAGGCAGTTCCTGACACCGACCCTGATTAAAACTACCAGGAAGGGGGTGGCGGCCAGCTGCGGGGTACGCTATATGATAGAATGCATCCTCGATGGGATGAAAACGTCCTCTCATAAGGTTGTAAACCTCCTCAAACTAGATGAGGTGACTCAGGGGCCCGACGAAAACCCAGCCATGTTTCTTAATCGGCTGACTGAGGCCCTTGTTCAATACACTAGACTGTCCCCTGAGTCCCCCATTGGGGCAGCTACCTTGGCCAATCGTTTTATCTCCCAATCCGCACCTGACCTCCAAAAAAAGCTGGCTGAGGCCGAGGACGGCCCTCAGACCCTTATTATTGGAGACCTGGTAAAAATGGCCTTTAAGGTTTACAATGCCCGTAAAAAAAAAATTAAAAAAAAAAAAAAAAACCTGCTGAGGCCAGCCGAAAGGCAAGGCTCAAACAAGAGGCCGAATTTTAGGAAAGCCTCCTAAACCAGCAAACCCAGGCCTTGGTAGCCGCCCTGCGGCCGGCGGCAGGCTCGGGGCCCCAAAACCCCCCTCTGGGGGCCTGCTTCAAATGCGGCCAAAAAGGACACTGGGCCAAGATGTGCCCCAATCTGCGGCCTCCTTCCAACCCATGCCCGTTGTGCAAACAGTGAGGACACTGGGCTAGTGACTGTCCCCAGGCCTCTCGGGCCCCAACCTCTAGGGGCCAGGAACCAGAGTGCCCCAGGGAGACCTCCTGCCCTCCTCCGGCCTTAGAGCGGCTGAGCTTCGACGATGACTGACGCCGCCCAGACTCGGGAACCCCAATAACCCAGCCGAGCCCAGGGTAACGCTCCAGGTAGCGGGTAAGTCTATCAACTTTCTAGTTGGTATGGGGGCTACCTATTCGGTCCTTTCCTCTTTCGGGGGCACTTTACGTCCTTCCCAGGTTTCGGTTATGGGCATTGACGGCCAACCCTCGTGTCTGCTCCAAACCCAACCACTATCCTGTCAATTAAATTCCTGCCTATTTACCCACTCCTTTTTGGTCATCCTCTCCTGCCCTACTCCTCTCTTGAAAAGAGATATTCTCGCCACTCTTCACCTAACTCCAGAATCGGCTCCTACGTCAGGGGCCTTCCTAATGCTACTTATTGACCCTCCAACCTCTTCTGTTAATCCTGAGGTCTGGGACACCCGAGTCCCGGTGGTGGCTCGGCACCACCCTCCAGTCCTCATCCGGCTAAGGGACCCCACCTGTTTCCCAGCCCGGCCCCAGTTTCCTCTGTCTACCCATAACCTCAGGGGGCTAAAGCCCATCATCGATCGCCTCATGGGACAGGGTCTCCTGATCCCCACGACTTCCCCCTGTAACACGCCCATCCTCCCTGTTCGAAAGGCTTCAGGAGACTACCGGCTAGTGCAGGATCTCCGCCTGATCAATACGGCGGTGGTCCCTGCCCATCCACTTGTCCCTAACCCCTACACCCTCCTTTCTTCCATACCTCCCAAAACCTCTCATTTCACCGTTATTGACCTCAAAGATGCCTTTTTTACCATCCCACTCTACCCCGACTGCCAATTCCTCTTTGCTTTCACCTGGACTGACCCCGACACTCAGTTGACCACACAACTCACATGGACCGTTCTCCCTCAGGGGTTCAGAGACAGTCCCCATTACTTCGGGCAGGCTCTGTCCCAGGACCTGGCCAGATGCTCGCTCCGTCCTAGCACCCTCCTCCAATATGTAGACAACTTACTCCTCTGCAGCCCCTCAGAAGAGACCTCCCGACGACATTCTGCAACTCTTCTTAATTTCCTCGGTTCCCAGGGCTACAGAGCCCACAATCCAAAGCTCAACTGACTCAGACTTCTGTTGTCTATCTAGGCCTCCAAATCACCCCTACCACTAAGGCCCTGACAGCAGATCGGTGTAGCCTCCTCAGGTCCCTCTGCCCTCCGGCCAACGGAGACCAGATATTGTCCTTCTTAGGACTGACAAGATTCTTCCGACACTGGGTCCCAAATTACACCACCCTGGCCAAACCCCTATATGCCACCGCTAAAGAGACTCCCACGGGACCGCTGTCTTTCCCCCACCGAAGTGGCTCTGGCCTTCCACGCTTTACGCTCAACCCTATTGGCTGCACCCCCTCTCTTTCTTCCCAATCCCAACTATCCATACCATTTATACACTGATAAAAAGGGAGGGATAGCCTTTGGAACCTTGGTGCAGCCGATTGGCCCCAAACTGCTGCCTATTGCTTACATATCCAAACAACTTGACCCCACAGCCAGGGGATGGTTCCCCTGCCTGCGGGCACTAGCAGCAGCGACAACATTGTACGCTGATGCTAAAAAGCTAATTCATGGTCAACCCCTGACCATCTTCCCACCTCATCGCCTTGGTGATCTTCTAGCCTCTAGATTTCTCTCTGACCTCAGCAAATCCAGGCTCCAGCAGTTTCACCTGGTATTTCTGGACAATCCGCAAGTTTCCGTAGGTCGTTCTCCACAATTAAACTCGCTTTCCTCGTTGCCCTCCCTCCCCCTTTCCTCAAAACCCCTAGCCCACTCATGCACAGAGGTCCTTGAGTCCCTTATGCAACCACCTCACAACCTGTTCTCCGAACCTCTACCAGATCCAGAGCTAACTTTGTTCATCGATGGGAGCTCAAAGCGAGATCCCAACGGGAACCGAAGGGCGGCTTATGCTGTGGTAACCACCCGAGAAGTCTTGGAGGCTCAGCCCTTGCCACCCGGGACGACCTCTCAGAAGGCTGAACTAACAGCCCTAACTAGAGCCTTACACCTAGCAAAAGGAAAAAGGGCCAATATTTACACAGACTCCAAATATGCCTTCTTGATTGCCCATTCTCACAGGGCAATCTGGAAAGAGCGGGGCTTCCTGACCACTAAAGGATCCCCCATCTGTAATGCCCCCCACATTACTCGACTGTTAGATGCCTTATCCCTGCGCAAGGAGGTCACTATCATACACTGCAAGGGACACCGGAATACTCAAGACACTGTCGCTCTGGGTAATAATATGGCAGACCAAGTGGCTCAACAAATCACCTTACAACAAGCCCCCGAGCCCTTGCTGACTTTGAGATCCACCCTCAACCCAGATTATTCCAGCAAAGAAGCCAGAGCCTTGCTGGCACAGGAAGGGGCTCAGAGGCACCCGTCGGGATAGATATTACTCCATAATAAACCGGTGCTTCCTGAGCACCAGGCTAAGGCCATAGTATCCCAAATCCACAATACCCTCCACATCGGACCAAGGGCTCTCTTTGCCTTTCTCAGCCCTGTCTTTTCTCCCCTACATCTCAGACAGACCATATATGCTGTCCACCGCTCCTGCCTAATATGTGCTTCCACCTCTCCTCAAGGAGGACTCCGACCCCCACAAGAGACTCACCAGCTAAGGGGACATATGCCCGGGCCGGATTGGCAGATAGACTTCACCCACATGCCCAGACATCAAACCTACCGCTATCTGCTGGTCTTAGTAGACACCTTTGCAAGATGGGTCGAGGCCTTCCCCACCGCCCAAAAGACGGCAGCGGCGGTGGCAGAGGTCTTGACGACCCATCTCATTCCCGGATTTGGGTTGCCAAACTCTCTCCAGTCTGACAATGGGCCTGCATTCATCTCACAGATCTCCCAGCAGGTGGCTACGGCCCTGGACATCGGCTGGCATCTCCACATTCCACATCGGCCCCAATCGTCAGGCAGGGTAGAGCGGGTGAACGGCATCATCAAGACGCACCTGACCAAGCTTGCCTCAGAACTGCAGCTGTCTTGGGTCGACCTCCTCCCTCTGGCACTCACTTGCATTCGCACCACACCACACTCCAAAACAGGTTTGACCCCTTTTGAACTGCTCTACGGCAGGCCCTACCTCCTGACTCACCTCCCAGAGAGAGAGGCTCCCCCACTCGTGGGGTACCTCCCCCTCTTCTCCCTCTAACGATCCTTGCTGAGAGAACACGCAGACCGGGTCCTGCCACAACCGACAGACGACGAAGGGCCAACTCAGCCTCTGGCCCCGGGAGATCAGGCTCTTGGCCTTTATCAAACAACGGCTCAACACGGTCCAGCTGATGGTGTCGCGACAGCAGTACCAAGGGCTTCCAACAAATGCTCCCTGCCATCCCGATCACACCCTACCCCCTCACCGCCCCCGTTCAGCAGGAAGAAGCCAGAGAGAACCGGCGCCCCTTGTCCTATAGCAAAAAGGCCGGGATGAAAGGTCGGGTATGTTGAGGCATGCCCCGGGAAAAGTGCCGCAGACAAGTTCCGGAGGCTGGCTAAACTTCCGGGGACTGACACCCCCGTCCCCCCCCCCCCCCCTGCAGCCTGGTCTGATCAGGAACCGACACAGAGCCCTTGGACACCCACCGCCCCTGTAGCCCGCGCTTTCTTCCTTGTATAGAAAGACCTGGCCTGGGCGCCGGTCTGGGCTATAAAACCTCTCCCCACCTCTCCTTCCTCGCAGACTCCCTTTGTCTCCTTGCTCACCCGCCCCTCCCGGGGAGATCTGCCCGAGAGCGCCCGCCCAATAAAGGCCTTCACCACCGGTCCTTAGAGGCGGCTCTTTCTTCCCCCAGCGTTTTCTAACACCCTACACTCCCCTAACGAGCTGGGTGAAAGAAGTCTTGAAACTCGTCTGAGCCTGTTTGATCAGTGAGCTGAAAACACCCTCCTGGCAGGATGTTATGAAGGTCAGTGTGATGGCCAAGGCTGGCACCCAGGTGCCTAGGCCCTCACAGAACTTCTCCCAGCCCCCCAGCCACTCACTGGGGTGGCCATGTTATAGCCATGCTTTCCGGGAAACAGGCTCACTCAGAAGGACAATGCAGATAGTGGAGTGCAGTTTATTACACTGGCGGACCCAAGGCAGAGTCTCCTCTTAGTCAAGGACCATGACCAGCATTTGTGAAATTCTTTTATACCCCATGTGTACGATGTGTACGTGTCCAAACCCACTACCCCAATTCCCTTGAGACTTACATAAACAAAGGAAG
The DNA here is from genome assembly GCF_963930625.1 of Muntiacus reevesi. NCBI lineage: Eukaryota > Metazoa > Chordata > Mammalia > Artiodactyla > Cervidae > Muntiacus > Muntiacus reevesi. Next base: position 266,754,226 of record NC_089251.1, read on the forward strand.
GGTAAATACAACTACAATAACCCCATCATTCACGTGTTATGTGTTCAAACAGTCAATAATCAATAAGCCCGCAGTTACATTCCAATCAGTTAATAACCGATAAGCCTGTGCTTACATTCTGATAGATAGTGTCCGGAGGCAGGGGTGATTAGTGTCTGTTTTCTCTTAGGTGAAAATCTGGATATGATCTGGATATGAAAACCTGGATATGATCTTCAAGGTTCCCCTGTCCAGAGGGGGTCTTATCCTTCCATTGTCGTTCCCACAGGCGCTAAGCAGAGAGTTCAGAGTCCACTGGAGAGGTGGCTGAGCACGATCAGCACAGACAGGCCTGAGATGGAGTCCAGGCCCTATGAATTCCTTCTTCAGCCACACAGAGATCACAGCAGAACAGTGGGAACCAGGTTTTAGCTTTTCTTAACTGTGGCCATGCAATCCTGAAAATATGGCCCAGAGTCCTCACTGGCAAGACTGGGAGCACCTCACTTTCCTGGACAGCTGTGAGAACACACCCATCATCAAGTCAGTGTTAAGTTTCACCACCAATTTCATTTGCCCACAAGAACATATGCCTGGATCATCCTGAAAACTGTGAAATAGCAGAGTGTGAATTTCCCTCTTGAACCTATTTAAAACACATACCACTACACAGAGGAAAGGCAACCGGGTGCGACCAACCCAGGACATCTGAGGCCCCATGGTGGCAATGGACAAATCCTCAGGGCAGCTGCTACCTCTCAGAGCTCCAGACTTGACCTGGCTGGGTGCCCGTGGGCCCTGGGCACTCCATGCACACCCACAACTGCTGCTCCCGCTGCCCCTCCCCCAGGACCCCTACTCGTCCTTGAAGTTCTGCCCTCACACTGCAACCACATGAAAATGAGTGTCTCACCCACTGTATGCATATTTAGATTCTCGCCCATGGACCCTGCTGCCCCACCAGCCATTCAGACATGCACTGTGGATTCTATGTACTCCTCAGTACCAGGCACTGGCAGGAAACAGCAGTGGTCCTGAGTGGAACTTTGAAGACATTTAGAACCTCAGATCTCCACAGGCTCTAAACCACTCTAAACTATCAATTGGTCTAAGCAAAAGCAGTTTTCCTATTCAAATGTGTCAGGAAGCATTTAACAAAAGGCTTCCTGTGTGCTGTTTTGGATCTGTCAGGAACCCTCTGGCCTTTATTGATTCCTGAATATCCAGGAATTAAGAGGAGAGGCACGCCTTACCTGGGGCTGAGGAATCCAGGCATTTCTCATTACAGTGATAAGTACCCTGTTCCTTTTTATGAGCCAAATGGTAAAAGGTGATCATTTGCAACTCTCTCTTTGATAGCGATCGTCTTATGTTTTGTAAGTCTGGAATTTTAATCTTTATCTTTGCTGAGAATAACCAACTTGTAAGACAGTATATATGTCCACGCCATGTTGATTAAAACACCTTTGCTCCATCAGAGCTTTGGTCCCCGTTTCTTTCTTTCTATTTCTTCTCTCTTTTTCTCTCTATTTCTGGCTAATTCCTTGGAGCGCGGAGGCCCGCTGAGCTCACTTTCTTGCCCGGGCTTCTAAGCCCCTCTCGAGAAGGCGCACTGTGCCTTCACCCACTCGAGAGGGCGCCTGGTGCCTACGTGCAGCAGCGCGAGCCCTAAGAACAGGACTCTATTGGCTTCCCGAGTAAACCAAGAGATATCAGCCTGTTTCTCTCTCTTACTCTGGGAACCACCAGGTTCCAGTCCATTAAAGGACCAACAAGCGCTATCAGCCTCTTTCTCTCTCTTACTTTCTTATCGTCGACTCCTGACCACCAGGTTCCAGTCCATTAAAGGACCAACACAAATGCAGTCTTCAAAGAGTCACCTAGCACCCTAACCCATTCTAAGTCCCTCCACTACAGAAATTCTGGAGCTTCCACTGGGCTACAATCCAAACAAGACTAACTCTTGCTTTTAAGAGCCTCACAGTTCAGTTCGAGCAGGGTGGTCAAGAGTCAAAAGAACACCCTGGCACCAGCAAGCCCAGGGTGACACAAGCCCCTATGCTCCTGAAGGCCATCACCCAGAGCCTGTGTGGCTTAAGGAAAGATGGGCTGGAGAAATGGGCAGGAATGAAAATGGAACGGGCCCCATGCCCCAGAACAAGCAGCATCATCAGGGCAGCTTGAATCTGGGGAGTGACTGGTCTCCTTGAGAACCTCTCCAGTATAGATGTTGGATGCGGGAGACCCAGGGGGCAGTTAGACTTTTTAGTGGAGAGACTGCTTCTTGGGTCTAGGAAGACAGAGGGTGGCAATGGAGAGGATGCATGTGAGGCAGAGATAGCTTAGAGACCAGGATCGGGACTTTGTTCATTCGTGGGAGGCTATTGCGAGCTGGGTCAAGGGGAAGCAGATGCCATGATGTCTGGGTGTGAGGTGTCTCACTGGCTGTAAGACAGGCATCAAGAACCTGTGAAAAGAAACAGAGACGGTGGGGCCAGGCAACACAGTGCAGCTTGGAGAAGGCCAGCCCGGCAGGAAGCCCTTTGGGGCACGTTTTGCAATCGGGATGGTCCTTCACCAGGCTGAGGTGGCAGGGCCTTTGCATACCCGTCTCACGAAGACTACAAAAGAGAACCTGAAGGAGCTCACAGTTGGATGCTGTCCACTGTTCTTGAAGGGGCTCAGTGGTTGACTCCATGCTCACCACTGGCACCTGCAAGAGAAAGGTGGTTGGAGGTGACAACTCTGGTTTCTGTCACTGTTTTAGGAAGCAGACTTGGGGATGATGGAGGCAGGAGTGGGGCAGAGTACAGTGTGGGGAGAGAGGACTTAGGGGCCTGCTGAAGCTGCTGGGATTTCTGTGTACTCTTCTCAGAGTGCTAAGATGTGCCCTGTTCATTTGAGAAAGCACAGGAAAGTTCCATCAAGCACTGCAAAGAAAATAAAACACTCTAGAACAAGAATTCAAAGAAAGCAAGTTCTGCTTTGCATATTTGTAGTAAAGGTAACTGTTCCCCATGAAATTATACAGACTCCTTCTTTGACCGTCCAACGTGAGAGCAAGTTGTGAAATACAGGAAATTTCAAGATGTAATTAAAACCCAGTTCACCATACTGAGTTTGCTTACAAAATATAGCAAAGATTAATGAGAGATATCAAACCAAACTATTTGTGCGCAACCTGTTGGGTCATAATTTATGGGCATGAGAGGAAAAGAACAAGATCAAAGCCTTAAAATAAATTTACTGCTTCTCTAGCTTAAGTAAAATGGAAATAATAAAAACCCTTGGGTCAGTTAAACTGCACCAGAATGAAAGGGTAGGCAGGCCAGGTGGAAAACAATCAATCAGCAGGTATCTGTTAGAGTCTGCTGGGAAGGGCACAGGGAGGGAGAAGGAGGCCCCACCTAACTCCATTTACTCCTCACGTGACTGCCGTGGTGATCAGCCCTTCTTCCCAGAGGAGGACACTGAGGCTGAGGGAGGGAGACCAAGCCACGTGCCCACCGCTGAAGTGCCAGAGGGCCTCCAGGTAGCTCAGTGGTAAATAATCTGCCTGCCAATGCAGAGATACAGAGACTTACGTTCAGTTCCTGGGTGGGAAGATCCCCTAGAGTAGGAAATGGCAACCCACTCCAGTCTTTTTGCCTGGGAAAGCCCATGGACAGAGGAGCCTGGTGGGCTATAGTCTATTGGTTGCAAAGAGTCAGACACAACAGAGCACACACACATGCAATGCCTGAAGGTGGTGGAGCTGGGACTGGACCAGCCATCTGGCTCAGAGTCCACGCTCTCCCACCATAACCTGCAGCCACCCTTACACGCCCTCATTCTGGGGTCCTGACCATCTAAGTGAGCGGGTGCGTGTGGAACATGACAAGCCCAGACCCAGACAGGGACATCCAACTTAGGACAGGAGGAGCTGGACAATGAACGCACTGAAATGTCCATGTCCTGATCCCTGGTACCGTGTCGCCCTATGTGAAGGTTAATTTCAATGTGTCAACTTGGCTGGGCCACTGAACCAGCTATTTGGTCAAATATTATTGTAGGTGTTTCTGTGAGGGTGTTTAGATTAACACTCAAATCAGTAGACTTGTAGTAAAACAGTCGACCCTCCATAAGGTAAGTGAATTTCAGCCAATCAATTGAAGGCATTGAAAGCAGAGACCAAGGTCATCCAGGTGTTGTAGCCACATGTTCCAGGAAACAGACTCACTCAGAAGGACGATGCAGATAGTGGAGTGCAGTTTATTACACCGGCGGGCCCAAGGCAGAGTCTCCTCTTAGCCAAAGACCCCAACCAGCATTTGTGAAAATCTTTTATACCCCATGTGTACATGTCCAAACTCACCACCCCAAATTCCTTGAGACTTACAAAGGAAGGGTAAATACAATCACAATAACCCCATCATTCATGTGTTCAAACAGTTAATAATCAATAAGCCCGTGGTTACATTCCAACCAGTTAATAACCGATAAGCCTGTGGTTACATTCCAATAGATACTGTCCGGAGGCAGGGGTGATTAGAGTATGTTTTCTCTTAGGTGATGAGTAACCTGGATATGATCTTCAAGGTGCCCCTGTCTGGAGGGGTTCTTATCCTTCCATTGTCGTTCCCACAGGCACTAAGCAGAGAGCTCAGAGTCCATTGGAGAGGCGGCCAAGCATGACCAGCACGGACAGGCCTAAGATGGAGCCCAGGCCCTATGAATTCCTTCTTCACAGGGAAGAGGGAATTCTGCCAGTTTTTGGACTTGAGCTGCAGCACTTCTTCCTGGGCCCTCCCTGCTGGCCCACCCTGTAGAGTTCAGACTTGAAAGTTTACAGTCTCATGGGTCAGTTCCTTAAAATGACTTGAAGTGGCTAGACTGACAGACAGACAAAAGAGATAATATTGCAGAAGAATTGGGAGAGTGATGGATATCAGCATGTATATATATATATTCTAACTCTCTGGAAAACCTGACAATACATTTGTTGTTCAGTCACTCAGTTGTGTCTGACTCTTTGTGACCCCATGAACTGCAATACACCAGGCTTCCCTGTCCTTCACAATCTCCCAGAGCTTGCTCAAACTTATGTCCATTGAGTCGGTGATGCCATCCAACCATCTCATCCTCTATCACCGCCTTCTCCTTCTCCCTTCAATCTTTCCCAGCATCAGGGTCTTTTCTAATGAGTCAACTCTTCACATCAGGTGGCCAAAGTACTCTTGTACTTTGACAATACATACTATGTGGTGAAAGGATTTTGCAGATGTTAAGATGGAGGGGATCATTCTGGATTTTTCCAAGCAGGCCCAGTGCAATCACAAGTACCTTTATAAAAGGGAGGCAGAGGGGTTTCCCTTGTGATCCAGTGGTTAAGAATCAATACAGAGGACACAGGTTTGATCTCTGGTCAGGGAACTAAGATCCTGTATGACATGGGGCAAAACTCACATGCCACAACTACAGAGCCCACATGCTTTGGAGCCCATGCATCACAACTAGAGAGAAGCTCACATACCACAATGAAGGTCACATGTGCTACAACTAAGACCAGATGCAGCCATAAAACAAATCAATAAATATTAAAAGAAAGAAGAAGAGGAGGGAGGCAGAGAGCAGAAGGATGCAGTTAGAGGCCAAGGAAAGCCAGCAGCCCCCAGAAGCTAGAAGCAGCAAGACACAGATTCTCCCCAGAGGCTCTGGAGGCTGGAGCAGGGCTAACAACCTCATTTCAGACTTCTGACAGCCAGAGCTCTGAGAGAATAAATTTCTATTGTCTTAAGCCATCCAGTTTGTGGCAGTTCATTATACTAGCCCCAGGAAACTAATAGGGGGCAACTTTCAGAGAAAAGCAGGGGCCCTTCCTGGTGGGTGGAGTGCCTATCATTGAATAAAGACTCAAAAGGTGGTTGCTGAACAATAAAGCTGGGATTCTTGGCCTCCAGAGGAGACAAATTCAATCTGGGGCCAGAGACGAGGCTGGATAGCTCAGAGTTTTGTGTAATAAAGTTTTATTAAAGTATAAAGGAGATACAGAAAGCTTCTGACATAGGCGTCAGAAGGGGGCAGAAAGAGTACCCGCCTGCTAGTCTTCAGCTGGATGTTATATAGTCACTAGCAGTCTGTTAATGAAAAGAAAGGAATGTCTTAAAACTCAGAATGGCACCAGGCCCCTCATCCATAAAATGCATTTTGGGATAATCTTGGTACCAGATGATTCATCCCGGGCCATAAAACGATTGACTTGAATCTTATAGAAGGGCAGATTACCATACAAATAGTTTCATTTACGTAGATTAGGGGAACAATATCTGAGTATAACGTACTGGTTTGTCAAGTAGGTTCTGAGCCATTAGGCGGAATCGACTTGAAGACAGATTCTGGGGTAAGTACACAGCACATTAACATAGCTTAGGACAAACATTTCCTTAAGAAAAATGAATTGGTTAACTCAAGGTTTGAGAATAGTTAGCTTCAGGTGAAACCAGGTGTCATTATGCCAACACAGTATTTTAAGAGAAACCTCCTTTTAAATTTGTATAGAGAAGAAAAAAATATCGCTAGTTTGTTTCCTGCTGCCCCTTAAGAGAGATAAAAATGTCTGACACTTGTAGCCTATTTCCTCCATTTGGAGACCCCTGGCCTTCCTGCTTATTACCCTCTCAGCCTCAAGGGGCACTGCTTAATGTGCTCCCTCTCACCCACCCCAGTCCCCAAAATATCTCCTCTGGCAAATCTCCCCAGATGCACCTTTTTTACTTTCCTGGAAGGGGCTGGCATTGCAAGCAGCTTGACCACACTGCAGGCCACTGTCTTGAGGCTGCCACACTCCCCCACGCCACAAGCATGGCCCAACCAGGCTGAGGAATCAGGACATTTGCAGGGGTACTAGGAGGATCATGGAGAGCAGGACCTGAGTGGGAGTTCTTTGTAACGCAGGCTGAGGGGAAAGGGAACCTTCTTCACATATTCTGTTTAATAACTGCATACCAGATCCCAGGCTGCTGTTAATTGTTCTGCTTTCAATCACTTTTCCAGTCTAAACAAAACTCAGCTCCTTCTCACCACACCTAAGGACTCAAGAGGAGCGAGACTCTGAGTCAAGAGCAGGACCACAGGTCATCCCACCCATTCTGCCCTCAGTTCATATGTCAAGGAAGTCCAGTGCCCAACCCTAGGGTCTGCTCAGGACTCCCAACTCAGACTCAAGTGCAAACTCTCAGAGTAGAAGGTGGGGGAAATGAGGGCACTGAGGAGGAGGCACTGTGGGCTGATGCACGGCAGTGTCCAGGATGATAAGTACAATGTCCACCACCACAGTCCATGGACAACCCCTCCTAGACTCAAGAACAGCTCAATCCTTCCCTCCCTCTGGGGTCACTTGCCCAGTATCAGTGATAACACATGTAACATCCATCCCTTGTTCTGCATGGTGTTCTGAGGTTGCAGTCCATGCCCAGCTCTTGCCTTTGGACTGTGCCAAGTACTGTAATCAAAATCAACCTGAGAGCCACCCAGATGAGGTTGTAGAGACAAAGAGGGGAGCAGGGCAGTACCAGACACAAGCCACGTCCACCTGACCTCAGAGGAATCATCTCAACAGCCTTGTTGCCTATCCTAACGCATGTCTGAACTCATGTGAGCTTCAGAGAGTTCTGTGACTTTAGGCAACAGCAAGACATGAGGGTGAAAGCAGGACAGAGGCCTGCTAGGAGTTGTATACCAACTACATCCAAACAGGACACCAAACAGAAATGAGATGCCATAAAAAAGCACTCAACTCAGTAGGGCCGCAGTGCAGCTGGCCACTTCCTGATCTGTGGTCACAGTGATGCCCACTAGTGGAGGACAGCTGCAAGGTGTGCCCACAAGGACAGGCTCCCAGGGCCAGCCCTTCTCTGACTTGGAACTGTTACCCCACCCAAACTGGTGTCCTTAGAGATGTGCACAGAATGTTCATCACCGTTTCACTTGGAAGAACTAAGAAGTGCAAACAACCCAAAGTCTACCAATAGTGGAATGGATACATAAATGATGGTAGACCATGGAATAATACAGAGCAACAAAAATGAGTAAACAACAGCTACACAAAACCACACACAAATCTCAAAGAACTGAAAAAAGAAACCAGACACAAAAGAGAACATACTGTCTATACAATAGGGATTATGGTTACCTTTGAGGAAAAGAGGGAGTAATGATAGGAAGAGGTTTGAGAACACAAAATGATTTTGGAAATTAAAAACATGATAGGTGAAAAGCAATCTACAGATGTATTGCAATCCCTATCAAAATACTCAGGACATTTTCCACAGAACTAGAACAAATAACCCTAAAATTTGTAAGAAACCACAAAAGACCCAGAATTGCCAAAGCAATCCAAGAAAAAAAGAGCAAAGCTGGAGGCATAACCTTCCAGACTTCAGTTACAAAGCTATAGTAATCAAGGCAGCATGGTATTGGCACAAAAACAGACATATAGATCAATTAATCTTTGACAAAGGAGGCAATAATATCCAATGAATAAAAAATAGTCTCTTCAGTAAATGGTGTTGGAAAAACTGAACAGATGTACATAAATGAATGAAGTTAGAACATACCCTTACACCATACATGAAAATAAACTCAAAATGACTTAAAGGCCTAAATATAAAACATAATATCATAAAATTCCTAGAAGAGAATGTAGGCAGAACATCCTCTGACACAAATCTTAGCAATATTTGCTTAAGTCAATCTTCCAAGGAAAAAGAAATAAAAGCAAAAAATGGACAAATGGGACCTAATTAAACTTTAAAAAGCTTTTTCACAACAAAGAAAACCATCATCAACCACAAAAAAAATGACTACAGAATGGGAGAAGATATTTGCAAACACTGTGACCAACAATGAGTTAACATTCAAAATGTACAAAAAGCTCATATAACTCAATACAAGGGAAAAAATTTCCAATTAAAAAAAATAGGCAGAAGACCTAAATAGACATTTCTCCAAAGAAGACATAGAGATGGCTAAGAGGCACATGAAAAGATGCTCAAATGTTGTATGGCAGAAACCAATACAACATTGTAAAGCAATTATCCTCCAATTAAAAATAAAATAAAAAGATGCTCAACATTGCTAATTATTAGAGAAATGCAAATCAAAACTGCAACAAAGTATCACCTCATACCGGTCAGAATGGTCATTATCAAAAAGTCTACAAATAACAAATGGGGAGGAGATGGAGAAAAGGGAACCCTCTTATACTGCTTGTAGGAACATAAATTGGTACAGCCAGTGTGGAAAATAGTATGGATATTATTTTTTAAACTAAAAAGTAAAATATAATCTGATTCAGCAATTCCACCCTTGGTTATACACCTTGAAAGGACAAAAACTCTAATTTGTACCCCAATGTCCACAGCATCTCTATAATCATCAAGACATGGGAACAAACTAAGTGCCCAAAGACAAACAATTGGATTAAAAAGATGTGGAATATGTATACAATGGAATATTATGAATCCATAAAATGAATGAAAAACTCCATTTGCTGCAACATGGATGGACCTAGAGAATATTATGTTTAGTTAATTAAGTCAGACATAGAGAGACAAATGCTATATGATATCACTTATATGTGGAAGCTAAAAAATACAAACGAATCTATATACAAAAAAGAAACACTCACAGATAGAAAACAAACCTGTGGCTAATAAAGGAGAAAGGAAGGGAGGGATAAATTATGAGTATGTGATTAACAAGCACAAACTATTATACCTAAAATAGATAAACAACAAGGATTTACCATATAGCACAGGAAATTATACCTATTATCTTGAAATAATCTGTAATGGAGTATAATCTGCAAAAATACTGGGTCATTATTATTCTGTTCACAATTAACACAATGTTGTAAATTAACTGTACTTCAATTTTAAAAAAGATAGGTGCAATTTTGTTTAAAAGTACTAGAGAAATTAGAAAATAAAGTTAACAAAATCTCCAAGAATTCAAAATAAGCATAAGAAACCAAAAGAAAACTGAAGGTCCAATGTAGCAGATTTAATAATAGGAGATGCAGAAAGAGTGAAGACAGGTGATGCCAGGCCAGGGATGCAGTTTTAACAGGGCCCAGATTTCTCCTTGCAGAGAGAAACAAGTAAGACCACCTCCCAAGCTCTACATCACATCCCCCAGAGAGACCAGCTTCCTCCACAAGCACTATGCTCAGAAATCTAAGGAAAGGAGACAAGTGGACTGGCTTGACATTGTGAGTGCTGGTCAACTATAGCCAGGGCTAGACAGGCCTGCCAGTACAGAGCCAAATGTTGATCCTTGGGGAAAAGGTCCACTGACCAACAGGCCAGCCCCACACATCTATTCATTCACTCACCCATTCATCAAGCTCTTGTTGCGAGTTGCAAGTTCGCTGGGAACTCAGCAGTGCTCCTGACCTGTGAAGACGATGGTTTAGCGATGTCCTTTGGCCACAACTGCCAGTGTGGACACCACTGCTGTAGGAAGGGTCTATTGAGCAGCCTGTAGGATGTAACTGGGAATTTAACAAGGCAGTGAAGTCTTGAGCTCTGGAATGTCTTGCTTCACTATCACTTTTGCACAGCTGATTCCCTTAGGTCAACGTCTTTGGGGTAAATGAAACTTAAATGCTTGTTTAGCTTCTGCTAGGTTTTACATGTAATTAACCACACATCTCAGAGCACCTGCACTGTGGATGAACGTCTCAGAAAGGAGGCGGCTAGAATGGCAGCAGGGATGTGCACAAATGGGATACTGAGGGGAATAAAAAAAAAAAAACTTGTGAAAAAACTGTTATTTTTATGAGGCTGGAACCTCTCAATTGCCTTATGTTACAGGGAAAACCTATTCTCCACTCCTTGTGGAGGGAGCCAAGCCAAGCACTTGCCCCAAGGAGAGAGAGGCTTATCCTACTGAGTGCTTAGAAGGGGGCTCTCGGCCCCCCTCTCCCCTTTTCTTACCTGGGGTTCTCACCCAGAGGGTGAGATGGGTCTGACCCACCAAGAAGCCTCTCATGCACTGCGAGTCTGTCTAAAGTTGGAGACTGGTATTAGAAAACCCAGTTTCTATCAGGAAAATAGTTCACTGCTTGCCTTTCCCTTAACTGATTCAGACAGAAATTAGGAGAAAAAAATGTATTGAGTTCCTTCAAACCCCACAAAATTGACCAGCAGAGAAATCACTCTGAATTTCTCTAGGCTTCATGGGTTTGTGGAATTTTTAGCTCTACCCTAGTATCCACAATGATTCTCACATCATCCATACCTCAGGCCTCATCAGCCCCTCTGCTCTCTGTCCTGCAGCATGTCACCTGCAGGTCTGGCTGCCACACACACAACCAAACTTATCTCTTCCTCCAGAGGGGCTCACATGTTCCTGGTCTCCCTGGAACCCACCACCCCCACCCCCACAGCCTAAGGCTTAGTAACACACACTCATCAAACAAGCAAGCCAGACCTCACTCACTTTCCACAGCAAGTCTGGGCTTCTCTAACTCTCTGTGGAGAAGGGCCTATTTTCATTAAACTCCTGTTTGTTGCAGACTGATTATTTAGCACAATGCAATAAAAATAAAATACTAAAAAATGAAATAAAAAAACAACGACACACAGAATACAAGCGCCCACATCCTTGTGATTAGACCTAACAGACATGAAATTACTCAGAACTGCTACAACAGTTTCTAGCTACATGCTTCTATTCTGCCTTTATCTTCTTGTGTACAGGGGTTCATGATGCGATCGCACTTGCACAGGGTCCCCTCCTTGCCATCTCTCTGCCCGTGCATTACCCTGGAGGCTCAGCACAAGCCAGGAGGTTTGACCAATCAGCCTGTGTTCCTGAAACAAATTGCTTTTCTGGAGCCATAAAATTAACTTCTGGAGTAAAATATTAAACTTCACTCTGAAAACAGAATGATTTATGCTCTTTACTGAAGAAAAACATCAGTGCAGCTTTTAGCTTCCCAAAGTAATCTAAATCTCAACTTAGTTTCAACCTAGAGAAAAAAATAAAAACCACAAAAAACACCAGTAAAGAAAGTCTTCCTTACTCAGGAGATGCATGGCATGGAGATGTCAGCCCTTCTCAGTGCAAAGCCAGGTCCCTGTGGGTCACGCCAGGGGACTTGCTGGAGCCCCATCTGTTGCCTGTCTGTTCATTGCCCTCACCATACTGGTCCACTACTCCTGCCTCTGCCAGCCACAGCTCCCTGCAAACAAGATTAACCTGCAAGGCAGCAGCTAGTTAAGAGAGCAATTACAGGCACTGCCTTAGGCCTCCGGTCCTCTTTTCTACCTGGAAGGCACAGTCTGAGAGAGACCACAGGGCAAATGCAGAACTGCCACCATACTGGTCAGTGTCTGAATTCCTGCAGCCCCTGTCTGTCCTAGCAACATCCTGGGTACACTTTCTCCATCTCCCTCTGTCCTCAAGGACTGAGGGCACCTTCACACTTCCAAGTCAAGCAAGCAGGCAACTGCTAAGGGCTGAGAGGTAAACAAAGCTTTGGGCAGTCTTTCAGGACTTGCAGTGGGAGCTGAGTCTCACCCAGTGAGGAGGAGGTGATCTGGTGAGCACAGTCATGTCTCCCAGAAGGCTCACCTCACAAACACTAAGACCCAGCTCCAACTAGAGTAGGTTAAGGAGATTACTTCATATTAAAAGCCTGCCAGAAACACATAAATCCTCTCTGGAGAAGCATAACCCTCATCTAGAGCTTTGAATTGTATCCATGATTTTATTAAAAATAATTATGGTCTTCAACATTAAAAAAGAAAAAAAAAAAGCTGTGCAAAAAGTCAAGAACTGACCAAAACAAAAAGGAACAAGAGATATGAGAAACAGACCACTGGAGATCTGAGTTATCAGAAATTTGTATTAAATAGCTGTGATCACTACGTTTCATAAGTTAAGTAATACAAGGCTTTAGCAAAAAAATTCAAATGAAATTTCTAAATTAAAAACAGAAGAACAGAAGTGAGAACTCAATAAAGAGCAGTTTAAAGATAACAAAGAGATAATGAAATAAAAGATGATTCACAAGAACATATGTAGACTGAGGCACAGAACTTGAGAAATACAGAAACAAGCAAGAAACACAGTGACATGGTGGAAGTCTTGCATACAGTAACTGTGGTCCCAAAGGAGAAGAAGGATGGAGCAACAATCAAAACATGATGCAGAGAATATTCCCCCAAATGATGAAAGATATCAAACCACAGATTCAAAGAGGTTATAACCTGTAAGAAAACAACACTGAGTACATCAAAAAGCCAAAATGAGATTTTTTAATGCAGCCAGAAGAAAAAATTACCTCTAACAGAGTAATAAGACTGAAATAAAATCCCTCTCAGAAATAATGGAAGCCAGAAGAAAATGGAACAGCATCTTTAAAGTGCAGAAGAAACAAAGTAATTGTCAATCTGGGTACTCTATACCCAGAAAAATATATCCTTGAAACAAAGGCAAAAAAAACCATTTCAAACAAACAAAACACAGAATTCATCATCAGGAAATTCACTCTAAAAAATAGTACAATAATTTTTTTGAGCAAAAAAATATGGAAGTATAGGAAGAAATGAAAAATGCAAAGGTTAAAAATATGGAAAAACCTAAATGAATGCTAACTATACAAACAAAACTAATAATAATGCCATGTGTGGTTTAAAAATATATATAGAATTTGTATACATGACAAAAAAATCACAAAAGTTGGAAGGGAATAAGTAAAGTTAGTGTTTAAGGTCCAAGCATTCCTGGAAAATAGTAAAAATACTACTTTAAATTAGACTATAATTAGTCAAAGACACATGCTGTAATCTTAAGTGTAAGCCCTTAAAAGTAACCAAATGTACACCTAAAACGGTACTGTTGTTGTTCAGTTGCTCGGTCGCGTACAGCTCTTTGCAACCCCCGAGCAGCAGCACACCAGGCCTCCATGTCCTTCACTGTCTCCCTGAGTGTGCTCAAACTCACGTCCATTGATTTCATGATACCATCCAACCATCTCATCCTCTGTCATCCGTTTCTCCTCCTGCCTTCAGTCTTTCCCAGAATCAGGGTCTTTTCCAATGAGTCATCTCTTTGCTTCAGGTTGCCAAAGTATTAGAGCTTCAGCTTCAGCATCAATCCTTCCAATGAATATTCAGGGTTGATTTCCTTTAGGATTGACTGGTTTGATCTCTTTGCTGTCCAAGGAACTCTCAAGAGTCTTTAAATTAAGAGGTTAAAAAAAAAAAGAAGAAGAAATATACACCTGACTACTCAAAAAAAAAAGGGGGGGGGGTAAGAAATGAAAGAAAAAGGAACATGGTTTAGATGAGAAAGAGAAATTGAAAAAGAAAATAATCAATTTAAGCCCAACATATTGCAGCAATTGAATTAAATGTAAATGGATTGAATACTCCAAAAATTGAGGCTACAGAAAATCTTTCTTGTTGCTTGTAAGTTGTTGTTTAATTACTAGGTCATGTCTGACTCTTCGCAACCGTATGGACTGTAACCTACCAGGCTGTTCTGTCCATAGGATGTCCTAGGCAATAATAACACATCCCTGGCGGTTCAGACAGTGAAGCGTCTGCCTGCAATTGCAGGAGACCCGGGCTCAATCCCGAAGTCAGGAAGATCCCCTGGAGAAGGAAATGGCAATCCACTCCAGTACTCTTGCCTGGAAAATTCCGTGCTCAGAGGAGCCTGGTGCGCTAAAGTCCACGGGCTCGCAAAGAGTCGGACACGACTGAGCGACTTCACTTTCACTTTGAATAATACTGGAGTGGGGTGCGTTTCCTTCTCTAGGAGAGCTTTCAGGCCCAGAGATCGAACCTGAGTCTCCTGTACTGGCAAGTGGATTCTTTACCGCTGAACCACCAGGGAAACCATTGCATGTAAGAGATACACCTTAAACACAAGAACAGAAAGATTGAGAGAGAATAAAAAAGGTATATATGAAAAAACTGATCAGAAGAAAGCTGATATGAAGCAACTTAAATATAAGAACAAAGAGATTGAGAGAGAATGAAAAAGATATACATGAAAAAACTTGTCAGAAGAAAGCTGGTATGAAAATACAAATATATTGGCCAAAGTAGATTAAGTCAAAAATTTTGAAAACACATTACTAGATAGAAACAAGAACATCTTCATGTGATAAAAGGATCAATCCATGAGGAAGAGATAAAATTTCTAGACATGGATGCACCTGATAAAATAATTTTAAGATACATAAAGCAAAAACAGATGAAACTAAAAGGAAAATCAGACAAATACACAATCATAGTGATAGACTTGAGCAATCAATAAGGCAAGTAGACAAAAAAGTATTGAGAATACAGGTGATTTGAACAACAATATCAACAAATCCACCTAGCAGACACGTACAGAAAACAGTATCCCTCTGCAGAATGCATGCTCCTTCCAAGCCCACGTGAAATAATTATTAAACAGTCCATATATTGAGCCTTAAAGTAAGTCTCAAGCCTTAGAATCACTCAGAGTATGTTCCTTGAGCATTCTAAATCAGTAGTCAATAACAAAAGGTAAATATAAAATCCTCACATGTTTGGAAATTTAAGCAAAATACTTGAAAAATAAATTCATGTGTGTTCAGTTGCAAAGTCATGTCCAACTCTACAAGGCCATGGACTGCAGCCCACCAGGCTCCTCTGCCCATAGGATTTTCCAGGGAAGTATACTGGAATGTGTGGTCATTTCCTCCTCCAGGGAATCTTCCCAACCCAGGTCTCGAATCTGGATCTCCTGCATCTCTTGCATTGCTAGACAGATTCTTAACCACTTGAGCCACCCGGGAAGCCCAATAAATTCAAAAGTCAAACAAAAAAGTCACAGTGGAAACTTTAAAATACTTTTAACTGATAGTGAAAATGTGACACATAAAAGTTTATGGGATATAGCTAGATTCAAAATTAGTGAGAATTGTATAGCCATAAATGTAGATATTAGAAGAAGGGAGGCTAAAAAATAATCTCAGGAAAAGCAAAGAAAATTTAAAAAAAAGAAAGTAAAGACTTCCCTTGTGACCCAGTGGCTAAGACTTCATGTTCCCAAAGCAGGGGGCCCAGGTTCAAGCCCTGGTCAAGGAATTAGATCCCACATGCCACAACTAAGACCTAGAACAACCAAATAAATAAGTAAATATTTTTAGAAGAACAAAAAATTATCAGGAACAATAATATTAAGAATAGAAATTAAAGAAACAGGAAATATATAATACAGAAAATCAGCATAACCAATTCTTTTTTTAATTCTAAGATATCCAGTCAGGAAATAAGGAGAAAAGTCACAATCAACTAATATCAGAAACAAAAAGGGGATCACCAGTATAGATTATACAGAGATTTAAAAGGTAGAAAAAGAATTTTATAAAAACTTTATGGTAATACATATGAAAACTTAAATAAAATGGATAAATTCCTTGAAAAACACAACCTACCAAAACTGACCAAAAAGAAAATCTAAATAAGTAGATATATTTTCAAACTTGAATTATTAACTAAAATTCTTCCCACATACACATCTTCAGGTCTAACTAGCTTTAACAATAAATTCTACTAAATATTAAAAAGAAATAACACAAACTCTTCCAGATAGTGAGGGGAAAAAAAGGAACATTTTCCAGCTCATTTTAATCTTGTACCAAAAGTTGACAAGAGCATTACAAGAAAGAAAAATCACATACCAATATCTCTCATGAATATGGCTTCAAAACTCATAAACAAAATACTAGCAAATTAAACCCAGTGACATATACAAAGAAACAAATTATATTTTAGGAAAGCAAAATTAGTTTACAAATAAATTCAACTAATGTAATTCAACAGAGTATCCAATAAGGTGGTAAAATCATCTGAGCATCTTAATAGATGCAGAAAAAGCATTTGATAAAATTCAACATCCATTTAGGAAAAAAAAAGATTTTAGCAAACTAGGAACAGAGGCAACTTCCTTAATCTAATAAATAGTATCTACTATAAACAATCCCTGCAGAAAACATTTCCCCTAGGCAGTAAAATATTGGAGACCTGCTCTCTGAATTCAGGGCCAAGAAGGGATGCCCACTGATTACCACTTCTATTTAACACTTATTGGAGATACTGGCCAATGCCTAAGGCATGCAAAAAGTAATAAAAGAATTGGAAAGGAAGAAATAAAACTATAATTTATATTTCTATATTCCAGCAACAAAAAGTAGAAAATGAAATTTGAGAAACGATATCCACTTATAACAGCCAGGAAACATGAAATACCTAAGATTAAATCTAACGAAGGAGGGGGGCGCATCCTCTACACAGAAACACAGTATTATAGAGGGAAATCTTAAGACACATAAACTCATACGTTGTAAGTTTCTGTGATGCAAACATGTCAATCTTCCCCAGATTCAGCGACAAACTCAAAGCCATCCAATCCAACTCCCAGTCTGCTCCCCTGCCTCATCTCGGTCAGTTCCGGTCCTGAGCCGAGCACAGGCCCACCAGGACTGCTGACTTCAAGCCTGGGAGCTGCACTTGCTTCCCCGAACAGCCACAGCCTGACTGGAGGCTTTGGAACCACCCGTGTCCCCAGTCAAGGCCAGACTATGAGTCCTCAGGTGTCACCTGCCAATAGCAGACCTGCCTGCCAGCATCCTGTGTTCCGGATTGGCTCCTCACATCATCCGCTTCCCTGTCCCGGCCTGAACATGCTCTGCTGACTGCATACATCTGCCGCACCCCACTGGGCATGCTCACTTTCCTCTGAAATAGGCAACCTGGAGTCAGACCAACGCCAGTTTTTGTCCCAGGGTGGTCAACCTGCTGAAGCTTATGTGTCCCCCCTGAGCTTACGTGTCCACACACACAATCCTGACATTGTAGTGCTTATGTGAGAATTAAGTACCATATGATGCAGACAGTATCTGGTCAAGTCAGGGCCTGACATACAGTAAATGTTTCAAAATGAAGACAGATGGGAGATGTCAGGAAAACACACTTTGCTGTGAGCGTGTTCACATCTTCCTAAACAGAAGGGAAGTGAAGTCGCTCAGTTGTGTCCGACTCTGCAACCCCATGGACTGTAGCCTACCAGGATCCTCAGTCCATGGGATTTTCCAGGCAAGAATACTGGAGTGGGTTGCCATTTCCTTCTCCATTCCTAAACAGTGGTGGGTCTAAAGCCAAACTTAATGGATTTTTCCTGTCCTTCTTGAAATAAACTCAGTCCTTCTGTGCTTGTCTTTGCAAGTTTCCTCATAGCACAGGTATTCTAAATATCCTGCTCTAATCCAGCCACCATAAAGTAAAATGGAGCCTTCACAGTACAAATTAATAGTAGGTCCTACTTAATTAAGATGATTTTATGTGAGATCCTGGGAGCCTAATCACTTCATATGATCCATCCTTATTCTTAAACCCAAAACCTCCTTTGGAAACATGCTTGGTTACGTACAGTTTAAGTTTTCTAGTTTAATTATTTATTGAGCTTCTACTATGTGATGCTCACTTTATATGCCTTATCTCTAAACCTCATAACAACCTTACAAAATTAGGTACTAATACCCCCATTTTACAGATGAAAAAAACTATGCTTGCAGAAGGGAGATGACCCTGCCTGGGGTCACAAGTGAAAGACTGCTGGAGTGGAGTTTATCATGAGTCTCTAACCCTAAATCATGCAGCCTCCCAGGGCCAACAGCTGGGCGTGAGTTTCCCGACTCTCCTTCTACTGAACACTGGGGATTTTTCTCATCCCAAGAAGTATCACTGATCCATAAAAGTATTTACAGGAGAGAAGGAGGTGCATCGTTTCAACAAAGTTGCCATGACATTATGAGTTCAGAAGTTACTTCTTTGCTTGGTCTTATGAAGAGCAACAGGCCAGTACTCGCCTTGATTTGGTGTCAAGATTGCTTTTCACTAATGATGATTATGTGTTGAGAGTAGGATCCAGAGAAGCTGCAGAAAGTGACACTTCAGACATCTCACTCCCAAGGTTCTGGGCACTCAGTGAGAGGAAGCAGAGTCCCCTCAAGCATACTTCACCCAGTTGTCACTCAGAGTTGTGCACCATCCTGGCTATGAGACCCTCCTTGTGAATTAAGCACTTAGCTAAAAAGCAGGAAGGAATTGACAAAAAGTGAACAATGCCTCTGAGTCAGTCTGGCTGCTGTACATACAAATCTCATCATTGCATCATTTTCCTAAGGGAAAAAAAACTGAAATTTAAAGAATTTGTGTAGTTAGTCCAAGATCACATAGCATGGTATACTGGAAAAAGCATGGAACTTGAATCTTGGTTCCAACATCTACGAGCTTGGACAAACTACTTAAAATCTTTGAGTCTCAACTCTCTAACCTGTAAAATGAGCTAACAAGAGGTTCTTGCCTCTGGCCAAGATAGAGTGACAAGACCAGATTCTCCCTCCTGTTTGAAACAGTTGAAAAAATAGACAAAATACATGAAACAACAGTTTTTAAGATACTCTACAACAAGAAACAAAGGACAGAGGCCCCTGAGAGGTGTTCAACAGGTGAGAACAGTCTTATGATGGTCCCAGCTTACTGCCCAGAAGAAAGTTCCAGGCCACAGCCAAAGGAGAGAGTTCCCTAGGACCACAGTCTCTTTGAATTGAGGTTCTAGGGAGACTGGCTAGTTTCCAGAACAGAGCATCAGGGGAGAAAGAGAAAACTGCAGACTAGCAGAGGACCCTTCTTGAGTATTCATAGAGTCCTGATCAACACAATCATGCAAGGAAACTGTGGTCAATCAGGGAAAAACTACCTTAAAAAGTGGAAGGTAGCAGTTCCGAGAACTCACATGGGGATGGAAATATTGCCTGTCTCCAACACTCAGACTGGAAAATCTCAAGGTTACAGGACACTGGGTGGAGTATACCTAAGGGTCTTGCCTCGGGAGTGTGGAAAAATTAACCTTAGGGTGGGTAAAACAGTAAAACATCCAGTTCTGTCAAAAAGAATTTTAAATCCAGAAAGGATCAAAGTTGACCTAAATAATTTAACTGAATCTCACAACAAAATTCAAGGAAACTGGTCGCGCTACAAGGTAAATATAAAAAAGGCTGTTGTTGTTGCTCAGTCACTAAGTCATGTCTGACTCTTTCTAAACCCATGGAATGCAGCACACCAGGCTTCCCTATCCATCGCCAGCTCCTGGAGCTTGTTCAAACTCATGTCCATCAAGTCAGTGATGCCAACCAACCTTCTCATCCTCTGCCATACCCTTCTCCTTCTGGCATCAATCTTTCCCAGCATCAGAGTCTTTTCCAGTAAGTCAGTTCTTCGAATTGAGTGGCCAAATTATCAGAGCTTCAGCTTTAGCATCAGTCCTTCCAATGAATATACAGGGTTGATAGCCATTAGGGTTGACTGGTTTGATCTCCTTGCAGCCCAAAGGACTCTCAGGAGTCTTCTCCAGCACCACAATTTGAAAGCATCCATTTTTCAGTGCCTAGGCTCCTTTAGGGCCCAACTCTCACATCCATACATGACTACTAGAAAAACCATAGCTTTGAATAGATGGACCTTTGTCAGCGAAGTGATGTCTTAGCTTTTTAATATGCTAAGTTTGCCATAGCTTTTCTTCCAAGAAGCAACTGTCTCAATTTAATGACTGCAGTCACCATCCACAGTGATTTTGGAGTCCAAGAAAATAAATCTGCCACTATTTCCACATTTTCACCATCTATTTGCCAGGAAGTGATGGGACCAGATGCCATGATCTTATTTTTTTCAATGTTATTTTAAGTCAGTTTTTTCATTCTCCTCTTTCACCCTCATCATGAGGCTCTTTAGTTCCTCTTTCTGCCATTACAGTGGTATTATCTGCATATTCAAGGTTGTTGATATGCCTCCTGGCAATCTTGATTTCAGTTTGTGATTCACCCAGTTTGGCATTTCACATGATGTACTCTGCATATAAGTTAAATAAGCAGGGTGACAGTGTGCAGCCTTGAGGTACTCCTTTCCCAATTTGGAACCAGTCCATTGTTTCACATCTGGTTCTGGTTCTTGCTTCTTGACCTGCATACAGGTTTATCAGGAGGCAGGTATGGTGGTCTGGTATTCCTATCTCTTTAATAATTTTCTAGTTTGTTGTGATCCACACAGTCAAAGGCTTTCACGTAGCCAATGAAGCAGAGATTGATGTTTTTCTGGAATTGCCTTGCTTTTCCTATGATCCAGCAGATGTTGGTATTTGATCTCTGGTTCTTCTGCCTTTTCTAAATCCATCTTGTATGTCTGGAATTTCTCAGTTCATATACTGTTGAAGCCTAGCTTGAAGGATTTTGAGCATTACCTTGCTAGCATGTGAAATGAATGCAATAGTATGATAGTTTGAACATTCTTTGGCCTTGCCTTTCTTTGGGATTGGAATGAAAACTTACCTTTTCCAGTCCTGGGGCCCTTGCTGAGTTTTCTAAATTTGCTGGCATATTGAGTGCAGCACTTTAACAGCATCATCTTTAAGAATTTGAAATAGCTCATCCAATCAAAAATTATCAGGCAGGTGAAGACACAGGGAAATACAACCCATATTTCTGACTCTAGGCTCTTAAGAAAAAGAAATTGGCAAGATAGGGAAAGATGCTTCATTTAACCTCGGGTTATTTGTCTTGCCCCAAATCTTCATTTTAAAAAAAAAATGTTAATCTTCTTAGAGAATAATAGAAAAGAGATCATCTGAAATTTATAAAGTATCTCAGTGAATAGGCTCATTTTAATAATAGCTGATTCGAGGGGAGGTTGTTCTGCCAGCTCAGCAAGTTTCCTCAAGGACTTTTGAGGGTGATAGTTACTGCTAAAACATAATAAAAGTACAGAGACTGGTTGCCATCCTTGGAAAATGGTAACACCCTGTTCTAAAACCTTATAAGTCATTTGATTCATTTTATTAACTAATTTTTATAAATGTCTAGCCACTGCTGAGCCAGAATTAGTGAACACAGTTCCCAGTCCACATAGGAAGGACTTTACCAAGGTAAAGAATAAATTGGTGAATAAATTGCCAGCCCCTACAGACACAGGACCCGGCCTAGACCTGGCCCATAAGTCTTGCTTCTGCCAAGATGGACCCCTCAGACTGCTCCCAGACCCCATAGCTTGGCCTCTCGTGTGGCCAGCCAGAACCTGTAGCCTCTGCCTGCCTTGTCTGCTGTCAGGAGCCCCTGTAGCCTGTCTGCCTAGACGACAGCATATGTCCAGCACTTTCGGCTCACTGATTCTTGAAGTGCTCCAGGTTGGAATCCCTCTAAGATTATTTCTTGCCAGACTTCCCATCCTCAGCCCCCAAAACTTAATTTCTGGACCCTGGGTTGGCTTGTTTCTGACTCTGTTCTTCCCACCAGTATTCACATGGCACTTTCTCCCTGGAGTTCAGTCTCCACCTTCAATTGCCTCGACTTGGGCCCTGGGGATGCAGAGGTGAATGGAAGAACACCCTCCCCCACCACTGAGCAGAACTCAGGCCAGCAGACCAGAGCTACTTCCATTACTCCTAAGGTTGGGAAGGACTTGTGAGCAACTTAATGCCAGATTCTCTTCGGGGGAAATGTCCTCAAGAAAATAGTTGTTTTTGTTTCCAGGAGGTCAAAGTGCAACACAAAAAGTTCTTAGAAAATATAAAACACTAAACAAGCGTGTTCGTTATTGGCCACAGCTTTGCTTTCCAAAAAACCACCCAGATGTCCATGCCCCTAGCAGATGTTCAATAACCACAGGCCACAGAGTCACACCCAAAATCTCACACCAGACCCTGCATGAAAGGTTTTATGGCTCTTTTAATTCTCACAACAATCCTACAAAAAAGGCCTATAGTTGCCCCAGTTTATAGAAGAGAAACTGACATGCAGAGAGTCAAAGTGACCTGCCCAAGAAGGTCATACATCTGAGAAGTGCAGAGCAAGAATGGAGAACACGGCTCCAGTGTCTGAGTACCTAACCAGTCTACAACACTGCCCTCTACAAATGCAGTCTGCAAGATACTGCAGAGCACTGCTCCTGCTAGAAAACATACACGGGGCAAACACTAAGTAGTCCTGCTACGTGCCAGGTCCAGAAATGAGAATATCCAGCCCAGGCAACAAGGAGTCCTCATCACAAAGACCAGTGAGATTTGCAGCAAGCCATGATGACTGGATTGTCGGTGGACTGGCAGTGCTTAGCCACACAAGGTTCAAGTGTTTCCTCACAGTTCACATGTGGAGCTTGGCTCACTGATCTACACACATCAAACCTGATCATTTTAATAGAGTCATCTCCTTTCTCCATGGTCACACCAGCAGCCTCCAGATTCCTGTGGCCGCTGGGAAGCTGCCCCTACCCAGCTCAGACCCTGCAGACAGACACAGAAACACAGAGTATTAGGCTGTCTCCCCCTCTTCCTGGTCTGAAAAATCTATGCTTTTTAAAATTTATTGTTTTTAATATTACCCCAGAAGTGGTAAAATCACTTCTTTAGTCAGTCTGCAAACAGGAGTTAAATATTCATGAAGTTGTAAGGAAGAATAAATATGTTATAATTGATTCTAATAAGCTTCTTTCCTCAAAAAACCAATTTAATGAATACAATTTGACTTATATTCCATTAATAATATGCCCAATCATTCTTGCTTTCTAAGAAGTGACTATATGTAGAGGATATTATGGTAGGGCTACATTTTTTTTCTGTACAATTAGCTGCACACGTTTTCTGACAGACTAATTTATGTACTAATGCTTTCCAAAAGCAAAGGCACTTTGCATAAAACTGCACTCCTTGGAATCCATCTGCTGACAAATGTGTGTGTTTCTCACGTTATTTGTTAATGTCGTCCCCGGCTCTGGGATGATCTGATAGAGGAGTCAGCCTGTTTCCTGGATGAAATAAACACTAAAGTGTAATTAAAGACCAGATGTTGGAAGGTAGGAAAGTGACCAGAAGGTATGGTGGGTTCTTGGGTTGAACTTTTGGGAACTGAATTAAAACATGATTAAAATTGCTACTTTGGATTTCCTTGTTTGCCTATCACCTTCTCTACCAGGTGGAGGTCATAACAAGTTTGTTAAACTAGCCCAAGAAAGCATCAAACCACAGTCCATCAATTTGGAATACGCTGGACTTTGTCAGGCTGGCCTGATATACAGGTAGAACCTGCCATCATCCACAGGGCACAGTTGAAGCTGTCCTCTGAGGGATTCAATCCTTTGTCCCAGGAGAGGAATAAGCCTGCTTCCTCACTTGTGGAGGGCTTTGAAAATTACAAAGCACTTTGATTTCTGATATTTTATTTTGTCCCAATCTTAGCTGTTGATACTCACCAGCCAAAGACCACCAGGAACAGAAACAGAAATGGGTGCTTTACTTGCTGGAACAAGGGAGGCAGCACCAATAGGTGGCATGAGGTGCTTTGATGCAAGGGAATCCAGAGAGGCTGATTATAGGATTGGGGCTTATGTCGGTGACTTTGGAAAAAGTTCAAGGCAGCAGGAGTGTATTGTAGGTTGAGTGCTGCAGGACATGGAAGCAATTCAAAAAGCAGATGTCTTGGTGATTTTTATCTGGGAGGCAAGAAGAACAGATCAAGGCTGGAGTTGTTGTGGGAGGAGAGTCAGGAGCGATTGGGGTTATCAGGTCATTGTGTGACTGCCTAGTGTCCTTGTTTGTCTGTCTGTTCTGGCAGGACTGGGAAGTAGGATCTTGTTCTAGCATGCTCACAGAGTGTTCAATTGTGTGTGCAGCTGGGAGCTGTGGGCTGCTGCCTATGTTCTCATAGCAATCCCCTGGGCAAGGTACAGTGCCTGTGATGGAGCAGCCAACAAATGTCAGTCAGATGACAGTAGGACAGGTAGGAGGGAATAAATGAATGGATACCTATGATCAACACCATCAACATATTACTAATGAGGAAATTCAGGCTCTGAAGGGTATTGGAGATCACTTTCCCTACTAGGCTTGGGAGGCACAGAGAAGATCCACTCAATGCCAACCTCAGGAATCTTACCTTAGTAAACTCCTCACAGCACTATTAGCAGCAACCTACCTTACAGGCCTCGAAACTACGGATGAAGTGATTGACTCATAATCATCACATGATTAGACACACAATTAGCAAAAATTCTAGGATATGGCCTGTGGCTAACTCAAATACTCTGGTCTTACAACCACTCCATCTTGCTCAGTTCAGCCCCTATCTAGAGAGAGCTGGAAATTGAACCTCAGGTCACAAAGTTGGTGGGTTTCCAGCATCAGTGGAGGTGAGGTTGGGGGTATCTCCTGTCTGACTCTGCTCCTGATGGAGTTTGGAAGCCCAGCCAACCCTGGCCCTGTTGTCTGCAGAGGCAGGGGCACAGAGAAGGAAACAGGATCCCTTGATCCTGCGGAAGGCCAGGGCCAGGTGGGTATGGAAGGAGCCTGAGCTCAACCAGGAAGCTCCCTAGAGGAGGTGCCCATGAGCCAAAGGACAGGAAGAGCGCAGCTGCCCCAAGAGGGCACAGAGCAGCATGATGTTCATGATGTTTATGAAACAACTGCAGTTGGGTGGTCATTCCTGTCCCTGTCACAATGTGAAAAACCTAAACTCTGCAGAGGCACAAGTTAGCAAGTTAGTGCAGCCAATGCTCAAAGTCAGGCCCACCATGCTCCACAGTGCTATCTGGCACATGACAGATGGACAATGACTAAGCTTTGAGATGGCAGTTAGAGAATGCAGAGGGACCCATCCCTAGCTCTGCCATCTGCCTCCAAGTCTCTCTGAATTCTGAGGCATCTCTATGTCTGAAATGGAGCCCTGCCCAAATGAGCACTCTCCAGGCCAGGTTCGTGGAGCCCAGGGACACACAGAAACTCAGGAGACCAGTGAGGCCCCTTCACCAGCTTTGCCCCTTCTCCAGAACTGCTGCCCTCCAGGCTTGTTTCCAGGTGGGAGTGGACTTTGGGTTACATTTAGACAAAGGTTCTGTTCAGCTGCCATCACTCTAGGATGTTCCTATTCAGATGAGATGCCTCTGAACTCACTTCCCCACCCCCCAGTCAGGCTCCCCAAGTCTGCAAGGCTTGCCAGTGGGGCTTGTGGAGCCCCCCACAGGTTCATCCAGGTTCCTTGGCAGCACTGTGGGCACTAAGGAAACACAAGCTCCCCCTGCAGCTTTCCTGCCCACCCCACTGCTGCTCTCCACCCCAATCTGGGGAGGGATTTGGAGGAGCAGATCTTCACAGCAACTTCAAATACCCAATTTCTTTGCCTGCTCACCTAATACTTGCCCTGCCACCCAGATGGGGAAAATGCATCTTCAGCCAATGACGTGAGCATCCTCCCACCCTGCACTGATAGGCAGTCACTGCTTTCTGAATCGCTCTTATCTTGGCATCCTGGGACATAGGTACACCCTGTCAGTTTTCCTCTGCTGTCTTTGAGACCGAACTTAATCTTATAATTACGTAAGATAAACAGATAAACTATTACTGACTTTGGGTAAAAGACCACAGTTAGCTTAGAATCCTGTTCCCTCTCACTGAAAGATAGTGCATTTTGATTTGTTTGTGGTTGTTTAGGTTTTTTTTGTTTGCTTTAAGCAATTGAATTACAACTTCACTGAGCAGCTGGCAACTGTGAAGCAGAAGGGAAAGTGCATGTATGAGAAATCACCCTTCATTTTCCTTCCAAATGATTGAAAGCATAAATGTGCTTGAGATAGCATCTTGCAAACAACAGGACAGAAAAAGGGAAGGAAGTGAATCTTAGCATCAAAATCCTGGTGATCCCAAGACATGAATTTACCAAATGGTTCTGGTGAACTCCCTCCAAACACAGGTTCCTCCAACTTCTTGAAGACCCACCAGCAGAAGCCGACTCAGAGGAGGAGGAAAGCAATGCTTCCAGGGAGAGAAAAGCTAGCCTGTGTCCAGCAACTCCTGCACCAATCACACATCCCACCAGCACAGGCTCCTGAGGATTAATCCCCAGATTGTCTACCAGTTTGCTTGCTCCTCCCACAATATGACCGCTCCCAACAAAAGTGATTGGATGAGCACAGATCAAACCAAATGATCCATTGGCTAATCAGCCATCAATCACCTCCACCTTAAAGTTTGGAAATGAGAGACAGAGAAAGCATGTGCAGTTGGTGAGAGAATTTTAGTTAACGGGGTTGCATTGAACTCAGGTTGGATGATCATATTAGACAGAGGCACAGAGAAAGGGTGGCAGAAACAGAGAAGGAAAGAGACAGTACAAACAAGCTCATACATGGAGGGGAAAATAAAAGCCATGGAAGGGAAGTCGTCACTAAAGGACCAATAGGAGGGTTCCAGCTCCCAGCCCTGTACCTATGGTTCTAATGTGTCTCCTCCTGAGGCCTGTCCAATCTTCCTAACAGGCCTGCAGTGCAGAAATGAGGAAGCCGAGGTGTCAGAATTTTAAGTGATTTACCAAAGTTATGCAAAGAATTGTTATTGTTGCTGTTGTTCAGTCACTAAATCATGTACAACTATTTGTGACCCACATGTACTGTAGCACACCAGGCTCCTCTGTCCTCCACTATCTCCCTGTTCGCTCAAATTCATGTCCATCGAGTTTGTAATGCTTTCTAACCTTCTCATCCTCTGCCTCCCCCTTCTTTTTTTGCCTTCAATCTTTCCCAGTATCAGGGTCTTTTCCAATGAATTGGCTCTTCATGTCAGGTGGCCAAAGTAGAATACCTGCTCCCAAGGACATTCTTGATTTTTGAAGCCCCAGTCATCCAGCCTCAAAAATGAAATTTGTAGGAAGACCCTCTTGGCCTCGATCATATGAGTCTTTTTTTTTTTTTTTTTTTTTTTTGCTCATTCATGCACCCATTCATAAATCTCATGCACCACCAAGCTCCAGGTCCTTCCAAGGCATTGGGATACTCAGAGCCTGACTCTGTCTACTATGTTTCATGAGGAGCTTGTGTCCTGACTGCTAAGTCCCACCAGAGCACTCCGCAGGCATTCATCCTTCAGCCCAGCTTGTATCCCAGTGTGGCCTGTCCGGGTCCTGGTCATATATAACTTGGTACTCTATGTTCTGGCTCATTTTTTTAAAAAGTTGAGATTGTCCCCATGTACCATCTTGTGCACTTTACACACTCTCGGTCCTTAGCACTCTCATGCACACACTCACACCTGACTGGAGAGAGACTGGGTGGATAACATACAAACCTCTGTCTTTGACCAGAGATGCCCTGTTTACCAGCTCTGCACTCATTGGGATCACAGCTCTTGTGTGGTGGGGGTGGTTTCCACCAGGCCTGATCCCATCTGAAAACAAGTCCCTGGGGGCCTGCTCAGTTCCTGGGGGCCTTAAGGAAGCTGACAGAAAAGTGACTGCAAGAGGGCCATGCCTCCTCCCCACCTCCTCTGTAATGAGGGGCTGCAGAATTCATCTGTGTGGTTACCTACACAGATTAAACGGCTCCCCAGTTTCAGCTACAAGATTTGGGACAAGTTAAACCATGCCAACTAGGGCTTCCCAGGTGGCTCCATAATAAAGAATCTGCCTACCAATGCAGGAAGCATGGGCTCAATCCCTGGGTCAGGAAGACCACTTGGAGAAGGAAATAGAAACCCACTTCAGTATTCTTGCCTGGAAATTTCCATGAACACAGGAGCCTGGTGATCTAGAGTCCATGGGTTGGTCAAAGAGTTGGACATGACTTAACAACTAAACAACAACAACAAACCAACCTTTAAACATTAATTTTCTCACTTTCAAAACAGAGGTAATAAGAAGGACTATCTCCTAAAACTAATGAAATAAAAGGGACTAAGCTCTTAACACTCAAGCAGAGCCTTGGTGGCACTGCACCCTCACTCTCCTCATTCTGGCCTCATCAACATCACCCTGGCCTCTCTCCCCACAGCCTTCTGCTGCAGCTTGGTACTGGGAAGGCACTTATCCCCTTTCTGAGGGAAGATACCTCCTCCCTCTCCCTTCACCAGCAAACAGCCCAGCAGGGTCCAGACATTGTGTCCATCCTAAACCTGCATGCAGGTGTTGGGTGTGCACATATAAAGTCCTGGAGGAGCTCCTCAACCCATGGCTCATGAAGATGAGAAAAGTGCTTGTAACAAGGAAGACCTCACTTGGAGAACTGGGCTCAATGTATGTCACGTACTTAAAATACAAAAGCTACAGTGTGGGCTCTAACCTGTCTTTACTTTCATCCATCAGTGAACCTAAACAATACAGGGCTTAATATAGGGAATTCACTGGACTTTGTCACAAAAGGAAAATCAAACCAAAGGGTCACAGCTGCATTGTTTTCAGCATACATATATCACACACACATACATACATATACACATTCACACTCAAAGTTCAGGTGAAAAATCAGGCAGAAAACTTTCAATTTACTTAGAGAATTTTTGACAGTTAATCAAAGATGTTATGAAATTAAAATTAGCATACACACACAGCTTTCTCTTAATTTAAAAATAAAACATTGAAAGACTTTGGGCAGGAAGTGTTCAAGATGGCACAGTAAGAAGATCCTGAGTACACCTCCTCCTACAGGCACAAGAAAATTACAACTATTTACAGAGTAACTATCTATGAAAACAACCTGAAGGCTAGCAGGAAAGATCTCCTACAACTAAAGACATAAAGAGGGAGCCAGAAAGAGGGACGTGGGGGGGGTGGATTCACAGTACAGTCAAGACCCAAACTCCAGGTGGGCGACTTCCATAAAGGAGGATAATCACAACTGCAGAGGTTTTCCCCAAGGAGTGAGGGGCAGAAGTTCCCCAGCCAAAGATCCTGCACTGAGAAGATAAGTCCCCAGAAGATCTGACCTTGAAGGCCATGGGGTTGGTTTAGGAGAGTCAGAAGGCTGTAGGAAACAGAAACTCCACTCTTGAAGGGCAGAATCTGACACATCAAGACCCAGTGCAGAGGCAGTAATTTGAAAAAAGCCTGGATTAGGCCTACCTGCTGATCTTGGAGAGTCTCCAGGAGGCAGCTAACATTTGCCCTGGGGACATAGACAGTGGTGAAGCCATTTTGGGGATCTTGCTCCCTCACAAAAACACTGGTGCTGACAAATATCAGATTGGAGTATTCCCTCTAGCCTCTTCTTGCCTGGGGATCACTGCCCACCAGCCAGCTGGAACCAGCCCTGAGACTGGTCTCAAGCAGCCAGTTATGAGAAGAACCACACACAGCCACAAATGGGCTGCTGGCACCCATCCCAGAATTTCCTGGAACCTCCAACTAGCCCTTCCTACAGTGACTGGCAAACTTCACATGAGGAAAAGCCTAACAGCCAGTAGGACCAGGAGCCAGCTCTGTCTACAGGCACATCCTCTGCGATTGTCCAATCACATCAGCCAGACCCATGCAGCACACACAGGGAGCACCCCTAGAGCATGGAGCTCCAGAACAGAAGGGAGTGCTCTGCTGGGACACACACATCTCCCACATAAGGTGATTCTCCAGGACTGGAAAATGTAACTGATATACCAACGATATTGTTGTTGTTTTGTTGCTAGGTTGTGTCTAACTCTTTTGCAATGGGCTGTAGCCTGCCAGGCTCCTCTGTTCACAGGATTTCTCAGGCAAGAATACTGGAGTGAGTTTGCCATTTCCTTCTCCAGGGGATCTTCCCGACCCAGGGAGTGAATCAGCATCTCCTGCCTCTCCTGTATTGGCGGGCATATGCTTTGCCACCTGGGAAACCTGATATACCCAATATGTAGAACTAAAAAGAGAATTAGGCAAAATTAAAATACAGAGGAACATAGTCCAAACAAAGAAATAAGACAAAAACCCAGAAGAGAAACTGAGCAAAGTGGAAATAAGTGATTTGCCTAATAAAGAGTTCAAGGTAATGATCATAAAGATGCTCAATGAACTCAGAAGAACTGTGAGAAGTTTAACAAGTTAGAAAATGTAAAGAAGAACCAAATATAACTGAAGTAACAAAAACAAAATATATGCTAGTAAGAATCAACAATAGATTAGATGATACACAAGAATGGATCAGAAGGCAGAATTGTGGAAACCACCCAAGCTAAGCATTAAAAAAAAAAAAAAAAAAAAAAAAATCCAAAGAAGGAATTTAAAGAGAACTCTGGAGCAACATCGAGCATGCTAACATTTGCATTATTAGGGGGTCATAAAGAAGAGAAAGGGAGTGGTTGTGGTGGGTTAGTTGCTAAGTCATGTCTGACTCTTACAACCCTGTGGACTGTAGCCCACCAGGCTCCTCTCTGTCCATGGGATTCCCCAGGAAAGAATACTGGGGTGGGTTGCCATTTCCTTCTCCAAGGGATCTTCCCAACCCAGGAATTAAACCCAGGTTTCCTGCATTGCAGTCAGATTCTTTACAGATGGGGATATGAGGGAAACTCCAGAGAGAGGGGGAGGGACAGGGAAATATTTGAAGAAATAATAACTGAAAATTTCCCTAACCTGGGGAAACAAATGGACATCCAAGTCGAGGCAGCACAGAGAGTCTCAAACAAGATGATCCCAAAGAGATCCTCATCAAGACACACTGTAATTAAAAGGGCAAATACTAAAGATGGTGAGAGAATATTAAAAGCAGAAAGGGAAAAACAATTAGTTACTTATGCAAGTGAAAGTCACTCAGTCGTGTCTGACTCTTTGCAACCCCATGGACTCTATAGTCCATGGACTTCTCCAGAATACTGGAGTGGGTAGCTGTTCCCTTACCTGGGGCTCTTCCCAACCCAGGGATTGAACCCAGGTCTCCCACATGGCAGGTGGATTCTTTACCAGCTGAGTCACCAGGGAAGTTACATATGAGGGAACTCCGTATGATGAACAACTAATTTTTCAGCAGAATTTTGCAGATGAGAAGGGAATGGCACAAGATATACAAAGTGATGAAATGAAAAATCTACAGCCAAGAATATACTACTCATTGAAGCTAATATTCAGATTTGAAGGAGACATAAAGAGTTTTAAAGGCAAGCAAAAGCTCAAAGAGTTCATCTCCTCTAAGCCAGCTTTAAAAGAAAATTAAAGGAACTCTTCTAAGCCTGAAAAAAAAAGACCACACTAGAAATATGAAAATTATGAAAGGGAAAATCTCACTGCTAAAGGCAAACATACACTAAAGGTAGTAGAACAATCACTTATAAGGCTAGAAGAAGGTTAAAAGACAAAAGTAGTAAAAATCATTTATATCTACAATCAAATAGTTAAAGCATACACAAAACAAAAAGCATACACAAAACAAATAGTTAAGACATACACATACAAAAAATACAAGCCATGTGAAATATGATGTTAAAAACTTTAACTGGGGAGGGGGGGTGATGCAGTATTATCAGAATGATTTCAAAATTAAGAGATTAGCAACTTTTTTTTGGGGGGGGGGAGATATTTTAATTTTTTTTTTTTTAATTGAAATAGCTATTCAATCCCTGGGGCAGGAAGATCCACTGGAGAAGGAAATGGCAACCCACTCCAGTATTTTTGCCTGGAGAATTCCATGGGTAAAGGAGCCTAGGGGTTACAGTCCATGGGGTCACAAAGAGTCAGACATGACTCAGCAACTAGCATACACATACAAATTATGATTCTGGTACAAAATTATTAATAGACAAATGGAAAAGAATAAAGACCCCCATAAATAAACCCACAATTACATGGTCAATTAATCTATAGCTAAGGTGTCAAGAACATACAATGGGGTAAAGACAGCCTCTTCAATAAAAGGTGTTGAGAAAACTGGAGAACTACATGCAAAAGAATCAAGCTAGACTATTTCTTCACACTATATACAAAAAAATGAACTCAAATGGATTAAAGACTTTAATGTAAGATCTGAAACCATAAAGCTTCTAGAAGAAAGCATAGGCAGTATGCTCTTTGACATTCTTAGCAATATTTTGTTGGATGTCTCCTCAGGCAAGGAAAACAAAAGTAAAAATAAACCAATGGAGCTATATCAAACTAAAAAGCTTTTGCACAGTCAAAGAAACCTATCAACAAAATGAAAAAGCAGTTTGTTGAATAGGGAAAGATAGTTGCGAAGATATAGCTGTTAAGGGTTTAATAAACAAAATATACAAACAACTTACATAACTGAACATCAAAAAATAATTTTAAAAAGAGCAGAAGAACTGAATAGACATTTCTCTAAAGACAACAAACAGATGCCCAACAGGTACATAAAAATATGCTTAGTATCAATCATTATCAGGGAAATGCAAATGAAAACCACAATGAGATTTAACTTTATACCTGTCAGAATGGTTATTATCCAAAAGACAACAAAGAACAAGGGTTGGCAAAGATGTGGAGAAAGGCAACACTCTTGTATGATTTGTAGGAATGTAAGTTGGAGCAGCCGATAAGGAGAACAGTACAGAGGTTTCTTAAAAAACTAAAACCAGAGTTACCATATGATCTGTCAATTCTGCTCCTGAGTGTAAAACTAGAGAATACTTTAAGTCAAAAATGTACATATACCCCAATGTTCATAGCAGCACTATTTACAGTAGCCAATACATAGAAGCAATCTAAATGTCCATCAATAGATGAATAAATAAAGATGAGCTACATATATGTAATGGAATACAACTCAGCCATTCTTTTTTAAGAATGAAATGTGATTTGCAGCAACATGGAAACACCTAGAGATTATCATACTAAGTGAAGTAAGTCA
Source organism: Muntiacus reevesi (assembly GCF_963930625.1). NCBI lineage: Eukaryota > Metazoa > Chordata > Mammalia > Artiodactyla > Cervidae > Muntiacus > Muntiacus reevesi. Next base: position 266,787,870 of record NC_089251.1, read on the forward strand.
GAAAAAGAAAAACAAGTGAAAAGATATCATTTATCAAAATAGCTAAAATAAAATATAGTAATAAAACCTGGTGAGTATGCTAAGAAACTGGACCATTCGTACATTGCTAATAGTGATGTAAAACAGAGCAACCATTCTAGAAAATAGTTTAACAGTTTCTTTTAAAACTAAACATGTGCTTACCAATTGCACTTTTGGATATCTGTTCCAGAGAAATGAAAACTTACATTCAAGGACTATTCTTAGCAATGCTAATCATTATAGCTAAACACTGAGACAAAGCAAATTTCCTTCAATAAATGAATGGCAAGAATGGTCCATCCATGGTGCAGAGTAAGACTCAGCAATAAAAACTGAACGAACTAGTGATATACGCAGTAACTTGGATTAATATTAGGAAAATATGCTGAGTGAAAAAGATAACCTCAAAGTTTTCCATCCTGTATGATTCCATTTATATAACAGCCATGAAATAACAAAATTATAGAAATGTTGAACAGATTGTTACAAAAAGCAGGGTCCAGCTGCTCACCACTCAAAAGCCAAGAAGAAGCATGTTTGGTGAAAAGAAGTTTGCTTTATTTTGGATGCCAGCAACTCGAGGGTAAGGGTGATGTCTGTCCAAAGGCTGACTCCCACTACCTGACAATCAGAGGATGAGAGCTATTGTAGACAGAGGGAGAGGGCTCCATGCACAAACAGCACAGTCAGCTCTGACAGTCATCTTCAAATTGGTCATCAGTGGACTGACCAGTGTCACATTGGTTGTTCTAGGTACAGTTAATCTTCTGTTCCAGGATCAATTTATTTCCATTTCTTTGAGGCCAGTTCTCAAGGAATTGTGGCAGCTTATGTCATGGAGACTGCTTAGGTGGCTCAGTGCTAAAGAATCTGCCTGCCAATGCAGGAGACATGGGTTAGATCTCTTTGTTAGGGAGATCCCTGGAGAAGGAAATGGCAACCCACTCCAGTATTCTTGCCTTGGAAATACCATGGATAGAGGAGCCTGGCAGGCTACAGTCCATGGGGTCTCAAAAAAAGTTTGGGCACAACTTAGTGCCCAAACAACATGTTACGAGTATAATCTGATCATCCTGTAGTTATTTTCTTCCTCCTGGGGGAGGGGGGTGGTATCTACAAGGTAGTTCACAGGATATGACTCAGAATATTATCTGTAGCCCTTGAGATGGAACTAAAAGTCCTTGACAATGCTTATGACTACATTATTATTTGGTCTCCTTTGACTGTTTTCCTTTGTTTCTATATTATAGTTCTAATTTTTCTGATTAAACTTATTCCTTGGATAAAATTTTTCTGCAGACAAAAAGTTAGGCTAAGGACAAGGGAAGCAAAGACCATAGGGTCCTGCTTCATTTCACAATTAGTGGTTGCAAGGATTGGGAATTGATAGAGAAGAAGTGGGTGTGGCTATAAAGAGAGTGAGAGAACCATGCCATGTGGTCACTGCCACATGAAATTACACATATATGTAACTGCAAAGACCTGCATACACACATGTATATAAAACTGGTGAACTATAAACAAGCTCTTGGATTGTACCAAGCAATTTCCTGGTTTGATATTTCACTCGAGTTCTCTAAGATATTAACACTGGGGGCGGCTGGGTGAAGGTGCATGGGACCTCTCAGCAAACTTTTTCGTAACTTTCTTTGAGTCTACAATTATTTCAAAGTAAAAGTTTTTTTTAAGTGACAACCTTTTTCAGGAACAGCTAACAAAGAAAAGAAACTATATTCTGAAGAGTCAAGCAGTTGACTTTTTAGGTCAACTGTAGATTAATTACTAAATCTTATATCTCTTATATTATCTCTTGTAGCAAGATAACAGAAAACTGTGTCCTGGGCATGGTGGGATCTGGTCAGTGAGTTCAGTTCAGTTGCTCAGTCTTGTCTGACTCTTTGTGACCCCATGAACGCAGCACGCCATGTCTCCCTGTCCATCACAAATTCCGAGAGTTTACCCAAACTCATGTCCATCAAGTCGGTGATGCCATCCAGCCATCTCATCCTCTGTCATCCCCTTCTCTTCCTGCCCCCAATCCCTCCCAGCATCAGGGTCTTTTCCAATGAGTCAGCTCTTCGTATCAGGGGGCCAAAGTATTGGAGTTTCAGCTTCAGCATCAGTCCTTCCAATGAACACTCGGGACTGATCTCCTTCAGGATGAACTGGTTGGATCTCCTTGCAGTCCAAGAGACTCTCAAGAGTCTTCTCCAACATCCCAATTCAAAAGCATCAATTTTTCAGCGCTCAGCTTTCCTCACAGTCCAACTCTCACATCCATACATGACCACTGGAAAAACCATAGCCTTGACTAGCTGGATTTTCTTGGCTAAGTAATGTCTCTGCCTTTTAATATGCTGTTTAGGTTGGTCATAACTTTCCTTCCAAGGAGTAAGCGTCTTTTAATTTCATGGCTGCAATCACCAACTGCAGTGATTTTGGAGCCCAAAAGAATAAAGTCTGACACTGCTTCCACTGTTTCCCCATCTATTTCCTATGAAGTGATGGGACCAGATGCCATGATCTCAGTTTTCTGAATGTTGAACTTTAAGCCAACTTTTTCACTCTCTTCTTCCACTTTCATCAAGAGGCTTTTTAGTTCCTCTTCATTTTCTGCCATAAGGGTGGTGTCATCTGCATATCTGAGGTTATTGGTATTCCTTCCGGCAATCGTGATTCCAGCTTGTGCTTCTTCCTGCCCAGCATTTCTCATGATGTACTCTGCATATAAGTCAAATAAGCGGGGTGACAATATACAGCCTTGATGTACTCCTTTTCCTATTTGGAACCAGTCTGTTGTTCCATGTGCAGTTCTAATTGTTGCTTCCTGTCCTGCATACAGGTTTCTCAAGAGTCAGGTCAGGTGGTCTGGTATTCCTCTCTTTCAGAATTTTCCACAGTTTATTGTGATCCACACAGTCAAAGGCTTTGGCATAGTCAACAAAGCAGAAATAGATGTTTTTCTGGAATTCTCTTGCTTTTTTGATGATTCAGCGGATGTTGACAATTTGATCTCTGGTTCCTCTGCCTTTTCTAAAATGAGTTTGAACACCTGGAAGTTCACGGTTCACGTATTGCTGAAACCTGGCTTGGAGAATTTTGAGTACTACTTTACTAGTGTGTGAGATGATCTGGTTGTCAGAGGGAAATCCGTCACTTTTTAGCAGATGGAATCCCACATGCGGTCATGACCCATCTCAATAAATGGATCATGACCCACCTTTTGAATAAATACTTGACCCTCCCCATAGGTAAGCTCAGGTATGAGCCCAAGTGAAGCACTCATGTCTCAGACACAAACCTCAGTGCTATTCTCATGCTACCCTTCCCTTCTTAGAGGGAGGCTCTTACGTTATTTAAATACATGATTTGAGTTTTAATCAATGAGACATCAGAGGACAAACACAAGCATCAGAAGACAAACATGATTTCCAAAGAAATTTTCCAGATCAGCTAGTTCAGTTCACTGAGTTCACAACTTCTCCAATGACTTGACTGACACATTAGCACATTATCATGGTTGAGCAGGGAAGCTGGCCTAGAGTTTACAATACCTGTTCCAAGTTTAGAAATACTTCACCCCTAGACTTGACTAATTCAACTTTGATTAAATCTAGATGGAAACCCTCATAGCTCCAAAGATAGAATAAAAAGTAAACTCTGCCAGCTTGACAACTCTGCCCAAATATGTCTGTTCCAGTTTGAACCAAATGTTCTCAGCAGACACTTCCTCACACATGGATGGGGACACCAATGCCATTAGTCCAGGTAACATCAGGGTCATTTTGCTCTAAGCTGACTACATCTTTATGTAAACAGGAATTTGAGTCCCTAATTTCCATTGCTAGAAATAACAACAGCCAAAATCTATGGAGTGTCTTCTGTACGGCACCATCACCGTTATTATCCCTATTTTGCCTGTGAAAATACCTAGATTCACAGCAATTAGGCAATCTTCCTAAGGCCACAAGCCAGTAGGTGCCAGAGCTGGGATAACCTGTGTCCAAAGTACATACTCTTTCTACCCCCACCCACTTCCCTGTGCCCAGCACCCTAAACATTATACAAATGGAAAAAAGTTTAAGTCCTTGCTCTTAAAATTCTCTGGTGGCTCAGATGGTAATGAGTCCACCTGCTAATGCAGGAAATGCAGGGTCTATCCCTGCATCAGGAAGATCCCCTGGAGATAGGAATAGCTATCCACTCCAGTATTCTTACCTGGAGAATCCCATGGACAGAAAAGCCTGGAAGGCTATTGTCCATAGGATGGCAAAGAGTCAGACATGAATGAGTAACTAGCACTTCACTTTCTTTCTTTCTTAGGGAGTGCAGCTATGCATATGCATACAACACAAGAGGAGTTGTTGCAATGAGTGACTAGCACTTCACTTAGGGAGTGCAGCTATACATATGCATACAACACAAGAGGAGTTGTTGCATTTAGTTACAAGTGTGTTCATCAGATCATGAGAGCAGGAGGGCGTCTAAGCAGGGAGTGGTCAGTAGCCTAGAGGGCCAGAGGGGAGGGAGGTTGGGAAGAACAGTCCCTGTGAGGACAGGCAGCATTTGGGCAGGAATAAGTCGGTTATTGTTATTGTGCTTTGTAACAAAATATATGCAGTTTCATTTTATATCCTAACCATCTTACTTTGACTTCCCAAAGCTAATGTCTCTGTGTATGGGGACATAGGTCAGTATATCAGAAAACAGTGATTTTCATTGTATTGTTTAATGTATTTATATATTTATTTTTTAGGAAAAGTGAAACTGATTTCCCACCCTGAACCCAGAGTACCTGATCCTCCAGGCAAGTGAGTAAGGCAGCATCTCAATAAGAACAAGCACTATTTATTCAAAGAGTATGTGATCTTCATTCTCATTTATTTGCATCCTTTTTTTCCAGGAAGTGCATCAGGGGCTGGGTACCTACCTGATGTTTTTATAAATCTTGTTTCTCAACACCATGCCCTCAACATTCCTGGGAGACTGTTCTAGTTATCAATATGGAGAAGACCAAAATATTATCGTGCCCCCAAACCCTGACACCAGAGGATCAAGGACCCCTACTAGAGATCAGCTGTATAGCAGACACTTTATCATTTGAGCCACCAGGGAAGATATACACAGTTAGACCAACACAAAGAAACCAAACACCACCCTACAGATGCAGATGATTCCCTGAACAAGATGATATTATTTCACTAACAACAGTAAATTACCCAAAGGTTACAGTTTATGTTCCTATAGTACTTTAAGCAGTGCTGTATCTAACCCAGGAACTACTTTCTTTATTAAATTACCTATAATACCTGACTCCTCAAGTGTTTTTCAGGCTGGTTTTGATGTTTTACTTGCTCCCTCATTAACTGGTGAGCTGAATAAGCTCTTTGATGTATGTTTGTTTTATATTTGCATCAGTCATGATTTGTAACCTTAGGAAAATTATACTTTAACAGTTTAAACACACAAAAAATTAGATATCTCCCTGAAGGAAACAAGGGCTTTGTGGCCAAGCAAATGTGGGCTCAAACTGAAGCCTTTCTACTCATGTCTTGGGACAGAAGTTACTTCACTCTTAAATCTCCAGTTTTCACGCTTGTAAAATAAGGATAATATCTACCTTGCTAACTTGTTATGAAAATTAAATGAGATAATACATGCAGGCATTTAACATATTGCATAATCCATAAATGGCATCTATTACAATTGTAAATATTGATAATATTATGCATAATTCTTGGGGTATCTGCCCATAGTGTCACCTTGTCCTTGCCTGTAACTGGCTAGACCAAAGGTGAAGACACCAGGACCCATAAAAATTCTCTCTCTCTCTCTCTTTCTCTCTCTCAGGAATTTAGAATAGGGATTCAAAGGTATTAGTTTGCCTTTGTTCATTATTTGAACTAAAGATATGTCAGCTTGACCCTGAGGCTAATTCTGTGGGTAGCCACGTTCAGCCAAATGCCTGAAGTTGGTTTTTAAAGAGATTCAATGCAAAGAATGAAAGCAATAAACACTGAGGCAAAAGAAAAAGAAAGAAATAAAGGAAGGAAGGGAGAAAGAGAAAAAGGAGCCCAGTTCAGAGAGGGTTTCAACTCAGGCAGCCCTAGGCCCTGCCCTCAGTAGCACAAATTGCCCTTGGGTACTCAACAATAAGTGTCTCTTTATGATTGAAGCTGAAGCTAGGATGAAATTGTATCACACGCAGTCAGGTGAACTTTGACTAAAACTAACGTTACTCTGACACTATTAATACTACTGTTACTATCACTATTGTTGTTTAGTCACTAAGTCGTGTCCAAATCGTTTTTTCTTTTTTTTTTTTTTTTTCTTTCTTTATTTATTTTAATTGGACACTAATTACTTTACAATATTATGCTGGTTTTTGCCATACATTCACATGAATCAGCCATGGGTGTATGAGTGTTCCCCATCCTGAAACTCCTTCCCACTTCTCTTCCCATCCCCTCCCTCAGGGTCATCCCAGTGCACCAGTCATGAGCACCCTTCTCTTGCATCAAACCTGGACTGGCAATCTATTTCACATATGATAATAAACATGTTTCAATGCTCTTCTCTCAAATCATCACACCCTCACCTTCTGCCACAGAGTCCAAAAGTCTGTTCTTTATGTCTGTGTCTCTTTTCTGTCTCACATACAGGGTCATCGTTACCATCTTTCTAAATTCCATATATATGTATTAATACACCATATTGGTGTTTTTCTTTCTGACTAACTTCACTCTGAATAATAGGCTCCAGTTTTATCCATCTTATTAGAACTGATTCAAATGCATTCTTTTCAATTGTTCAGTAAGTTCAAACTACCACATAATTGCACTCATCTCACATGCTAGTAAAGTAAAGCTTAAAATTCTCCATGCCAGGCTTCAGAAATAAATGAACTGTGAAATTCCAGATGTCCAAGCTGGTTTTAGGAAAGGCAGAGGAACCAGAGATCAATTTGCAAACATCTGATGGATCATTGCAAAAGCAAGAGAATTCCAGAAAAACTTGTATTTCTGCTTTATTGACTATGCCAAAGTCTTTGACTATGTGGATCACAATAAACTATGAAAATTCTGAAACAGTTGAAAATAGCAAACCACCTGACCTTCCTCTTAAGAAATCTGTATGCAGGACAGGAAGCAACAGTTAGAACTGCACATGGAACAACAGACTTGTTCCAAATAGGAGAGGGAGTACATCAAGTCTGTATATTGTCACCCTGCTTATTTAACTTATATGCAGAGTACATCATGAGAAACGCTGGGCAGGAAAAAGCACACGCTGGAATCAAGATTGCTGGGAGAAATATCAATAACCTCAGATATGCAGATGACACCACCCTTACGGCAGAAAGAGAAAAATAGCTAAAGAGCCTCTTGATGAAAGTGAAAGACGAAAGTGAAAAAGTTGTCTTAAAGCACAACATTCAGAAAATTAAGATTACAGCATCCAGTCCCATTACTTCATGGCAAATAGATGGTAAACAGTGGAAACAGTGGCTGACTTTATTTTTCTGTGCTCCAATATCACTACAGATGGTGATTGCAGCTGTGAGACTAAAAGACGTTTACTCCTTGGAAGGAAAGTTATGACCAACCTAGACAGCATATTGGAAAGCAGAGACATTACTTTCCCAACAAAGGTCCGTCTAGTCAAGGCTATGGCTTTTCCAGTCCATCCTAAAGAAGATCACTCCTGGTTGTTCATTGGTAGCACTGATGTTGAAGCTGAAAGTCCAATACTTTGGCCACTTTTGACTCATTGGAAAATACCCTGATGCTGAGAAAGATTGAGGGCAGGAGGAGACGGGAATGACAGAGGATGAGATGGTTGGATGGCATCACCAGCTCAATGGACATAGGTTTGGGTGAACTCTGGGAGCTGGTAATGGACAGGGAGGTCTGGTGTGCTGCAGTCCATGGGATCGCAAAGAGTCAGACACAACTGAGCAACTGAACTGAACCTGAAACTGAATATTACGTTGTGTATATGTACCACAGCTTTCTTATCCATTCATCTGCTGATGGACATCTAGGTTGCTTCCATGTCCTGGCTATCGTAAAGAGTGCTGTGATGAACATTGGGGTACATGTGTCTCTTTCAATTCTGGTTTCCTCAGTGTGTATGCCCAGCAGTGGGATTGCCGGGTCGTATGGCAGTTCTATTTCCAGCTTTTTAAGGAATTGCCACACTGTTGTCCATAGTGGCTGTACTAGTTTGCATTCCCACCAACAGTGTAAGAGGGTGTCTTTTTCTCCACACCCTCTCCAGCATTTATTGTTTGTAGATTTTTTGATAGCCACTCTGACCGTCTTGAGATGGTACCTTATTGGGGTTTTTATTTGCATTTCTCTGATAATGAGTGATGTTGAGCATCTTTTCATGTGCTTGTTAGCCATCTGTATGTCTTCTTTGGAGAAATGTCTGTTTAGTTCTTTGACCCATTTTTTCATTGGGTCGCTTCTTTTTCTGGAATTGAGATGCAGGAGTTCATTGTATATATTTGAGATTAATTCTTTTTCAGTTGCTTCATTTGCTATTATTTTCTCCCATTCTGAAGGCTGTCTTTTCACCTTGCTTATAGTTCCCTTCATTGTACAAGAGCCTTTAAATTTAATTAGGTCCCATTTGTTTATTTTTGCTTTTATTTCTTTTACTCTGGGAGGTGAGTCATAGAGGATCCTGCTATTATTACATCAAAGAGTGTTTTGCCTATGTTTTCCTCCAGGAGTTTTATAGTTTTGGTCTTGTGTTTTGATCTATAGTCCCTTTTGAGTTTATTTTTGTGTATGGTGTTAGAAAGTGTTCTAGTTTCATTCTTTTGCAAGAGGTTGACCAGTTTTCCCAGTACCACTTGCTAAAGAGATTGCCTTTCTCCATTGTATATTCTTGCCTCCTTTGTCGAAGATAAGATGTCCATAAACGTGTGGATTAATCTCTGGGCTTTCTGTTTTGTTTCATTAATCCATATTTCTGTCTTTGTGCCAGTACCATACTGTCTTGATGACTGTGGCTTTGTAGTATAGTCTGAAGTTATGCAGGTTGATTCCTCCAGTTCCATTCTTCTTTCTCAAGATTGCTTTGGCTATTCTAGGTTTTTTGTATTTCCATACAAATTGTGAAATTATTTGTTCTAGTTCTGTGAAGAATACTGTTGGTAGCTTGATAGGGATTGCATTGAATCTATAGATTGCTTTGGGTCATATACTCATTTTCACAATATTGATTCTTCCAATTCATGAACACGATATATTTCTCCATCTATTTGTGCCCTCTTTGATTTCTTTCATCAGTGTTTTATAGTTTCTATATATAGGTCTTTTGTTTCTTTAGGTAGATATATTCCTAAGTATTTTATTCTTTCTGCTGCAATGGTGAATGGTATTGTTTCCTTAATTTCTCTTTCTGTTTTCTCATTATTAGTGTATAGGAGTGCAAGGGTTCTGTGCGTTAATTTTATATCCTGCAACTTTATGATATTCCTTGATTAGTTCTGGTAATTTTCTGGTGGTGTCTTTAGGGTTTTCTATGTAGAGGATCATGTCATCTGCAAACAGTGAGAGTTTTACTTCTTCTTTTTCAATCTGGATTCCTTTTATTTCTTTTTCTTCTCTGATTACTGTGGTTAAAAATTCCAAAACTATGTTGAATAGTAGTGGTGAGAGTGGACATCCTCGTCTTGTTCCTGACTTTAGGGGAAATGCTTTCAATTTTTCACCATTGAGGATAATGTTTGCTGTGGGTTTATCATATGTGGATTTTACTATGTTGAGGTATGTTCCTTCTATCTTCTCAAAGAACCAGCTTTTAGCATTGTTGATTTTGGCTATGTTCTCCTTTGTTTCTTTTCCATTTATTTCTGCCCTAATTTTTATAATTTCTTTCCTTCTAATAACCCTACGGTGCTTCATTTCTTCTCATTCTAGTTACTTTAGCTGTCAATCAGTCAGTCAGTTCGGTCACTCAGTCATGTCCAACTCTTTGTGACCCCATGAATCGCAGCACACCAGGCCTCCCTGTCCATCACCAACTCCCAGAGTTTACTCAAACTCATGCCCATCGAGTTGGTGATGCCATCCAACCATCTCATCCTCTGTCGTCCCCTTGTCCTCATGCCCACAATCCCTCCCAGCATCAGGGTTTTTTCCAGTAAGTCAGTACTTTGCATGAGGTAGCCAAAATATTGGAGTTTCAGCTTCATCGTCAGTCCTTCCAATGAACACCGAGGACTGATCTCCTTTAGGATGGACTGGTTGGATCTCATTGCAGTCCAAAGGACTCTCAAGAGTCTTCTCCAACACCACAGTTTAAAAGCATCCATTTCTCGGCACTTCGCTTTCTTCACAGTCCAACTCTCACATCCATACATGACCACTGGAAAAACCATACCCTCGACTAGACAGAACTTTGTTGGCAAAGTAATGTCTCTCCTTTATAATATGCTCTCTAGGTTGGTCATAACTTTCCTTCCAAGGAGTAAGCTGCAATCACGATCTGCAGTGATTTTGGAGCCCCAAAAAATAAAGTCTGACACTGTTTCCACTGTCTCCCTATCTATTTGCCATGAAGTGATGGGACCAGATGCCATGATCTTAGTTTTCTGAATGTTGAGCTTTAAGCCAACTTTTCCACTCTCCTCTTTCACTTTCATCAAGAGGTTCTTTAGTTATTTTTCGCTTTCTGCCGTAAGGGTGGTGTCATCTGTATATCTGAGCTTATTGATATTTCTCCCGGCAGTCTTGATTCCAGCTTGTGCTTCTTCCAGCCCAGCGTTTCTCATGATGTACTCTGCATATAAGGCTTGGAGAATTTTGAGCATTACTTTACTAGCATGTGAGATGAGTGCAATTGTGCACTTGTTTGAGCATTCTTTGGGATTGCCTTTCTTAGGGATTGGAATGAAAACGAACTTTTTCCAGTCCTGTGGCCACTGCTGAGTTTTCCAAATTTGCTGGCATATTGAGTGCAGCAATTTCACAGCATCATCTTTCAGGATTTGAAATAGATCAACTGGAATTCCATCACATCCACTAGCTTTGTTCGTAGTGATGCCTTCTAAGGCCCACCTGACTTCATATTCCAGGATGTCTGGCTCTAGGTGAGTGATCACACCGTTGTGATTATCTAGGTCATGAAAATCTTATTTGTTCAGTTCTTCTGTGTATTCCTGCCACGTCTTCTTAATATCTTCTGCTTCTGTTAGGGCCATACGATTTCTGTCCTTTATCGAACCTATCTTTGCATAAAATGTCCCCTTGGTATCTCTAATTTTCTTGAAGAGATCTCTAGTCTTTCCCATTCTGTGATTTTCCTCCGTTTCTTTGCATTGATTACCAAGGAAGGCTTTCTTATCTCTCCTGGCTATTCTTTGGAACTCTGCATTCAAATGGGAATATCTTTCCTTTTTTCCTTTGCTTTTCGCTTCTCTTTTCACAGCTATTGGTAAGGCCTTCTCAGACAAGCATTTCACCTTTTTGCATTTCTTTTCCATGGAGATGGTCTTGATCCCTATCTTCTGTACAAGGTCATGAACCTCTGTCCATAGTTCATCAGGCTGTCTATCAGATCCAGTCCCTTAAATCTATTTCTCACTAGTTGTTCAGTTAGGTTATTTATTTGATTTTTCTCCTGTTTCTTGAGGTAGGTTTGTATTGCTATGAACCTTCCCTTTAGTACTGCTTTTACTGAATCCCACAGGTTTTGGGTTCCTGTGTTTTCATTTCATTCATTTCTATGCATATTTTGATTTCTTTTTTTATTTCTTTTTGATTTATTGGTTATTCAGAATCGTGTTGTTTAGGCTCCATAGGTTTGTATTTTTGATAGCTTATTTTTCCTGTACTTGACATCTAATCTTACCACATTGTGATGAAAAAAGGTGCTTGAGATCATTTCAATTTTTTTGAATATACCAAGACTTGATTAATGCCCAGGATGTGATCTATCATGGAGAAGGTTCTGACGTGAAAAAAGGTGAAATTCATTGTTTTGGGGTGAAATGTCCTATAGATATCAATTATGTCTAACTGGTCCCTTGTATCATTTAAAGTTTGTGTTTCCTTGTTAATTTTCTGTTTAGTTGATCTATCCATAGGTGTGAGTGGGCTATTAAAGTCTCCCACTGGTATATACTATTTAAAAAATAAATAAATAAATAAAGTCTCCCACTTTTATTGTATTACTGTTAATTTCCTCTTTCATACTTGTTATCATTTGCCTTACTTATTGCAGTACTCCCTGTTGGGTGCATATATATTTATAATTGTTATATCTTCTTCTTGGATTGATCCTTTGATCATTATGTAGTGCCCTTCTTTGTCTCTTTTCACAGTCTTTATTTCAAAGTCTGTTTTATCTGATATGAGTATTGCGACTCCTGCTTTCTTTTGGCCTCCATTTGTGTGAAATATCTTTTTCCAGCCCTTCACTCTCAGTCTGTATGTGTCCCTAGGTTTGAGGTGGGTCTCTTGTAGACAGCATATATAGGGATCTTGTTTTTGTATCCATTCAGCCAGTCTTTGTCTTTTAGTTGGGGCATTCAACCCGTTTACATTTAAGGTAATTATTGATAAGTATGATCCTGTTGCCATTTACTTTGTTGTTTTGGGTTTGAGTTTATACACCTTTTCTGTGTTTCCTGTCTAGAGAAGATCCTTTAGCATTTGCTGAGGAGCTGGCTTGGTGGTGCTGAATTCTCCCAGCTTTTGCTTGTCTGTAAAGCTTTTGATTTCTCCTTCATATTTGAATGAGATCCTTGCTGGTATAGTAATCTGGATTGTAGGTTTTTCTCTTTCATCACTTAAGTATGTCCTGCCATTCCCTTATGGCCTGAGAATTTCTATTGAAAGATCAGCTGTTATCCCTATGGGAATCCCCTTGTGAGTTATTTGTTGTTTTTCCCTTGCTGCCTTTAATATTTGCCCTTTGTGTTTGATCTTCATTAATTTGATTAATATGTATCATGGGGTGTTTCATTTTGGGTTTGTTCTGTTTGGAACTCTGCGTTTCTTGGACTTGGGTGGCTATTTCCTTTCCCATTTTAGGGAAGTTTTCAACTATTATCTCCTCAAGTATTTTCTCATAGCCTTTCTTTTTTTCTTCTTCTTTTGGGACTCCTATGATTTGAATGTTGGGGCATTTAACATTGTCCCAGAGGTCTCTGAAGTTGTCCTCATTTCTTTTAATTCTTTTTTCTTTCTTCTTCTCTGCTTCATTTATTGCACCATTCTATCTTCCACCTCACTTATCCTATCTTCTGCCTCCTTTATTCTACTGTTGGTTCCCTCCAGAGTGCTTTTGATCTCAGTTATTGCATTATTCATTACTGATTAACTCTTTTTTAATTCTTCTAGGTCCTTATTAAACTTTTCTTGCATCTTCTCAATCTTATCTCCAGACTATTTAACTGTAACTCCACTTTGTTTTCAAGATTTTGGATCATTTTTACGATCATTATTCTGAATTCTTTTTCAGACAGACCCCCATCTCCTCCTCTTTGGTTTGGTTTGGTGGGCTCCTCTTTGGTTTGGTTTGGTGGGCTTTTATCATGTTCCTTTACCTGCTGAATATTTCTCTGCCTTTTTATTTTGTTTAGGTTGCTGTGTTTAGGGTGGCCTTTTTGTATGCTGGAAGTTTGTGGTTCTTCTTTATTGTGGCGATTCCTCCCTGTGGGTGGGGTTGGACAAGTGGCTTGTCAAGGTTTCCTGGTTAGGGAAGCTTGTGTCTGTGTTCTGGTGTGTGGAGCTGGATCTCTTCTCTCTGGAGTGCAATGAAATGTCCAGTAGTGAGTTTTGAGGTATCTATGGGTTTGGTGTGACTTTTAGCCACCTGTATTTTTGTGCTCAGGGTTATGTTCCTGCTTTGTTGGAGAATTAGTTGGTATGTCTTGCTCTGAAACTTGTTGGCTCTTGGGTGGAGCTTGGTTTTGTGTAGGTATGGAGGCTTTTGGATGAGCACTAGTCGATTAATATTCCTGGGAGTCAGGAGTTTCCTGGAGTTCTCAAGTTTTGGATTTAAGCCATCTGCCTCTGCCTTTCCAGTCTTATTCTTACAGTAGCCTCAAGACTTCTCCATCCATACAGCACCAATGATAAAACATCTAGATTAATGGTGAAAAAATTCTCCACAGTGAGGGACACCCAGGGAGGTTCACAGAGTTACATGGAGAAGAGAAGAGGGTGTTGGGAGATAGCGGTGACCAGGAGGAGAACAGGGGAAATCAAAAGGGGAGAGAGCAATCTAGCCAGTAATCAATTTCTTATTTGCTCTCCACGGTCTGGAACACCCAAAGAGATTCATGGAGTTTTTAGAGAAGAAAAGGGGAGGGAGCAGATAGAGGTGACCTGGGAGAGAAAAAGGAGAGTCAAAAGGGGATAGAGCAATCAAGCCAGTAATCACACTCCTAAGTAAAAATGGGTACTGAAGATTGTATTCTTAAATGTACAAAATTGATAACAAATATCAAAATGCAAAGATTAAAATTCTAGAGTAGAGGTTAGTCTCTCAAAAGTACAATATTAAGCTCTTCCCTGGCTGGAACCATGGAGGGTGCAGAAGAGAAGAAAAAGAAGATTCTTGCTGTGCCAGAAACCCTTAAGAAAAAGTGAAAGAATTTTGCAGAGCTTAAGATCAAGTGCCTGAGAAAGAAGTTTGCCCAAAAGATGCTTCGAAAGGCAAGGAGGAAGCTTATTTATGAAAAAGCTAAACATTACCACAAGGAATACATGCAGATGTACAGAACTGAAATTCGAATGGCTAGGATGGCATGAAAAGCCGGCAACTTCTATGTACCCACGGAACTCAAATTGGCATTTGTCATCAAGATCAGAGGTATCAATGGTGTGAGCCCAAAGGTTCGAAAGGTGCTGCAGCTCCTTCGCCTCCGGCAGATCTTCAATGGCACCTTTGTGAAATTCAACAAGGCATCAATTAACATGTTGAGAATTGTGGAGCCATACATTGCTTGGGGGTATGCAAATCTGAAGTCTGTAAATGAATTGATCTACAAGCGTGGCTATGGAAAAATCAACAAAAAGCGAATTGCCCTGACAGACAATGCATTGATTGCTTGATCTCTTGGGAAATACGGAATCATCTGCATGGAGGATCTGATTCATGAGATCTGTACCATTGGAAAACGTTTCAAAGAAGCAAACAACGTCCTGTGGCCCTTTAAATTGGCTTCTCCACGAGGTGGAATGAAGAAAAAGACCACCCATTTTGTAGAAGGTGGAGATGCTGGCAACAGGGAAGACCAGATCAACAAGCTTATTAGAAGGATGAACTAAGGTATCTACCAAGATTATTTTTGTAATCTGGTCCATTAATAAACAATTGAAACAAATTGAAAAAAAATACAATATTAAAAAAAATCACAAAAGTTATTTTTAAAATATATGAAATTTGCTTTAAAAATAGGGTCTTTTTTTTTTTCAAGATAATAGTTGGTTTTAAAACTGAAAATTAAGCAGTAATAAAGAACTTAATTTTTTTAATTTAAATGATAATTGTAAAATATATTTAGTAATGTCTCTGGTGTTGTTGAGGGCAATGTGGGGTCAGTTCAGTTTCAGATAGTTCCTTGTTCAAGCTTATACTTCTTCTCAGGTTCTAAAGGTCCCCTCCAATGTAGCCAATGCTAACTACAGTGTTTTAATCTGTTGCACCTGTCACTTCCAAAGTGGTTCCCTCTTCTTTGTTTATTTTGGCTTCCTCTGTTTGCAAACCCCTTCGGTATCTAACTTCCGCCTTGACACAAGGGGGCAAGGTGGTCATTCACTTAGGCTCACTTGTTCAGTTGTGCTGCAGGGAGGGAGGGACACTGAAAGCAAATATCACTGGTGTGTGTAGGGAGTGCTCGCAGTGTCTGGGCCACACTGGGTTTGCCCCCTCTCACGGCGTGTGTGCTTTCCCAGCCTACACTGCTCAGGCTCCAGGTTGCTCTGCAGGGGAATTGTCTAAAGCGGGCCCTGGGTTGCATGCACTTCCCAGGTCTAAGACACTCAGGTTCAGATTCTCGGGTACTCCACAAAGGCACAGACTCGGTTGGGCCTGCGTTTTGTGCCCTGCCCAGGTCTGAGCAGTTCAGGAGATCAGGTGCTTGGCGCGCACACTCTCTGCAGGTGGGCGGTGCATCTTATCACCTTCCCGGTCCCAACCTCTCGGTTTCCTGTGTGTGCAGTGGGAGTGCTGTCTCAGGTGTGCCGTGTGTCTCCTCTGGGGAATTGATCTCTGGCTGTGACCCTCCTGGTGGATGTCAACCGTCCAGGATCCCAGGAAGACTTGGTTAGCAACTGGGAGACTGCTCACAGTTTGATGGAGGATGCCATGTCTGGGGCAGAGATTGCCCCTTGCCTCTGGCTCTGGCTGTCCCATCTGCCTCTCTGCCTCCAGCAGAGGATGGTCCGGTCTGCTGCCGACTAGCTCTCCTCTGGTATTCTCTCAGTCCTTTGTTCTGTGAGTGGCCCAGCAGTGCCTTCGCTAAGAGCTTTTCACAGGAAAGTTCTCTCTCTTTCCTCTTTTTTTTTAAATTTCTCTCTCTGGCTATCCCACAATTTGGGTTGCTATCTCACGTTATTTCCCTCAGATTGCCTTCAGGGCATTCAGGCCCAGTCCTTATCCCAAACAATGCAGCCCACACCTCCCTGTCCAGCCCTTGCTTGCTGGTGGTAGACGCGAGTGTCTGGGCTACTTCTCCACTGGGAGTTGCAATTAGGTGCATAATCTGTGGATTTTATTTATTTATTTTTTCCTCCCTGTTATGTTGCTCTTTGAGATTCCAAAACTCCCCACAGACCCACCAGTGAGAGGGTTTCCTGCTGTTTGGAAACTTCTCCTCTTTTACAACTCCCTCCCCAGGATGGGTCTCCATCCCTAACTCTTTTGTCTGTCTTTTTATATTTTATATTTTGTCCTGCCCCTTTCGAAGACAACGGGCTGCCTTTCTGAGTACCTGGTGTCCTCCACCAGTGTTCAGAAGTTGTTTTGTGGTATTTTCTCAGTGTTCAAATGATCTTTCAATGAATTTGTGGAGGAGAAAGTGATTTCCCCATCCTATTCCTCTGCCATCTTAGGATCGCCCCACATGTCCAACTCTTTGCAATCCCTTGGACTCAGTCTGGCAGGTTCCTCTGTCCATGGGATTTTCAAGGTAAGAATACTGAAATGGGTTGAATTTCCTTCTCCAGGGGATCTTCCTGACCTAGGGATTCAAGCCATGTCTCCTGCTTGGCAGGCGGATTCTTTACTATTGAGCCACCAGGGAAGCCATTATCATTATTAAACTCTTAATATTGTTATCCCAAGGACACACAGAGGGAATGAGGTGAGGCTTCCATTATCAACTGTGGGACCCAGAGAGTCACAAGAAAGGTTGGATGCTGAGTAGGACTGGATATCCTGGGTTCTTCAGCCTCAGCTCAGATTGGTCCTAGAGACCCAAGTGAGCTTCTTGCAGTCTCAGCACCAGGGAGAGTTGGCCTGAGAATCTGGGAGCCAGAGCCTCACTCATTTCTAAACCAAGTAGAAATGAAGATTAAATCCCCTTCCATCCCAAGTGCTACAGCTCACTCCACCAACACGTGCCTTTTTGAAAATTCACCTAGAAAGGAAAGATCTGGAGGTGATTATGCAAATATCCCATCCTGTGCAAGTGAACCCAACTTTAATAAATATGCATACTCCAGCCTTATGTGTCTGACAAACCAAAGAAGGTATTTGCTTTATAAATCTCCTTCTGACAACCAGGTTTCCGAGTTCATTTAAACATGCATCTGGGAGCATGATAAGTTTTCATTTTACATGCAGCAAATGCACAAATCTTAAGTGTACCTTTAACTTTGACAGATGTACGCATTCACCTAACTGTGGTCTGAATCAAGACACAGAGCATCCTGGTATCCTGAAAGCCCTTTCATGATCTGGCCCAGTCTAGCTTTGGCTTCACAAGGCAGTCACTGTACTGGTTTTTACCAGAAGAGACTATATTTACCAGTTCTTGAGCTTCAGATACATGAAATGACAGAAAATTATATTGAGTCTGGTGTCTTTCACTCAGCATAATACTTAGGGTTTTGTTTGTTTGTTTGCTGCACATGTCAGTAATACACTCTTTTTTATTGCTGAGCAATATTCCAATGTATGGAAATAGTTCATGCAGTCATCTGTTGATAGACACAAGTTGTTTTCCATTTGAGCTGCTATATGTGAAGTTGCTGTTAGTGGCCTTGTATAAGTCCTTGAGTGCGTGTGTGCATATTTTCAGTTATGTCCAGCTCTGTGCACCCCTATGGACTATAGCCTGCCAGGCTCCTCTGTCCTTGGGATTCTCCAGGCAAGAATACTGGAGTGTAATAGCAGTCCTAGGATGTCAGAGGAATAGGACAGGGAGACCACTTTCTCCCCCACAAATTCATCAAAAGATTATTTGAATGCTGAGCAACTCCACAAAACAACTTATGAATGCTGGTGGGGAACACCAGGTACCCCGAAAGGAAGCCCATTCTCTTCAAAAAGATGGTAAGACAAAATATAAAAGACAAAAGAGACACAGAAGAGTTATAGATGGAGACCTGTCCCAGGGAGGGAGTCATTAAGTAGGGGAGGTTTCCAAATAGCAGGAAACCCTCTCACCAGTGGGCCTGTGGGGAATTTTTGGAATCTCAGAGGGCAACATAACCAGGAGAAAAAAAAAGAAAAATCCCACAGAATAGGCACCTAACCACAACTCCCAGCTGAGAAGAAGTCCAGTCGCTTGCATCCGCCACCAGCAAGCAGGGGCTGGACAGGGAGGCACAGGTTGCATGCTTAGGGTGATGACCAGGCCTGAATGCCCTGAGGACAATCTGAGGGAGCTAACATGAGATAGCAACCCAAACTGTGGGACAGCCAGAGAGAGGAAAAAAAAAAAAAGACAGACAGAAAGAACTTTCCTGTGAAAAGCTCTAACCAAAGCACAGTCTGGCCCACTCACAGAACAAAGCATGGAGCAAATACCAGAGGAGAGCTAGCCAGCTGCAGACTGGCCCATACCTCCACCAGAAGCAGAGGCAGGCATGGGACAGCCAGAGCCAGAAGGCTAGGGGCAATCTTGGCCCCAGAGATGGCATCCTCCACCAAACTATGAGCAGTCTCTCTGCTAACCAAGTCTTCCTTGCTAACTTGCTAACTTCCTTGGTTAGCTAACATGCTAATCAAGTCTTTCTGGGATCCTGGATGGTTGACGTCTGCCAGGAGGGTAGCAGCCAGAGATCAGCTCCCCAGAGGAGACACACGGCACACTTGAGATGGCACTCTCGTGGTGCACCGAGAAATCAAGCTGCAAGGACCAGGGAGTTGATTAACACTCATGTCTCCCCTGGGACAGTGCACTCGCCAAGCATCTGGTTGCCTGAGCTGTTCGGACCTGGGCAGGGCATAAAGCACAGGCCCAAGTCTGTGCCTTTGTGGAGTACCCGAGAACCTGAACCTGAGCAGCTTAGACCTGGGAAGTGCCCACAACCCAGGGCCTGCTTAGGACAGTTCCCCTGCAGAGCAACCTGAAGCCTCAGCAGTGTAGACTGGGAAAGCACACACCGTGTGAGCTGGGGCAAACCCAGTGCAGCCCATACACTGCAAACTCTCCCCACACACGCCAGAGATATTTGTTTGCAGTGTCACTCCCTTCCCACAGCACAACTGAACAAGTGCACCTAAATAAGTGACCACCTTCACCCCCTTGTGTCAGGGCCGAAATTAGGCACTGAAGAGACTTGCAAACAGAGGAAACCAAAATAAACAAAGAAGAGGGAACCACTCTGGAAGTGACAGGTGCAACAGAGTAAAACCTTGTAATTAGCATTGACTAAGCATTGGAAGGGGTCTATAGACCTTGAGAAAAAGTGTAAGCTGGAATGAGGAACTATCTGAAACTGAACTGACCCCACATTGCCCTAAACAACTCCAGAGAAATTCCTAGATATATTATTACTATTATCATTTTTAATTTTTTTTTTCATTTTTAAGTTCTTTATTACTCCTTTAATTTTCATTTTTATAACCTATTATTACCTTGAAAAAAGATCCTATTTTTAAAGCAAATTTCATATATATATTTTTTATGATTTTTGTGATTGATTTTATTTTGTATTTTTAATATTGTATTTTTGAGAGTGTAACCTCTACTCTAGATTTTTAATCTTTGCATTTTTGTATATGTTATCAATTTTGTACCTTTAGGAATCCAATCTTCAGTACGCATTTTTACTTAGGGATGTGATTACTGGATTGATTGCTCTCTCCCCTTTTGACTCTCCTTTTTCTCCCCCAAGTAACCTCTATCACCACCCTCCCCCTTCTCTTCTCTACTTAACTCTGTGATCTCTCTGGGTGTTCTGGGCTGTGGAGAACACAGGTAACCGATTACTGGCTAGATTGGTCTTTCCACTTTTGATTCCCCCTCTTCTCCTCATGGTCATCTCTATCTCTCTCCTCCCTCTTCTCTTCTCTATGTAACTCCATGAACCTCTCTGAGGGTTCCAAACTGTGGAGAGCACATAGGGAAATGATAGCTGGCTAGATTGCTCTCTCCCCTTTTGATTTCCCCTGTTCTCCTCCTGGTCACCGCTATCTCCCAACACCCTCTTCTCTTCTCCATGTAACACTGTGAACCTCTCTGGGTGTCCCTCACTGTGGAGAATCTTCTCACCATTAATCTAGATGTTTTATCATCTGTGGTGGATGAATGGAGAAGTTTTGAGGCTACTGTAAGAATAAGACTGGAAAGAGGCAGATGACTTAAATCCAAAACTTGAGAACTACAGAGAACTCCTGACTCCAGGGAACACTAATCAACAAAAGCTCATCCAAAAACCTCCATACCTACACTGAAATCAAGCTCCACCAAAGAGCCAACAAGTTCCAGAGCAAGACATACCATGCTAATACTCCAGCACCACAGAACACAGCCCTGAGCATTAAAGTGTAGGCTGCCCGAAGTCACACCAAACCCACAGACACTTCAAAACTCACTATTGGGCATTTCATTGCACTCCAGAGAGAAGAGATCCAGCTTCATGCACCAGAACACAGACACAAGCTTCCCTAACCAGGAAACCTTGACAAGCCACTCGTCCAACCCCACCCACAGGGAGGAACCTCCACAGTAAAGAGTAACCACAATCTTCCAGCCTACAGAAAGTCCACCCCAAACACAGAAATTTAAACAAAATGAAAAGGCAGATAAATATTCAGTAGGTAAAGAAACACGATAAATGCTCACCAAAACAAACAAAACAGGGGGAGATAGGGAGTCTACCTGAAAAAGAATTCAGATTAATCATAGCAAAAGTGATTCAAAATCTTGAAAACAAAATGGAGCTATAAATAGACTAGAGACAAGTACTGAGAGGATGCAAGAAATGTTTAACAAAGAACCGGAAGAAATTTAAAAAGGGTCAATAAATGATGAATAATGCAAACATTGAGACCAAAAGCAATCTGGAAGGAACCAGCAGTAGAATAAAGGAGGCAGAAGATAGGATAAGTGAGGTGGAAGATAGAATGGTGCAATAAATGAAGCAGAGAGGAAAAAAGAAAAAAGAACTAAAAGAAATGAGGACAACCTCAGAGACCTCTGGGACAATGTTAAACGCCCCAACATTCAAATCACAGGAATCCCAGAAGAAGACAAAAAGAAAGGCCATGAGAAAATACTTGAGGAGATAATAGTTGAAAACTTCCCTAAAATGGGAAAGGAAATAGCCACCCAAGTCCAAGAAACACAGAGTCCCAACAGGATAAACCCAAAGTGAAACACCCCATGATACATATTAATCAAATTAATGAAGATCAAACACAAAGAGCAAATATTAAAAGCAGCAAGGGAAAAACAACAAATAACTCACAAGGGGATTCCCATAGGGATAACAGCTGATCTTTCAATAGAAACTCTCAGGCCATAAGGGAATGGCAGGACGTACTTAAAGTGATGAAAGAGAAAAACCTACAATCCAGATTACTATACCAGCAAGGATCTCATTCAAATATGAAGGAGAAATCAAAAGCTTTACAGACAAGCAAAAGCTGGGAGAATTCAGCACCACCAAGTCAACTCCTCAACAAATGCTAAAGGATCTTCTCTAGACAGGAAACACAGAAAAGGTGTATAAACTCAAACCCAAAACAACAAAGTAAATGGCAACAGGATCATACTTATCAATAATTACCTTAAATGTGAACGGGTTGAATGCCCCAACTAAAAGACAAAGACTGGCTGAATGGATACAAAAACAAGATCCCTATATATGCTGTCTACAAGAGACCCACCTCAAACCTAGGGACACATACAGACTGAGAGTGAAGGGCTGGAAAAAGATATTTCACACAAATGGAGGCCAAAAGAAAGCAGGAGTCGCAATACTCATATCAGATAAAACAGACTTTGAAATAAAGACTGTGAAAAGAGACAAAGAAGGGCACTACATAATGATCAAAGGATCAATCCAAGAAGAAGATATAACAATTATAAATATATATGCACCCAACAGGGAGTACTGCAATAAGTAAGGCAAATGATAACAAGTATGAAAGAGGAAATTAACAGTAATACAATAAAAGTGGGAGACTTTATTTATTTATTTATTTTTTAAATAGTATATACCAGTGGGAGACTTTAATAGCCCACTCACACCTATGGATAGATCAACTAAACAGAAAATTAACAAGGAAACACAAACTTTAAATGATACAAGGGACCAGTTAGACATAATTGATATCTATAGGACATTTCACCCCAAAACAATGAATTTCACCTTTTTCTTGAGTGCACACAGAACCTTCTCCATGATAGATCACATCCTGGACCATAAATCTGGCCTTGGTAAATTCAACAAAATTAAAATCATTTCAAGCATCTTTCTGATAACAATGTGATAGGATTAGATGGCAACCACAGGAAAAAACAGTTAAAAATATAAACATATGGAGCCTAAACAACATGTTCCTTTTTTTTTTAACAACATGCTTCTGAATAACCAACAAATCACAGAAGAAATCAAAATATGTATGGAAACAAATGAAAATGAGAACCCAACAACCCAAAACCTATGAAATTCAGTAAAAGTAGTGCTAAAGGGAAGGTTCATAGCGATACAAGTTTACCTCAAGAAACAAGAGAAAAATCAGTTAATGACCTAACTTTACACTGAAAACAACTAGAAAAAGAAGAAATGAAACCCCAGGGTTAGTAGAAGGAAATAAATCATAAAAATTAGGGCAGAAATAAATAAAAAAGAAACAAAGAAGACTATAGCAAAAATCAGCAAAACAAAACACTGATTCTTTGAGAAGATAAATAAAATAGAGACACCATTAGCCAAACTCATCAAGAAAAAAAGGGAGAAGAATCAAGTCAACAAAATTAGAAATGAAAATGGAGAAATCACAACAGACAACACAAATACAAAGGATCATAAGAGACTACTATAAGCAACCATATGCCAATAAAATGGAAACTTGGAGGAAATGGACAAATTCTTACAAAAGTATAACCTTCCAAAACTGAAGCAGGAAGAAATAGAAAATCTTAACAGACTCATCACAAGCATGGAAATCAAAACTGTGATAAAAAAAAATCTTCCAACAAACAAAAGCCCAGGAACAGATGGCTTCACAGGGAATTCTACTGAAAATTTAGAGAAGAACTAACACCTATCCTATTCAAACTCTTCCAGAAAATTGCAGAGGAAAGTAACTGGCAAGCTCATTCTATGAGGCCACCATCACCCTAATTCCAAAACCAGACAAAGATGCCACAAAAAAAGAAAACTACAGGCCAATATCACTGATGAACATAGATGCAAAAATCCTTAACAAAATTCTAGCAAACAGAATCCAACAACATATTAAAAAGATCATATATCATGACCAACTGGGCTTTATCCCAGGGATGCAATGATTCTTCAATATTCACAAATCAATCAACAAGACACACCACATTAACAAACTGAAAGATAAAAACCATATGATTATCTCAATAGATGCAGAAAAAACCTTTGACAAAATTCAACATACATTTATGATAAAAAAAAAAAAACCCTCCAGAAAGCAGACATAGAAGGAACATACCTCAACATAATGAATATCATATATGATAAACCCACAGCAATCATTATCCTCAATGATGAAAAATTGAAAGCATTTCCCCTGAAGTCAGGAACAAGACAAGGGCGTCCACTCTCATCACTATTATTCAACATAGTTTTGGAAATTTTAGCCACAACAATCAGAGAAGAGAAAGAAATAAAAGGAATCCACATTGGAAAAGAAGTAAAACTCTCACTGCTTGCAGATTACATGATCCTCTACATAGAAAACCCTAAAGACACCACCAGAAATTTACTAGAGCTAATCAATGAATATAATAAAGTTTCAGGATACAAAATTAATATACAGAAATCCCTTGCATTCCTATACACTAATAATGAGAAAACAGAAAGAGAAATTAAGGAAATAATACCATTCACCATTGCAACGTAAAGAATAAAATACTTAGGGATAAATATACCTAAAGAAACAAAAGACCTATATATAGAAAACTATAAAACACTGATGAAAAAAATCAAAGAGGACACAATTAGATGGAGAAATATACCATGTTCCTTGATTCAAAGAATTAATATAGTGAAAGTGAGTATACTACCCAAAGCAATCTATAGATTCAATGAAATCCCTATCAAGCTACCAATGGTATTTTTCATAGAACTAGAACAAATCATTTCACAATTTTATGGAAATACAAAAAACCTCAAAGAGCTAAAGCAACCTTGAAAAAGAAGAGTTGGACTGGATGAATCAACCTGCCTGACTTCAGGCTGTACAACAAAGCAATAGTCATCAAGACAGTATGGTATTGGCATAAAGACAGAAACATAGGTCAATGGAACAAAATAGAAAGCCCAGAGATAAATCCACACACCTATGGACATCTTATGTTTGACAAAGGAGGCAAGAATATACAAGGGAGAAAACACAATCTCTTTAAAAAGTGGTGCTGGGAAAACTGGTCAACCACTTGTAAAAGAATGAAACTAGAACATTTTCTAACATTATGGACAGAAATCAATACTCAAAATGGATTAAAGATCTAAATGTAAGACCAGAAACTATAAAATTCCTAGAGAAAAATACAGGCAAAACACTCTCTGACATAAATTACAACAGGATCCTCTATGACCCACCTCTCAGAGTAATGGAAATAAAAGCAAAAATAAACAAATGGGACCTAATTAAACTTAAAAGCTTTTTCACAGTGAAAGAAACTATAAGCAAGGTGAAAAGACAGCCTTCAGAATCGGAGAAAATAAGAGCAAACAAAGCAACTGACAAAGAATTAAACTCAAAAATATACAAGCAGCTCATGCAACTCGACCTTAGAAAAGTAAACAATCCAATCAAAAATGGGCCAAAAAACTAAACAGACATTTCTCCAAAGAAGACTTACAGATGTCTAATAAACACATGAAAAGATGCTCAACATCACTCATTATCAGAGAAATGCAAATCAAAACCACAATTAGGTACCATATCACACCAGTGAGAATGGCTGCTATAAAAAAGCCTACAAACAATAAATGCTGGAGAGGGTGTGGAGAAAAGGGAACCCTCTTACACTGCTGGTGGGAATGCAAATTAGTGCAGCCACTATGGAAAACATTGTGGAGATTCCTTTAAAAACTGAAAATAGGACTGCCATACAACCCAGTAATCCCACTGCTGGGCATCCATACCAAGGAAACCAGAATTGAAAGAGACATGTGTACCCCATTATTCATCACAGGACTGTTTACAACAGCTAGGACATGGAAGCAACCTAGATGTCCATCAACAGACGAATGGATAAGAAAGCTGTGGTACATATACACAATGGAATATTACTCAGCTGCTAAAAAGAATGCATTTGAATCAGTTCAAATGAGGTGGATGAAACTGGAGTCTAATACACAGAATGAAGTAAGTCAGAAAGAAAAACATCAATACTGTATATTAACGCATATATGTGGAATTTAGAAAGATGGTAATGATGACCCTATATGCAAGACAGAAAAGACACACAGATATAAAGAACAGACTTTTGGACTCTGTGGGAGAAGGTGAGGGTGTGATGATTTGAAAGAACAACATTGAAACATGTATATTACCATATATGAAATAGATCGCCAGTCCAGGTTCAATGCATGAGACAGGGTGCTCAGGGCCGGTGAACTGGGACAACCCTGAGGGATGGGATGGGGAACGAGGTGAGAGGGAGTTCAGGATGGGGAACACATGTACACCCATGGCTGATTCATGTGAATGTATGGCAAAAACCACTACAATATTATAAAGTAATTAGCTTCCAATTAAAATAAATAAATTAAATTTTTTAAATGTAACTAATACAAAAAGAATATTGGAGTCATTGGCCATGCCCTCTTCCGGGCATGGTGATCTTCCCAACCTTGTGATCGAACCTACGTCTCTTATGTTGCCTGCATTGGCAAGCAGATTCTTCACCTGTGCCAACTGGGAAACCCATCTAAGTCTTTGTGTGGATGTATATTTACATTTATCTTGGGTAAGTACTCTATTAGAGAAACATCCCAAAGCTCACCCATTGCTCATGCAGGGCCACCTGAGCCCAGAGAGCTCAAGCTCATCTGGCTTCCCCAGCCTGCTTTGCTCTTGTCCTCATATCTGTCCTGCTTTCTGGCTGGCAATTATAATCCTTTCCCCAGGGACCAGTATCTTGCTCAAGGCCTTGTACCTTCTGTATTAGCTGGAAGCTTACTCAAGGAGGACTAATGAAAATTATAAGCCCCAGATCATTGTACTGTGACAAATAGGATTGTTTCTTTGATTGCCCAGAGTGAAAATGGCACAGAAGGAAAGACATCAGACCTCTTCCTCTCTGCTATCTGATTATCAAGAAAATAAGCTAGGATATTTTATCAGGAGAATTCAACTTAGGATATTTTAAAAGTACTTTAAAAAGATATTTTTAAAGTAAAAAAAAAAAAAAATCAGGTGCTTGTTAGGCATTTCAGTGAAAAGAGGCCTCAGCATCAACATACAGCCTGCCAAATTTAACACAGAATTCCAAAGTAAGCAATACTTCACAGAGAGGCCACCGTGGACAGGTAGAAACACTGTCTCCCAAACCAGGAGACCCTAGGTTGTCATTTCAAGCTCCTAGAGCTCCCCCTACTGGAGGTTCAGGGGCTGACAGGTTCAGGGGCTGACAGGTTCAGGGGCTGTCGCGAGAAAAATGCAGTCACCGACCGTGCAGGGGATGAAGAGCCCAGAAGGTGGGGTACAACTGGGGGCCCATGGATCAGGGAATCAGGTGATGGAGGAACCGCACAGAAGCATGGGAGGGGCCTGTCATCTCAGCTGCCCCGAAGGAGGCTTCTCAGAGAAGCCAACTTCTGAGCAGAGCTTCAGCATATGAGAACACAATTTTATATGTCAACCATATCTCAAAACCGCTGGGGGGGAAAAGACATGAGAATCCCATGAGAAAGAGAGATTCTGGTGAAAAAGAGTAGAAAGATCTTTCTGGTAGGAGAAGTGTCTTGTGCAAAACCACAGAATCCTGAGAGACCAACTATTTGGAAATGTCCCAGATAATGGTGATTGGAGGACAGATGTTGGAGCGGGGAGGTGCACAGGAGCCAAGCCAGGCCGGGATGTATGATCCGTGATGACACAGAGAGCCTAGGCCATAGGCCAGGTGAGACCCAGGCAGGAGGGTGTGCTGTGTGTGTGAAAGAGAGTGTGTGACAGCATGTGTGTGTTTCAGCACGTGTCAGTTTGTGCACATCCACGAGTCTGTGTGAATGCATGTGTGAGAGTGTGTGTGTGTATCTGTGTCTGTATTTGTGTGCATGTGTTTGTAGGGTCTAACCCCTGCTTCTGGCTAGTTTCTCTGCTGCTTGCTCACTTTTTAAGATGGACCCGGGGCCGGTTTGTACTCATCGGGTCCCTGGAGAACCAGAGCTCATGGGGTTACATTCCACCCAGCAGCATTACTAACACTTCTTAAACAATGTACACATTTCTCTTTAACCTTCACAGACAACTATACATTTTCACTCTACAGAGGAGCAAACTGAGGCCCAGGGGTTGTGCCAGTCAGGGAAAGAGCTCCGTGCTCATTTCTGTCCCATCTCTGGCCATCAACCACTTAACACAGCCACTGCACCAAACAGGGACCTTAGCCATCTCTAAAAGCCCTGCCTAGAGAGGTGGTCAGCTAGGTGCTGGCCAGCAAGCATTGTGCTGAAATGGAAAGAAGCAGAGGTGGAGGGGAGGCCAGAGTAGAGGGAAGGCTCTACAGCTCCCTTTCTAGCTTCTCACCCTCTAACAGACAATGGGTCAGGAGCTTACGTTCTGAGTCTGCCAGTGCAGCTGACACTAAGTTTATGATCCTGAGATGGCTCAGCACAAATGGCATGAGGCGTGAGGTTGCTGTGTATCCTCAGTCTCTTTGAAGCCACATTCAGTACATCATCCAAGAACAGACATCTTCTATTTGTGGGGGCCAGGGTGACCCTGGATTTCTGATCTAGGAGTGGTTGCCCCATGCTTGTAGGAAGCCTCATGCTATCCAGACACAGAGAAAGCCAGGACTCTTGACCCAAAATTCAACCTCAGTCACTGTTTCTTCTGCCTCTGCCTTTCTTTGTGCTTTGGAGATTTCCATTTAAAAATAATTTTCACTGTTTAATGAATTATTTATTGGAAGTCTTCCAGGTAACCAGGAGGCATGCATGTAGATGGAGGAGGCTTGTCACCTCATGGAGTTTTCTCTGGTCTCTGAGTTTCACTGTCAGCTTCCATGGAATGATTTCAGATTCTTTGCTTCTGTGATGAAAACCCTCTATGGAAGGAGGGCAAACAGTGTCAACGGGGCCCAGGAGCCACCAAGAGCCATGAGATAGTATAAACCCACAAGGCACAGCTATGCCAACTCCTCCCCAGGGAATAAGGTGGAGGCTAACTGACTTGAGGCTGACTGGGAAAAGAAGTTAAGTAATGCAATGTGTCACACACTCTCCTGAATTTTTTTTAATTTTTAAAAACACAGAGCAATCATTAACCTGCCCCAGGGCAAACCTGTCAGCTCCATCCTAAGGAACCAAAGCTTGGAAGTCAGGTCTCAGTCTCCTTACAGGGCAGGATACTAAGCAGGCACCCTGCCATTCAGCCTTTCAGATTTGGCTCAGCTCATCCATTACCGGAGCTATCTGGGTTGCCAGCACAGGGAGGTACCAAACATGCAACCCAGCCTTCACGTCTAGTCTTGGGAACTGACCTGAGACAGAGAGCTTCCTTCATACCATTCATCAGTGAATTTAATCTATTCAACTGATATTTATTGAGCACTTTCTGTATACTTGAGACTATTCAATCAACAGACAAACATCCTGCCCTCATAGAACTTATGTTGAGTGAAAGAAGGCAAAGAATAAACAAAAAAGAAGATAAACCAGTGGTACAACAAAGGGTAATGTGTACTAATTGGAAAGGTTAAAACAGGGAAGCAGTAAGGAGTGCCAAGGAGGAGTGGGTGTCACACATTTAAACATTTTATTTTTTCTTTTATTTTCTTTTTATTTTTGCTGGAGTATAATTGATTCACAATGTTGTGTTGGTTTCAGGTAGTCAGCAAAGTGAAAATCAGTTATATACAAACATATATCCACTCTTGATTAGATTATTTTCCCATATAGGTCATTACAGAGTATTGAGTAGAGTTCCCTGTGCTATATAGTAGTTTCTTGCTAGTTGTCTATTTTATATATAGCAGTGTTTAGACATTTTATTTGGAAGGATGGAGAAGTTTCAGCTGATAAACAACATCTGCCAAGCCATGCAAACTGTTTGACCCAAGCCCTTACCAAGATTTGCTCACTATTGGGAAAAATCCTGCCACAGCAGGATTTGTGTGTGTGTGTGTGCCACAGCACAAAAATCTGCCACAGCAGACACCTCCATTTCTGCTTCCAGTGCTGAGACCCTACAGTGGTGTGCAAGGCCATGTGATGCTCAGGCAGCCCCCAAGCTCCTCTGTCATCTAGTAGAGACATGCTGGCCATTGTACTGACATGCACCTTATTTTATTAAAATTGCCTTCATGCCACTTCTCTTTTATGTCACCCAGTGCATAATACAGTTTTTTGAAAATGTGAGTGTGGGTGGCTGGGTTTCATTTCTGGACAGATAGAAGGGTTACCGAGCACTGGCAGGGTGAGATCCACTGCCTTAGAGCCTCTGGGCAGAGGAGTAACGTGTCATGACCTTGCTTGGGTTTGAGCAAAGTTACTACAGGCTGCTCCATGGGTTGGGCACATGGACAGGAGTAGTGAGAAGTTGGTGCTGAACCTAGTGACAGAAGGTGGTTAGCATGGGTGTGAGCAGTGCCTGAAAAGGTGGACAGTAGTGGTCACATTTTGGTCATATCTTAGAGGTAAAACTTATGGATTTGCTGATGGATCAAATATAAGTGTGGGAGGGAAATAAAGGAGTCAAAAACAACTCCAAAGATTTTTTCCTGAGCAATATGAAAGAGTTGTCATGAAGTGAGATGGGGAGGATTAAAGAAACACAGCGTGGGACTGAAGATGCGGTCAGGAGATTAGATTTGGATTATGAAGTTGGGGTTGCCTTTCATGCAAATGGCAAATGGGCAAATGGAACTGTTGCAGAGGAGGCTGTAAGAGCAGAGAAGGGAGACACATAACTCAGCTTGGAAGACGAGTGACCTCCTGGAGAAGGAGACACTTGGACTGGGTCTTTAAAGAATCAGTAAGAGTTTCCTGGAGTAAGACATCCCAAGCAGAGGAAATAAACAGCAAGACCAAAGGAGATGACAAGGCAAGTGTGCAAGACCTTCACACCATTCAGGTAGGCAAAGTCTGTGGGTTCAGGACGCAAGGGAGGGACAGGAGCTGGAACCAGAGGGCCACAGGGCTCAGGTGTTCGTCCCACAGTCAAGGGGAGCTCTGAAGGACTTAGACAGGTCAAGTTCTTCCATCTCCGAAGAGAATCAAACTGCTCCAGCCTCCATTTCCTCACTTCTGAACCAACATCTACTTACACATTTTAGGGCATTTTGTTTTGTTTTCTCCAACCAGGCTATAAGCTCCTTAGAAGGAAGGGACTGAGTTTTAGGGAGCATGGAAATGACAACTGCACAGCCCTGGAGGGCTTGGAGATCCCCCACTACACAGGGAGCTGTGTGGGGAGGATGCCCCACGACTCCCCGAGTCAAGGTGTGTAAGTGCCTGCATCCAGCACCAAGTGAGGGCCCTCCCTGATGACCTCCTTGGCTAGGTGGGGCACGGGCAGGGAGCAGGAGGAGTGGGGAGGGTGGGCAGGGCAGGGGACACCAAGTGCCCCCACTGTCCCCGCAGCCTGAGGACTCCCACATGTTGGATCCCTTCCGAGTACTTCTCCATCTAGTCCTCTCAGCGCCTGCAAGTGACAGCCTCATAGGGAGAGCCTCACAGACCCCACGTCATAGGGAGCCAGTGAGACCCAGAGAAGTCAGACCCCAGATGATGGCAGACACTAGAGGGCCAGGCACCTGGTGTGGCTGCAGAGCTGGGTCACAGCACTGGCTGGCACAGCTTCCACAGGGGAGCGACAAGGCCTGCAGGGCCCCATCTGAGAGGCAGGGGGAGGAAGGCTGTGTCCACTCAGGGCACTCCTGCTCCCTCATTCAGCCTTCCTGTTGGGGATGCTGGGGCAGCACCTGGCTGCAGTGAAGGTTGACTGGGCGCAGAGGTGCCTGGGCCTGCTTGCTGCCCTGGGAGCTGACCCTCCAGTTGGTGCCTGTGCCCTTCCAGAAAAGAGGGAGCAAGGTGGAGTCAGCCAGGCTTGGGTGCCCTGGGAGTGAACCTTGAAGGCTGAGCAGTGATGATTCAGCTCAACAGTAGGAGTATGATGGTTGCATATGAAGGTCAGTGAGTGAAGGCAGAGGTTCCTCCCCCGCCCCTGCCTGCTGAGCATTCCTCCCTCATGCATTCCCTGGGCATGAGCTGAGGGCTGACAGCCCCATGGACCAGGCTCTGAGCTGATTCCGGGGACCCTGGTGACAAGCAGTCTTACCCGCACAGCATCCCAGCCATCAGAGCTACTCACCTGCATCCATCTCCCCAGGAGGAGCCTTTCTAGACCTGGTTATCCTAATCACCCTCATTACATTTTAACATGACAGACATACTGCATTCTGTCTGTGAACCATGGGTGTCTGTGCTTCATACCTAAAAGGGTACAAGCCCCTCCCACTCAATGCCCAGCATTCACCATGGGGAATGCATCCTGGTACCCAAGGAACTCAGGGATGAGGAGAGAGGCACCTGGCTTCTGGGTATCATGGGAGCCTTAAGTGCTGTACAAAGGGGTTAGTTAATGTTAGTCCTTTGCCCTGGAGAACTGGGGGGGGGGGGGGGGTGGGGTGGGGAGGATGTGCAAAGGGAGACTTGGAAGAAAGGACACTGGAGCTTCAGTGACTGGGAGAATGGAAATGGAATAAAAGGAACAAACCAACTTCAATCACAAACTGATGCCATGACAGACATTCCTCCCTGAATTCTGCCAATGGGCCTAGGAGTCAGAGACTGTTGCTGTCCTCCTTCTGCCGAGAAGGGAACTGGGTGCAAAAGGCCTGAGCAACTGGTCCCTGTAGAAGATAGTCTAAGGCTTATCCCTAGAGTCCCAGCCCTTGACTGTGAATTTGCAGAACAGAGTCAGACTCCTGCCCCAGAGCACATAGCCTCGAGGGCAAATAGGAAGTAAACAGATAAATCAGGGACTGCTGAGCCCAGGGCACAAGGAGAGGGCAGGCTGGAGGCAACTCTGTGAACAAAGATGTGTCCAAACTCCTCTGGAAGGAGAAGACTGTGTGGGTGCTGGGGGAGCAGAGCGAGCAGCAGATTTCCAGGCCAGAGGCCACTGTGGCTACGAGCTGCAGTCTGGGGACATCCAGGGCTCAGCCAGCATACCAAGGAGAGGACTGAAAAGGCAGACTTAGCAGGGCCACTGTGGTCAGGCCCAGAGGAGCAACCCAGAAAGGACATCAGGGATGGCCAGACAACAGCGCTTCCAGGATGCAGGCATCACAGGAGACACTCGGGGTACAGGAGGGAACTCCTGGAGCCTCCCAGCAGCTCTGGGATTCTGCAGTGGTTCAGGAAAACAAACTCATACAGAGATGCTGAATCTTCCCTGGGGCTGAGTTCCCTTTGGCTCAGAAAACAGACTCATGCATTATTGATTACAAATGTGATGCAAACTTTAGCAGCCCAGACAACAGAACTTGTACAGATGGACTCACAAAGTAATAATCCACTGAAAAAAATTTCTGCCTCTCCCCTCTTTGTCATTGCAGTAGATGCCCATGGTGTGTGAGGTCACGCCGTTTGCTATTGTTCTGTCACTCAGTTGTGTCCGACTCTTTGCAACTCCATGGACTGCAACATGCCAGGCTTCCCTGTCCTTC
The DNA here is from genome assembly GCF_963930625.1 of Muntiacus reevesi. Lineage (NCBI taxonomy): Eukaryota > Metazoa > Chordata > Mammalia > Artiodactyla > Cervidae > Muntiacus > Muntiacus reevesi. The sequence goes on from NC_089251.1 coordinate 266,821,420, forward strand.
ACCATCCCAGAGTTTGCTCAAACTCATGTCCATTGAAGTAATGCCATCCAACAATCTCATCGTCTGTCATCCTCTTCTTTTCCTGCCTTCAATCTTTCCCAGTATCAGGGTCTTTCCCAATGAGTCAGCTCCCTGCATGGGAGGCCAAAGTATTTGGAGCTTCAGCTTCAGCATCAGTCCTTTCAATGAGTATTCAGGGTTTATTTCCTTTAGGGCTGACTATTTTGATCTCTTTGCTGTCCAAGGGACTCTCAAGAATCTACTCCAGCAGCACAAGACCTGAGGGTTTGCATATTTCAAAATCCTTAGAGATAAGAGATTGGTGTGATTCTCGTGCTGGAAATAATACCAAAGGAAATGGGTGGGCGCTCAGACATTTCTCCAGCAGAGTCAGCAGATCCCTGCCCTACCCTGCCAACCCTGAGTCCCAGGTATAACCTCTACTTCTACCATTTGATTTTGCATTTTAAAATATTGTTTTCAAAGTGAGAGTTGTAAGTCTCAGGTCATTTTGTCTAATTCTATGGTCTTTCCTTCACTAAATCTCAAATCTCACTGTGGCTGAAGAGACCTTCTACCCAGGTGGCATGATTCATACATACCCAGTGTGTTTTCTCTTGGACTGGAAATGATGGGGCTGATTTCTTGAGAGAGAACATGTGGATTTTGAATGCTGGTGAGTATGGAAGTGTGTGTACATGTGCATGAGCAGGTGTGAATGCCTGAGAGAGTGAGTGTGTTTCTGTAAGCAGCATTTGGCAGGAAATGAGCTAGGAGGTAGATGGGCCCCTGGGCAGAGCAGTTGGAGTTTGTCAAACAGAGTAAATTGGAGTTCTGTTCTCCCTGACACTCTAAGGACAGAGTTACTGGCAGGGACTGAGAGATAGGAAGATCACATCTATCAATCCTGGGGTCAAGGAAGCCTCCCTATCTGCACATGCGCAGTAAAGCTCCTTGAGGCTCAAAAAGGGAGGGGTGCCACTCCATAATAAGTGTGGACATATTCCCACAGGCCTCCGCACTGGAATTCATCTTGGCATAAATTTGCACACGCATGTCGGGGAGGGTCCTAGGGCAGGTCAGGTGTGGAAAAGAGAAACAAGATAATTGTCCAAAGGTAAACAAAGACCCAGAAGTTCTGCCCTATATAAATGATTTAACTACCTCTTTATTGCACTCTTCCTCTTCAGGGAAGACACCCAAACCCTTTCTCTCCTGGTCTGTATTTCTGCCTTGCTGCTGTCTTAAACAAACTATGTCTCTGTGTGCCCTCGGGTTGGTGCTGTGTCTCTGATAATAAATTTTGTACCTGTTTTTGCAGGTTTTGCTTCTTAGAGAAATTTATTTTTCAAGCAGAGCAAGAGCCCGGCCTACTTTGCTTCCACACTCTAGACTCCGGTACTCCTGACTTTCCTCCAGGCCTTGCACATGTGTGTATGTGCACATGATAAATTGCCTCAGTTGTGTCCAACTCTTTGTTACACTATGGACTGTAGCCCACCAGGCTCTTCTGTCCATGGGATTCTCCAGGCTAGAATACTGGAGTGGGTTTTTGTGCCCTCCTCCAGGGGATTTTCCCAACCCAGGGTTTGAACCTGAGTCAAGACCACCCTCTGCTGTCTCTCTGAGATCAGAAGGCAGTCTTTGCAGGAAAGAGCTATCTGCAGGAGGTCCCTTTAGTCTGGTCACTAACCTTTATCCAGGCACCTTCTCTCCATGCTCTACTCATGTCCTGCCCTACCACACTTTTCAAATCTTTTGATCATACAATATCTTGTCTGTACTCTTGGTTCTTAGATTGAAGAAGTAGAAATTAAGAATAAGTAACTAACAGATGACCAGATCTGTTCCCTTGCTTCCCCTTCAGTAATATCTAGAACAAACTGTGTGAACAAGATAACTTTGAAAGAAAGATCACAAGAAGTCCACATGCCTGAACACAATGGGGAATAGTGACCACTCTGACCCCCATCTCAATGATTAACTTACTTCCTTTTTTCCCTTTAAAAACTTTCATGTCCTAAGAGAATCTTCATTTTGGGGAGGATACTGAGTCCACCATCTCCCCAGATAGCTGGCATCCTGATTAAAAGCATTCTTCCTTCTTACCAACATTTGCCTCTCTCTTGGGTATTGATTTTCCAGTAGTAAGCAGTCAGATCTGAGTTGGGTAACATTTTCTCTTCCTTGCTTAGGAATTCAGCCAGGCCTTCCATCTCCCCCTCTACCCACAGACACTAATAACTGCACAGCTGGAGAAGTCATTCCTCAGCCGAGCATTGTGAATAACTCATTGATGGAAAGAAGAACAAATGGGCAGGGGAGTTCCTTCCTTGAGTGCTGGGGCAGACCCGGATGGTCAGGCCCTACAGGGGCTGGGCAGGACCTTCAGGGGCTCAAAGCCAAAGGCCTGCACCCAGATGTTCTCTCACAGGCCTGTGCAATCCTTACAATTCCTCTGAAAGTGAGAGCCACCACTTTCTGAAAAGCAGAAAATGTGCCAGTGGTCCATCTCCCAAACTTCACAATAACCCAGGTAGCAGGAAGGGGAGCCTCAGGGAAGTCATTGATTTAATTATTGCTTTGTTTGTTCTGGGAAGGCTTTCTGCATTCACTGCAAAGAAAGAAACTAAATGTAGGTGGGGGAAGAGGCAACAGGAAAATGACTGACAGTAAAAAAGTGAAATGGAGATAAGAGCATATGAAGAAACATTACTGTCTTGTTGAAAGAGAACCATGGCCAGCAGGCTCAACAGAGAGATGACCCGCTAGTGCTGCCTGAAGTAAAGGTAAAGCTTTTGGCCCATGCTGACAGAGGCTCTTGGTGGCAGCTGAGAGGCAAGATTATGTATATCCTCTACTTGAGCTTCAGCAAACACCTTCCCCCATGACTCCTCTCTGCACACAGACCCTGCAAGATGCCTCAGTGAGCCTACACCTCAGAAGAATGGAATGGGTCAATAGACTTTTGGGCGGGACAGCAGTTTGAGCACCACCTTGGTCCAGGCTTGGTTGCCTGGCCGGTGGCCTCACAGTGCACAAGGGCTGGGGAACATCACATGAACTTCAAGATGAAGCACAAGCTAAATTGCTTCAGCCATGTCTGATTTATTGCAACACCATGGATTGTAGCCCGCCTGGCTACTCTGTCCATAGGATTCTCCATGCAAGAATACTGGCATGGGTTGCCACTCCCTTCTCCAGGAGATCTTCTCAACCCAAGAACTGAACCCACAGCTCCTGTGGGTCCTGCATTGCAGGCGGATTCTTTACCACTGAGCCACCACAGACCTGGGCTGAAACCCAGCTCCAGTTCTGTTGATGGAAAAGGATTCAGCCTGGAACCTCTGCTTCACATTCCTAGGACACAACAGTAGTTTTGCCTGTGATGTCTTCCAGTAGCTCAAAAAATCGTCCTTTCCATCTGCATTTTCCATTATAAAGAGGCAAGCTTCCATGAGGGGCTGGCATGTGGAGTTAGGGGAACCCCATGCCTGTTAGGAAATCTGTCTGGCTGGTCAAAACAGTGAGAGAAAATGGAGCATGTTGTTGGGGCACCTTCAGGTCCCCTAGGCATATCTTGCTCATCTCTCTCATCTCCCTGGAGCCGAAGATGCAGACGACTCCACCACTCCTTCATTTATTCAACAGGGATTTTTGGGCTTCTATCCCATCCCAGGTGCTAGGAACACAGCAGTAAGAAGGCCTTGAAGTCCTGTCCTGTGTGCTCTACAGCCCAGTCTTATCCCCACTTCCCAGCCCACCTTCCCATTTTGTGTTAGCCCATCTCCTGAACTGACTTCTCCCTTCACTGCAAATCAGAAACCCACCTTTCCCTCAAGACCAACTTCAAATGGACCAGCTTCTGTGCAAAGTCCTCCCTGCCTGTCCCATTGGAAGGGATCTCTCACCCTGTTATCTCAAAAAGATGTATTTTTCTGCCCCTTTTTCATGGCTTTTAGCATTTGGGCACTTTCTTTTTTTAATTTAAAAAGGGTTTCAGGTTCTCCCATGATAGCACCTTGTAAAATTATTTGTCCATTTTATCCCTTGTTCATATCTCAGTCTCTACCTAGTAAACTCTATTGCTTCCAGAGGATCCCAGGGGTTGATCCACAAGTTTGATGTGAAGACAAGATAAGTGGAAGTCCCTGCCCCAGTACACAGCCCACAATGGGCCACCTTGTATTGGGGGCTGGAGAACAGATATATTAACATGGAAATATGTTTCCCCAAAAGAACCCATTAAGATGGGAATATTAATTTACAGCCTTCTGATCCCTTATCACAGCTGTAGTTAAATAATCTTGGTGATGATTTTTCTAAGTTTTCAAAGATTCTGTTTTGGTGGTAGGTACATATCAGGGTCAGAGCTGAGATAGTATTCCACAATCCACAGAACATATCCATATCTTTATTAGTATTTATTTATATTTATATTTCCAGGTGTTAAATATAACATGTATATAGTTGTCTATAACATGTATATATCTATATTAGTATTTATTTATATTTATATTTATATTTCTAGGTGTCCCCTAGAAATATAGGAAATATAGATTGCTCCCACTTATCTCTTACTCCCATTATCATTCCTCAAATGCACTCAATGAATTTTGATATATGTCCTTAAATATGCACAAATCTTTGTAAAAGATATAGTACTGTTTTATATCTGTATATACATATATCTATGTAAATTACATGAATTATATTAGCCTTTAAACTTCATTCTGTTTCTTCTTATATTTTCACTTGACCATAGGTTTTGAATTTACATCATTTCACTCTATACACATCTAGATTATTGCTTCTCAATATTGTTGACTGTTATTTCACAGCTAGCTTCCTCCTTGTTTTATTTCCAGCACCATAGAGTGGACAGCAAGTTGCCCCTATTTCATTCCATCATAAATGAAAAGACAGATGATCTCCCAACAGGCTATCGAAGATCCTCTGAGGCACTTAGCAAGAGTTGGATTGCTATTCATAGGGCACATGCTCTAAATTTCACCAAGTTCTGTGGGATGCTCACACAGTCCACACTCCGGAGTTCCAGCCTACCCACATCCTTATCAACACTTGATCTTGCCTCTTGTCTAATTGTAACTATTCTGTTGGATGTGAAGTAATTTCTTGTATTGATTCTAACTTGCACTGTGAACATCTCTTCATGGGTTTGTTAGTCATTGGTGCTTCCATGTCTATGAATTGCCTACTCACTTCTTTCACCCATTTTTCTACTGGAATGTCCCTTCTTTTCCTTGTACTTTGAAGGAATTCCTATCGTCTTTTCCCACACCTATTGACCTTCACTACTATCACCCTCATTGAACAGAAACCCCTAATTTAGAGGTAATGAAAAGTTCATTTGCTTTATGGTTATTATTTGACAACTTTGTTCAAGTAGTTATTTGCTTCACCCTGCTGACCTCCAAGCAGTGGAGCCACGGCAGTCTTGTGTTCCCAGTATCTACAACAGTGCTTGTTATACCAGTTCACGAATAAATATTTGGGAATGAATGAGGCCAGCACCTGTAGCAGTGTATTTGATAAATGGAAGATATTACCTTTAACAAATGAGGTGTTTCCCAAGGAAAGATTCTAAAGAAATGCAATGAAGCAATCTTCTTCAGAGAGAAATACAAAATCAAAACAAGACAAACAAAAGCTAAAATGCCAGTGAAGTTCAGAAAATAGGAAGGGTTTCCTTTTTTACTTAAGAGATTTGAATGATTTTCTTTAGTGCAGGAAGGCTCTGTGAGGAGTAGATGCAGATTTCTGACTTGGGAATAGCATTGTCACAAAAGAGTTTTGTTTGCTTTCATTTTAGTTGGTTTTGCTTGTTTGGTTTGATTTGAAATAGAAGTGTTACAGTTATGCCTGGGTAATGTGGAAATTCAGGATAATGTTTCATGTCCCAGTGATTTCAGCACTATGGATTCTTGTTGGAATCCACTTAGAATATATGATTAGCTCCCCTAACTTGATAATAACATCCCATGGATATAGCATTGCCTTCTCTAGATTCTTTGGGAATCACTTGTGAGGTCTCATGCATTACAGCTGACTTGCCACATGTCTAAAGTTTTATAGCAGGAAAAAGAATTGCATCTTTAACAGCTTCAAAGATTACAGCCCTGTACGCAAGTTCCATTAACTGGGTGGGACCCCCACAGCTTTTCTCCCTATTGTCTGGAAACTGTCTGAAGTAAAAAATGGACATAAATGTGGGATACAGGTCAAGTCAGTGAAGATAATGATTCTCAAGGTCAGTTCCAGTACAACAGCATGAGATACTCCACTAAACTGCTTCCTAGTAAAAATAATGCAGATTATTTTTAAAACTATATTCATGTAAAGCCTCTAAAAACAGTCTTAAGGACAAAAAGCAAATGGAGAATTATATATTCAAGAAAATTTACAAAAGTTTGGTTAGGGCATCTGTGGTGTTTCAACCTAGACAGTTCCCTTCCTCCCTTCACCAAGGTCAGCAAAACAAAGACTCCACTCCAGAATACTTGCAGCCAAGAACCCAGGGCTCCGTTTCCCCAACTCCCTGCTAGAAGGCTTTCTTCCTTGGAGGAGCTGAACATCAATGCTTCTTATCCTGCCCCCCCACTACCTGTTGCTGAATGACTGCAGTAGGAGAGGGGGAACCTCCATTTTTCCAAACAGTTCCCACTCATGGAATTGAGGTTTTGTTGTGGGGGCAGTGAACTGAGATTACCAGGCCCGTGATGGCTCTTCCTCCAGCTCATAGAATGTTGCCCATCTATGCATGAAATATTTCCCTGATGCTCTAATTTCCTTGAGTAGATCTCTTGTCTTTTCAATTCTTTGGTTTTCCTCTATTTTTTTTTTTTTTTTTTTTTGCATTGTTCAGTTAGAAAGGCTTTCTTATCTCTTCTTGTTATTCTTTGGAACTCTGCATTCATATGGGTACATCTTTCCTTTTCTCCTTTGCCTTCTGCTTCTCTTCTTTTCTCAATTATTTGTCTGGCCTCCTCAGACAATCATTTTGCTTTTTTAAATTTCATCTTCTTGGGGATGGTTTTGATCACCACTGCCTGTACAATGTTCATGAACAATGTTCATTTGATCATGAAACTCTGTCCATAGTTCTTCAGGCACTCTATCAGATATAATCCCTTGATTCTATCTTTCACTTACCTGTATAATCACAAGGTATTTGATTTAGGTCATACATGAACAGCCTAGTGGTTTTCCCTACTGTTTTAAGTCTGAATTTGGAAATAAGGAGTTCATGATCTGAGCCACAGTCAGCTTCTGGTCTTGTGTTATATATAATATTTATCTTTCTTCTTCTCACTTACTTCACTCTGAATAATAGGTTCTAGGTTCATTCACCTTGTTAGAACTAATTCAAATGTTTTCCTTTTCGTGGTTGTGTAATATTCCATTTGTATATGTACCACAGCATCTTTACTCATTCTTTTGTCAATGGACATGTAGGTTGCTTCCATGTTCTAGCTATTGTAAATATTGCTGCAATGGACATTGGGATACATGTGTCTATTTCAATTTTGGTTTCCTCAGGGTATATGACTAGCAGTGGGATTGCTGGGTCATATGGTCATTTCATTCCTATTTTTTCAAGAAATCTCCATACCATGTTCCATAGTGGCTGTATCAATTTACATTGCAACCAACAGTGCGAGAGGGTTCCCTTTTCTCCACACCCTTTCCAGCATCTATTGTTTGTAGACATTTTGTTGATGGCCATTTTGACTGGTGTGAGGTGATACCTCATTGTAGTTTTGATTTGCATTTCTCTAATAATGAGCAATGCTGAGCATTTAACTTGTGTTTGTTAGCCATCTTCTTATATGTCTTCTTTGGAGAAATGTCTGTTTGTCTTTTTCCCGCTTTTTGATTAGGTTGTTTTTCTGGTGTTGGTTTGTATGAGTTGCTTGTATATTTTGATAATTAATCCTTTGTGAGTTTTTTCATTCGTTACTATTTTCTTCCATTCTGAGGATTTTCATCTTGCTTATAGTTTCCTGTGCTGTGCAAAAACTTTTAAGTTTAATGAGGTCCCACTTGTTTATTTTTGTTTTTATTTCCATTACTCTCAGAGGAGGGCATAGAGCATCTTGTTTTGATTTATGTCATCGAGTGTTCTGCCTATGTTTTCCTCTAAGAGTTTTACAGTTTCTGGTCTTATATATAGGTCTTTAATCCATTTTGAGTGTATATTTGTGTATGGTGTTAGGAAGTTTTCTAATTTCATTCTTTAACATTTAGCTGTCCAGTTTTTCCAGCACCACTTACTGAAGAGGTTTTTCCCATTATATATTCTTGCTGCTGCTGCTAAGTCGCTTCAGTCATATCCTACTCTGTGTGACCCCATAAACGGCAGCCCACCAGGCTCCGCCATCTCTGAGATTCTCCAGGCAAGAGTAATGGAGTGGGTTGCCACTGCCTTCTCCAGTATATATATATATTCTTGCTTCCTGTCAAAAATAAGATACCCATAGATGTGTGGGTTTGTTTCTGGGCTTTCTATCTTGTTCCATTGGTCTATGTTTCTGTTTTTGTGCCAGTACCATACTGTCTTGATGACTGAAGCTTTATAGTATAGTCTGAAGTCAGGAAGGTTGATTCCTCCCGCTCCATTCTTCTTTCTCAAGACTGCTTTGGCTATTTGGGGTCTTTTGTGTTTCCATATGAACTGTGAAACTTTTTGTCACTGATAATTTGATAGGGATCACATTAAATCTGTAGATTGCATTTGGGAGTATAGTCATCTTCAACAATATTGACTCTTCCTACCCAGGAACACAGAATAACTCTCCATCTGTTTATGTCATCTTTAATTTCTTTCATCAGTATCTTGTAATTTTCTATATACAGTTCTTTTGTCTCCTTAGGTAGCATTATTCCTAGATATTTTATTCCTTTTGCTGCAAAGGTGACTGGGATTGATTCCTTAATTTCCCTTTCTGATTTTTCATTATTAGTATATAGGAATGCAGGTGATTTCTGGGTATTGATTTTGTATCCTGCGACTTTGCTAAATTCACTGATTAGCTCTAGTAACTTTCTGATGGTGTCTTTGGGGTTTTCTATCTATAGTATCATGTTATCTGCCAACAGTGAGAACTTTATTCTTCTTTTCCAATCTGGATTCCTTTTATTTCTTTTCCTTCTCTGATTGACATAGCTAGGACTTCCAAAACTATGTTGAATAATTGTGATGAGAGTTGACACTGTTGTCTTGTTCCTGATTCTAGAGGGAATGCTTTCAGTTTTTCAACATTGAGAATGTCTGCTGTCGGTTTATCACATATGGCCTTACTCTATTGAGGTAAGTTCCTCCTATGCCTATTTTCTGAAGAATTTTAATCATAAATTGGTGCTAAATTTTGTCAAAGACTCCTTCTGCATCTATTGAGTTGGTCATATGATTTTTATCTTTCAATTTCTTAATACAGTGTATCACATTTATTGATTTGCGTATATTGAAGAATCCTTGCATCCCTGGAATAATCCCAACTTGATCATGGTGTTTGAGCTTTTTAATGTGTTGTTGAATTCTGTTTGCCAGGGTTTTGTTGAGGATATTTTCATCTATGTATATCATTGATATTGGCCTGTAGTTTTCCTTTTTGTGTTTTCTTTGTCTGATTTGGGCATCAGGGTGATGGTGGCCTCATAGAATGAATTTGGAAGTCTTCCTTCCTCTGTAATATTTTTAAAGAGTTTTAGAAGGATAGGTATTAGCTCTTCTTTAAATGTTTGATAGAATTCACCTGTGAAGCCATCTAATCCTTTTGGGGGAGTTTTTTTTTTTTGTTTTTTTTTAATCAGAGTTTCAATTTCAGTGCTTGTAGTTGAATTGTTCATGAATTGTTCATGATTTCTATTTCTTCCTGGTTCAGTCTTGGAAGATTGAACTTTTCTAAGATCTGTCCATTTCTTCTGGGTTATCCATTTTATTACCATATATTTGCTCATAATAGTCTCTTATAATCCTTTATAATTCTGTATTGTCTGTTGTAACTCTTGTTTTTCATTTCTAATTTTGTTGATCTGATTCTTATCTCTTCTTTCTTGATGAGTCTGGCTAAAAGTTTGTCAATTTTGCTTATCTTCTCAAAGAACGAGCTTTTAGTTTTATTAAGCTTTACTATTGTTTCTTTCATTTCTTTTTCACTTATTTCTGCTCAGATCTTTATGAATTCTTTCCTTCTGCTAATTTCAGGGCGTTTTGTTGTTGTTGTTGTTGCTCTTTTGTGGTTTTTGTGTTGTTGTTTTAGGTGTAAAGTTATGTTTGATGTTTTTCTTGTTTCTTAAGGTAGGACTGTATTGCTATAAACTTCCCTCTTAGAACTGCTTTTACTGCATCGCATCGTTTTTGAGTTGTCATGTTTTCATTGTCTTTCATTTTTAGGAATATTTTGATTTCCCTTTTTATTTCTTCAGTAATTTGTTCATTATTTAGAAATGTATTTTTTAATCTCCATGTTTTTGTGTTTTTTACAGTTTTTTTCTTCTTGTAATTGATATTGAATCTCACAGCATTGTGGTCAGAAAAGACACTTGATATGATTTCAATTTTCTTAAATTTACTGAGGTTTGGTTTGTGACCCAAGATGAGATCTCTCCTGGAGAATGTTCCATATGCACTTGAGAAGTTGTTTCTTCTGCATTTGGATGGAATGTCCTAAAGATATCAATGAGATCCTTCTTGTCTAATGTATCACTTAAGACTTATGCTTTCTTATTAATTTTCTGTATTGATGATCTCTCCATCAGCGTAAGTGAAGTGGTAAAGTCTCCTACCAATATTGTGTTACTGTCAATTTCTCCTATGTCTGTTAGTGTTTGTCTTACGTATTGAGGTTCTCATATGTTGGGTGCATAGATATTTACAATTGTTATGTCTTCCTCTTGGATTGATCCCTTGATCATTATGTATTGTCCCTCCTTATTTCTTGTAATAGTCTTTATTTTAAGGACTATTTTTCTAATGTGCAGATTGCTACTCCAGGTTTCTTTTGATTTCAATTCACATGGAATATATTTTTCCATCCACTCACATTCAGTATATATGTGTCCTTAGATCTGAAGTGGGTTTCTTGTAGACAGCATATATATGGGTCTTATTTTTGTATCCATTCAGCCAGTCTGTGTTTTTTGGTTGGAGCATTTTATCCATTTACAGTAATTATTGATATATATTCTTCTATTGCCATTTTCTTAATTGTTTGGGGTTTGTTTTTGTAGATTGTTTCCTTCTCTTGTGTTTCCTGACCATGTAAGTTCCTTTAACATTTGTTGTAAAGCTGGTTTGGTGGCATTGACCTCTCAACTTTTGCTTGTCTGTAAAGCTTTGGACTTCTCCATCAATTTTGAATGAGATCCCTGCTAGGTAGAGTAATCATGATTGTAGATTTTTCCCTTTCAGTACTTTAAATATATCCTGCCATTCCCTTCTGGCTTGTAGAGTTTCTGCTGAATGACCAGCTGTTAAGTGTATGGGGTTTCCTTTGTTACTTGTTCCTTTTCCCTTGCTGCTTTTAATATCCTTTCTTTGTGTTTAATCTTTGTTAATTTAATTAGTATGTGTCTTGGCATGTTTCTCCTTGGCATGTGTGAGACTCTTGACCATTTCCTTTTCTATCTTGGGGAAATTTTCAACTATAATCTCTTCAAATATTTTCTCATACACTTTCTTTTTCTCTTCAGGTTCTGGAACCCCTATAATTCGAATGTTGGTGGTTTTAATCTTGCCCCAAAAGTCTCTGAGACTATCCTCAGTTCTTTTCAACTTTTTACTTTATTCTACTTGTCAGCAGTTATTTCCACCATTTTATCTACCAGCTCACTGATCCATTCTTCTCCTTCATATATTCTGCTATCAACTCCTTCTAGAGTATTTTTAATTTCAGTAATTGGGTTGTTTTTCTCTGTATGTTTATTCTTTAATTCTCCTTAAGTTAAGTTAAGTTGTGTGTATGTTAGTCGCTCAGACATGTCTGACTCGTTGCGATCCCATGGACTGTAGCCCACCAGGCTCCTTTGTCCATGGGATTCTCCAGGCAAGAATACTGGAGTGGGTTGCCATTTCCTTCTCCAAAAAGGCTGATGAAAGTGTGTAAAATCAAGATGATACCTGTACTTAGCAGCACAGTCGCAATAAAGCATCACTGAGATCTGAGGAAGTATTATCTTCTTAGGAGTTCCTGCTTTGGACTGCTTTGGACTGAGTTAGCTTGAGACACTGAATCACCCCAGTGTCCCAAGTCCATCAACAGGAACACAGATGCTCTATTTGTCAAATATCTATTTAACCTTTAAAACTGACAGCTAGCCATGCCAAATTAAGAAGATTCTTAGCCCACATTTTCCTTCTCTCGTGTTTTAGTAACTGGTTGCTCAGGGCTGGCCCCCAGCCCACCAGGCCTGTCTTCCATAACCCCGCCTCCCGGTCGGGCTCCTGTATGGGGAGACACACGGCCCCTGCAGGCAGCAGGCCCACAGCCGTGAGGACCCCCCGACCTCCGAAGGCGCAGGAGGGTGGGGGCTGTACCCGACCAGAGGGTGCCCTGCCGGGCTGCTCGTCCGGGAAAGAGAGGGAGCGCTTTAGAATCACAGACCTAACTCAGCCCCAAGGGGAGGGGTGCCGTCTGGGAGCCAGTTTCTGTGACGTGAGCCATCAGAATTCGAGGGACTAGGTACAGAGCATCACCTAGACAGCGGGAGGAGGAGAATGGGAGAGCGAGCTTGAACGGGCAAGCCTGGTGGAGATTAGCAACGTCCTAATGCCGCAGCATCCTCACCTGCAATTAGTGCGGAACAAGCCGCCTTTCATATAAAGACGTGCGAGGCGTCAAGTGCACGGTGAGGGGACTGGCCAGTCTGTGCCGGCCCGCAGGACGCCCCACAGGGCTGGGAGAAGCACGGTCACTTGACCTGAGATTAAAGTCTCCTCGGCTGGTGACAAAGCCGGGGTCTGGAGTCCCTGTCTGCACAGGACAGAGAGCAGCAGGCCTGCTCCCCGGGACCTGGAGTGGGAGTGCTGAAGTCCCACGCTGTCCCGCCCTGCCCACAGCACTCTCTGAAGCTCCCAACGTGGATGGTCCACGGCCCTGGCGGGGGTGTCTGTACCAGAGAAGATCTCGCTGCTCTGCGCACGAGGGCCTCCTGGCTTTTCCTTTTCCCCAGGGTGAGTTAAGTTAGGCTAAGTTAAGTTGCTCAGTTGTGTCTGACTCTTTGCGACCCCTTGAACTATAGCCTACGGTACTCCTCCGTAATTCTCCTAGGTCTTTGTTAATTGATTCTTGCATTTCTCTATTCTATTTTCAAGGTTTTGGATCATCTTTACTATCATCATTCTGAATTATTTTTTCAGGTAGTTTTCCTATCTCCTCTTCATTTATTTTGACTTATGTGTTTGTAGTTTATTCCTTCATTCAGGCAGTATTTCTCTGCATTTTCATTTTTTTAACTTACTGTGTTTGAGACCTCCTTTTCTCAGGCTTCAGGGTAGAATTCTTTCCTCCTTTTGTTTTTTGCTGTCATAATGTTGGTCCAGTGGTTTGTGTAAGGTTTGTGTAGAGGTTGACTTGTGCCTGCATTCCATGGGGAACAGGTGAGTTTTTTTCTTTTCCTCTGATGAGCAAGGCTGATTGAGGTAGTATAGTGTGTTGAAGATCAGTTTTGTACTTTTGCCTTCTTTGTTGTTTGAATGAGGCATCCTGCACAGGGTGCTACTGGCAGCTGGGTGGTGTCAGGTCTTGTATACACGTGGATCCCTTCGTGAGAGTTCTCACTATTTGCTACTAGCTAGGGTCAGGAGTTCTCTGGTAGTTTAGGGTTGTAGAGTCAGTGCACCCACTCCTAAGTCTCGGGGCTTGAATTCTGGCTATGAACAAGAATTCCACAGGTGGTTTATTATGGCATTAAATGGGATTAAAACAAGTAGCCAAAAATGAGACAAATGGCAATTACAAAATCAGGCAAAGAATAATTAAAATAATGGAATATACATACATACATAAATGCCCATCAGCATAATCAAAAGAGCCCAACAAAAATAAAGTATAATAGATTGACCTGGTGAACAAAGAAAGCCAAAAGTGATATCCACCAGTTAAAAACAAAACTAACTAAGCCCCTGCTGTTCTGGATGAAGCACAAGTTGGAATCAAGATTGCTAGAAGAAATATCAATAACCTCAGATATGCAGATTACACCACCCTTGTTGCAGAAAGTGAAGAAGATCTAAAGAGCCGCTTGATAAGAGTTTAAGAGGAGAGTGAAAAAGTTGGCTTAAAACTCAACATTCAGAAGATTAAGATCATGGCATCTGGTCCCATCACTTCATGGCAAATAGGCAGGGAAACAATGGAAACAGTGAGAGACTTTATTTTGGGGGGCTCCAAAATCATTGCAGATGGTGACTGAAGCCATGAAATTAAAAGATGCTTACTCCTTGGAAGAAAACCTATGACCAACTTAGACATATTAAAAAGCAGAGATGTTACTTTGCCAACAAAGGTACGTCTAGCCAAAGCTAGTCATGTATGGATATGAGAGTTGGACTATAAAGAAAGCTGGGCACCGAACTATTGATGCTTTTGAGCTGTGGTGTAGGAGAAGACTCTTGAGAGTCCCTTGGATTGCAAGGAGATCCAACCAGTCAATCCTCAAGGAAATAAGTCCTGAATATTCAATTGGATGGACTGATGCTGAAACTGAAACTCCAATACTTTGGCCATCTGATGCGAAGAATGAGCTCACTGGAAGATATCCTGATGCTGGGAAAGATTGAGGACAGGAGGAATAGGGGGCAACAGAGAATGAGATGGTCAGATGGCATTACCAACTTGATGAACCTGAGTTTGAGTAAACTCTGGGAGTTGGTGATGGACAGGGAAGCCTGCATTGCTGCAGTCCATGGGGTCACAAAGAGTAGGACATGACTGAGCAACTGAACTGAACTGAACTAAAGCAAAAGCTGGAAAACAAGACTAACCCAAAGTGCCAACTGGGGAATAAAGCAATGAAAACAAAACTAATGAATATAGTGAGAAAAAGAAAGGAACAATAGAAAAAAAATAGAAATGGAAATATAAGTAGAGGTAGATAAAGAAGAGTTATATATATCAAAGATTAGCTGCAAGGAGAAATGAACAGAAGGGAGAGCAAACAAAAGAATAAAGGTAGAAAAAATAATAATAAATTTTAATATATTTTAAATTTTAAAAGTCATATTAAAATTTCTTAAATTTAAAATTTTATGAGAGGGGAAAAAAAAGATACAAAAACTGAAAACTCCACAGAACTGCAAAAGGTCAATGTAAAGGCAGAAGTTTATAACAGAAATAAAAAGTATGATTTTTAAAAATCCCAAAAGTTTAGATTTAATAGTACTAATAAAATCGACAATGGGGGAGGGAGGGGAAAAAATGAAAGCAAAACAAAACCCAAAAATCCAAAAGAAACTACAAAGCAATAAAAATTTAAGAATAATAAATATTTTGGCAGTCCTAAAATGATGGAGGAATAGGACAGGGAGACCACTTGATTCCCCACATATTCATCAAAAGATCATTTGAGTGGTGAGTAAATTCCACAAAACAACTTCTGAACACTGGTGGAGGACACCAGGCACCCAGAAAGGCAGCCCATTCTCTTCAAAAGGAGGTCACCTCTATCAACTCCCTCCCCCTGCTCTCTTCTCTACCCAACTCTGTGAATCTCTTTGGGTGTTCCGGGCTGTGGAGAACACTTAGGGAACTGATTACTGGCTCACAGAACAAAGGACCGAGCGAATACCAGAGGAAAGATAGTCGGCTGCAGATGGGCCCTGCCCCATGCTGGAGGCAGAGAGGCAGGCAAGTGACAACCAGAGCTGGAAGGTTAAGGGAAATCTCAGCCCCAGAGATGGCATCCTCCACCAAACTATGAGTAGGCTCCCAGTTGCTATCCAAGTATTCCTGGGATCATGGACGGTTGACAGCCACCAGGAGGGCCAAAATTAGAGATCAGCTAACCAGAGGAGACACACAGCACACCTGAGATGGCATTCCCACTGCGCACCCAGCAAACCAAGGAGCTGGAACCAGGGAGCTAATAAGATGCACCGCCCACCTGGGGAGAGTGCACTTACCAAACACCTGGTCGCCTGAGCTGCTCGGACCTGGGCTGGGCACAAAACGCAGGCACAACCAAGTCTGTACCTTTGTGGAGTACCTGAGAACTTCAACCTCAGTGGTTTAGACCTGGGAAGTACACAAAAGCCAGGGCCTGCTTAGGATAGTTCCCCTGCAGAGCAACCTAGATCCTGAGCAGTGTAGACTGGGAGAGCACACACGCCATGAATGGGGGCAAACCCAGTGTGGCCCAGACACTTCGAGCACTCCCCACACATGCCAGTGATATTTGCTTGCAGTTTTCCTCCCTCCCCACAGCACAACTGAACAAGTGAGCCTAAATAAATGACCACCCTCACCCCATTGTATCAGGGCAGAAATTAGACACTGGAGAGACTTGCAAACAGATGAAGCCAAAATAAAGAAGAGGGAACTGCTTTGGAAGTGGTAGGTGCAACGATAAAAACCCTGTAGTTTATATTGGAAGGGGCCTATATTATAAAAAACCCTGTAGATTATATTGGAAGGGGCCTGTAGATTCTGAGAAGAAGTATAAGTTGCAACAAGGAACTATCTGAAACTAACCCCACACTGCCCTCAACAGCTCCAGAGAAATTTCTACATATATTTTACTATTATCATTTTTTTAATTTATTTTTATTTTTAAGTTCTTTATTATTCCTTTAGTTTTCATTTTTATAACCTACTACTACCTTGCAAAAAACCTATTCTTAAAGCAAATTTCATATTTTTTTATAATTTTTGTGATTTTTTTTAAATATTGTATTTTTGAGAGTCTAACCTCTACTCTAGATTTTTGATCTTAGATTTTTGGTATTTGTTATATTTTGAACTTTAAGAATCAATATTCAGTACCCATTTTTACTTAAGAGTGTGATTACTGGCTTGATAGCTCTCTCCCCCTTTTGACTCTCCTTTTTCTCGCCCAGGTCACCTCTATCACCTACCTCTCCCTGCTCTTCTCTACCCAAGAGATTCTGTGAATCTCTTTGGGTGTTCTGACTGTGGAGAACACTTAGGGAGCTGATTACTGGCTAGATCTGTCTCTCTCCTTTTGACTCCACCTCTGCTCCTCCTGGCCACCTCTATCTCCTTCCTCCTTCTTCTCTTCTCTATGCA
This sequence comes from Muntiacus reevesi, assembly GCF_963930625.1. Taxonomy (NCBI): domain Eukaryota; kingdom Metazoa; phylum Chordata; class Mammalia; order Artiodactyla; family Cervidae; genus Muntiacus; species Muntiacus reevesi. Next base: position 266,838,687 of record NC_089251.1, read on the forward strand.
ATTCTGTGAACCTCTCTCCGAGTTCCAGACTGTGAAGAGCACATAGAGAATTAATTACTTGCTACGTTACTCTCTCCCCTTTTGATTCCCCCTCTTCTCCTCCTGGTCACCTCTATCTCCCTCCTCACTCTTCTCTTCTCCATGTAACTCTGTGAACCTCTCAAGGTGTCCCTCACTGTGGAGAATCTTTTCACCATTAGCCTAGATGTTTTATCATTGGTGCAGTATAGATGGATAAGACTTGAGGATACTGTAAGAATAAGACTACAAGGCAAAGGCAGGAGGCTTAAATCCAAAACTTGAGAACACCAGAAAATCCCTGACTCCAGGGAACATTAAGTGACAAGAGCTCATCCAAAAGCCTCCATACCTACACTGAAACCAAGCTACACCCAAGATCCAACATGTTTCAGAGAAAGACATACCAAGCTAATTCTCCAACAAAGCAGGAACATAACCCTGAGCATTAGATACAAGCAGCCAAAAGTCACACCAAACCCACAGACACCTCAAAACTCACTACTGGACACTTCATTGCACTCCAGAGAGAAGAGATCCAACTCCACCCACCAGAACACTAAAGCAAGCTTCCCTAACCAGGAAACCTTGGCAAGTCATTCGTCCAATCCCACCCACAGAGAGCAAGATCCACAATAAAGAGGAAACACAAACTTCCAGCACACAGAAAGGCCACCCCAAACACAACAATCTAAACAAGACGAAAAGGCATAGAAATATTCAGCAGGTAAATGAACATGATAAATGCCCACCAAACCAAACAAAAAAGGAGGAAATAGGGAGTCTACCTGAAGAAGAATTCAGAATAATCTTAGTAAAGATGATCCAAAATCTTGAAAACAAAATGGAGTTACAGATAAATAGGCCAGAGACAAGGATTGAGAAGATGCAAGAAATGTTTAATAAGGACACAAAAGAAATAAAAAAGAGTCATTCAGTAATGAATAATGCAATAACTCAGATCAAAAACACTCTGGAGGGAACCAACATTAGAATAACTGAGGCAGAAGATAGAATAAGTGAGGTGGAAGACAGAAGAGTGGAAATAAATGAAGCAGAGAGGAAGAAAGAAAAAAGAATTAAAAGAAATGAGGACAACATCAGAGACCTCTGGGGCAATGTTAAACACCCCAACATTCAAATCACAGGAGTCCCCGAAAAAGAAGACAAAAAGAAAGGCCATGAGAAAATACTTGAGATAATAGTTGAAAGCTTCCCCAAAATGGGGAAGGAAATAGCCACCCAAGTCCAAGAAACCCAGAGAGTCCCAAACAGGATAAACCCTTGGAGGTGAAACACTCCAAGACACATAATAATCAAATTAGCAAAGATCAAACACAAAGAGCAAGTATTAAAAGCAGCAAGGGGGAAAAAAACAAATAACAAACAAAGGGATCCCCATAAGGATAAAACCTAATCTTTCAAAAGAAACTCTTCAGGCCAGAAGGGAATGGCAGGACATACTTAAGTGATGAAGAGAAAAACCTACAACCCAGATTACTGTACCCAGCAAGGACCTCATTCAAATATGAAGGAGAAATCAAAAGCTTTAGAGACAAGCAAAAGTTGAGAGAATTCAACACCACCAAATCAGCTCCTCAACAAATGCTAAAGGATCTTCTCTAGACAAGAAACACAGAAAAGGTGTATAAACTCGAACACAAAACAACAAAGTAAATGCCAACAGGGTCATACTTATCAATAATTACCTTAAATGTAAATAGGCTGAATGCCCCAAACAAAAGACAAAGGCTGGCTGAATGGATACAAAAACAAGACCCCTATATATGCTGTCTACAAGAGACCAACCTCAAAACAAGGGATGCAAACAGACTGTAAATGAAGGACTGGAAAAAGATATTTCAAACAAATGGAGACCAAAAGAAAGCAGTAGTAGCAATACTCATGTCAGATAAAGTAGACTTTGAAATAAAGGCCGTGAAAAGAGACAAAGAAGGAGACTACACAATGATAAAAGGATTAATCCAAGAAGATACAACAATTATAAATATATATGCACTCAACATAGGAGCAATATGTAAGGCAAATGCTAACAAGTATGAAAGGGGAAATTAACAGTATCACAATAATAGTTGGAGACTTTAATACCACACTCACATCTATGGATAGATCAACTAAACAGAAAATTAGCAAGGAAACACAAACTTTAAATGATACAAGGGACCAGTTAGACCTAATTGATATCTATAGGGCATTTCACCCCAAAGCAATGATTTTCACCTTTTACTTAAGTGCACAGGGAACCTTCTCTAGGATAAATCACATCCCGGGCCATAAATCTAGCCTTGATAAATTCAAAAAAATCAAAATCTTTCCAAGCATCTTTTCTGATCACAACGCGGGAAGATTAGATGTCAACTACAGGGAAAAAGCTATTAAAAATGCAAACATATGGAAGGTAAAAAACATGCTTCTGAATAACCAACAAATCACAGAAGAAGTCAAAAAAGAAATCAAAATATGGATAGAAACGAATGAAAATGAAAACACAACAACCCAAAGTCTATGGGTTTTGGTAAAAGCAGTGCTAAGGGGAAGTGTCATAGAAGCACAAGCTTACCTCAAGGAACAAAAGAAAAATCAAATAAACAACCTAACTCTACACCTAAAGCAAGTAGAAAAAGAAGAAATGAAGAACATCAGGGTTAGTAGAGAAAAGAAATCATAAAAATCAGGGCAGAAATAAGTGAAAAAGAAACAAAGGAGAACATAGCAAAAATCAACAAAGCTAAAACCTGGTTCTTTGAGAAGACAAATAAAACAGACAAACCGTTAGCCAGACTCATCAACAAAAAAAGGGAGAAAAATCAAATCAACAAAATTAGAAATGAAAATGCAGAAATCACCACAGACAACACAGAAATACAAAGGATCATAAGAGACTACTATCAGCAACCATATGTCAATAAATTGGACAACTTGGAAGAAATGGACAAATTTTTAGAAAAGTATAACTTTCCAAAACTGAACCAGGACAAAATAGAAAATCTTAACGGACCCATCACAAGCAAGGAAATGGAAACTGTAATCAAAAATCTTCCAACAAACAAAAGCCCAGGAACAGATTGCTTCACAGGTGAATTCTACTGAAAATTTAGAGAAGAGCTAACATCTATCCTACTCAAACTCTTCCAGAAAATTGAAGAGCAAGGTAAACTTTCAAACTCAATCTGAGGCCACCATCACCTTAATACCAACACCAGACAAAGATGCAACAAAAAAAGAAAACTACAGGCCAATATCACTGATGAACATAGATGCAAAAATCCTTAACAAAACTCTAGCAAACAGAGTCCAACAGCATATCAAAAAGATCATACATCATGACCAAGAGGGTTTTATCCCAGGGATGCAAGGATTCATCAAGATTCACAAATCAATTAATGTGATACACCATATTAACAAATTGAATGATGAAAACCATGTGATTATCTCAATAGGTGAAGCCTTTGACAGAAAAAGCCTTTGACAAAATTCTACATCCATTTATGATAAAAAAAAAAAAAACCCTCCAGAAAGCAGGCATAGCATGAACATACCTCAACATAATAAAAGATATATATGACAAACCCACAGCAAACATTATCCTCAATGGTGAAAAATTGAAAGCATTTCCCCTAAAGTCAGGAACAAGACAAGGGTGCCCACTCTCACCACTACTATTCACACAGTTTTGGAAGTTTTAGCCACAACAATCAGAGAAGAGAAAGAAATAAAAGGAATCCACATTGGAAAAGGAGAAGTAAAACTCTCACTGTTTGCAGACGACATGATTCTCTACATAGAAAACCCTAAAGACACCACCAGAAAATTACTAGAGCTAATCAATGAATATAGTAAAGTGGCAGGATATAAAATTAACACACAGAAATTCCTTGCATTCCTATACACTAACAATGAGAAAACAGAAAGAGAAATTAAGGAAACAATTCCATTCACCATTGCAAAGAAAAAGAATATAATACTTAGGGATAAATCTACCTAAAGAAACAAAAGACCTATATATAGAAAACTATAAAATACTGATGAAAGAAATCAAAGATGACAAATAGATGGAAAAATACACCATGCTCATGCATCCCAAGAATCAATATTGTGAAAATGAGTATACTACCCAAAGCAATCTATAAATTCAATGAAATCCCTATCAAGCTACCAATGGTATTTTTCACAGAACTAGAACAAATCATTTCACAATTTGTATGGAAATACAAAAAACCTCGACGAGCCAAAGCAATCTTGAGAAAGAAGAATGGAACTAGAGGAATCAACCTGCCTGACTTTAGACTATACTATAAAACTACAGTCATAAGACAGTATAGTACCATCACAAAGACAGAAATACAGATCAATGGAACAAAATGGAAAGCCCAGAGATAAATCCACACACCTATGGTCACCTTATCTTTGACAAAGGAGGCAAGAATATACAAGGGAGAAAAGACAATCTCTTTAACAAGTGGTGTTGGGAAACTGGTCAACTTCTTGTAAAAGAATGAAACAAACACTTTCGAACACCATACACAAAAATAAACTCAAAATGGATTAAGGATCTAAATGTAAGACCAGAAACTATAAAACTCCTAGAGGAAAACATAGGCAAAACACTCTATGACATAAATCACAGCAGGATCCTCTATGACCCACCTCCCAGAGTAATGGAAATAAAAGCAAGAATATACAAACGGGACCTAATTAAACTTAAAAGCTTTTGCACAGCGAAGGAAACTATAAGCAAGGTGAAAAGACAGCCTTCAGAATCGGAGAAAATAAGAGCAAATGAAGCAATTGACAAAGAATTAATCTCAGAAATATACAAGCAGCTCATGCAGCTCAGTTCCAGAAAAATAAACAACCCAATCAAAAACTGGGCCAAAGAACTAAACACGCATTTCTCCAAAGAAGACATACAGATGACTAACAAATACATGAAAATTGGTCAACATGACTAATTATCAGAGAAATGCAAATCAAAACCACAATGAGGTACCATCTCGTGCAGGTCAGAATGGCTGCTATCAAAAAGTCTACAAATAGTAAATGATGAGGAGAGGGTGTGGAGAAAAGGGAACCCTCTTACACTGTTGGTGGGAATGCAAATTAGTACAGCCACTATGGAAAACAGTGTGGAAATTCCTTTAAAAACTGGAAACAGAACCGCCATATGACCCAGCAATTCCACTGCTGGGCATACACACCTAGGAAACCAGAATTGAAAGAGACACATTTACCCCATTGTTTATCACAGCACTGTTTACAATAGCCAGAACATGGAAGCAACCCAGATGTCCATCAGCAGATGAATGGATAAGAAAGCTGTGGTACATATACACAATGGAATATTACTCAGCTACTAAAAAGAATGCATTTGAATCAGTTCTAATGAGGTGGGTGAAACTGGAGCCTATTAAACAGAGTGAAGTAAGTCAGAAAGAAAAACACCAATATAGTATATTCACGCATATATATGGAATTTAGAAAGATGGTAATGATGACCCTATATGTGAGACAGCAAAAGAGACACAGCTGTAAAGAATGGTCTTTTGGACTCTGTTGAAGAAGGCTATGGTGGGATGATTTGAAAGAATATCATTAAAACATATATGTTATCATATGTGAAATAGAGCACCAGTTCAGATTTGATGCATGAGGCAGGGTGCTCAGGGCTGGTGCACTGGGATGACCATGAGGGATAGGATGGGGAGGAAGTTGGGAGGGGGGTTCAGGATGGGGAACACATGTACAGCCATGGCTGATTCATGTAAGTGTATGGCAAAAACCACTAAAATATTGTAAAGTAATTAGCCTCCAATTAAAATTAATTAATTAATTTTTAAAAAGAATAATAAATGTTTTCTTTAGCCTCTGCTGTCAGCGTCCTTTCCCTTGCTGGAAGTCACAGTCCACCTCTCCTCCCTAGGATGTCTTCCAACAGTGTGATGGTCTCTGAACCTGCTGTGGGGGCAGCTCAGACTCCAATCTGGTCCTACTCCCCTGTGTTCTTGCCTCCAATGCCCACAGATATCAGAACTAGTGCGTTTTCTATTTTGAGAGCTCTCGGTGTTCTTTTACATATTCCATAGACACAGAGTCTGCTTAGTTGATGGTGTGGATTTAATCTGCCACTTGTACAACTGGTGGAAAGGTTTTGGGTCTTCTTCATTAGTCACACTGCCCCTGGGATTCAGTTGTGGTTTTATCTTCACCTCTGCATGAGGATCGTCCACAGGGGTTTGCTTCTGAGGCTGCTCTGGATGACTTGGATCTGCCCCAGTGAGTGCCGTGTTTGGAGGTGGTGCAGCTGCTTGGGTCACTGGTCCCTGGCAGCACCAGGTACTCAGAGTAGTTGGCTGTTAGGGCAGCAGAAAATATGGTGCTCTAGAAGGGGATGGCAACCCACTTCAATCTTCTTGCCTGGAGAATCCCCCAGACAGAGAAGCCTTGCAGGCTGCAGTCCACAGGGTCACAAAGAGTTGGACATGACCAAAGTGACCCTGTGTGCACACACGCAGGACTTTTTCCAGAGTATGGAAGCTCTGCTCCAGTGAGGATTGAGCATGAATGTGGCTCAGCTGCTTGGTCCACAGGGACCCTGTCAGCATCAAGTGTTCAGGGACATGGACTGCCTCAGCCACAGGAGCCACGGCCCTATTAGAATCTTTTCCTAGCCTGTCAGCTGGTGATCAGAAGGCCTCTCTGGTTAATCCTTCTCCATTGCTCCACCCATTCAGGCAATTAGAGAGCTCCCTTCCCTGGGGTTCTTCTCTGTAATTCAGTGTTCAAGACACATAAAGCACCCCCTCCCCCCTGGGGTCCTAGTCTGGTGTTCTGTGTGTCAGGCTCTTAGGAGTTTCCCTGGCTGGGGTCCTTCTCTGTTGTTCCAGGTGTCAGGCCCTTGATGGGCCAGCATCTCTATTGTTCAGCTGCCGTTGCTGGCCTGTGGGGGGAGAGGCTACAGTGATGGCTCCATCCTCTATGCATGACTCAGCAGTATCGCCTTGCCCCCAAGGCTGCTTGGCTATACTCCTCAGGCATTTCCCACCACAATGGCCTCCCTAACACCCCTCAGGACATCTGCCTATAGTCAACAGCAGAACTTACCCTAGTATTACTCCACAATCCCTACACTCCAGCTCTCAGTCACTGCGGCTTCCAGGGGACCCGTGTCACTGTACGAGGTACATAAGGTTGCTGCAAGGATTGTCTGTGTGACTCTCATTCCATTCAGGCTGCCACAGATCAACTGCTTCACTCTCAGTCTCAAATGTTTCTCCTCTGACCCAGACATTTGCCTCAATGTGGGGATCAGACCCCTGCATCAGTTCCCCCACCCACCAAGGGTGGGTCCAGTCCAAATAACTCTCCTATGTTCCCTCTATTTACTTCATCATACCGAGTTTTGTGTGGTTCTATATATTGTTTTCTGGTGGTCAGGTACTCATGCCCCCTCTCAGCTGGTGATCTGCAAGCACTTCTGTGTCTGAAGGTGTATTCCTGATATATCCATGGAAAGAGATGTACTTCATGGCTTCATACCTACTCCTGCACCAACTTGTTCCACTTCTATTTGTTGCAGCCATTATGACAGGTGTGAAGTGCTATCTCGTTGTGGTTTTGATTTGCATTTCCCTAATAATTAGTGATTGTATATTGTCACCCTGCTTATTTAACCTATATGCAGAGTACATCATAAGAAACTCTGGGCTGGAAGAAGCACAAGTTGGAATCAAGATTGCCGGGAGAAATATCAATAACCTCAGATATGGAGATGACACCAACCTTATGGCAGAAAGTGAAGAGGAACTAAAAAGCCTCTGATGAAAGTGAAAGAGGACAGTGAAAAAGTTGGCTTAAAGCTTAGCATTCAGAAAACTAAGATCATGATATCTCGTCCCATCACTTCATGGGAAATAGATGGGGAGACAGTGGAAACAGTGTCAGACTTTATATTTTTGGGCTCCAAAATCACTGCAGGTGGTGATTGCAGCCATGAAATGAAAAGACGCTTACTACTTGGAAGGAAAGTTATGACCAACCTAGATAGCATATTAAAAAGAAGAGACATTACTTTGCCAACAAAGGTCCATCTGGTCAAGGTTATAGTTTTTCCAGTGGTCATGTATGGATGTGAGAGTTGAACTGTGAAGAAAGCTGAGAGCTGGGAAACTGATGCTTTTGAACTGTGATGTTGGAGAAGACTCTTGAGAGTCTCTTGGACTACAAGGAGATCCAACCAGTCCATCCTGAAGGAGATCAGTCCTTGGTGTTCATTAGAAGGACCGATGCTGGAATTTTATTTGTTGGAAGATTTTTTTATTACCCTTTCGATTTCCATGCTTGTGATGGATCTGTTAAGATTTTCTAGTTCTTCCTGGTTCAGTTTTGGAAGGTTATTCTTTACTAAGAATTTGTCCGTTTCTTCCAAATTGCCCATTTTATTGCCATAATTGCTCATATCATTCTCTTATGATCTTTTGTACTTACTTTGTGTGTGTTGTCTTTTGTGATTTTTCCATTTTCATCTCTAAGTTTATTAATTTGATTCTTCTCCCTTTTATTCTTGATGAGTCTGGCTAACAGATTCTCTATTTTATTTATTTTCTCAAAGAACCAGCTTTTAGTTTTGTTGATCTTTGCTGCCATCTCCTTCATTTATTTTTCAGTTTTTTCTGCTCTGATATTTAGGATCCCTTTCCTTCTACTAACTTTGGTGTTCTTTTCTAGTTGCTTTACATGTAAAGTTATGTTGTTTATTTGATGTTTTTCTTATTTGTTGCTGTAGACTTGTATTGATATGAACCTCCCTCTTAGCATTGCTTTTAAGGAATCCCATGGGTTTAGGGTTGTCGTCTTTTCATTTTCATTTCTTTCTTTACATATTTTGATTTCCTTTTTAATTTTTTCCATATCAGTTGATTATTCAGAAGCATGCTGTTTAGCCTCCATATGTTTGTGTTTTTTATAGCTTTTTCCCTGTAGTTGACATCTAATCTTCTGCACTATGATCAGGAAAGATGCTTGAATAGATTTCAATCTTTCCAAATTTACCAAAACTAGATTTTTGGCCCAGGATGTGATCTATCCTGGAGAATGTTCTGTGTGCACTCGAGAAAAAGGTGAAATTCATTGTTTGGGGGTGAAATGACCTATAGATATCAATTAAGTCTAACTGATGCATTCTATCATTTAAAGTTTGTGTTTCCTTGCTAATTTTCCATTTGGTTGATCTATCCATAGGTGTGAGTGGAGTATTAGTTAATTTCCCCTTTCATACTTGTTAGCATTTGCCTTACATACTGAGGTGCTCCTGTGTTGGGTGCATGTATATTTATAATTGCTATTTCTTCTTTTAGGATTGATCCTTTGATCATTATGTAGTACCCTTCTTTGTCTCTTATCATCGTCTTTACTTCAAAATCTATTTTATCGGATATGAGTATTGCTACTCCTGCTTTCTTTTCATCTCTATTTTCATGAAAGCAAATCTTTTGTCTCTATTTTCATCTTTTATATTTTGTCCTACCTCCTTTCAAAGAATTTGGGCTGCCTTTCTGAGTTCTTGGTGTCCTCTGATAATGTTCAGAAGTTGTTTCCTGGAAGATACTCAACATTTAAATGATCTTTTGATGAATTTGTTGGGGGAGAAGTGGTCTCCCTGTCCTATTCCTCTGCCATCTTGGAATTACTGCTCACTTTTTAACATTCTTTTTTCTCTTGCTGCTTTGTTTAGTTGAGTTTCACTACTTTGTCTTCTAGCTTGCAAAATTCTTTCTTTTCTTCATCTACACTGCTGTTGAACCTATTATATTTTTTCATTTCCATTATGGTATTCTTCAGCTGAGGCTTCTATTTGGTATTTTCATATATATTTTCTATCATTTTGTTGAATTTTTGTCTATGTTCATTCATTCTCTCCCCAAATCAACGAGAATTTTTATGACCATTGCTTTGAACTTTTTTACTAATTTAACCTTATCAGTTAAATTAATTGTCACTGTTTTACTAAGGATTTTTTATTTACTTTATTCTTACATTTAAAACATATTCCGTTTTTCTTCATTTTGCTTGATTCCTTGTAGTTATTTCTATGTACTAGGTGAAAGAACTACCTCTCTCCATCTTGAAAGACTGACCTTGTATAGGAGATGAACCTTATGGAAACTTGTCCCCGCTCTGGGTTTTCATTCAAACATTTGTGATTATCTAAGCAACCTGTTTAGTTGTGTGTGTGCATACACTTAGGGCTTTTTAAATTTTTATTAGAGTTGCTTTACAGTGTTGTGACCTCTGGAACTATGTTAAGCATGCCAACATTCAAATCATAGGCATCCCAGAAAAGAAGACAACAGGAAATGTAATGAGAAAATATTTGAAGAGATAACAGTCAAAAATTTCCCTAAAATGGAGAAGGAAATAGCTACCCAAGTCCAAGAATCCCAGAGAGTCCCATGCAGGATAAACCAAAGGAGAAACACACCAAGACACATATTAATCAAACTAACAAATATTAAACACAAACAACAAGTAAAAGCAGCAATGGAAAGCAAAAGATAATATAAAAGAGGATCCCTATAAGGATAACAGCTGATCTTGCAACAGAAACTTTGCAGGCCAGAAGATACTTAAAGAGATGAAAGGGGAAAACCTACAACCAAGATTACTCTACCCAGCAAGAAACTCACTCAGATCTGAAGGAGAAATCAAAAGCTATACAGACAAGTAAAAGCTAAGAGAATTCAGCACTATAAAACCAGCTCTTCAACAGATGTTGAATGATCTTCTCTAGACAGGAAACACAGAAAAGCTTTATAAAAATGAACCCAAAATAATAAAGTAAATGGTAACAGGATCATACTTATCAATAATTACCTTGAACATAAATGGGTTAAATGCTTCAGCCAAAAGACAAAGACTGGTGGAATAGATACAAAAACAAAACCCATATATATGCTATCTATAAGAGACACACCAAAACCTAGAGGCACAAACAGTTAGGAAGTGAGGGGCTGGAAAAAGATATTCATGTAAATGGAGACCAAAAGATAATGGGAGTAGCAATACTCATATCAGATAAAATAGAATTTAAAAGAAAAACCACCATCAGAGACAAAGAAAGACACTACATAGTGATCAAGGTATCAATCCAAGAAGATATAAAAATTATAAATATATTTGCACCCAACATAGGAGCACTTCAATACATAAGGCAATTGCTAACAACTATGAAAAGGAACATGGACATGAGTTTGAGTAAACTCTGGGAGTTGGTGATGGACAGTGAGACCTGACGTGCTGCGATTCATGGGGTCACAAAGAGTCGGACATGACTGAGTGAACTGAACTGAACTGAACTGATGAAAGGGAAAATTGACAGTAATACAGTAGTAGTGGGGGCCTAAATACCCCCATTCACACCAATGGACGGATCACCCAAACAGACAGTTAAGAAGTAAACACAAGCCTTAAATGACAAACTGGACCAGTTAGACCTAGTTGATATCTACAGGGCATTTCACTCAAAAACAATGGATTTTGCCTTTTTCTCAAGTGCACATGGAATATTCTTCAGGGTAGATAACATTCTTGACTACAAATCAAGCCTTGGTAAAATTTTAAAACTTGAAAAATTTTGAGCATCTTTACAATCACAATACTGTAATATTAGATATCAATGACATGAAAAAAAATGATAATAACACAAACATATGGAGGTTAAACAACATGCTTCTGAATAACCAACTGATCACTGAAGAAATCAGAAAGGAACTCAAAACATGCATAGAAACAAATGATAATGTAAAACAACAACCCAAAACCAATGGGATTCAGTAAAAGCAATGCAAAGAAGAAAGTTCATAGCAATAGAAACCTACCTCAAGAAACAAGAGAAACTTCAAATAAACAACCTAACTTTACATCTAAAACAAAAAGACAAAGAACAAAATAACACCAAAGAGAGTAGAAGGAAATAAATCATAAAAATCAGAGCAGAAATAAATGAAAAGGAATGAAGCAGACTATAGCAAAAATCAATAAAACTAAAGCCTGGTTTTTTTAAAAACATAAACAAAATAGATAAACCATAAATCTGACTCATCAAGAAAAAAGGAGTAGACTCAAATCAATAAAATTAGAAATGAAAATGGAGAAATTACCACAGACAGCACAGAAATACAAATGATCCTAAAAGACTACGTTGAGCAACTATAAGTCAATAAAATGGACAACTTGGAAGAAATGGACAAAGTCCTAGAAAAGTAAAACTTTCCAAAAATGAACCAAGAAGAAGCAGAAAATTTTTCAGACCAATCATAAGCCCTGAAATCCAATCTGCAATCAAAAATCCTCCAACAAACAAAAGCTCAGGTCAAGCTGGCTTCACAAGTGAATTCTACAAAATATTTGGAGAAGACCTAATAATTACCCTACTCAAACTCTTGCAGAAAATTCCAGAGGAAAGGAAACCCAAATTCACTCTACAAGGCCACAATCACCCTGATATCAAAAATAGACAAAGATGTCACAGAAAAGAACAACTACAGTTCAATATCACTCAATAACATAGATGCAAATATCCACAACACAGTTTTAGAAAACAGAATCCAGCAACATATTAAAAAGATTATACATCATGATCACATGGGCTTTATCAAGGGATGCAAGAATTCTTCAACATTTGCAAATCAATCAATGTGATATATCATATTAACAAATTGAAAGATAAAAGCCATATGACTATTATTTCAATAGATGTAGAGCAAGCCTTTGACAAAATTCAATGCCCATTTATAAAAAATTTTTTTTAAAACTCTCCAGAAAGGAGGAATGGAAGGAGCATACCTCAATATAACAAAAACCATATATGTCAAACCCACAGCAAACATTATCCTCAATGGCAAACAACAGAAGGTATTTCCTCTAAAATCAGGAACAAGACAAGGATGCCCATTCTCACCACTACTATGCAACGTAGTTTTGGAAGTCCTAGCCAAAGCAGTCAAAGAAGAAGAAAAAATAAAAGGAACCCAGATTGGAAAGGAAGAAGTAAAATTCTCACTGTTTAAGTGACATGATTTTCTACATAGAAAACCCTAAAGATGCCACCAGAAAATTACTAGAGCTAATCAATGAATATAGTAAAGTTACAGAATAGAAAAATAATACATAGAAATCCCTTGCATTCCTGTACAATAACAACAAAATATCAAAAAGAGAAATTAAGGAAACAATCCCATTCACCATTGCAATGAAAAGAATAAAATACTTAGGAACAAATTTACCTAAAGAACAAAAGACCTGTATACACAAAACTATGAAATAGTTGAAATAGATGAAAGTAATCAAAGATGACAAAAATAGATGGAGAAATATAGTATGTTCTTGGATTGGAATATCAACATAGTGAACATGAATATACTATCAAAAGTAATCTATAGATTCAATGCAATCCCTATCAGACTACCAATGTTATTTTTCACAGCACTACAAATCATTTCACAATTTGTATGGAAACACAAAAGATCCCAAAGAGCCAAAGCAATCTTGAGAAAGAAGAATGGAACTGGAGAAATAAACCTTCCTGACTTCAAATTTTCTACAAAGCTACAGTTATCAAGCCAGTATGATACTGGAACAAAGAAAGGAATATAGATCAGTGGAACAAAACAGAAAGTCCAGAGATAAATCCATGCACCTTTGGACATCTTATCTTTGACAAAGGAAGCAAAGATATACAATGGAGAAAAGACAGTCTCTTCAACAAGTGGTGCTGTGAAAACTGGTCAACTACATGTAAAAGAATGAAATGAACACTTTCTAACACTATATAGAAATATTAACTAGAAATGGATTAAAGACAAAAATGTAAGACCAGAAACTGTAAAACTCTTAGAGGAGAACATAGGCAGAACACTCTCCAACATAAATCACAGCAAGATCCTCTATGACCCACCTCACAGAGTAAAGGAAATAAAAACAAAAACAAACAAATAAACAATAAAATATAAACAAACAAAAATATTTTTAAAAAAATAAACAAACTAAACTTAAAAGATTTTGCACAATGAAGGAAACTATAAGCAAGGTGAAAAGACAGTGCTCACAACGGGAGAAAATAGTACCAAATGAAACAAGTGGCAAAGAATCTCCAAAACATACAAGCAGTGCATGCAGCTAGCTCAATAGCAGAAAAATGTACAATCCAATCAGAAAGTGGGCAAAATACCTATCAGATATTTCTACAGAGAAGACATACATATGACTAATGCTGCTGCTGCTGCTGCTGCTGCTGCTAAGTCACTTCAGTTGTGTCCGACTCTGTGCGACCCCATAGACAGCAGCCCACCAGGCTCTGCCGTCCCTGGGATTCTCCAGGCAAGAACAGCGGAGTGGGCTGCCATTTCCTTCTCCAATGCATGAAAGTAAAAAGTGAAATTGAAGTCGCTCAGTCGTGTCTGACTCTTCATGACCCTATGGACTGCAGCCTACAAGGCTCCTCCGTCCCTGGGATTTTCCAGGCAAGAGTACTGGAGTGGGTCATATGACTAATAAACATGTGAAAAGATGCTCAACATCATTAATTATTAGAGAAATGCAGATCAAAACCACAACACCAGTCAGAATGGCCATCATCAAAATGTATACAAAAAATAAATGCTGGAGAGGGTGCGGAGAAAAGGGTGTTAAGATTCCTTTAAAAACTGGAAGAAGAACTGTCATATGACCCAGCAGTCCCACTGCTGGGCATATACTGCAAGGAAACCAGAATTGAAAGAGACACATGTACCCCAATGTTCATTGCACCACTATTTACAATAACTAGGACATGGAAGCAACCTAGATGTCCGATGGCAGATGAATGGATAAGAAATTTGTGGTACTTATACATAATGGAATATTACTCAACTATAAAAAGAAATGCATTTGAGTAAGTTCGAATGATGTGGATGAACCTGGAGCCTAATACACAGACTTAAGTAAGTTAGAAAGAGAAAGGCAAATGCTATCATGTATCAGATCAGTTCAGTTCACGCAGTCATGTCCGACTTTGCAACCCCATGGACTGCAACACACCAGGCCTCCTTATCTATCATCAACTCCCAGAAGTTTATTCAAACTCATGCCCATTGAGTCGGTGATGACATCCAATCATCTCATCCTCTGTTGTCCCCTTCTCCTCCTGCCCTCAATCTTTCCCAGCATCAAGGTCTTCTCAAATGAGTCAGTTCTTCAAATCAGGTGGCCAAAGTATTGGAATTTCAGCTTCAACTTCAGTCCTTCCAATGAATATTCAGGACTGATTTCCTTTAGGATCGACTGGTTGGATCTCTTTGCAGTCCAAGGGACTCTCAAGAGTCTTCTCCAACACCACAGTTCAAATGCATCAATTCTTTGGCTCTCAGCTTTCTTTATAGTCCAACTCTCACATCCATACACGACCACTGGAAAAACCATAGCCTTGACTAGATGGACCTTTGTTGGCAAAGTAATGTCTCTGCTTTTTAATATGCTGTCTAGGTTGGTCATAACTTTTCTTTCAAGGAGTAAGCATCTTAATTTCGTGGCTTCGTTCACCATCTGCAGTGATTTTGGAGTCCCAAAAATAAAGTCTGTCGCTCTTTCCACTGTTTCCCCGTCTATTTGCCATGAAGTGATGGGACTGGATGCCATGATCTTAGTTTTCTTAATGTTAAGCTTTAAGCCAACTTTTTCACTCTCCTCTTTCACTTTCATCAAGAAACTGTTTAGTTCTTTGCTTTCTGTGTTAAGGGTGGTGTCATCTGCATATCTGAGATTATTGATATATACTGTATGTATATTAATGCCTATATATGGAGTTTAAAAAGAAGGTACTGATGATCCACATGCAGGGTAGCAAAGAAGACACAGAGGTAAAGAGCAGACTTTTGGACTCAGAAGGAGAACACAAGAGTGGGATGATTTGAGATTAACACTGAAACATAAACAATACCATATAATAGATGAGCAGTGAAAGTTCAAAGCATGAAACAGGACACCCAAAGCCAGTGTTCTGAAACAACCTAGAGGGTTAGGGTTGGGAGGGAGTTGGAAGGAAAGTTTTGGATGGAGACAACACCTAGGGTGGATTCATGTTGATGTATGGCAAAAAAAAAAAAAAAAAAAAAAAAAAAGTCACAATATTGTAAATTAATTATCCTCCAATTAAAATAAATAAATTAATTTTTTAAGTTAATTTTTATTCCAATCCCAAGGCAATGCCAAAAAATGTTCCAGCCACTGCACAATTGTGTTCACTTCACATGCTAGCAAGGTAAAGCCCAAAATCCTTCAAGCTAAACTTCAACAGTACATGAACCAAGAACTTCCAGATGTATAAGCTAGATTTAGAAAAGGCAAAGGAACCAGAGATCAAATTGCCAACATCTGTTGGATCATAGGGAAAGCAGGGGGTTTCCAGAAAATCATCTACTGCTTCACTGACTACGTGAAATCCGTTGACAATGTGCATCACAAAAAACTGGGACATTCTTATAGAGATACCAGACCACCTTATCTGCCTCCTGAAATATCTATATGCAGGTCAAGAAGCAACAGTTAGAACTGGACATAGAACAACAGACTAGTTCCAAATTGGGAAAGGAGTACTTCAAGGGTGTATTGTCACCCTGCTTATTTAATTTATATGCAGAATACATCATGTGAAATGCTGGGCTGGATGAACCACAAGTTGGAATCAAGTTTGCCAAGAGAAACAGCAATTACCTCAGATATGCAGACAACACCACCCTTATGGCACAAAGGGAAGAGCAAATAAAGAGCCACTTTAGGAGAGTGAGATAGCTGGCTTAAAATTCAAACTTCAAAAAACTAAGATCATGGCATCTGGCCCTTCACTTCGTGGCAAATAGTAAGGGAACAAATGGAAACAGTGACAGACTTTATTTTCTTGGACTCCTAAATCACTATGGATGGTGACTGTAGCCATGAAATTAAAAGATGCTTATTCCTTGGAAGATAAACTATGACAAACTTAGAAAGTGTATTAAAAAGCAGAGACATCACTTTGCTGACAAAGGTCCATATAGTCAAAGCTACTGTTCTTCCAGTAGTCATGAATGGATGTGAGAATTAGACCATAAAGGAGGCTGAGTGCTGAAGAATTGATGCTTTCTAACTATGATACTAGAGATTACTCTTGAGAGTTCCTTGGACAGCAAGGAGTTCAAACCAATCAATTCTAAAGGAAATCAACCCTGAATATTTATTATAAGAACTGATACTGAAGCTCCAATACCATTGCCACATAATGCGAAGAGCTGACTCATTGGAAAAGACCCTGATGCTGGGAAAGTTTAAGGGCAGGAGGAGAATCTGGCGACAGAGTTTGAGGTGGTTGCACATCACCTCATCATTAGTTACTGAGTGGCATCAGCGACTCAATGGACATGAGTTTGGGCAAACTCCAAGAGAGTGAAGGATAGGGAAGCCTGGTGTGCTGCAGTACATGGGGTTGAAAGAGTTGGACACAATTTAGGGACTGAAAAGCAATATACATATATCCCCTCCTTCTTAAGTCTCCTCCCAGCCCCCCATCCCATCCCTCTAGGTCATCACACAGCACCAAGCTGAGCTCCCTGTGCCATAAAGCAACTAACATTAGCTAGCTATTTTACACATGGTATTGTATATATGTCAATGCTATTCTCTCAATTCATCCCACCCTCTCCTTCCCCTTCTGTGTCCACAAGTCCATTCTGTACATCTGCATCTCTATTTCTGCCCATAAAAATAATTTCATCAGTACTGTTTTTCTAGATCCCATATATATGCATTAATATACAATATCTGTTTTTCTCTTTCTGACTTTCTTCACTCTGTGTAACAGTCTCAGGTTCACTTACTTCAGTTCAACTGACTCAAAGTTGTTCCTTTTTATGGCTGAGTAATATTACATTATATGCATGTACCACAACTTCTTTATCTGTTCATCTGTGAATGGACGTCTAGGTTTCTTCCATGTCCGAGCCACTATAAACAGCACTGCAGCAAAACCTTGGGGTACATTATTCATCTAGTTTCTTAAAGTGAAAGTTTAGATCATTAATTTGAAGTGTTGCTTCTTCTCTAACATAGGCATTTAGTGCTTTGAATACACCATTATTAATACTACTGTTTCATCCCTACTCAATGAATTCTGATAAATTGTTTTCATTTATTTTAAATTCCTTCTAATTTTTTTTTAATTTCTTTTTTGAGCCATTGGTTATTTAGATGTGTGCTATTTAGTTTCCAAACACTTGGGGATTTTCCAGATATCTTTCTACTGCTAATTCATAATTTAATTTCACTGTGGCCAGAAAAATTCTCTGAATGATACAAATCCTTTCAAAATTATTGAAACTTCTTTTGTGGTCAGGGGTTTTTCTTCTTTAATACTTTAAAAAACACTTTTTTTTAAGTATTAAAGGAAAAAAAAAACCCTTTATTGAGGAAAAATATTCTCAAAAATGAAGTAAAATAGTCTTCTCACTTGCACTGTTTTTAATGAAAATTTTTCTTTCATCTTTATCTCTGTTTCCTTGTACATATTGTTTCTTTCTTCTTTGATGACTTTTAAGGTTTTCCCTTTATCACTGTGTTTGAGCAATTTGACTACAGTGCTTGATATAATTTTCTTCATGTTTACTGTACTTAAAGTTTGTTGAGCTTCTTGAGTCTAAGAATTATAGTTTCATTAAATTTGGAAAATTTGAAGAAAATTGCATTCCTTCAAAATTTTCCCCACCCACTTCCCCTTTTATGACTTTAACTACTTGTGTATTTGGATAGTAAACCATTTGAAGTTGTTTCAGAATTCACTGCTACTCTATTCATTGTCAGTCTTTTTGTTCTTCTGTTTTGCCTTTTCTCTCTTGTTTGCATTTTTATAGTTTCTATTGCCTTGTTTTCTATTTAAGTACTATTTGCATCTGTACTTCCTAATTTTTTAACTCCCTCCCATGTATTTTTTATGTCACATATTATAACTTTCATCTCAAGAAGTTTGATTTGAGTCTTTTAAAAATCTTTCTTGTCTCTAATTAACATATCCAATCTTTTCCTCTATTGCACTGAGTGTATGAAATATTGTTATAGTTGTTGTTTTAATATCCTAGTTCACTAATTTTATCATTTGCCATTTCTGGGTCACTGTTGACTGACTGATGTTTACCCTTGTTATAGGTCATATTTTCTTCTTTGCAAGACTGGCAATTGAGTGTCAGACATTGTGAATTTGATTTTGCTGGGTGCTGGATATTCTATATAAGCCTTGAACTTTGTTTGATATGTGTTTAATTTATTTGGAAACAATTTGATCTTTCATTAGTGTTTTGTTAAGTGGGACCAGAAAACCATTTAGTCTGAGGCTAATTTTGCCTCCATGTGATTGATTCTTCTTTACTCTGGTAGTGATAGAACAGGCACAATTCCCAGCCTGGTTTGATCTATGGAGAATGTTTCCTCTAATTCTTCTATGTCCCAACCAGTTTCCTCACACACATGCACTAATCAGTACTCAGCTGAATACTTGATGGTAACCCTCTGCAGATTTCTTTAGGTCTTTTGCATGCAGTTCTCTCCTCTGGTACTCTTCCTTGTAAATCCTAGCAGCCTTGAACACCATAAACTTTAGCTCTGCTTTCATCTCAGTGAGTCTGCTGAGCTTTGCCTGGGTTCCCTTCTCCTGTTCAATGACCTAGGAACTTTTTGCAAGTAATGTTCTGGAACACTTCAGAACATAGGGTTTACTTCATTTATTTCCCTGTTCTAGTGGATCACTCTGTCATATTGCCTTGTGCCCAAAGTCTTGAAAACAATTGTTTCAATAATTTGTCCTATTTTTTTTAATTGGGCGAGAAGATAAATCCACTCTATTTTTGCCTGATATGCTTTTGAATTGCAGTGCTGGAGAAGACTCTTGAGAGTACCTTGAACTGCAAGGAGATCAAACCAGTCAATTCTAAAGGAAATCAACCCTGAATAGTTATTGGAAGGACTGATACTGAGCTGAAGCTCCAATACTTTGGCCACCTGATGTGAAGAGCTGACTCATTGGAAAAGACCCTGATGCTGGCAAAGATTGAGGGTGGGAAAAGTAGGTGACAGAGAATGAGATGGTTAGATAGCATCACTGACTCAACAGACATGAGTTTGAGCAAACTCCAGGAAATAGTAGAGGACAGAGGAACTTGGCATACTGCAGTCCATGGTTTCTCAAAGAATCAGACATGATTTAGCATTAGAACAATAACATCTTTTTCTGTAATGGAAGCTATAGATATGTTCATGTCAGTCACAAGATGAATTTTGGCTGTGTCCATTCACACACAGTCTCTAGAAGGAGATACTCTGTCAGAAGACAATTGTATCTGGTTTGACAGATAACCTCAGCCCTGATAGGCAGATAAAAGCCTTATGCTCTCTGAGCTTGATGCTGTCAAATCACTCTTTGGAAATTTGCCTTAACAGCAAAGAGAGAATGTACGAACCAGATGGATGTGAGCATCTGGTACTTGCATTCTTCTTGGCATTAGTAAATTGACACCTCTGTGATTCCAGTTTCTCCTAGAAGCTTTATTATCCCAAGTCAACCTCAGGGACATCAGGATGTGAGGAAAATCATGCATCATAATTGCAAGGGGTCTGGGACAGTGTAAACAATTGACAGCGTCAGTTCCCTCCACTTCTGGGAGCACTAAATGGCTGTGTGACCGAGACTGAGTCTGTGGCCCTTCGGTTCTGCTTCTCCACCTGAAACAGTGACAACAGCAACTCTCTGCCTGTGGCTCACATTCTGTGGTAGCTTTCAGTCTTTTGAGAAGCATAAACTGTAATTCAAATATGCGATGACTCCAAAAACTCTTGTCTTTGTTAAATGTCATATCCATCATGCCACAGTCAGCAAAATCAGTCAAGTCATAAGATTCCATCATATCAAATAAAACACTTCCCAGTGGAGACCTTTGCCCCTACTGATAATGTGTTTTCTTAATGGATATATACTGCTAAATGGTAAAGCATATGGCTTAGAAAAGCACTCCCTCAATGCTGTTGTTTCTTTTTCCATACAGGTTATCCCCAAAGGGATAATCTGAGATTTTAGGAAATGTGACTAAACAAATAAGTATTAGGTATTTCCAAAGAGAATTGGGCAAAGGCCTCAGCAACATCCCCACATGAGTGGAAGACAAGTTACCTTGAAGACATTTTATGGGGAACTCATTGCTTCAAAATGAGAGATTGAGTCAGTGTTTGTCCCTCAGAAAACTAAAATCTATCAGCTCCCCATCCAATCCCAACCATCATCTCCTCCTCCTGTAGCCCACCTCTTCCAAAGAATGGCCTCACTTGTTCCAGTGGAAGACTGGGAGCCATCCTGGATGTAGCACCATAGGAAGTGAGTCTGATCCACATCATTTCCCTGCACTATCAATCCCCCCTCACACCCAGACACCACAGTCTACCATCATCTCTCACTACCACTTTGCCACCTCCTTCTGTCCAAAACTTGTTTACAAGTCTATCTCCCTCACCACCTGAGCTTCTCCCTATTCCCATCACATGACTGATAACCTCACAGTGTTTGAAGAACACTCACCATCCAAGACACTTCCAAGACAAGTTCAATAACTCTTATCTGACTCCCCTCCTGCCCCTCAAATTCATACTTCTATGGTTCTAAGAGTGACAATCTGATAACATCCCTCCTGCTTACCCCTTTCTATGAATCACTCAGGCCTTTGGGTGATACTAAAAATCTGATATGCCTGGTCTCTGCCTTTCACCCCAGTTGCATCTCTTCCTATGACTTCCTTGAGGTCCCTTCACTCCCAATCACATGCAGCTTTTCAAAAATGGCAGAGCCAAGGTGAAGGGAGAGATAGCCCACACTGAATAGATGAAAGCGGGCAGAGAAAAGCCTTAAAGGTAGAAAGGAGCACACTTCTTTCTATCTGCAATCAGATCCCATTTACTGAGCACCTACTGTGTGTCAGAACAAGTGCTAAGAGGTGAGAGATAAGCTGTGTCTTCCAATCTAAGGGATAAATTTGGGATAGACATTAAGTTAAAAGCAATAACACAGTAATGTGACTGATGTTGGGGACTTAGATGAGGGGAAATTAAGTCTGCCTTGGAGTTGGAGAGGTGCTCAAGGAGGTCTTCCCATAAGAATGGCCATTGGAATTGTGTGTGAGAGGATGTGGAGGCAGAGGATGGTGGGAGCACCATGGAGCTTGAAAACAAAGGATGTTGTTTGTGGCACATTCAGGAAAGAGTGAGCATAGGAAAAGAAGAAAACTCCTCCCTGTCAAACACTTTCTTTGGCTCAGTTTCCTCCACTTGCTTCAAGAAGCTTCCATGAAAAAGATATATAAAATAAAAAAGACATATGAAATTTTGTGGGAAAAGAAGTCCTGCATATGAGATTCCAAATAACAGCACTTACAGACATGAAAATATCCACCATACAAGGGACCAAGGTCAAGGTTTTTAAATGAAAATATGGCAGGCTTCAAATCCTGCCAAGGTGTCTTCTTTGTCCTCTGCTTAGTCATTCAGTCATGTCCAACTCTTTGTGACCCCATGGACTGTAGCCTGCCAGGGTCCTCTATCCATGAGGATTCTCCAGGCAAGAATACTGGATTGGGTTCCTATGCCATCCTCCAGGGGAACTTCCCAACCCAGGGATTGAATCCAGGTCTCCTGCACTGCAGGCGGATTCTTTACTGTCTGGGCCACCAGGGAAGCCCAATGTCCTTTTTAATGGTCCCCAAGCTTTGCAATGTGAGCCACTTCCAATATGGTCCACAAACTCCTCTCTATGTCCCACCTCTCCCTCCCCATGGTCAGCTGATGTCAATGCCCAATTGACCTTGGAAGCCTCATTTTGATGACGAGTTCCTGAATGACTCCATGGAGAAGGCCTCCCCTTTCTTGCCCTGTCATTGATCAGACTTTCTATGAGGCATAAATAAATGTTGGTTTTGTTAAGCCACTAGGGCTTCCCAGGTGGCGCTATTGGTAAAGAACCTGCTTGCCAATGCAGAAGATTTAAGAGACTGGGGTTCGATCCCTGGGTGGGTAAGATCCCCTGGAGAAGGGCGTGGCAACCCACTCAAGTATTCTTGCTTGGAGAATCTCATGCACAGAGGAGCTGGGCAGGCTGCAGTCCAGAGTCTCAAAAAGGTGGACACAACTGAGGCAACTTGGCATACACACATGTGTTAAGCCACTGAGAGTACAGGGCTTTCTGTGTATCCACTACCATTATTTTTAAAAGACAGACAAGAAAAGTCCATAAGAGCATAGGGAAAAAGTAAAATCCATGCAGAGACTATGAGGGAATATTCATACAACTTTCAATAGCATACATAATTGCTGCTCTGCATACATGTGTTTTTCTAAAAAGAGAGTCTATGACATTTACTAGATTTTCCAATGGGGTCAGCAATTCAAAAATGCTGAGATTCAGTCTTCGATTATCTCACTTAACGATGTGAGTTAAGCGTTTTTGAGGCTCAGTGGTCTAAGTTTACTGAGCCAGTTCATCAATTCACTCAGCACACATCTACTGAGCTCCCTTTCTGCCCCCATCACCCTTTGTGCTCTTGGAATGCACTGGAGAGCAAGAGAATCTAGTCCTTGTGGAGGTATGCAGGAGAGATGGCAGTGCTGGAGGGCCCATGGCCTGAGGTGTGCCCACTCTCAGGGTGATGGAGGGTTCTCTGGAAAGGAAGATGTAGCTTTGGCCCATTCATACCTGGGTTAGAAGGATGCTGCCTCCTTTGGGAGGGGCCCATGTGGAGGCTCAGTAGCAGGAAGGCAGTCATGGCCATCATGAAGCCAGAAGGCTCTGTGCAGGAGCCTGGAGCTCTAGGGAAGGGGAGGAGCTGGGGAGGTGGCAGGGCTGAGTCAGGGAGGGCCCTGTGGGCCATATAACAGCCCAAGATCACTCAGAAGGAGAAACCATGCAAAAGAGTCCTCTGTCCCAGAGTCAGTGCCATCACTTCTATAATTCATTCAACAAACCAGCTGTGAGCCCCTCAAACCCCAGTGAGCACTCAGCGGAGGTGTTCTCCAGGTGATTCTATCACCTGATCTAAATCCACATGGACACACTCTCATCTCCCACCCTAGGGCCAGCCTGTCTCAGGGGAAAGCTCCAAAGTGACTTAGCACATCTAGGTGCAACAGGTGTGGGTGAAACAGCCAGAACTTAATTCAAAATTGGCACCTTTTATCTACATTTTCTTGATCATCAAGAATGAGCAATAGCAGCCTTTTGGACTGTATCTATCTTAATTTCAGGACTGCCACTCAGCTGCTTTGATGTCTCAATGCCTAAGAGTTTGAAATGGAAAACTGCCACATTAAGAAGATTATGCAGAATTCATTTGTCACCAGCATTTTCCCATGGCAGAATATCTACTTACTGCCTGCTTTTAAAGTCATACTGTAAAAGACAAAATAAGGGAAACAAGTTAAGGTGCCAGAAGCATTGTATGGTTATCGGAAATTTAAAGAAGGGATCAAAGTCCAGTTTTTTTTTAATGTAAATACAGCAGGCTTCAAATCCTGCCATGACTTCTTCCCAAAAACAAAGGCTCCGTCCGGAGAGAGGACCAAATCACTTGAACTCCAACCCCCTCACCAGTTACTGTTTGGCCAACCTAGCTTGCCTGGTGCCTCTTCCTCTTGCCTGCTATACAGTGAACTGACAAAAAGACACTGGATAGCAGAGATTAGCAGCCAGCCAGAATCTGAATTAATGCAATGAAGCTGTCAGGTGAAACTATCTAGTGATACTGATAAAAAGCAAATTTGAAAGCTCTCCTCAAATAGCCAATAAGTAAGCAGTTCAGGTCATAGTTGGTGAGGCAAGGACCTGGACCCAGTCATGTGGTCATATCATGCTTTCCCAGAGAGCTAAGCCTACACTAACATGTGGTTGTCCAAGAGCCAGGACAACTGGTTATCTCTATGAAAAAATGAACTTGGGTTGCTACTGAACAGTCTACTGAAATTTCTATGCCAGGTGGACTAAAGATGTAAATGTGAAGCAGACACTACATAGCATTTAAAGATAACATAGAAGAATGCCTTAAGACTTTGGGATAGGAAAGGATTTCTTTTTTTTTTTTTTTCTTTCTTTTTTTTTTTTAATTGAAGTATAGTTGAGTTACAATACTGTGTTATTACAATTTCTGCTATATAGAAAAGACATTCAGATATATATATTCTTTTTCATTATGGTTTATCACAGCATACTGAATATTGTTCCCTGTGCTATACAGTAGGACCTTGTTGTTTATCCATTCTATACACAAAAGCTTACATCTGCTAACAGCAATCTCCCACCCATTTATCCCCCAACCCCATGGCAACCAACAGTCTGTTCTCTATGTCCATGATTTGTTTCCATTTCATAGATAGGTTCGTTTGTGTCATATTTTATATTCCACATATAAGTGATATCATACTGTATTTGTCTTTCTCTTTAGGAGAGTACTCTTTAAACAAGATATTAAAAGCACAAACCATTAAAGAAAGATGGATAATTTTAACTACGTTGAAGCTAAGAACATCTGCACATCAAATGACATCACAAAGAGAGAGAAAATGCAAATCATAAACTAAGAAATATGCTCACAATATGTATAAATGAATTATCATGGAGTACATACAAGAATTCTTCTGACTTAATAAAGAAAGGCTAACAAGCCTTCCCAAAAAATGGGCAAAATACAAGAACAGGCATTTGCCAGGAAAAAGACAACCATGACCCCAAAACACATGAAAATTTGCTTAATCTCATTTGTAAACAAAAATTGGTAAAACAGAACCATAAAAAAGACCATTTCACATTCACAGGTTTGGAAAAATTAAAGAGCTAAAACTTTCGAGGATGTGGGTTTGAAGGAATTCTTTTCATAGCTTCTGGGTATCATTGGTCCAGTTAAGGCAGAAGTAAGTTAAAGATGCAAAAGTCTCTTTTTCGAAATATACCAAGAGCAGCAGTGTTCACACATTTTATCCTCTTACACCATTTACATGCTTGGAAATGACTGAGGGAGCTAAAGAAATTTATGTGGGTTCTGCTGCCGCTGCTGCTGCTAAGTCACTTCAGTTGTTTCTGACTCTGTGCGACCCCATTGATGGCAGCCTACCAGGCTCCTCCATCCCCAGGATTCTCCAGGCAAGAACACTGAAGTGGGTTGCCATTGCCTTCTCCCATGTGGGTTCTATCTATAGGTGATATATCTACCTATATTCACACCACATCAAAAATTAAAACTAAGAAAGATTTAAATATGTATTAGTTCATTTTAAAATAGCAATAATGTTCCCGTCTTATGTGAGATAACATTTTATCTGTTTTCCAAAAATATCTGACTTAATAGAAACCCGACATAGCTGGATTCTCATGTCACCTTCTGTTGTGATATATTGTTTTAGTTGGACTATAAGAAGAAAATCCAGCCTTGTACAGCCAAGGAGTTGGTAAAGGAAGAAGTTATTGTATCTTTCAGATAACTAAGGATATTCTTTCTTGTTTCTATATCAAAACTTGATGAATGACTGTTCCTTGAAGATTAGCTGTAATGTGGAATCAGAAACTGCACCAATGAAATTTTTGTACTCAGTTATTTTAAAATCCACTGGCCTAGCTTGACCTCCAATGGCTCTCTTAGCCACATATCAGTTTTATAACAATGTGCAGCAGTCATTTGGAAAATACTGAGTCTCTTGAGTTGTACAGAACTTCCAAATGAATACTTATGAGAGAATGGCAGTGAAAGGAGCAAACAATATTCTAGCCTTACTATGAAAATGGTTTTGACCTCAGGAAACCCTGTGAAACTGTCTTGGGAACTGCAGGTGTCCCCAGACCAACTCTGAGAACCACACTATCTAGAAACTGTTGCAGGTCTGCAACCAGATAATACCAGTTACTAGAATGTTCACAGAAGCAGTGTTATGATAGGAAAATGTGGCAATGAACCAAATGCTCACCAAGACAGCAACAGAAAAATGAACTGTGGTAAGTGCACCCAAAAGAACACTGCACAAAGTAAGGCAAAGTGAAGAGCTACAGCTATATCCATCAACACAGACAGGTCTCCGACGTGTAAAAATGAGCAGAAGAAGGGAATCACAAGAGAATACATAATGATAGGATTATCCCAGGTCCTCAGATTTCAAAAGCAGAAAGAAATTAAGCAATGTAGAGTGGGGATGCACACATGGGTACACAAAGTACTGGATCACAGGCATCTTTTCTGGGGAGGAAGGGGACAGCAAGTTTTAGTAATCTCCTATCTCTTAATCTCTAAGGGTAGGTACGTGAGCATCTGTTTTAGCATTAGTCTTTAGATTGTGCATCCATCTTTTCACTCCTTTGTATAAACAGTACAATTCATAATAAAAAATAAACTGTTGAGGATGAGAGAAGGAAAGAATAAAAAATGAGAGAAGACAGATGAAGGTAGTTTGCTGAGAATTGCTCTCTCTGAGTCTGTTTCACTATGTGAACTCTGTCTTCACAGACAGCTCTCCCCTTTATCTGGGTCATCTTCCTAAGTAAGCCATTAGCAAACCTATAAACCTTGCTGTTTCCAAGATAATAAAATCTTTGGCAAATGGACACTTTCTCAGGAATCCTGCTCTGACCTGGCTCTGGTCCTCTCATCAGAGCCCACCCACTGGCGCAGGGCATCTGAGTCTTCCCTGCCTTCAGGTGAGCTCCCCAGTACAGGACTCATGCCTCACCCGGGGTCCCTGCAGAACAGAACTGCTATTGCTGTGCCTGGAGGCCAGTGTCAATGAATGGTGATGAGATTTCAGAGGAGAGGTGATGCTGCTGCAGGGCAGTATGTACACACCCTCACCCCACAGCATCTCCACACTCGGCTCCACTCTGTCCTGCTCCCGGAGGCAGGGCCTAAGAGACCCCCTCTTTCCCCAGCATCTCTCCCCTGTCTCCCTCCGCAAAGGACACTGGAGGTTTCCCAGTCTTGTCTTCACCTGAGCAGGCCATCAACCTGGGCCCCCTCCTTCCTCCCATCTCCCCTAGATCTGGCCACCTTCAGTTCTCAGTCATTCATCACCTCTTCCAGGCAGCCCTCCTTGTGCCCCACCTCCCCACACTTCTCCCCACACCAAGTTACAGACCATGAGAAAATATCCTCATCTGTCCCTTCTGTGCCCTGAGTGCCCCATATCTCCAGTGCTAGGCATAGGATCTGACAGGAGTAGATGTGAAATCTTTTTGAATGCCACAAGGAGTGGAAGGGACCCTTATCTCTTCTGGTCTTGTTGCAGAGAAGAAGCCAATTCTGACTCCATGTTGGAAATTGTTTCTTTGACTTGATTTGTGTTGCTTTTGTTATTATAATCATACATAATAGCCTGCCTCAGAGGATCCTGTCCCTCTGCCTGACTGTAAACTAAAGTACTTGTGTTCAGTTTATAGAGAGATAATCTGACCCTGCCCACCTGTGAATAATTAGTTAGTTCAGTCGCTCAGTTGTGTTCGACTCTTTGCAACCCCATGAATCACAGCACGCCAGGCCTCCCTGTCCATCACCAACTCCCAGAGTTCACTCAAACTCATGCCCATCGAGTCGGTGATGCCATCCAGCCATCTCATTCTCTGTCGTCCCCTTCTCCTCCTGCCCCCAATCCCTCCCAGCATCAGGGTCTTTTCCAATGAGTCAACTCTTTGCATGAGGTGGCCAAAGTATTGGAGTTTCACCTGTGAATGTCTACAACAAAAAGAAATGATTAACACACCCCTTCCAAAGGCTGGCCATTCCTGGAGATGTTTCAAAAGACTGAAGACCCTTTCACTTTACTTCCCCACTGCCTCTCCCCGTCTATTCTGCCTTTTGACTTTAGTTCCTCATTGCCCCTCCCTCTGGCTCTGTGAAAGAACTTGGAATCAAGGCCCTGAGAAGACAGTTACTCTGACACATTAGTCTGCCATCTTCTCTATCAACCTGCTTTCTGAATACAGTCGTATTCCTTGACTCAGCACCTCATCTCTCTGATTCATTGGCCTGTTGGGCAGTGTGCAGAATGAGCTTGGATTCAGTAAGTCTTCCCTGGCCCAGCCTTGGCAGAAGGACCTGTGACCTGCTCATCCCCCAGATGATTGGAAGCCCAGCCAGTAGGCTCTGTGGGAAGGTGCTGAGAAGACCAAAAGTCACCCATGCTGTCTGTAGCTAAGTTATGTGGCCCTCAGCTATAGAAGCCCCAGGCCTATAATCTGAGATCAAATCCCCCCCACACACACACAAGACTGCCCAGAGTAGCCAGAATCCCAACTCATCTATCCGGAGCACACCAAGCCTGCATCAGAGAGACAGCCACACCCTTGCCTTCCCCACACCCCTGTGCCACTCAGGGGACCCAGACACAAGATCAGCCCTTGGGGCAGGGCCAGGACACCCCAGGGGACCTCATCACCATTCTCCTCCTCTCTGGTGTGGTTTAGAATGCAGGCAGCAGGGTCTAAGATGCAGATACTGGGATGGTTAGTTCTATGTGTCACCTTGGCTGGACCAAACAATATTCTGGATGTTTCTGTGAGAGTATTTTTGGATAAGATTATCATTTAAATCAGGGGGCTTGAGTAAAGCAGATTGCCCCCCACAAGGTGAGTGGGCCCCATCCAACTGTCAACTACAAATTGGCACTTACCAAGAGCATTGCCAATGACTGAACAACAAAGGAATTTGCCATCTGCCTCTATGGAGACTGAACCCCATGCTGTTATAGCTTTGACCTTCAACAAACCCTGAGGGAGTTCAGGGAGGAGTGAGGCTCTCTGTGCTCCAGGGAATCTGGTGGGACAGGTCTTTAGATAGTTGGATGTTTTCAGGAACAGATTTTATGATCTCAATCCTTGCATCTCCTCATATCTAGAGAAGCACTAAACCCCTTCATGGTGAAATAAGATCCTCATGACTAACAAAAAAAAAAAAAAAAAAAACTTTTGTAAAATGAGTGCTTAATGGTATTGAACTCCCCCTTCACCAAAACCTTATATACTGACCTTGCCCCCCTTGGCCCCCACCCCCCCACCCCCACCCCACCCCCGCTGCTTTGGAGCAGTCTCTCAGAGTTATCTGAGATGCTACCTCCTGGGCTGCACTCCTCATTTTGCCCCAAATAAAGCCTAACTTGCAGCTCTCAAGTTGTGCCTTTTTTTTCATTGACATCACCTGAAAGCCCAAATAGAACAAAAGATTGCCCTCCCCCAGAAGAAAGAGGACTTCTCTGCAGGCAGTCTTCAGACTTGAACTGTAGCACTCACTCCCTGATCTCCAGCACACTGGCCTGCTCTGCATGTTTTGGACTTACTGACCTCAGTAAGCACATGAGCCAATTCCTCAAAATAAGTCTCTATTATATGCATACATATACATCTTGTTTGCTCTATTAGTCTGGAGAACCCTGACCAGTTTGCTAGGATCTCAGGGCCAGGAGCAACCTCTAGGCCTGAATTGCTTACCTGCTATATGGAGTAAGAACCACCTCACAGGGGTTTCTGAAAATTAAATGAGCAAGCAGGAATAGCTGGCATTGTTGAGAGGGGCATGCAGTGAATGCTGGGACAGTGGTGGGGAGTGGAAGAAAAGTGTGAGAAAGAGGAGTGGGGAGGGGAAGATGGAAAGGAAGGTGAGGAGAAGCCCTTCCCGGAACTTACACTTTGACTATAGTAACCCTCTCCCCTTCCCTCTGCCCAGTGGCTTCCCAAGTAGATCAGTGGTAAACAATCTGTCTGCCAATTCAGGAGAAACAGAAGACGCAAGTTTGATCCCTGGGTTGGGAAGATCCCCTGGAAAAGGAACGGCAACCCACTCCAATATTATTGCCTGGGAGATCCCATGGACAGAGGAACCTAGAGTCCATGGGGTCACAAAAAAGTTGGATATGACTTAAGCTACTAAACAACAACAACAATGACCCTGCCCCCTGGACAATCACCCTTCTTCCCAAGAACAAAGCCACCTGGCTTTGCTGGAAGAGCAAAGGGGAAATCCTCATACTGCAACAAGAAGTGGAAGACCCAGGCCCCTATTAATGTCCAATTAGCTCGCTGTCTTATACCCAAAGTGAGAGGTAGAGGGTATCTCACTCAACCCCTAAGTGGTGCCTTTAGAGGGCACTGGAAATGATCTCAATGCAAAGTGATGTTTCTAGACAACAAGGTGGGTTGAGAAGCCAGTGGGAGGCTGGGATTGAGGACACAGAGTAGCAGCCTGCAAAGGCGGTGTCCTGTGTGGACATGGCCACCTGAGCACAGGTATGATCAACTGTCTGTGCACGCCTCCTGCTCTGTGCCTTTGATGTCATACAGTTCTACATTTTCCAATTAACTTATTAGCATGGTCACTGTCTATGTCATTAAACATTCCTGAAAAACTTGATTATAATGATTGCATAATTAATCATCATCTAAAAATCAGTTTAGTTCAGTTCAGTTGCTCAGTCATGTCTGACTCTTTGCAGCCCCATGGACTGCAGCACACCAGGCCTCCCTGCCTCTCATCAACTCCTGGAGTTTACTCAAACTCATGTCCATCGAGTCGGTGATCCCATACAACCATCTCATCCTCTGTCATCCCCTTCTCCTCCCGCTCTCAATCTTTTCCAGCATCAGGGTCTTTTCAAATGAGTCAGTTCTTTGCATCAGGTGGCCAAAGTATTGGAGTTTCAACTTCAATATCAGTCCTTCCAATGAATATTCAGGACTGATTTCCTTGAGAATTGACTGATTGGGTCTTCTTGTAGTTTAAGGGACTCTCAAGAGCCTTCTCCAACACAACAATTCAGAAACATCAGTTCTTCGGTGCTCAACTTTCTTTATAATCCAACTCTCACATCCACATATGACTAGTGGAAAAACCATAGCCTTGTCTAGACAAACCTTTGTTGTCAAAGTAATGTCTCTGCTTTTTAATATGCTGACTAGGTTGGTCATAACTTTTCTTCAAAGGAGCAACTGTCTTTTAATTTCATGGTTGCAGTCACCATCTACAATGATTTTAGAGCCCAAAAAAATAAAGTCTGACACTGTTTCCACTGTTTCCCCGTCTGTTTCCCAGGAAATGATGGGGCTGGATGCCATGATCTTAGTTTTCTGAATGTTGAGTTTTAAGCCAACTTTTTCACTCTCCTCTTTCACTTTCATCAAGAAGTTCTTTAGTTCTTCTTCACTTTATGCCATAAGGGTGGTGTCATCTGCATATCTAAGGTTATTTCTCCTGGCAACTTTGATTCTGATTTGTGCTTCATCCAGCCCAGTGTTTCTCATGATATACTCTGCATATAAGTGAAATAAGCAGGGTGACAAAATACAGCTTTGACATACTCCTTTTCCTACTTGGAACCAGTCTGTTGTTCCATGTCCAGTTCTAACTGTTGCTTCCTGACCTGCATACAGGTTTCTCAAGAGACAGGTCAGGTGGCTTGATATTCCCATCTCTTTCAGCATTTTCCACAGTTTGTGGGGATCCACACAGTCAACTGCTTTGGCACAGTCAACAAACCAGAAATAAATGTTTTTCTGGAACTCTC
Organism: Muntiacus reevesi; assembly: GCF_963930625.1. Taxonomy (NCBI): domain Eukaryota; kingdom Metazoa; phylum Chordata; class Mammalia; order Artiodactyla; family Cervidae; genus Muntiacus; species Muntiacus reevesi. The sequence goes on from NC_089251.1 coordinate 266,871,333, forward strand.
TTGCTTTTTGGATGATCCAGTGGATGTTGGCAATTTGATCTCTGGTTCTTCTGCCTTTTCTAAAACCAGCTTGTACATCTGGAAGTTCACGGTTCAAGTATTGCTGAAGCCTGGCTTGGAGAATTTTGGGCATTACTTTACTAGCATGTGAGATGAGTGCAACTGTGTGATAGTTTGAGCATTCTTTAACATTGCCTTTTTGGGGGGTTGGAATGAAACCTGACCTTATCCAGTCCTGTGGCCACTGCTGAGTTTTCCAAATTTGCTGGCATATTGAGTGCAGCACTTTCACAGCATCATCTTTTAGGATTTGAAATAGCTCAACTGGAATTCCATCACATCCACTAGCTTTGTTTATAGTGATGTTTCCTAAGGTCCACTTGACTTCACATTCCAGAATGTCTGGCTCTAGGTGAGTGATCACAACATCGTGATTATCTGGTTGTATAGTTCTTCTGTGCATTTTTGCCACCTCTTCTTAATATCTTCTGCTTCTCTTAGGTCCATAGCATTTTTGTCCTTTATCGACCCATCTTTGCATGAAATGTTCCCTTGGTATCTCTAATTTTCTTGAAGAGATCTCTAGTCTTTCCCATTCTATTGTTTTCCTCTATTTGTTTGCATTGACCACTGAGGAGGGCTTTGTTATGTCTCCTTGCTTTTCTTTGGAACTCTGCATTCAAATGGCTAAATCTTTCCTTTTCTTCTTTGCTTTCACTTCTCTTCTTTTCACAGCTATTTGTAAGACCTCTTCAGACAACAATTTTGCTTTTTGCACTTCTTTTTCCTGGTGATGATCTTGATCCTTGTCTCCTGTACAATGTCATGAACCTCCGTCCATAGTTCTTCAGGCACTCTGTCTATCAGATCTAGTCCCTTAAATCTATTTCTCACTTCCACTGTATATCCATAAGGGATTTGATTTAGGTCACATCTGAATGGTCTAGTACCTTCCATAGTTTCTTCAATTTAAGTCTGAATTTGGCAATAAGGAGTTCATGATCTGAGTCACAGTCAGCTCCCGGTCTTGTTTTTGCTGACTTATAGAGCTTCTCCACCTTTGACTGCAAAGAATATCATCAATCTGATTTCAGTGTTGACCATCTGGTGTGTCCATGTGTAGGGTCTTCTCTTGTCTTGTTGGAAGAGGGTGTTTGCTATGACCAGTGCGTTCTCTTGGCAAAACTCTGTTAGCTGTTGCTCTGCTTCATTCCATACTCCAAGGCCAAATTTGCTTGTTACTCCAGGTGTTTCTTGACTTCCTACTTTTGCATTCCAGTCCCCTATAATGAAAAGGACATCTTTTTTTGGGTGTCAGTTCTACGAGGTCTTGTAGGTCTTCATAGAACAGTTCAACTTCAGCTTCTTCAGCGTTACTGTTCAGTGCATAGACTTGGATTACTGTGATAGTGAATGGTTTGCCTTGGATATAAACAGAGATCATTCTGTTGTTTTTGAGATTGCATCCAAGTACTGCATTTATGACTCTTTGTTGAATATGATGGCTACTCCATTTCTTCTAAGGGATCCTTCCCACAGTAGTAGATATAATGATCATCTGAGTTAAATTCACCCATTCAGTCCATTTTAGTTCACTGGTTCCTAAAATGTAGACAGTCTTACCATCTCCTGTTTGACTACTTCCAATTTGCCTTGATTCGTGGACCTAACATTCCAGATTCCTATGCAATATTGCACTTTACAGCATCAGATGTAGTCAAATTAATGTATCCATTTCTCTATTGTGGGACTGTGTCATCATCTCCAAATTCTTTTTCTATTATAGATGATGCTGCATTGAAAATCAATGTACACAAATATTTGATTGTATCTTTGATTATTTAAGATAGAGCCTGAACCAAGGATTATTAAGTCCAAGAGTAATCATGTGAATTTTTTGTTTATAATGCCAAGCAGCTTAAAAGGAAATATTATTATCAATTTACACTCTCACAGTTGTATTGAAAATATTCTTTATATCTTTATCTTTTTAAGAGGCAAAATATTGTATTGTTTCAAATATTTTCTTCTATTGAAGAAAGAAATACATTCCCCAGAGGCTGCAAGGTGATTGTTTGCTATTGTAATATGTCTGTTGTTTTAATTTCATTTGTGTATCCTCTGCTCACTGATCATATGGATTTTTTTACATATAAAATATACTATTGCCTTTAAGTACACTTCAAATATTTATTTGCAGTGTGCACTTGCCTTTAAGTTTTATTTATGGTTTTTTGGAAGCATAAAATTTTCTTTTAATTTTTGTTTACTTAAATCTTGCCATATTCTTTATGCCTTTGGTGATGTGCTAGTAAAACTTACCCTGGCACAGTTTGTATAAAATATTCAACTACATAATCTCCTGATAAGTTTATATTTTCTTTCTTTACACATAAATCCTAATTCCACCTAGAATTAATTTTGGTATATGATGTGATGTATGGCTTCATCTTGATTTATGCCAATGGTTAGCAAACTTTCCAGCGCTATCCTTTATGAAACAATCTATAGTCAAGTTGAAATGCCAACTTTATCATAAACTAAGTATACCTGTGTATATAGCAAATACATTTATAAGTTTATATATATAAAGCATGCTCATGTTTCTAAACTTTCCATTCATCATAATGGTTTCTCTGTCTATACTATTGCAGTAACACCATTTTGGTTTTTGTAGTTTTGCCCTCATAAAATATTTTTTCAACCTTATCATGACTGTTTCCAATTTCAATTTTCTTTACAAATTCAAAGAATCTCAATTTGTTTTAAATTGTGTTAAATGTGTGTATTAAATTCCATTCTCCACAAAATCCATTCTGTTCATTGAGAAATATTACTCTCAAGGAACATCAATTTTCTCAAATCTTTTTTGTGTTCATTGGTCAAGTTTATAGTTTTCTTCACCTAGTTTTCTCTAACTTGTTTAAGCCACTATTTGTGGGATTTTCCGTTATTCTCAGCTGAACTTAACTCTATCTAATAACAAATACTTCATTGAAGGTCATTTTTATTTCTAGTAAGCTGTTCTATTGTAGCTCTTGGACTCTCTCAGTAGACAAACATGTTGCCTGCAAATGATTAGCAGCTCACAGAGCTATGTCTGGTTGATACATATGTACCTGGTATCCATCAGGTTGTTCACAGTTATAAGTGACTTTGATTCCCAAAGATCCAACACAGAGAAGGCAGGTCAGGCCCTTCTAGTGAGTATCCTTTGAAGGCAGAAGCCAGCCACCCCATTATTCTGATTGACTGTTTTCTTGTCTACATTTTGTACCAGATTATATCTATTTTAAGAACAAAAACCATTTCCTATGTCACTGACATAGGTAATTAATAAATATTTGATAAAGGCAGGAAGGGATGAGGAAAAGAAGAAAAGGAGAGAAGGGGACAGGAGAGCTCTGCATAGAATTCATGCTCAGAATCCCTCATCTTCACTTGTAAAAATCATAGAGAATTACATTTTCCATAGGGGTGCAATTCACTTAAGAAAATAAATACTAGGTTGTGTCCATGTCCTGGCTATTATAAACAGTGCTGCAATGAACATAGGGGTACACGTGTCTATTTCAGATCTGGTTTCCTCGGTGTGTATGCCCAGGAGTGGGCCCTCAGCAGACGAATGCATAAGGAAGATGTGGTACATATACACCATGGAATATTACTCAGCCATTAAAAAGAATCCATTTGAATCAGTTCTAATGAGATGGATGAAGCTGGAGCCCATTATACAGAGTGAAGTAAGCCAGAAAGATAAAGACCAATACAGTATACTAACGCATATATATGGAATTTTTAAAGATGGTAATGATAACCCTATATGCAAAACAGAGAAAGAGACACAGATGTGCAGAACAGACTTTTAGACTCTGGGAGAAGGTGAGGGTGGGATGTTCTGAGAGAATAGCATTGAAACAAGTATACTATAAAGGATGAAACAGATCACCAGCCCAGGTTGGATGCATGAGACAAATGCTCAGGGCTGGTGCACTGGGAAGACCCAGAGGGATGGGATGGAGAGGAAGGCGGGAGGGGGGATCAGAATGGGGAACACATGTAAATCCATGGCTGATTCATGTCAATGTATGGCAAGAGCCACTACAATACTGTAAAGTAATTAGCATCCAACTAATAAAAATAAAATGGAAAAAAAAAAGAAAATAGATACTATTTTCCTGATATAAACTTGCTCATAAATGAATGTTTTAACCAGTGCCTACTTTTAGTATCTTCAAAGACCCTTACTTTTAAAGAATTCTCTTGGGCACATGCTGGGTCCAAAATGGATCAAAAGACAATTCTGAGTCTTCACAGGGCATGTTTTTAACAAGGACCTCTGCCCAGAATGATGAGATTGGAGGAGAAAGCAAGAATGATACAGAAAGTTGTGGTTGGAGGTAATGAGCAATGTTTCTGCTGGTGTCCTCTTTCCTGGATTTGCCTTGTTGGTGGAGACGGCTCTAGAATGTGGTATGAGAGACCCCAACTCTGGTCCATGAAATAAAATATGTAAAAGACCTAGGATAGGGCCTAACATCTAAACAGTACCTAGTGATTAGGGTTCCTGATCACCAATGACTTATTCTGTGGGAATTTAAGATCCATCATGGAGAAGGCAGGTCAGGCCCTTCTAGTGACTATCTTTTGAAGACAGAAGTCAGCCATCCATTATTCTGATTCTTATTTTCTTGTCTATGTCTCATACTAGATTATAACTTTTTAGTTGAACACAGGCAATCAGTATGCTCTCTGTTGATGTTATTTCAAGTGATTTTTTAGACTATTTCAAAATATTTCTGTATGAGAAGAAAATGCCCTCCCATACTCATAGTGAATTAAGCCAATTCTTTATTTCTGTCTGTCACATGTTGGCAAGTCAATGGTTGCTCTATGACCACCCCAGCTGCTCAGCACCCCTCCTCCAGGGAGTAGGCCTCCATGGAATCATGCTCGCTGGGCACTGTCCTGCTGGTGATCCCAAGTTTTCTTTTAATGTCTCACTGATAATCAAGCTAGTCTTTAAAACTCAATGTTAAGTGAATTAGGCTTACAAAGATGATTTCATTCAAAAATATATTTATATGGCAATCAGATATCCTTTAATTCCTTGATATAATAAGTTTCTACCTTACCTGTCACAAAAGCGGGGTAGAGTTGCATGTTTAAAGCTCATCTTACTGACTGACTGCAGGCTCTGACTTTTCCATGCCCATCACATAGGCAGTCCTGGGCCTGACTATTCAACAACTATGTGTAAGTCTGTGGTCCAAGTCAGGGGATGAGCCTCACACTGAAGGTAGAAAATCATGTGCAGATGGTACCCAGCCACAGGGAGCATCCACTCTGCTAAGAGAGGCCACAGACAACGATGGGAGCCTATTGGGAAACAAAAACTGGGGCTTGACTGAGTGGGTGATCAGGAGACCACCTGGGAAGATGACTGAAGAACAAAAGGAGATTCCCTTGCAAACAGCCAAGGGAAAGTGTCCAGTAAAGGCAACCACAGAGTTCCCAGGGAAGGATAAGGTCACATTTGGGCGCAGGTCAGGTGGAGATGTGGCAGGAAGGGCTACCGGGTAGACACGAACAGGGTCTGAGATATATCTGTCACAAAAGTTGAAGCATTGATGAACATTTTTAAGCCCAGAAGTTGCATAATCTGATTTATATTTTCCAAAGATGACTTTGGCAGCTGTGTGGAGGTGGATTGAAGTAGGGCTTGAGGATAGGGAGTGAGAACAAAGGGTTTATTGACTTAGAACAGCGAGAAATGGCAAAGATTTCAAAACACAAGTTCAAACAAACAAGATTTTACACTTACACTAATGTAGCAAATGACATATACCTCCCTCCCACCACAAACAAAAAGAAACAGTAGGTTATATACAGTAAAGTGGGGCTTTCCAAGTGACTCAATGGTAAACAATCCACCTACAATGCAGGAGCCCCAGGAGACTGGAGTTTGATCCCTGGTTTGGGAAGATTCCCCAGGAGAAGGGCATGGCAACACACTCCAATATTCTTACCTGGAGAATTCCATGGACAGAAGGGCCTGGTGAGCTACAGTCCATGAGGTCGCAAAGAGTTGGACACAACTGAAGCAATTTGACATGCACACATACATAGAGTAAAACATATTTTTAAAGCGCTGTTGAATCTAAACCAAAAGTAGAGGAAATCTTCAGGGAACAAAACAAATGGTAACTGAAAATTAAATTGACAAGTAGGTGAGTGAGCTAATTCTATGGCTACCAGGGCCAGGTGGGTGGAGATGATTGCTCATGTTGGTAACCTAGGAGACTGGGTTTTAACAATCATGAAGAAATAAGAGGCAAAACTTTGGGCATTAGCTAGATGAAGAGTTGGGACTGGAGAACCTCTATATGGAGTTAGAAACTTAGAATGGCTGTAACCTTGGGGAGTGGGGGAGAAATGAGAAAATACATCTTCAAAGCATAAAAAGACAAGAAAGTTTGTTATCTTAGACAAAACACTCCCCTGAGAACTTCTATTCATTTTCCTGCCTTTATGCATGTTCAAGCTTCAAATTATTATACTTATGCAGTCTGAGGACCTCTAAGTCAAGAAACAAACATAAAAGTGGTGTTCAGAATATCATACCCCTGGAAACCACCAGAGCAACAAGTGAAAAGCTTCTCTGGGAGAATACACCATCAAACCAGGTCTCACAGAGCCCCTGTGGAAGACAGAATTCTAAGATACCCCAAGATTGCTTTCTGTAGTGTATACACACAGATTCACCCAGCTATTCAATCATATGTGAACCTATGTGCTGCTGGGAAGAGATGCAACTGTAACCAAGACCTAACTTAATGACTTAGCTGACATTAAAAAAGGGCTATTATCCTAGTGGACCCTTAGTCAGGGGAACCGTTATTTATCACAGGATAGGGTTCTTCCTGGCCAAAAGGATTTAAAGGAAAGGAAATTCGATGCACAAGAAATGCTCCATTGCTGATTTTGAAGGAGAAGGGGGCCACATGGCAAGGAATATGGGCAGCCTCTAAATGTTGACAGTCTGCAAGGAAACAGGGACTCGGATCTTCAAAGAAGTGTGTTCCACCAACAAGCTGGAGGAAATTGTATCTTCCTTCCCAGAGCCTCAGATGAAAACTTGGCCCAGTCAGCACATTGATTTCAAGCTGGTGAGACTGAGCAGAAAAACCAGGCATGCTTTGCCAGACTTCTAACCTTCAGAACGATGCTCCAAATGATTATATTTAACTATGTAAAAGATAATAAATAGTATTGCTTTGAGTCTCTAAGTTTGTGGTAATGTGTTATGCATCAATAGAGAACTAACACTGATTTTGTTACCTGGAAGTGGCATGCTGTTGTAATTAATACCTAAAAAGGTGACAATGACTTCAGAATTGGGCAGCAAGAAGATGGAAGAATGTTGAGAAGCATGACCCAAAAAAGCCTCAACTGCAGTGACCAGTGGTAGAAATCTGTATTTGGAGTGTACTATAGGTGAGGTTGAGAAGGAAGTGACAAACGTTATTGGAAACTGATGGATGGGGCATGCTTCTTATTTATGGGCAGAACTTTGGCAAAATTGTGTCCAGCAGTTAGGTGGAAAACAAAAGTCATAAGCAATAATGTTGGATATACAGCTAAGGCTATCTTTAAGCAATGTTTAAGATGCAGCCAGGTTTTTTATCGCTGCTTATGAGAAAGAGATATATTGAGAGAACTATCAACTGAAAAGGAAACAGGAGTGGATGATTTGAGAGATTCTCAGCCTATCCAGGTGGCAAAAGCGATAAAATTAAGAGATTGCTTTCAAAAGCATGGCATAGAGAAAAAGTCAAAGGTGCAACTATATAACCTTTTGCTAAAAAAGACCAAAAGGGCACACTGAGGAAACCAGAATTGAAAGAGACATGTGTACACCAGTGTTCATCACATCACTGTTTACAGTAACTAGGATATGGAAGCAACCTAGAGGTCCTTCAGCAGATGAATAGATAAGAAAGCTGTGGCACATATACACAATGGAATATTACTCAGCTATTAGGAAGAATGCATTTGAATCAGTTCTAATAAGGTGGATAAAACTGGAACCTATTATACAAACTGAAGTAAGTCAGGAAAAAAAACACCAATGCAGTATATTAATGCATATATATGGAATTTAGAAAGATGGTAATGATGATCCTATATGTGAGACAGCAAAAGAGACACATATATAAAGAATAGACTTTTGGATTCTGTGGGAGAAGGTGAGGGTGGGATGATTTGAGAGAATAGCACTGAAACATGTATATTACCATATGTGAAGTAGATCACCAGTCCAAGTTCGATGCATGAAACAGGGCATTAAAAGACAGTGCATTGGGACAACCCTGAGGGATGGGATGGGGAAGGAAGTGGGAGGGGGGTTCAGGATGGGGGACACGTGTACACCTATGGCTGACTCATGTCAATGTATGGCAAAACCACCACAATATTGTAGAGAAATTAGCCTCAAATTAAAATTTAAAAAAAAAAAAAAAAAGTCAGGGTATTCAGTCACAAAAAGACTCTTTCAAGAGAACAAAATTATGCCTCACAGGTCTTATCAACCAAACCGTAGCAACTCCACCCTCTTTCCCTTGTCCCTTGGCCATCTCAGCTGGAACCAGACTGGGATTATCTCAAACAAATCTGTCGGTATGACTTCTGTCTAATGGGCTGAATCCCAGTGCAATTCACAGAAGGCTCACAAGGTTCTGGGGAAAGTTGTTCTGCCAAAAACCTACTGACTTGAATTAAAGAGAGAAAGAGACTTCAAAATTGAAAGAGGCCAGAGGACCCCCAGAATCCTTGTACTAGGGAACAGAATGATGAGACTTCTGTCTAATGGGCTGAATCCCAGTGCAATTCACAGAAGGCTCACAAGGTTCTGGGGAATGTTGTTCTGCCAAAAACCTACTGACTTGAATTAAAGGGAGAAAGAGACTTCAAAATTGAAAGAGGCCAATGGACCCCCAGAATCCTAGTACTAGGGAGCAGAATGATGAAACTCTGTAACAAATATCTGATATCTCTCATGAAAAAGAAGGATGACTCAGAGACCAGAGAGCAGAACCATGACCACAGGTGGTCGAGCCAGGACAAACAGGATAATTCTGAGACCTGGAAACCTAAGTTAAGACCTCTGGCTGGAATTTGCCAACTGGATTTCAGAACTGCTTTGAAATAGTGACTCCTTTTCATCTTTCACTTTCTGCCTTTTTAGGCAAGAATGTCTATACCATTATCCTCTGTCTGTCCCATCATTGTATGCTGGGAATAATGGAAAGATAACTTCTTTAGTTTCACAAGCCCACAGATGGGGAGGAAATGTGTCCAAGGGAAATTACACCCAGAAGCCTCACCCACACCCGGGCTTAATTTAGATGATGGGATTTGGACTTATGTTGACAACTTAATAGGAAATTTTTGGAGGGAATATAAGCTGTTGGGGTCCAGAAGGTGGAATGTGGTAGGCAGAATTAAAAGATGGCCCTAGAAACTCCCACCCCTTGGTTTGCCTTGAATAACCCCTCTCCATGAGTGTTAGCAAGACCTGTGAGTGTTATGGAGCCCCTTGATTATATTACAAGGCAAGTGAGATTTCCCAATGTAATTAAGCTGGATAGTCAGTTGATCTTAAGTTAAAATGGAGATTTTTTTCATGAGTCTGACCCTTTCACACACACTCTATATATCTGACTCTAGAGGTCAGAGGCAGAGAAATTCAGAGATCAAAGCAGCAGAGATGGTCCTGCTGGCCTTGAAGGAGAAACTGCCATGTTGTAGACAGGGTCATAAGGCAGGAATAGGGTTGAAAGGAGTTCCAGCCAGCAGCAGTAAGAAACAGGGCACTTACTCGTACAACCACAAGGACTGAATTCTGCCAGCAACCTGGATGAGCTTGAAAAAGGACCTTGGCTTTATGTGAGATTGCAGCCTTGGCTGACACCATGAATGCAGCAGAGAACTCAATTGGGCTGTGATACACTCCTAACCAGTGTGAAATGTGAGATAGCAAATTCATGTTTCTTCAACCCTCTGCGGTGGTGGTAATCTGTTATCCAACAGAAAACTCATACAATCCTCACCCTCACATATGTAAAAAAGAAAAGAAAGAAGGCTGTGCTCCAAACCGAGATTACAAAACTCACAGGAGAAAACAACGTTGTGAGAGTAAGTATGCATGAGAAAAATGAGTGTTAAACCCCAGGAACAGTAGATAAATAAACCACAGAACCCAGAAGAAAGAAATGGTTTGCAAGAAAAAAAATTATGAGCAAGGAAACCAGTAAGCATGTTTGTTTAAGTAAAACTAGTTTAGCAGAATTTTGCTTTCAACAGAGAAAGGACTCGTCCACTCACCTGAACCAATCAGAAATGGACAAATGTTTAAAACAGTGGTTTGGACTTCCCTGGGAGTCCAGTGGTTAAGACTCCATCCTTCCACAGCAAGGAGCACAGATTCATCCCTGGTCCAAGAACTAAGATCCCTGATGCCATGTGCTCCACCCCCCCGCCCAAAGTGTTGGTAAAAAAATGGTTTGTAGGACCCTGATGTCAGGCAGTGAAGAATGGTGATCACTAAGAGATGAAAAACAAATGAGATGAGCCCTGTGACTGCCCCAGTTCACTGCCTTGGAAGAGCTCCAGGCCCTGGTGCAGGAAGAGGAAGTGAAGGCAGAGCCGAGCAGACTGAGACAATTAGAAGGAAGGAGGCAGTGTTCACACAGGGCTAGACACGGTGCCTGCCCTGCCAGTCAGGCAGGAGAGCCCGTGACTCATGGACACATAGAAACCCCTAACTTCAATCCTGCGGTAAATGAACTCTGGACTGCATTTTGTTCCAGTCCCATCTGACAAATGTTAAAAAGCAAAACCAGTCTGAGTCGGCATAAGGAAGGAAATAATACAGACCAGAGAGGAAAAAAGTAAAATAGAGATTTTACTTTAGGAAAAAAAATAGGAAATAGGAAAAAAAATAGGAAAAAAAATCAATAAAGCTGCAAGCTGGTTTTTTGAAAGGATAAATAAAATTGAAAAAACCCTAGCCAGGCTCACCAAAAAGAAAAGATAAAGTGTCCAAATAAGCAAAATAAGAAATAAAGAGGAGAGGGACTTCATTAGTGGTTCAGTGATTAAGACTGCATGCTTGTATTGCAGAGCACAGGTTCTAATCTTGTTCAAGGAACTAAGATCCCACATACTATGTGGTATGGCCAAAAAAAAAAAAAAAATTTACAAATCCAGTGTGGCAGACCGAAATAAGCAGGAGAAATAACAGCTGCTATCACAGAATTTTTTTTTAAACCATAAAAGAATGGATAAACAACAAGGTCTTACCATGTAGCACAGAGACCTATATTCAGCATTCCATGATAAACTATAATTTAAAAGAATATAAAAAAGAATCTAAATGCATATATATTTGTGTGTATATATATATATATAGTTATGTATATATGCATTTAACTATATGTATGTATAACTGAATCACTTTACCGTACAGCAGAAATTAAAACAACCTCATAAATCAACTGTACTTCAATAAAAAAATATTAAAACTGAAAAAATAAACTATGACACATAAAAAAATTATAAGAGCATACTGTGAACAATTATATGCCAACAAATTGGACAACCTACAAGAAACAGACAAGTTTCTGGAAACTTACAGCCCACCAAAACTGAGTGAAGAAGAAACAGATAATTTGAATGTACTAATCAGTAGAAGTGAAATAGAACTTGTAACTTAAAAGAGAAAAGAAAGAAAGAAAACATCATTGCAATTCTGACACCTGTTTCTGAGTGGTGAGTTTTCTCACTCCACCAATCAATTCTCCAGTATAAGCTGAGTGTCTACACTTCAATTCAATTCTGACACCATCTACCTAAATATAGCAGCCCAAGTTAAGGGCTCAGCCCCTTTAGACACCAATCACAGCTCCAGGTTGTCACCTATGCTGCTGATGGAACAGTATACATTGGAGCTTCCAATGATCCCACACACACACTTGGGTTTAATATTAATAATTTCCTAGAGTGGATTACAGAACTTGGAGAAACATTTTACTTGCTAGATTACCAATTTATTATAAAAGGATATAGATAAGGAATAGCCAAATGGAAGACACGCATAAGGCAAGGCATCGAGATTCCATGATCCTCAAAGAGCAGCACTCTCCCCAGTTTCCACACACACAAGCTTTCAAAACTCTATCCTTTAGGGCTTTTTCATGCATACATACATGCTCAGTCGCTAAGTCGTGTCTGATTCTTTGCAACTCCATGGACTGCAGTCTGCCAGTTTCCTCTGACTATGGGATTTCCCAGGCAAGAATACTGGTGTGGGTTGCCATTTTCTTCTCAATGGGATCTTCCCTACTGAGCATCAAACCCGCATCTCCTGCATTGGCAGGCAGATTCTTTACCCCTGAGCCACCAGGGAAGCCCCATCTTTAGGTTACCTAGCGACTTTCAATGTGAAATAGATCACCAGTTCAGGTTCGATGCATGAGACGGTGCTCAGGTCCAGTGCACTGGGACGATCCTGAGGGATGGGATGGGGAGGGAGGTGGGAGGGGTGTTCAGGGTGGGGGACACATGTACACCCATGGCTGACTCATGTGAATGTATGACAAAAACCACTACAATATTGTAAAGTAATTAGCCTCCAATTAAAATAAATAAATTAATTTTTAAGTCATGTCATTAACATAATAAAAGATACTTTATTGTTATCATCATTTCTAAGGGTTTTAGGAACTTTATCAGTAAAGGACAAAGATCAGATACATATTTCTTATTGTAAATCACAATATCACAATATCAATGGGAAAATTTTAAGCAAACGAACAGGGAGGAGCTAAGATGGTGGAGGAATAAGATGGGGAGACCACTTTCTCCCCTACAAACTCATCAAAAGAACATTGGAATGCTGAGCAAACTTCACAAAACAACTTCTGACCGCTAGCAGAAGACATCAGGCACCCAGAAAAGCAGCCCATTGTCTTCAAAAGGAGGTAGGACAAAATATAAAAGATAAAAAGAGAGACAAAAGAGCTACGGATGGAGACCCATCCTGGAAAGGGAGTCGTAATAGAGGATGTTTCCAAACACCAGGAAACCCTCGCACTGGCGGGTCTGGGGGAAGTTGTCGAATCTCGGAGGGCAACCTAACTGGGAGGAAAAATAAATAAAATCCACAGATTATATGCCTAAAAGCAACTCCCAGCAGAAAAGTACCCCAGACGCCCGCATTCACCACCAGTAAGTGGGGGCAGAACGGAGAGGAGTGGGCAGCATTGCTTAGGGTAAGGACTAGGCCCGAATGCTCTGAGGGCAATCGGAGGGAGATAATGTGAGATAGCAACTTAAACTGTGGGATAGCAAGAGAGAGAGAGAAAATTAACCGGCCCAAACACACTGCCGGCTGTTCGCAGAACAAAGGAACTGAGGAATTCCAGAGAAGAGCTAGTAGGCTGTGGACTGGGCCATCCCCCACCAGAGGCAGGAGGCGGGGGAGGGGAAAGGGACAAACTCGGCCCCAGAGATGGCACTCCCTACCAAACTGCAAACAGGCTCCCAATCCACTGGGAGGGTCGCGGCTAGAGGCCAGCTCCCGAGAACAGACACAAGGCGCACACACCCGACTGGCGCGCGCGAGGAAACTGAGGCTGGGACCGCGGAGGGAATAAGGCACACCGCACCTGGGGAGAGTGCACCCATCAAGCTCCTGGCTGCCTGAGCTGCTTGGGCGGGGAAGGCACAAAACACAGGCCCAACCGAGTTCGTGCTTTTGTGGAGTACCCAAAAACTGGAACCTCACGCAATGCAGGGCCCCCTCCATATACAGTAGCCAGGAGCCTAAGCAGTGTAGATGGGGAAAGCACACACCCCTGAGCAGGGGCAAACCCAGTGTAGCCGGAACACTGCGAGTGCTCCCCACACAAGCCAGTGACATTTGTCTGCAGCGCCCCTCCCTCCCTGCAGCACGACTGAGCAAGTGAACCTGAACAAGAGACTACCTCCGCCCGCCTGTGTCAGGGCAGAAATTAGACACTGAAGAGACTGGCAAACAGAAGCCAAATAAACAAAGGGAACTGCTTCAGAAGTGACAGGTGCAAACTAACATACATGTAATTGGCTGACTGAAGGGAGATTGTAGAAAAGATTCAAGAAAGTTAAAATGTTTAGGTTAAAAAAGGCAGAATTTTTTACAAATTTGATGAAAACTACAATGACAAAATCTCAAAACCTACAAATCCAGGGAGCTCAATGAACTCTAAACACACACACACACACACACATACACACACACACAAAACAGAAAGCAAACTGCATCAAGGAACTTCATAGTCAAGTTTATCCACACACTAGCCAGCAATTTGACTATGACATGCCTTAAATAATTCAGCAGTATATTTTAAAACTAAATATTTATATATGCTCATCAATTACACTTGGGGGGGGGCGTTTATCCAAGAGAAATTAAAACATATGTTCACAAGATAACCTGTACACAAATGTCATTCTAGTTTTATTACAATAGTCAAAAACTGGAAATACGGCGATCCCAAAATGGCAGACGAATAGGATGAGGAGACCACTTTCTTGCCCACGGAATACACCAAAAGATCATCTGCATGAAGAGCAACTTCCACAAAAGAACTTCTGAACACTGGCAGAGGTCCCCAGATACCGAAAAAGGCAAACCAATCTCTTCGAAATGAGGTAGGAAAAAAGATAAAGATGAAAAGAGAGACAAAGGATGTCGGGACAGAGACCTGTTCTGTGGAGGGGTTCATGAAGGAGGAGAAGTTTCCACACAACAGGAAAGTCTCTCACAGGCAGAGTCACTGGGGACCTTTGGAATCTCAGAGGGCAGCATACCAGGATAAAACAAAAAAATCACCACAGAATTCATGCTGAATGGTAATTATGAAGTAGCTCACACTCTCATGTCCACCGGCAGCGAGAGGGTGCTGGGTGCAGAGGTGCAGCTGCCTCCTCAGCCCTCAGGGTAAGCATGGGTTGAATGCCCGAGGACACTCTGAGGGGACTAATGTGACATAGCAACCCAAACTGTGGGAACAGCAGGGAGACAGAGAAAAAGAAAGGGCCTTTCTCACGGGAAGGCTCTAAGGCCACACTGTGACCCCTGGCATGCTCACAGAGCAAAGGATTGTGCCCTAGAGAATACCAAAGGAGAGCAAACTGGCTGCCATTTATGGCATTCCTTGGAGGCAGAGAAGCAGGTGAGGCAATAGGCAAGGGGTCACTCCAATCTCGGCCCCAGAGACCACATGTTCCCACCAAGCTGTGAGCAGTCTGCCAGTCACTAACCACATCTTCCTGGGATCTGGACAGTTCATATCTACCAGGAGTATTAGCATCTGAGACCCGCTGCCCTGAGGAGACACATGGCCCACCTGGGACTGTGCCCTCACAGAGCAACCAGGAGCCTGAGACTTTGACTCTCAAAGTGCACACTACCTTGGGCTGTGTGGCCCATCCACTTTGCGCACTCCCCACACATGCCAGTGGTGTTTGCTGGCAGCGTCTCTCCCTCTCCACAGCACAACTGAGCAAGTGAGCCAAATAAGTGGCCACTTTCGGCCCTCGTGTCAGGGTGGAAATTAGATGCTGAAGAGACTTGCAAGAAGAGGAGGCCAACCTAAGCAAAGAAAAGAAAGAGAGTCACCCCAGAAGTGGCAGGCGCAACAGATTAAAATTCTGTAGCTAAGCTGATACTGTGCCTTTGAGGGGCAACTGTGGACTTTGAGAACAAGTATAAGCCAGAACAAGGGATTATCTGACACCGAATTGACCCTGCAATATTTTTATAATTTTTGTATTTGATTGTACTTTTGAGAGTCGAATCTCTAGTCTAGGTTTTTAATTTTTGCATTTTCATTTTTGTTATTAATTTTTTCTCTATAACAGTTTAATTTTTAGAACACAGATACAAGTTTCCCCAGCCAGGAAATCTTCACAAGTCACTGGTCAAATCCCAACCACAGGGAGCAAGTTTTGCAATTAAGAGGAACTACGACCCTCCAGCTTGCAGAAAGGAGACCACAAACATAGCAAAATAAACAAAATGAAAAGGCAGAGAAATATCCAGCAGGTGAATGAACTTGATAAAAACCTACCAAGCCAAACAAAAGAGGAGAAGATAGGGAGTTTATCTGAAAAATATTTCAGAATAATGGTTGTGAAGATAATCCAAACCTTAAAAACAAAATGGAGTTTAGATAAATAGACTAGAGACACGGATCGAGAAGATGCAAGAAATGTTTAACAAGAGCCTAGAAGAAATAAAAAACAGTCAATCAGTAAAGAACAATGCAATGACTGAGATTAAAACACTCTGAAGGGAACCAACAGCAGAGTAACTAAGGCAGAAGGATAAGTGACCTGGAAGATAGAATGGTGGAAATAAATGAAGCAGAGTGGGAAAAGGAATAAAAAGAAATGAGGACAGATTCAGAGACCTCTAGGAAAATGTTAAATGCCTCAACATTCGAATCATAGGTGTCCCATGACCCACATGCAAAGGTGGAGATAAAACCACAGCTGAAACACAGGGACAGCCTGGCTAAGGTGGAGGACCCAAAACATTCCCACCAGCTGTACATGCTACAGGTTAAATCCACAGGAACATCTAGGCAGACTCCATGTCTATGGGATATATAAAAGGACATTGAGAGTTCCCACAAAACAAAACGCACTAGTTCTGACTTCTGTGGACATTGTAGGCAAGAACACAGAGGAGTATGACAAGATTATAGTCTGAGTTGCCTCCAAAGCAGGTCCAGAGACCAGCACAGCGCTGGAGGGCCTCCTAGGGAGGTGAGGTGGTCTGGGACTCCCAGCTAGGGAAGGCATGCTGACAGCAGAATGATGACAAGCATTTATTATTCTTATATTTTGACTTGCTCTGTAGTTTCCTTTGGATTTTTTCATTTTTTTCTTTTTTCTTCCCTTTTTTCCCCCTCTGTGGAATTGTTCATTTTATTAGTACTATTAAGTCTCTTTAAGCTTTTGAGATTTTTTATATCACAGTTTTTATTTCTGTTATAAACTTCTGCCTCTAGATTGACCTTCTGCAGTTCTCTGGAGTTTTCCTTTTTTATTTATTTTT
This sequence comes from Muntiacus reevesi, assembly GCF_963930625.1. Classification (NCBI taxonomy): domain Eukaryota; kingdom Metazoa; phylum Chordata; class Mammalia; order Artiodactyla; family Cervidae; genus Muntiacus; species Muntiacus reevesi. Next base: position 266,888,500 of record NC_089251.1, read on the forward strand.
TTATTTTTTCTCTTTTTTTTCTCAATTTTAATTTTTAAATTGTTTAAATTTATCCTTTTTTTTTCTACATTTATTCCTTCATTTGATTTTCCTACTGTTCTTTTCACCTCACAGTTAATCTTTAATATATATAAATCTTTTTTATCTACCTCTATTTAACTTTGTAACCCCACAAGAGAGTGACACAGACACTCACAGCCTGTGAGTATCCAGGACAATCTGCCAGAGGTGTGAGTCAGAGATGAAATGTTACAGGTTCCAGGGCTCGGGTACAGGACCTTTTTAAAGAGGTCGCCATTATCTTCAAAATGCACCATAGTTTGGTCTCAAGTCAAAAAGGGGGGAACACAGTCCCACCCATCAACAGAAAATTGGATTAAAGATTTACAGAGCATGGACATGCCCAGTGGAAAAAGACCCAGTTTCCCCCACAGTAAGTCTCTCCCAGCAGAAAGTGTCCATAAGCCTCTTATCCTTACCCTTCAGGCCTTCCAAAGAATATTTAGGACTGATTTCCTTTAGGATTGACTGGTTTGATCTTGACTCCAAGGGACTCTCAAGAGTCTTCTCCAACACCACATTTCAAAAGCATCAATGCTTCAGTGCTCACCTTTCCTTAAGGTCCAACTCTCGCATTCATACATGACTACTGGAAAAAACCATAGCTTTGACTAGACAGACCTTTTTTGACCAGAGTAATGTCTCTGCATTTTAATATGCTATGTTAGTCATAGCTTTTCTTCCAAGGAGCAAGCGTCTTTTAATTTCATGGCTGCAATCACCATCTGCAATGATTCTGGAGACCACCAAAATAAAGACTGTCACTGTGTCCATTGTTTCCCCATCTATTTGCCCTGAAGTGATGGGACCAGATGCCAAGATATTAGTATTTTTTTCATGTTTTAAGTTTTTTCCAGAGTTTTAAGCCAGGTTTTTCACTCTCTCCTTTCACTTTCAAGAGGCTCTTTAGTTCCACTTACTTTCTGACATAAGGGTGGTGTCATCTGCATATCTGAGGTTATTGATATTTCTCCCGGCATTCTTGATTTCAGCTTGTGCTTCATCCTGCCCAGCATTGAGCATGATGTACTCTGAACAGAAGATAAATAAGCAAGGTGATAATATACAGCCTTGACATACTCCATTTCCTATCTGGAACCAGTTCTAACTTTTGCTTCTTGACCTGCATACAGATTTCTCAGGAGGCAGGTTAGACGGTCTGGTATTACCATCTCTTGAAGAATTTTCCACAGTTTGCAGTGATCTACACAATTAAAGGCTTTGGCATAATCAATAAAGCAGAAGTAGATGCTTTTCTGGAACTCTCTTGCTTTTTCGATGATCCAACAGATGTTGGTAATGTGATCTCTGGTTCCTCTGCCTTTTCTAAATCCAGCTTGAACATATGGAAGTTCACGGTTCACATACTGTATAAGCCTGGCTTGGAGAATTTTGAGCATTACTTTACCAGTGTGTGAGATGAGTTCAATTGTGCGGTAGTTTGAACAGGCTTTGGCATTGCCTTTCTTTGGCATTGGAATGAAAACTGACCTTTTCCGGTCCTTTAGCCACTGCTGAGTCTTCCAAATTTGCTGGCATATTGAGTGCAGCACTTTCACAGCATCATCTTTTAGGATTTGAAATAGCTCAACTGGAATTCCATCACCTCCACTAGCTTTGTTCGTTGTGATGCTTCCTAAAGCCCACTTGACGTCGCATTCCAGGATGTCTGGTTCTAGGTGAGTGATCACACCATCATGGTTATCTCGGTCATGAAGATTTTTTTGTACAGTTCTTCTGTGTATTCTTGCCACCTCTTCTTAGTATCTTCTGCTTCTGTGAGGTCCATACCATTTCTCTCCTTTATCGACCCATCTTTGCATGAAATGTTCCCTTGGTATCTCCAATTTTCTTGAAGAGACCTCTAGTCTTTCCCATTCTATTGTTTTCCTCTATTTCTTTGCACTGATCACTGAGGAAGGCTTTCTTATCTCTCCTTGCTATACTTTGGAAATCTGCACTCATATGGATATATCTTTCCTTTTCTCCTTTGCCTTTCACTTCTCTTCTTTTCATAGATATTTCTAAGGTCTCCTCAAACAGCCATTTTTCCTTTTTGCATTTCTTTTTCTTGGGGATGATCTTGATCACTGCCTCCTGTACAATATCACGAACCCTCACTCATAGTTCTTCAGGCACTCTGTCAGGTCTAATCACCTGAATCTATTTGTCACTTCCACTGTATAATCAAAAGGAATTTGACTTAGGTCATATATGAATGGTCTAGTGGTTTTCCCTACTTTCTTCAATTTAAGTCTGAAACTGGAAATAAGGAGTTCATGATCAGAGCAACAGTCAGCTCCCAGTCTTGTTTTCGCTGACTCTATAGAGCTTCTCTATCTTTGGCTGCAAAGAATACATCAATCTGATTTCAGTATTGATCATCTGGTGATGTTCGTGTGTAGTCTTCCCTTGTGTTGTTGGAATATTGTGTTTGCTATAACCAGTGTGTTCTCTTATCAAAACTCTGTTAACCTTTGCCTGCTTCATTTTGTACTACAAGACCAAATTTTCCCATTACTCCAGATATTTCTTGACCTCTTACTTTTGCATTCCAGTCCCCTGTGATGAAAAGGACATCTTTTGGGGTTAGGGTTAGGGTTAGTTAGGGATGCTAGTTCTAGAAGGTCTTGTAGGCCTTCATAGAACCGTTCAGTTTCACCTTCTTCAGCATTACTGGTTGTGGCACAGACTTGGATTACTGTGATATTGAATGGTTTGCCTTGGAAGTGAACAGAGATAATTCTGTGATTTTTGAGATTGCACCCAAGTACTGCATTTCAGACTCATTTGTTGACTATGAGGGTTAGTCCAGTTGTTCTAACGGATTCTTGCCCACAATAGTAGATATAATGGTCATCTGAATTAAATTTTCCCACTCCACTTCATTTTAGTTCACTGATTCCTAAAATGTCAATGCTCACTTTTGCCATCTCCTCTTTGACCATTTCTAATTTACCATGATTCATGGACCTAACATTCCAGGATCCTGTGCAATATTGCTCTTTACAGCATTGGAATTTACTTTCATCACCTGTCACATCCACAACTGGGTGTTGTTTTCGCTTTGGCTCCATCTGTTCATTCTTTCATGAGTTATTTCTCCACTCTTCTCCAGTAGCATACTGAGCAGCTACCAAGCAGGAGAATTCATCTTTCAGTGCCATATCTTTTTGCCTTTTCATATGGTTCATGGGGTTCTCAAGGCAAAATACTAAAGTGGTTTGTCATTCCCTTCTCCAGTGGACTGCATTTTGTCAGAACTCTCCACCATGACCCATCCACTTTGGGTGGCCTTACATGGCAAGGCTCACAGTTTCATTGAGTTAGACAAGGCTGTGGTTCATGTGATCAATTTGATTAGTTTTCTGTGACCGTGGTTTTCATTCTGTCTGCCCTCTGATGGTGCAGAGCCTTTTGTCAGCTTTCTGATAGGAGAGATTTACTGTGGGGCAAACTGGGTCTTGTTCCAATGGGTGGGGCCATGATCAGTAAATATTTAATCCAATTTTCTGTTGAAGGGTGGGGCTGAGCTCCCTCCCTGTTGTTTGACCTGAGGTCAAACTATGGTGGAGATAATGAAGATAATGGTGACCTCCTTCAAAAAGCCCTGTGCCCGCACTGCTGCACTCAGTGCCCCCTCCCCTGCAGCAGGCCACTGCTGACCCACACCTCCGCCAAAGACTCCTGGATGCTGGCAGGCAATTCTGGGTCAGTCTCTTGTGGGGTCACTACTCCTTTCTCCTGGGTCCTGGTGTGTATGTGGTTTTGTTTGTGCCCTCCAAGAGTCTGTTTCCCCAGTCCTGTGTAAGTTCTGTAATCAAATACCACTACCCTCCAAAGTCAAATTTCCTGGGGGTTTTCAGTCCTTTAGCCAGATCCCCAGGTGGGAAAATCTGGGTGGATCCTAGAACTTTGTTAACAGTATGAGAATTTATTTGGTACAGTTGTTCTGCAGTTCGTGGGTCATTTGCTCAGCAGGTCTACAGTGGGGTTAATGGCAACCTCCTCCAAGAGGGCTTATGCCACATCCAGGTCTGCTGCATCCAGAGGCCCTGCCCTGCAGCAGGCCACTGCTGACCCTTATCTCTGCAGAAAACACTCAGACACTCAGAGGTGGGTCTGGCTCAGTCTCTGTGAGTTCTCTGGGTCCTGGTGCATACACCAGGAGGGCTCTAGTCTGAGCCCTCCAAGCGTCTCTGGTGGGTATGGGATCTGATTCTAAAAGTGATTTTGCCCCTCCTATCATCTTGCTGGGGCTTCTCCTTTGCCCTTGGATGTGGGGTATCATTTTCTTGGTGGGATTGAACACTCTCCTGTTGATAGTTGTTCAGCCCCAAGTTATAATTTTGGGGTTCTTGCAGGAAAAGATGACCACATGCCCTTCTTCTCTACCATCTTGTGTGAAGTTTATCCACTTTGTGTGATAGTAACAGAGCTACTCCAGCTTCCTTCTGAACCCTAATATTACCATTTTATAACTGTGGCCAATTTTCTTTCATCCTTCTCAGTTCTTGACAAGCAATCATCCATTCTCTATCTCTACAGTTTTGTGATTTCAACAATGTATCTAGTACGTGGCCTTCAGCTATTGTCTGTCTTTCACTCAGCATGATTCACTTAAGAAATCATCCAAGTACCAACCAGGCCTGACACTGCTTAACTTCTGAGATTAGACAAGATTGGGCATGTTCAGGGTGGCATGGCCATAGATTCTCCAATTAGAAAAAATCAATTAATTTTAAAAAATCATTAAAAAACTAGAAATAACCCAAATGTCCTTTAACAGGTTGAACTAACTGTGGAATATACATATCATGGAATGTTAGTCAGCAGTAAAAAGAAACAAAATTTTGATACACACAACAACCTGGATGAATCTCAAGTGAATTATGCTGAGTCAAAGACAGACAATAGCTGAAGACCACATACTAAATACATTGTTGAAATCACAAAATTATAGAGCTAGAGAATGGATGAGTCCCTATCAAGAGCTGAGGAGAAGGATGAAAGAAAAGTGTAAATGGTTATAAAAGGGTAATATAAGGCTCAGAAGGAAGCTGGAGTAGCTCTGTTACTATCATACAAAGTAGATTTAAGAGCATGAACAGAAAGAAGTAATTAAAAAGTTCATTACAGAATGATAAGAGGGCACATTCGTCAAGAGGAGATAACAATCCTAAATGTTTATGTACCTAATAACAGAATTTAAAAATACAAGATTTCAGAACTGATAGAACTCTAAGAAGTTATAGACAGTTCCATCATTTTAGTCAGAGTTTTTTATTTCCTGATCTAAAGAATTGATAGGACATGTAGATAGAAAATCAGTGAGAATATGGATTTGAACCACACTATCACCCAACAAATACTTTGGCCACCTGATGCAAAGAGCCAACACATTGGAGAAGACCCTGATGCTGGGAAAGATTGAAGGCAGGAGGAGAAGGGGGAAACAGAGAATGAGATAGTTGGATGGCATCATCAATTCAATGGACATGAGTTTCAGCAAACTTCAGGAGTTAGTGAAAGGCAGGGAAGCCTGGCATGCTGCAGTCCAAGGGGTCACAAAGAGTCAGACACGACTGAGCAACTGAGCAAAAACAAATCGCCCAGCCTGAACTAAAAGATATTTGTTTGTAGAAAATTCCACCCAACATGTGACAGAATTCCAATACAACTATTCAAAACCCTAAAAGATGATGCCACTAAGGTGCTGCATTCAATATGTTAGCAAATCTGGAAGATGCAGCAGTGCCCATAAGACTCGAAATGATCAATCCTCATCCCAAGTCCTAAGAAGGCTAATACTAAAGAATGTGCTAACCATTGGACAAATGCACTCATCCCCCATGCTAGTAAGGTCGTGCTTAAAATCTTGCATGCTAGGCTTCAGCATTATGCAAACCAAGAACTTCCAGATGTCCAAACTGGGTTTAGGAAGAGGGACCAGAGATCAAATTTCCAACATTCACTGGATCATAGAGAAAGCCAGGGAATTCCAGAAAACCATCTACCTCTGTTTCATCAACTAAACCAATGCCTTTGACAGTGTAGATTATAATAAACTGTGGAAAACTCTTAAAGAGATAGTAATACCAAACCATCTCACCTGTCTCCTGTGAAATCTCTATGTGGCTCAAGAAACAACTGGTCAAACCCTATATGGACAAATTGATTGGTTCGAGATATGGAAAGGAGTATGGCAGAGCTGTCTGCTGTCATCCTGTTTGTTAAATCTATATGCTGAGCACATCATGAGAAATGCAGGGCTGGATGAGTTATAAGCTGGAGTCAAGACAGGTGGGAGAGCATCAACAATCTCAGATATGTAGATAATACCACTCTAATGGCAGAAAATGCCTCTTGATGAGTGTGAATGAAGACAGTGAAAGAGCTGGCTTAAAACTAAATATGAAAAAAATAAGTTCATGGCATCCAGTCCCATTACTTCATGGCAAATGGGGGGGAGAGTGGAAGGAGTGACACATTTCCTCTTCTAAGGCTGTAAAAATCACTGCAGTTGGTGATTGCTGCCATGAAATATGAAGATACTTGCTTCTTGGCAGGAAATCTGTGACAAACCCAGATGATGTGTTGAAGAGCAGAGACATTACCCTGTGGACAAAGTTCAGTATAGTGAAGGGAAGTCAAGAAACACCTGGAGTAACAGGCAAATTTGGCCTTGGAGTATGGAATGAAACAGGGCAAAGGCTAATAGAGTTTTGCCAAGAGAACACACTGGTCATAGCAAACACCCTCTTCCAACCACACAAGAGAAGACTGTACATATGGACATCACCAGATGGTCAACACCGAAATAGATTGACTATATTCTTTGCATCCAAAGACGGAGAAGCTCTATACAGTCAGCAAAAACAAAACTGGGAGCTGGCTGTGGCTCAGATCATGAACTCCTTATTGCCAAATACAGATTTAATTGAACAAAGTAGGGGAAACCACTAAACCATTCAGTTATGACCTAAATCAAATCCCTTATGACTATACAGTGGAAGTGAGAAATAGATTTAAGGGACTAGATCTGATAGACAAAGTGCCTGATGAACTATGGACGGAGGTTCGTGACATTGTACAGGAGACAGGGATCAAGACCCTCCCCATGGAAAAGAAATGTAAAAAGGCAAAACGGTTGTCTGAGGAGGCCTTACAAGTAGCTGTGAAAAGAAGAGAAGCGAAAAGCAAAGGAGAAAAGGAAAGATATTCCCATTTGAATGCAGAGTTCATCAATGCAAAGAAATAGAGGAAAGCAATAGAATAGGAAAAACTAGAGATCTTTTCAAGAAAATTAGAGATACCAAGGGAACATTTCATGCAAAGATGGGTCGATAAAGGACAGAAATGGTATGGACGTAAGAGAAGCAGAAGATACTAAGAAGAGGTGGCAAGAATATACAGAAGAACTGTACAAAAAAACATTTTCACGACCCAGATAATCACGATGGTGTGATCACTCACCTAGAGCCAGACATCCTGAAATGTTAAGTCAGGTGGGCCCTAGAAAGCATCACTATGAACAAAGCTAGTGGAGGTGATGGAATTCCAGTTGAGCTATTTCAAATCCTGAAAGATGATGCTGTGAAAGTGCTGCACTCAATATGCCAGCAAATTTGCAAAACTCAGCAGTGGCCACAGGACTGGAAAAGGTCAGCTTTCATTCCAACCCCAAAGAAAGGCAATGCCAAAGAATGCCCAAACTACCACACAATTGCACTCATCTCACGTGCTAATAAAGTAATGCTCAAATTCTCCAAGCCAGGCTTCAGCAATACTTGAACCATGAACTTCCACATGTTCAAGCTGGCTTTAGAAAAGGCAGAAGAACCAGAGATCAAATTGCCAACATCCACTGAATCATCAAAAAAGCAAGAGAGTTCCAGAAAAACATCTACTTCTGCTTTATTGACTATGCCAAAGCATTTGACTGTGTGGATCACCACAAACTGTGGAAAATTCTTCAAGAGATGGGAATACCAGACCGTCTAACCTGCCTCCTGAGAAACCTGTATGCAGGTCAGGAAGCAACAGTTAGAACTGGACATGGACCAACAGACTGGTTCCAAATAGGAAAAGGAGTACATCAAGGCTATATATTGTCACCCTGTTTATTTCACTTATATGCAGAGTACATCATGAGAAACGCTGGGCTGGAAGAAGCACAAGCTGGAATCAAGATTGCCGGGAGAAATATCAATAACCTCAGATATGCAGATGACAGCATCCTTATGGCAGAAAGTGAAGAGGAACTAAAGAGCCTCTTGATGAAAGTGAAAGAGGAAAGTGAAAAAGTTGGCTTAAGGCTCAACATTTGGAAAACTAAGATCATGTCATCTGGTCCCATCACTTCATGGGAAATAGATGGAGAAACAGTGGAATCAGTGGCAGACTATTGCGGGTGGGGGGGGGGGGCTCCAAATCACTGCAGATGGTGATTGCAGCCAGGAAATTAAAAGATGCTTGCTCCTTGGAAGAAAAGTTATGACCAACCTAGACAGCATATTAAAAAGCAGAGATAGTACTTTGCCTACAAAGGTCCGGCTAGTCAAAGCTATGGTTTTTCCAGTAGTTTTGAATGGACATGAGAGTTGGACTATAAAGAAAGCTGAGCACCAAAGAATTGATGCTTTTGAACTATGGTGTTGGAGCAGACTCTTGGTCTCCAGTCAATCCTCAAGGAAATCAGTCCTGAATATTCATTGGAAGGACTGATGTTGAAGCTAAAACTCCTATGTTTTGGCTACCTGATGCGAAGAACTGACTCATTTGAAAAGACCCTGATGCTGGGAACGGCTTAAGGCTGAAGGAGAAGAGGACGACAGAGCATCCTCTGATCTTGGCTGGCATCACTGACTCAATGGGCATGAGTTTTATTAAATTCCAGGAGTTGGTTATGAACAGGGAAGCCTGGCGTGCTGCAGTTCGTGGGGTCACAAAGAGTTGGACATGACTGAGTGAACTGTACTGAACCCTACAAAAGTGAGCCCATCAACCCGCAGAAGTTTGTCAGTTCCTTGCTTCATCTGCCAAGTGCTGGGGCAGTCAGTGCCACTTCATGGAATTTTGAAGGGAATATCCTCAGGACAAACAGTCCGAGCAGCTGCTGGGGCCTTGCCCCAATATTCCCTGACCAGGGCCAGGTAGCCATGAGCAGCATGTCTCCTGGCTGGCTCACCAAATTTTTTACTGAGTCCAAACACTCTGCTCACCATGTGACACGCCAATGAATTGGAGATGAGGTGTAGAGACAAGGAATAAAATTTTATTCAAAAAGCCAGCAGACTGAGAAGATGGCAGACTAATGTCTCAAAATAACCATCTTCTCAGGGTCTGGATGTTGGTTCTTTTGTAGAACAGAGAGAGGAGGTGAGGGAGTAAAGCAAAAAGGACATTAATCTTGGAAGTATCTCCTGGGATGGCCAGACTTGAGAACAGAGTGCATTAATTTTTTCTTTCCTGCAGTCATTCACAGGTGGACAGGGTCAGATTGTCTCTCTGTGAACTGAACAAAGGCACTTCAGATTAAGTTAGGCAGAGGGGCAGGGTTCCCTGAGGCAGGTCATTATGTAAGTTTACAAGAACAACAGCAACAAAAAGCAAAGGTTAAAGTCAGAGAAACAGATCCAACATAGATTCAGTACTGACACTTCCCTGTAACAATATCTCACTTTCCTACACAGGAGAAATTGCAGGGTTTTCCTGGCACTGAGCTGTGCCATTCCTTGAGGGAGGGATGGCACAGTAAGACTCAAACATTACGCTTACCCTTATCAGGGTATCAGTGTTGCACTAGTCAGAATGTTCAGAGCAATACTGAGTAGTAGTGATAGCAGGCATCCCTTTCTGGTTGCCAATTTCAGGTAGAAAGCTTTCAATATTTCACTATTATATATGATTTTGCTTTAGTCATTTAAGATATTTTTCATCATAGTAAGGAATTACCCATTTACTCCTGGTTAGTTAAGAACTCTTGATATGATCTTACTTATATGTAGAATCTGAAGAAAACAAACTTATAGAAATAAATAACAGATTTATGGTGGGAATGAGGTGTTGCTGGGGAGGTAGGGGTGAGAGAAAATGGGAAGGTGGACAAAAAGTTTAAACTTCTAGTTTAAAAAATAGAACTTTTGTCATGAAACCCCATGATATGATTTTTTTTCATCTGTTTACATAATCATATGATTATTCTCTTAATTCTGATAATATAATGAATTGCATTTTTTAGTGTTACTCCAATCTTACAACTCTTATGCAAACCTAAATTAATGTGGTATATTTTCCTTTGCTGAAAATACCTTTTTGGATATTTTGCAACTATGTTTTTCAGTAAAATTACCTTGCAATTTTCCTTTCTTTAAATGTCTTTATCAGGTATTGGTATGATGTTTATTCTGAGCTCATGATACTAATTGAGAATATTTTTAATTTTTCTGTTCTCTGGAGGAGTTTGTATAATATCTGTATTATTTCTTTTTAAAATGTTTTCAAGAAGTCACCAAAAAAAGCTATCTGAACTTGTGTATTTATTTATGAGAAAGGTTTTAAGTAAAGACTAAAATTTTTAAGAACTATGAGAAAATACATAATTTTGATTTTTCATGTCATTTTCAGTAAGCTGTGACTTTTTTTCTCTTGGAAATTTATTTCATTTAATTTCCCATGTTTATTGACATTAAATTTTTACAATCTTTCTTATGATCTTTTCAATGACTTTAGATTCTATGGTGATATTCTATTTCTCATTCCTGTTGTTGGTAATTTTCATGCCTGATGTTGGCCAAATTAATCACATGACTATGCCCAGCTTCAAGGAATCTGAGAATTACCATTGTCTCATGTGCCCAGAAGTAGACAGAGTCAGGTATCAGTGAACATAAATATGTTTACCACTACTTCCAAGAATATGGAGGTTATCAGAAGGAGAAACCAGGATTCAATCTCCTGAGCCATGCTTGCACACAGAGCACTCACTCTCACCTGGAAAAAAAGAAAAGCAGTGTCCTCAGCCAGACATGGTCCCTGCCCTTCCATCCTCTTGAAACAAGACCCATGGGTTGGTATACAGTGATCTTCCAGGCCTTGACTTGGACCCACAGACACAACTGCTTTTGGGGTAGACAACTCTTAGAATATATTACATCTTTATTTTGTTTCAAAGGTCTTCCCTGGCAAAGTTTTGCAGTGAGTGAGCTAGTGTTAAATTTACTATAACAAAATTACTCTTGTTAATGATCTGAACTTTCAAAAATCCATTTTTCTATTGCTGAAATGAGATACCTCTATTTCTTTCCACATATTATTTGTTTCATGGCACAAATTGGAAATAGTATCAATTTCCTGCCAGCATATTAAAACATGTTTTTATTAACTAGTGATTGAAATGAGACTTGGAAATCAGCAACAAAATGCTTTTGGAGAATTGAATATGTATACTTCTAATTTCATTAATAAAAATTGTAACTCTATAGTTAGTTACTATAGTTTTTTATGTTCATCCTTCCTGGTACAACAGTGCATGGCAGGAATTTTCTCAACCTCTTCCCAACATATTAATATTGAGAAACTCAAGATAATAGATAAATCTAAAAGACCATAAATTAGCCTTACTGTAAGTACACTAACTTCTGCAGAATTTCATTAATATAGCTGATGGCATAGAATGACATTGATTTATTGAAACATAATCCAAACATCTCAACCTGGGAGACATAGTGAAAAGGGCTAGATGTGAGTCTGACACACCAAACCCAAATACCAGCTGCTCTAATGTGTTACCTAAGAAAAGCTCAATGTCACTGAGCATTAGTTTCCTTATCTGTATAGACAGAAGACTGAGCTTAGCTTGCAAATTTGCCATGAAGATCAACTGTGACATATATAAGTCAAATTAGCATAATGGTTTCTAGACCACAGTACACACCATAATGAAAGTGATAATGACTATTGTCATTTCCTTACAGGACCTTCTCCAAGACTGGTTGATGTCTTTGAGGATGGCACAGCCTAAGTACCTGGTGTTAGGTACTAGAGACAGGAGAGATTTATCAGTGTTAGCCAGAAAGTATCCACACTCTAACTTCAGATAGGAGCCCAATCAAGAAGTGATACTGACTGCTAAATGGATTTGCCAGGGAACAGAGGGTGAGGCAATTCTAGGCATGTCCAGTGGGGGAGAGGATATTAACCAGATGAAGAAATAAATGCCAATATCTTCTGAAGAATCTATGGGAAAGAAATCAAGCATCCTTAGTGAAAGTAAAGCTCATTTATGGTGAGCTTAGGAAAGATGTGCAAGCAAAGACATGTGAAGATTTTTCTGAGAGTATTAATAAGGGCTTGGATAAAAGGTGGGATATGTCAGCAGAGGGCACCTTCAAAGGATGTGAGGAGAAGATACTGGCTGACCATTACAGAACTGGAATTCTTTCTACTGAAGGCTTTCACCAAGTTCACTAAAAAGGAGGAACTAAAGCTTCCTTTAGAACTTTCTGAAGAGGTGTTGGATTTTCATTCTGCTGGGTTCTTCACAAATGCTTTTTGGATCTTAATACAACTTCCAAGTGTATGAATCACTCCAAGTATGGACTCATATAAATGTCTGGGATGGTCTAATGCCATATGACTGCTGTGAATACAAGTGTCAGAATAGATAGAGGCAAGGGCTTCATCCAGAAACAGCACATGTCCCAGAACCAGACACTTGTATTGGAACCTGGCTCTGCTCACCACCAGCTATGGAACTGCAGGCAACATCATTAGATGCAAAATCTACAGGGAAATTTCTAAGAAGTGGGATATTTGCATGGTCTTAAGTTGGTCTCTATAGATTGCTTGTTAGATGAGTTACAAGAGGAAAAAGTGTTAGTGCAGAATGGAAAAGCTGGACAACACCATGACCAAATGATTAAAATCAATATCAGGAGTTTTGCCTATGTTCTCCTCTAGAACTCCTAGAGGAGAACATAGGCAAAACAATCTCCGACATAAATCACAGCAGGATCCTCTATGACCCACCTCCCAGAATATTGGAAATAAAAGCAAAAATAAACAAATGGAACCTAATGAAACTTAAAAGCTTTTGCACAACAAAGGAAACTATAAGCAAAGTGAAAAGACAGCCCTCAGATTGGGAGAAAATAATAGCAAATGAAGCAACAAAGGATTAATCTCAAAAATATACAAGCAAATCCTGCAACTCAATTCCAGAAAAATAAATGACCCAATCAAAAAATGGGCCAAAGAACTAAACAGACATTTCTCCGAAGAAGACATACAGATGGCTAATAAACACATGAAAAGATGTTCAACATCACTCATTATCAGAGAAATGCAAATCAAAACCACAATGAGGTACCATTACACGCCAGTCAGGATGGCTGCTATCCAAAAGTCTACAAGCAACAAATGCTGGAGAGGGTGTGGAGAAAAGGGAACCCTCTTACACTGTTGGTGGGAATGCAAACTAGTACAGCCACTATGGAGAACAGTGTGGAGATTCCTTAAAAAACTGGAAATAGAACTGCCATATGACCCAGCAATCCCACTTCTGAGCATACACACCGAGGAAACCAGATCTGAAAGAGACACATGCACCCCAATGTTCATCACAGCACTGTTTATAATAGCCAGGACATGGAAGCAACCTGGATGCCCATCAGCAGACAAATGGATAAGGAAGCTGTGGTACATATACACCATGGAATATTACTCAGCCATTAAAAAGAATTCATTTGAATCAGTTCTAATGAGATGGATAAAACTGGAGCCCATTATACAGAGTGAAGTAAGCCAGAAAGATAAAGAACATTACAGCATACTAACACATATATATGGAATTTAGAAAGATGGTAATGATAACCCTATATGCAAAACAGAAAAAGAGACACAGATGTACAGAACTGACTTTTGGACTCTGTGGGAGAAGGCGAGGGTGAGATGTTTCAAGAGAACAGCATCGAAACATGTATATTATCTATGGTGAAACAGATCACCAGCCCAGGTGGGATGCATGATACAAGTGCTTGGGCCTGGTGCACTGGGAAGACCCAGAGGGATCGGGTAGAGAGGGAGGTGGGAGGGGGGATCGGGATGGGGAATACACTAACTCCATGGCTGATTTATGTCAATGTATGACAAAACCCACTACAATATTGTAAAGTAATTAGCCTCCAACTGATAAAAATAAATAGAAAAAAAAATAAAATCAATATCAGCATTGAGGAATAGATGAATTCTGTATGCTTTCAGGTGTAATGCCTTAAGAAGCACATAATATCACTTTTCTAGTATCCTGACCTAAAATATGCAACCCAAATTCAGCCATGAGAAAATATTTATGCAAACCCAAAATAAGTATTGTATTTTAAAAGCTGAAAAAGACAGAGAAAGAGAAAAGAGACAGAGGGAAAAGATTTATTATGAAAAATTGGCACATGTGATTATGCAATCTAGCATCTGCAAACTGTTCTAGATTAAAGGACACTAACGAGATGCTGAAACTAAATGAAATACCTGATCCTAAACAGGATCCTGTAATGCTGCAAGAAAAATGCTATACAGAACATTATTTGGTCAGTTGACAAAACTGAAATATGATCAATACATTAGAAAAAAACAGCTAAATTTAATTAAGTGAATAATTGTGCTGAAGGTTATATGAGAACACCATCTCTTAGGAAACACATACTTAAGTATTTAGAGATAACTAAATGGCTTAGAAATTTTGTTTAGAGAAATAGAGAAAGCAAATGGGTGAAAATATTAACAGATGAATCCAGATATATGAATGTTCTATGTTATATTCTGATCTTGCAACTTCCTGTAAGTGTGAAAAATAAAACATTTTTAAGTGACTTTTATTATCAAAAGACTCACTTTAAAATCATTTTTGACCTATTTATTATATCTAAGCTTCAAAGACAAATTTGACCAAGCAAATTGAAAAAAAAAAAAAAAATGAAAAGTGATTTAAAATTATCTAGTCAGGGGACCAAAAGAAAAAAGAGTGAAAAAAGCCTACAGGACTATGGAACAGCATCAAGGGAAACAACATACACATTTTGGAAATCCAAAGGAGAAGAGAGAGAGAAACGACCAGAATGTGTATTTAAGCAATAATGGCTGAAAACTTCCCAAAGGTGGGGAATGAAATGAACATCCACATTCATGAGGTTCAAAAGACCCCGAAGTGGTTGAACCTGGAAAAGGCTACACAGAGATACATTGCAATTAACTAGTCAAAATTCAAAGACAAAGAGGATTTTGAAACAGAAGAAGAAAAATGATTTATCACATATGAGGAATCTCCCCATTAGACTATCAGTGGCTTTCCCTAGCAGAAACTCCAGGCCAGGAGAATGGGATGATACATTCAACATTCTGAAAGAAAAAAAAAAAACCCTGAAACTGTCAACCATGAATATTACACCCAGCAAAGCTGTACTTCAGAAATGAAAGAGAGATAAAGAGTTTCCCAAACAAATAATAGCTGAGGAAGTTAAGCACTGCTAGACCCATCATAAAAGGAATTCGAAAGTGTGTTCTTCAAAAAGAAATAAGTATGCTACTTAATATCATAGAAACATACAAATATGTAAAACTCATCAGTAAATGTAAATATATAACCAAAGTCAGACTATCTAACATTGCAATGGTACATAAATTCCTCATGACTCTACTTCAAAAATTTGAAAAGAAATACATTAAAAAAAACTAACTACAATAATTTATTGTTGTACACACAAAAAGAGATGCAAATTGTGATATCAAACACCTAAACTCTGAGGGGAGGTGAGAAATATAAAGTCTATGTAATTATCCAAGTTAAATCATTATCAGCTTAAAAGAGGATGTAATAACCATAAAATAATTTTTGTATGAGTAGCCAGAAAAGTGAAATCTCCACTACATATGAAAAAACTTATAATAAAATCAAAACATACCACTAAAAACTTCATCAAATTACAAGACAGCATGAGAAGCAAGGAACAAAGGATCTACAAAACAGTGAGAAAACAATAAAATAGCAATAGCAAATCCTTATCAATAATTACTTCAAAGTAAATGAATTAAATTCTCCAGTCAGAAGACATAATAACCAAATCGATTTTTTAAAATAAATTGAAAAAGCAAAATCAGGAGAACAAGGTGGCATAGGAGTAGGTGGCCGTGGCGTACATCTCTCTCCATGGGTACATCAGGAATATACCTTCAGACACAGATGTGCGTGCAGAACACCAGCTGAGAGTGGACAGGAGTGCATGACCAGTGAAAAGGAATATTCAAAACCACACAAAACTCAATAAAACAAAGGAACGAGGGAGAACACTAGGAGCTTTAGTGGGACTGAACCTGCCCTGGGCGGGTGGGGGAACTGAAGCAGGGATATGATCTCCACATCTGGGCAATTGCCTGAGTCAGAGGAGAAACAATTAAGGCTGACAGTGAAACAGCTCATCTGTGGCTGCCTAAATGGAATGAGAATCAGACCGTCCTTGCTGCAGCTATACATACCCTGGAATGCTGGTCCCCTGGAAGGTACAGTGGCTGGGAGCTGGAGTTTAGGGATTGTGGAGCAACCCCAGGGCGAGGGCTGCTGTTGACCGTGGAAAGATGGAGGGGCTGGGAGGCAGGAGACTGTGGGGGCAAGTGCCTGTGGAGGAAAGCCGGACAGCCATGGAAGCAAGGTGATACTGCTGAGTCACGCATAGGTGGGTGGAGCCATCACCATAGCCTCTCTCTCCCCACTTGCCAGCATCAGCAGCTGAACAGAGAGACTGGCCCACCAAATGCCTGATGCACGGAACAACAGAGTAGGACCCCACGCAGGGTGCTCCTTTAAGTGCCTGACGCGCTGATCTACAAAGTAGGGCCCCACGCAGGGTGCCCCTTTAAGTGCCTGACGCGCTGATCTACAAAGTAGGACCCTAGCCAGGGGGCGCCCCTCTAAGTGCCTGACGCACGGAACAGCAGAGAAGGACCCCAGGCAAGGGAGCCCTCTAAGTGCGTGAATGGGCGGAGCTACAGAGAAAGAGGCTTGCGTGCCAAAGAGGCCTTCTGAGTGCCAGCTACAAGAGGCTTGAAAAAAGGACTCTGATAGGGCCATAACTCCTGCCGCAGAGGCAGTCTGTGTCCCTGCACACTTGGAACCTCCAGGGTTCCCAAAAGCCAAACAGCTGTGCCACCTTCACACTCAACTCTCACTGGGGGCAGAGCTGCCAGAGGCAAAAAAAAGTCTCATGTCTATGCACACAGGGTCGCGTCGGTCATGTCCAGCTTTTTGCGACCCTGTAGACTGTGGCCTGCCAGGCCTCTCTGTCTGGGTGGGGAGTTCTCTAGGCAAGAACACTGGAGCATATTGGCCAATACTGGTTGCCATTCCCTTCTAGAGCACTATATTTCCTGCTGCCCAAGCCGCCAACTCCCCTGAGTACCTGGTGCTGCTAGAACCGCTGCCACCCAAGCAGCTGCACCACCTCCACACCTGACCCTCACAGGGGCCAACCAAGTCCTCCAGGGCAGCCTCAGGCGCAAACCCCAGTGGACAACCCACAGGCAGAGGTGGAAATAAAACCACAGTTGAAACCCAGGGGCAGTATGGCTAAGGAAAAAGACCCAAAACCTTCCCACTAGCTGTACAAGCTGCAGATTAAATCCACAGGATCTACTAGGCAGACTCTGTGTCTATGGAATATATAAAAGGTCACTGAGAGCTCCCACAAAAAAAAAAAAAAAAAAAAAAAAAAAAAAAACGCACTAGTTCTGATAGCTGTGGACATTGGAGGAGAGAACACACAGGAGCAGGACCAGATTAGAATCTGAACTGCCCCCACAGCAGGTCCAGAGATCAGCACAGTGTTGGGGAGCATCCTAGGGAGCTGAGGTGGACTGTGACTCCCAGCGAGAGAAAGGACTCTGACAGCAGTGACTCGAGAAAAACATTTATTATTCTTACGTTTTGACGGTTTTGCCCGTAGTCCGAGTCCCCTGTAGGGAAAGAAGACTCTTCAAAACAATGCAGCTCGCAATAGGGGAATTTATTACTGGCTCGAGCCAGGGCCTCCCGCCCTCACCAGGTGTGTGAGGACGAAAGGCCCCGAGCCCCACTTCTCTCGGGTATTTATTAGGTCAAAACAAGCAGCAGGTAGTTGGCCCAATCGGATTGGTTACACAGTGGGTAGTTGGCGTAAGCAGATTGGTTACACAGTTGCAAGGTGATTTTTGTTGGCCCTACGTGGGGCTTTCAACTTTCCCCTGATAGGTTCCCTTTCTTCTGGCTAGGCATATGTTGATTGGCTGGCTCCAGGAGGCCTGATAATTATGTTACCCCGGGAAACCAGGCCTACTCCTACTCTAGGCTGCCTTCCATGGCGTTAGCCGTGACAGCCTCACATTGACTTGCTTTGTAGAATCTTTTGGATTTCCTTTTTCGTTTTTTTCCGCCTCTGTTGTAATTGTCAATTCTATTGGCACTGTGAAATCCAATTAAGTTTTTTAGCCTTTTTTTTCCCTCAGTCAAATTTTTTACTGTTGTTATAAACCTCTACCTCTATGTTGGGCTTCTGCAGTTTTGTGGAGTTTTCCTTTTTTTTTTTTTTTTTTTCCCTCTCTCTTTTTTTAATTTTAATTTTTAACTTTTTTAAACCTATTGTTATTTTTTTCTACATTTATTCCTTTGTTTGCTTTTCCTACTGTTCTTTTCCCCTTGCACTTAATCTTTAACATATATAAATCTTTATCTACCTCTAGTTAATTATGCACATCTATTCTTTCTTTCTTTTCTTTCTCACTTTTCCTCTCAGCATATTTGTTAGTTTTCCTTTCCTTGCTTTATTCCCCAATTGGCACCTTGCTTTAGTTTTGTTTTCCAGTTTGTGCTTTAGTTAGTTTTGTTCTGGTGGATAAAATTTTTGGTTTCCTTTGTTCACTGGGTCAATCTATTATACTTTATATTTGTTGGACTGTTTTGATTTTGCTTATGGGTGTATATGTCTAGATATATATTCAGTCACACTTTTTATTGTTACTATAAACCTCTGCCTCTATGATGGACTTTTGAGTTCTGTGGAGATTTCATTTTTCTTTCCTCTTACATTATTTTTCTTTTCTATTTTTTATATTTTTAATTTTTAAAACCTGTTATATTTTTTCTATATTTACTCCTTTGTTTACCTTTCCTACTGTTCTTTTCCTCTTGCAGTTAATCTTTAATGTGTATAAATCTTCTTCACCTACCTCTATTTAACTTGGCATAGCCATTCATTTTTTCTTTTCTTTCTTTCCTTTCATCTCAACCTATTTGTTGGTTTTGCTTTCATTGCTATATTCCTCACTTGACACCTTGCTTTAGTTTTGTTTTCCAGTTTGTACTTTAGTTAGTTTTGTTCATAACTGGTAAGTATAATTTTTGGTTTCCTTTGTTCGCTGGGTCAATCTACTGTGCTTTATTTTTATTGGACTGTTTTCACTTTGCTAATGGGTATATATGTATATGAGTATATTCCATTATTTTAATTATTATTTCCCTGATTTTGTAACTACCATTTCTCTGAGGTTCATCTTTGGTTTCTCATTTTTGGATATTTGTTTTAATCTCACTTAATGCATAACAAACCATTTGTGGAATCTTCATTCCTGACCAGAGATCAAGCCCTGAGCCTTTGGAGGGGGAGCACTGACTCCAAGACCCTAGACTATAGAGAACTAACCCTAGGGACTATCAAACAGTGTGAGCTCACACAAAGGAAACCACTTGGATACAAGACCCACATCACCCAACCACCAATAGCACCCTGTGCAGGATGCCTCGTCTAAACAACAAACAAAACAAAAATACAAACCAAATCATCAGCAGACAGTATTACCACCTCACTCAGTCTTGCTTATCAGAGGAAAAACAAGCAAGTAAAAACTCAGCACAAATCTCACCTTATACAAAGATTACACAAAACACTGGACCAACCTTAGAAGGGCAGAAACCAAAGGGATGAAAGAATTCAACCTTATTCAAGGAAAGAATTCAATTTTCCTTGAAGCCTGGGAAAAGGAGACCTCAATCAAAATAAGTTTTAAAAAAAATAATGAAAAGGCAGAGAAATACTACATATATGAAGGAACAAACTAGAAACACAGAAGTTCAAATAAATGAAGAGGAAATGGGCAGACTACCTGAAAAAGAATTCAAAATAATGATAGTAAAGATGATCAAAAATCTTGAAAACAGAATGGAGAAAATGCAAGAATCAATTAACAAAGACCTAGAAGAATTAAAGAATAAACATACAGAGACAAACAAGAGAATTAACTGAAATTAAAAATACTCTAGAAGGAATCAATAGCAGAATATCTGAAGCAGAAGAACGAATCAGTGAGCTAGAAGATAAGACGGTGGAAATAACTTCTAAAGAGCATAATAAAGTAAAAAGAATGAAAAGAATTGACGATGGTCTCAGAGACCTCTGGGACAATATGCAATGCACCAACATTTGAATTATTGGCGTCATAGAAAAAGAGAAAAAGAAAGGGTATGAGAATATTTTTGAAGAGATTATAGTTGAAAATTTCCCCAACATGGGAAAGGAAATAGTCAACCAAGTACAAGAAGCACAAAGAGTCTCAAACAGGATAAACCTAAGAAGAAATATGCCAAGACACATATTAATCAAACTAAAAAAGACTAAATACAAAGAAAGAATACTAAAAGCAACAAGGGCAAAGCAACAAGTAACTTACAAGAGAAACCCCAAAGGTTTAACAGCTGATCTTTCAGCAGAAACTCTGCAGGCCAGAAGGGACTGGCAGGATATATTTAAAGCAATGAAAGGGGAAAATCTACAACCAAGATTACTGTACCCAGCAAGGAACTCATTCAAAATTGATGGAGAAATAAAAAGCTTTTCAGACAACAGAAGTTCAGAGAATTCAGTACCACCAAACCAGCTTTACAATAAGTGTTAAAGGAACTTATATGGCCAGGAAATCCAAGAGAAGAAAAAAGATCTACAAAATAAACCCCCCAAAATTAAGAAAATGGCAATAGAAACGTATATATCAATAATTACTTTAAATGTAAATGGCTTAAATGCTCCAACCAAAAGACAGGGGCTGGCTGAATGGATACAAAAACAAGACCCATATATATGCTGTCTAAAAGAAACCCAGTTCAGACCTAAGACACATATAGGCTGAAATTGAGAGGATGGAAAAACATATTCCATGCAAACAGGAAACAATATAAAGCTGGTGTAGCAATCCTCATATCAGACAAAATAGACCTTAAAATAAAAAAAGATTACAAGAGATAAGGGAGGACACTACATAATGATCAAGGGATCAATCCAGAAGGAAGACATAAAAATTGTGTAAATCTATGCACCCAACATAGAAGCACCCCAATACATAAGACAAACACTAACAGATATAAAAGGAGAAATTGACAGTAACACAATAATAGTAGGAAATTTTAGCACACTACTCACACCAATGGACAGATCATCAAAACAGAAAATCAATCAGGAAACACAAGTCTTAAATAATACATTACATGAGATGGGTCTCATTGATATCTTCAGGACATTGCATCCAAATGCAGAAGAATGTACCTTTTTCTCAAGTGCATATGGAACATTCTCCAGGGTAGACCATACCTTGGGTCATAAATAAAACCTCAGTAAATTTTAGAAAATTGAGATTGTATCAGGTATCTTTTCTGACCACTATGCTATAAGACTAGATATCAATTACAAGGAAAAAAAATGTAAGAAACACAAACACATGGAGAATAAACAACACGTTTCTAAATAACCAACAGGTTACTGAAGAAATCAAAAGGGAATCAAAAATTTCTAGAAACAAATGACAATGAAAACATGACAACTCAAAACCTATGGGATGCAGCAAAAGCAGTTCTAAGAGGGAGGTTGATAGCAATTCAATCCTACCTCAAGAAACAAGAAAAACATTGAATGAACTACCTAACTTTATATCTAGAACAACTGGAAAAAGAAGAACAAAAAAAAATTACTAGAAGGAAATAAATCATAAAGATATAAGCAGAAATGAGTGAAAAGGAAATAAAAGAACCAATGGTGAAGATTAATAAAACTAAAAGCTAGTTCTTTGAGAAGATAAACAAAGTTGACAAGCTTTTAGCCAGACTCATCAAGGAAAAAAGAGAGAAGAATCAAAAACCAACAAACATTTAAAAAATCAACAAAATTAGAAATGAAAAAGGAGAGGTTACAACAGACAATGCAGAAATACAAAGGATTATAAGAGATATTGTGAACAATAAATATGGCAATAAAATGAAATGGACAGGTTGTTACAAAAGTTCAATCTTCCAAGACTGAACCAGGAAGAAATATGAACAACCCAATTACAAGCACTGAAATTGAAGCTATGATCAAAAATCTCCCCCAAAAAACAAAAACCCAGGAGCAGATGGCTTCACAGAAGAATTCTATCAAACATTTAGAGAAGAGCTAAGGCCTATACTTCTAAAACTCTTTCAAAAAATTGCAGAGGAAGGAACACTTCCAAACTCATTCTATGAGACCACCATCACCCTTATACCAAACCAAACAAAGACAGCACAAAAAAAGAAAAAGAAAAGAAAACTATTAGCCAATATCACTGATGAAAACAGATGCAAAAATCCTCAACAAAATTTTAGCAAACAGAATTCAGCAACACATGAAACACTCATACACCATGATCAAACTGGGTGTAGTCCAGATATGCAAGGGTTCTTCAATATACAGAAATAAATCAATGTGATACACCATATTAACAAATTAAAAGATAAAAATCATATGATCATCTCAATAATGCAGAAAACGCCTTTGACAAAATTCAGCACCCATATGCAATTTAAAAACTCTTCAAAAAATAGGCATAGAAGGAACTTACCTCAGCATAGCAAAAGCCATATATGATAAGCCTACAGCAACATTATTCTCATCAGTGGAAAACTGAAAGCATTCCTCCTAATATCAGGAACAAAACAAGGGTGTCCACTTTTACCAGTATTATTCAACATAATTCTGGAAGTCCTAGCTACAGTGATCAGAGAACAAAAAGAAATAAAAGGAATCAAGATCAGAAAAGATGTAAAGCTCTCACTGTTTACAGATGACATGATACTGTATATCAGTTCAGTTCAGTTCACTCACTCAGTCGTGTCCGACTCTCTGCGACCCCATGAATTGTAGCACGGCAGGCCTCCCTATCCATCACCAACTCCCGGAATTTATTCAAACTCATGCCCATCGAGTCAATGATGCCATCCAGCCAGCTCATCCTCTGTCGTCCCCTTCTCCTCCTGCCCCCAATCCCTCCCAGCATCAGGGTCTTTTTCAATGAGTCAACTCTTCCAATGAGGTGGCCAAAGTATTGGAGTTTCAGCTTCAGCATCAGTCCTTCCAATCACTATTCAGGACTGATCTCCTTCAGGATGGACTGGTTGGATCTCCTTGCAGTCCAAGGGACTCTCAAGAGTCTTCTCCAACACCACAGTTCAAAAGCATCAATTTTTTGGCACTCAGCTTTCTTCACAGTCCAACTCTCACATCCATAAGTGACCACTGGAAAAACCATAGCCTTGACCAGATGGACCTTTCTGGCAAAGTAATGTCTCTGTTTTTTAATATACTGTCTAGGTTGGTCATAACTTTCCTTCCAAGGAGTAAGCATCTTTTAATTTCATGACTGCAGTCACCATCTGCAGTGATTTTGGAGCCCCAAAAAATAAATCTGACACTGTTTCCACTGTTTCCCCATCTATTTGTCATGAAGTGATGGGACCAGATGCCATGATCTTAGTTTTCTGAAAGTTGAGCTTTAAGCCAACTTTTTCACTCTCCTCTTTCACTTTCATCAAGAGGCTTTTTAGTTCCTCTTCACTTTCGACCATAAGGGTGATGTCATCTGCATATCTGATGTTACTGATATTTCTCCCAGCAATCTTAATTCCAGCTTGTGCTTCTTCCAGCCCAGCATTTCTCGTGATGTACTCTGCATATAAGTGAAATAAGCAGGGTGACAATATACAGCCTTGAGGGACTCCTTTTCCTATTTGGAACCAGTCTGTTATTCCGTGTCCAGTTCTAACTGTTGCTTCCTGACCTGCATACAGGTTTCTCAAGAGGCAGGTCAGGTGGTCTGGTATGCCCATCTCTTTCAGAATATTCTATTGTAATCCACACAGTCAAAGGCTTTGGCATAGTCAATAAAGCAGAAATAGATGTTTTTCTGGAACTCTCTTGCTAGAAAACCCTAAAGATAGTATCAGAACATTACTAGAGCTAATCATTGAATTTAGCAAAGTTGCAGGATACAAAATCAATACACAGGAATCACTTGCATTTCTATATACTAACAATGAAAAATCAGAAAGAGAAATTAAGGAATCAATCACATTCATCATTGCAATAAAAAGAATTAAATATCTAGGAATAAACTTACCTAAGGAGACAAAATAACTGTACACAGAAAATTATAAGACTCTAATGAAAGAAGTCAAAGAGGATATGAACAGACGGAGAGAAAATTGCATGTTCCTGGAAAGGAAGAATGAATACTGTGAAAATGACTATACTACCAAACGCAATCTACAGTTTCCTATCAAATAATCAATGGTATTTTTCACAGAACCAGAACAAAAAAATTCACAATGCATTTCACATTGCTTTTGGAAACAAAAGACCCCAAATAACCAGAGCAGTCTTGAGAAAGAAGATGGAGCTGGAGGACTCAACCTTCCTGACTTCAGATTATACTACAAAGCTACAGTCATCAAGACAGTATGGTGCTGGCACAAAAATAGACATATAGACCAATGGAACAAAATAGAAAGCTCAGAGATAAACCCATGCACCTATGGATGCATTAATTTTGACAAAGGAGGCAAGAATATACAATGGGACAAAGAGCCTCTTCAATAAATGATGCTGGGGAAACTGGACAGCTACATGTAAAAGAAAGAAATTAGAACACTTCCTAACACCATACACAAAGATAAACTCAAAATGGATTAAAGACCTTAATGTAAGACCAGAAACTATAAAACTCTTAGAGAAAAGCATAGGTAGAACACTCAAAAACATAAATCAAAACAAGAGCCTCTATGACCAACCTCCTAGAGCAATGGAAATAAAAACAAACAAAAAAAATAAACAATTGGGAACTGATTTAACTTAAAAGCTTTTGCACAGCAAAGGAAACTATAAGCAAGGTGAAAAGACAACCTTCAAAATGGGAGAAAATAATAACAAAGGAAACAAATGACAAAGGATTAATTTCCAAAATAAACAAGTACCACATACAGCTCAATACCAGAAAAACAAAAAACCAATCAAAACGTGGGAAAAAGACCTAAACAGACATTTCTCCAAAGACTTACAGATAGCTAAAAAACACATGAAAAGACTTCCTCACTCATTAAAGAACTGCAAATCAAAACTACAATGAGATATCACCTCACACCAGTCAGAATGGCCATCACCAAAAAGTCTACAAACAATAAATGCTGGAGAGGGTGTGGAGAAAGGGAACGTTTTTGCACTGTTGGTGGGAATGCAAATTGATACAACCAGTATGGAAGACAGTATGGAGATTTCTAGAAAAAAAACAGGAATAAAATGACCATATGACCCAGCAATCCCACTCCTAGGCATATATCCTAGGATATATCCTGAAGAAACCAAAATTGACAAAGACACATGTATCCCAATGTTCATTGCAGCACTATTTACAATAGCTAGAACACAGAAGAACTGTACAAAAAAGATCTTCACAACCCAGATAATCACAATGGTGTGATCACTCACCTAGAGCCAGACATCCTGAAATGTAAAGTCAGGTGGACCTTAGAAAGCATCACTATGAACAAAGCAATAAGTGACCAGAGAACTTCCAGATGTTCAAGCTGGTTTAGAAAAGGCAGAGGAACCAGAGATCAAATTGCCAATATCCGCTGGATCATCAAAAAAGCAAGAGAGTTCCAGAAAAAACATCTACTTCTGCTTTATTGACTATGCCAAAGCCTTCGACTGTGTAAATCACAATAAACTGTGGAAAATGCTGAAAGAGATGGGAATACCAGATCACCTGACCTGCCTCTTGAGAAACCTGTATGCAGGTCAGGAAGCAACAGTTAGAACTGGACACGGAACAACAGACTGATTCCCAATAGGAAAAGGAGTAGGGCAAGGCTGTATATTGTCACCCTGTTTATTTCACTAATATGCAGAGTACATCATGAGAAACGCTGGGCTGGAAGAAGCACAAGCTGGAATCAAGATTGCCAGGAGAAATATCAATAACCTCAGATTTGCAGATGACACCACCCTTATGGCAGAAAAAGGCTCTTGATGAAAGTGAAAGAGGAGAGTGAAAAAGTTGGCTTAAAGCTCAACATTCCGAAAACTAAAATCATGGTATCTGGTCCCATCACTTCATGACAAATAGATGGGGAAACTGTGGAAACAGTGTCAGATTTATTGGGGGGGGGGGGGGCTCCAAAATCACTGCAGATGGTGATTGCAGCCATGAAATTAAAAGACACTTACTCCTTGGAAGGAAATTTATGACCAACCTAGATAGCATATTAAAAAACAGAGACATTACTTTGCCAACAAAGGTCCATCTGGTCAAAGCTATGGTTTTCCCAGTGGTCATGTATGGATGTGAGAGTTGGACTGTGAAGAAAGTTGAGCACTGAAGAATTGATGCTTTTGAACTGTGGTGTTGGAGAAGACTCTTGAGAATCCCTTGGACTACAAGGAGATCCAACCAGTCCATCCTGAAGGAGATCAGTCCTGAATAGTCGTTGGAAGGACTGATGCTGAAGCTGAAACTCCAATACTTTGGCCACCTCATTGGAAGAGTTGACTCATTGTAAAAAGACCCTGATGCTGGGAGGGATTTGGGGCAGGACAAGGAGGGGATGACAGAGGATGAGCTGGCTGGATGGCATCACCGACTCAATGGACATGAGTTTGAGTAAACTCCGTGAGTTAGTGATGGACAGGGATGCCTTCCGTGCTGCGATTCATGGGATCAGAGGATCGGACAAGACTGAGCGACTGAACTGAACATGAACATTCTTTGGCACTGCCCTTCTTTGGGATTGGAATGAAAACTGACCTTTTCCAGTCCTGTGGCCACTGCTGAGTTTTCCAAATTTGCTAGCATAATGAGTGTAGCTCTTTCACAACATCATCTTTTAGGATTTGAAATAAGTCAACGGAAATTCCATCACCTTCACTGGTTTTTCTGGTAGTGATTCTTCCTAAGGTCCACTTGCCTCCACATTCTAGGTTTTCTGGCTCTAGGTAAGTGATCACACCATCGTGGTTATCTGAGCAGTGAAGATCTTTTTTGTATAGTTCTGTGTATTCTTGCCATCTCTTAGTATCTTCTGCTTCTGTTATGTCCTGACCATTTCTGTCCTTTATTGTACCCATCTTTGCATGAAATGTTCCCTTGGTATCTCTAGTTTTCTTGAAGAGATCTCTAGTCTTTCCCAATCTATTGTTTTCCTCTATTTCTTTGCATTGATCACTGAGGAGGGCTTTCTTATCTCTCCTGCTATTCTTTGGAACTCTGCATTCAGATGGCTATATCTTTCCTTTTCTCCTTTGCCTTTCACTTCTCTTCTCTTCTCAGCTACTTGTAAGGCCTCGTCAGACAACCATTTTTTCTTTTTTGCATTTCTTTTTCTTGGGGATGGTCTTGCTCACTGCCTCCTGTATAATGCCATGAACCTCTGTCCATATTTCTTCAGGCACTCTTTCTATCAGATCTAACCCCTGGGCTCAGTAGTTGCAGTGTGGTCTTAGTTGCTATGTGAGATCTTAGTTCCCTGATCAGGGATAAAACCCACATTCCCTGCATTGCTAGGCAGATTCTTAACCACTGGACCACCAGGGAAGTCCTGAGGAAACTCTTATAAACTGAAGCAAGTGTTTAAAAATCTGATCTTCATCAAAAATACTGAGTCAGCATCTACTTGTACTTAAAAAAAAAAAAAAAAAACCTGGGCATGGAGTTTTGTCAGTGTCCTTCAGCTCAGCTCCCAGGCCCAAGAGCAAGATTCAAAGGAGCAAGATTCAAACCTGAGAGCAAGATTCAAATGGATGTAGAGAATACCTTGCTGATCTCTCTAGACCTCACATTATTCACCACTAGAAAGAAAGATCTCATTTCATGCAATCTGGGAAATTGGGCTCTGCCCTGAGAAAGACAGTTCCTTTGATTCAGTAGGTGGATAAAAGACAGATGTTCTGTCTAGGTGGGAGCATGAGCTGAAGGAAAATGTACCTCACTGCAGTCAGGACACCTTACATTGTGAAAACCAAGTGCCAACATGCATTTGATCCCTCATTTCTCACTATGGTGGAGGCCAGTGAACTATTTGCCAAACCTTTTCCCTTCCCTCCTGGGCACAAATAAGAAATACACTTCCCAGAAGACTTTGTAGTCTACACTGTGTGACACGGAATGTGAATGGAGGTGATGTGTGCTCTTCTCCACTGTCTGAAGCCAGATGTCAATGCCAAGGACATCCCAGGAGCTGAGTCCAGCTTGGGTCAGTGGATAATGACACAAAGTGCTATCCACCCCCACCCTCCACGAATTGACAGAACTTTACATTAGCAAAGAACACAGTGCTAAAGTGTTTAGCAAGTCACCCAGAAGCTGAGGTTTGCCTATTGTAACAGAATGCTTTATCTTAACTGATAAAAACTGAGTGACACCCAGGATTACATTCAGTCATAAGCCAAAGAAAACTCAAATCACAGTAGCTTAAACATAAAGGGGTACTTATCTCTAACAATAAATTCCAAAGGAGGAAATCCTAGGCACATGCCCCCACTTCTGCCCACAAATTCCTCTGGCCACACCTTTGTCTGCTAACAAGAGGGAAGCAGAGAAAGAATATCCAGGTCATAAAAGCAAAAACTTAGCTGGAAATCATCAGCTTGTAACACTTCAACAAGACTACATCACTTGGCAGTAGGAGTTGCACAAGAGGCAGGGAAGTGAGGGTTTTATTCAGGCCTATTAACAAAACCAAGATTCTATTACAAAGGAAGAAGGGTAACAGATACTAGAAAGACAAATAGCTACATCTTCCACCTTATACAACATAAAGAAGAATTCGTCTTGAAGAGCAGCCCAGGCCTGGTGTTGACACCCTGTGTCATGGTTGTCATTTGTAAGGACTGAGCATCTGCCAGATCTGTGGGGTCCTGGCCTGAAAGGGCATGCATGTGGGTTTTTTTAATGCATGAAACATATCACACTTTCATTCCCTCCTAAGTTTCCATCTGCAGGTGCTGCATGCCCACCACAGAGCATGAAAACCATGAAAACAAACCATGAAAAGTTTGTGGTCACCTCTATACATTCAAAATATATCAGTAATTACCAGGGTACCAAGCAGTTGTCCATACCTCTTGGGGGCCCTCTTTCCCTGTGAGTTTTCTAAGAGGACACACAGGCCATGAACAACTCAGCTGGTACCACAAAATCTAAAGCTTTCTGCACCACATTCATGCTCAGATTACCTAGCTGGTTTCCAAGTATTAACCACACAAGCCATCACCAAGAGCAAGGCTGAGAGTAAGGCAGCCATCTGGGAGTCCCTGTGGGAAGAACTGTGGGCATACAAGGGCCCTACCCCAGTGGACACAAGGGCTATGCCACCTCTTCCCTTGACAGCAGGTAGAGAGGTCATCAAGAAAACCACTCAGAGGTCCCACCAAGACCTTGAGGAGTATCCAAGATGCAGGAATATTTATGACTCAGCAAGAGACGTCTAAAGGCAAAGGACACCTAAGACACAGAACAGAAAGATGAGTGCAGCATCAGGAGAGGGCCAAACTTCTTCCAAAAGTGGGGAAATGTCACAGGCCTCCCCAACATCACAGAAAGGAACAAATCTGTAGCCCTCTCAAAAGGAAACACACCTAAGAAGTCACCAGGTATAGGGAAATGGAAAATCCTCTAATGAGGAATAGTCCAAGGACCCCATTGAGAGATGGAAAGTAGATCTCAGGGAGCCTCCAAGGTACCCATGAGACAAAGTCAGAAATTGTGCATAACTGATGTCCAGTGCTAGGTGACAACCACACCAGCCAGGTGAGACATCCCTACCTCTTCTGTCTCATACCAGCCCTGTGGGACCAGAAATAAAAGCTAGCAGGCAAGGTGAAGTAAAGCAGGATAGTAGTGAAGATGGCCTCCTAGGCTCTGTCCCCATTTCAAGCTTCCAAACCTGGTTGAAGTTCCAGGGAATGGGGAAACAAGGGAGGAAAGAAGATTCAAATTGGATGTATTAGGAGTTTATTATTACAGAGGAACTAAGAGGTGTTTTGAAGCCTATCCAAAATACTCAGAGAGGGTACTGAAGGGTGCAGTGGGAGAATGAATAAATGTGATGTCTGCTTTGATTTTATGAAGTATGCTAAGACAATGAAATAGCTAAGCTGAATTTAATTATAAATATATTTCTAGAATCAAAGGTTATTAGGTTAAAAAAAATTCTCAAACCAAAAAATATACCAATAGAATTATATGAAGCCTTCCTCATTTATATTCCCAAATTCATTCTTTAATTTTAAATGTTTCACTTCCACAGAGTTCAAAAGCTTGAAGAAACTCCACTAAAAGGAGAACTTTTCCAAAATATCTCTACTGGGAAAATTCCAATGAGGTGTGATGCTCATACCTTATCCTTTACAACAGAATAGAGGAATTCTGTTGCAACAACCAAGAAAGATGCCTCTTAAGACTTCGGTTCATTCTTGAAGTATGTGCAGCCTCCAAATATGTGAAGTGAGGATTCAGGCTTCTTTTATACTGAAAGGGGAGGGGATGTGGTTGGTTGTTTCAAACTTCTTGGGGTCAGAACCCTTTGTTCTTGCTGCTGTCCATGTGGGTCAAGTCATGAATGTTCCTGTGAACCTCCAACAAGACAAGTGTTATTCTCTGTTCTGCAACTTTTTATCCCTATATGAATGGAAAACTCTTACACCTTTAAAGGCCAGAGCCTTAAGAATGAGCTATCCTGTATATTTCAGGCTATAGACAACATTCTGAATTTGTAGCAAAACCAATAGCATACAAATGTTAGAGTAAAAGAAATAAGTTGTACGGAATCATATTTGTTTTTCCCTATTACATGGGCTACCCAAGTGGCGCTAGTGATAAAGAATCCCCTTGCCAATGGAGGAGACAAAAGACACAAGTTCAATCCCTGGGTTGGGATGACCCCCTGGAGTAGGAAATGGTGCCCCACTCCAGTATTCCTTTGTGGCTCAGCTGGTAAAGAGTCCACCTGCAATGCAAGAGACCTGGGTTCAATTCCTGGGTTGGGAAGATCCCCAGGAGAAGGGAAAGGCTACCCACCCCAGTATTCTGGCCTGGAGAATTCCATGGACTTTGTAGTCCATGGGGTTGCAAAGAGTCAGACATGACTGAGCAACTTTCACTTTCCAGTATTCTTGCCTGAAAAATTTCATGGGCAGAGGAGCCTGGCAGATTACAGTCCTTGGAGCTGTAAAGAATCAAACAAAACTGAGCATGTTACATGTATACATGAGCACATACACATGTGTGCATATGTGCACACACACACACATATCTCTCAGTTAAACAATTCAAATATTACACTAAAATTATCAGAGTATTAAGTGCTATCTATTTACCTAACTGTTATGGTAAGCAGTCCCCCTCATTTCACCACATATTAAGTATTACCAGTTGTCTCCAAGCTGTCTCTTTTACCAAGTAAGTTTAATACCAACCAGAAAAGGGAAAGCTACACACATATACAGAATTTCTTTAAGAATATTGTTACAATTATCTCACTTTGGGAAAAGAGAATGAGACTCAGGAGAAAGCTGAAAATGTTAAGACTGGATTTATTTTTTTGTGGAAAGGGAGTAGCTAAAGCCCCATACTAATGAGCAGAAGCTTCCTTTTTTGGTCTGTGTTATTAAACTGTATTTCACTGCATAAGATAAAGCCAATAAAATGAAAATCCCACTTCTTTTGTTGCCACTCTGGGAGCACTGGGGCTTAACCTTGTGTCTGACCACAGTGATGCACACGGGCAGAAGGGTAGCTGTGACCTTAGATGAGCTGCAGACAGGTGCCCTCTTTGTGCCTGACCAGGCTGCTGAGGCCCAGCCTGGCCTCCTCTCCCAAGGATGAAGGCACCAGCAGTTGGAGATTAGGGGATAAGTGACTGGTGCCTTCTTCATTCGCTGTGTGCCTAACAGCTAGGTCTCTACTTTGAGGACCCAGATCTTAGCGTACTAAATAAAATCAGTACTTAATAAAAATAAAATGTGAGCCAATTTTAGAAAGGACTGTGTCCAGACATGAACATATACATAACACTTGCACAGCACAGACACACCTAAAGCAACAATAAGAGTTCTCCTCCTGCTCTCCCCAAGGCCATGACTTGTAGTACACAACCCTTAGGGACAGATGTTCCCACAGCATCTAAAAGGAAAGCCATCCACTGTCTTCTGCCCCCACAAAGATGATTCTCACCCTCCTCCTAGAAGGAGATGTATCTCTGGAACATCCATCCCATAGGATTCTACCCTTCACCTTCTTCTATGGTCAAGTCCCTGGCATTTGCATATCTGTTTCCAAATTGCTTAAATACAGGACCTCTCTTATTTTCCCTTTCTTATTATCTTCCACACCGGGAGAAACTACAGTGAATGACTGATGAGTTAAAGGCTTTTTGCCTCCAAATCTCACTTTGTTCCCTAGAAATCTTATTTCTCCTCTCACAAGGTTTATGTGTTACAACCAGCACCCCACCCCTAGACCTTGCTAATTTCTGTAGCTTACTGCCGTGTTTCACACTGCCATTTATGCAAATTTCCCTACAATTTGAAAAAGAATTCATTTCTCCACTGATGGAGCCAAGAAAAAAAAAATTATCCATTCTGGAAAAAAGTGCCAAACCCAGACTTGAAGGCAGTCACCAACTGGCCAGTTCCTTCTCAGCAAATTGGGATCTGCCACCCAGGGAGGGTAACACTGTAATAGGCTGACTCCATATTAGATCTTTTCCTTTTGCTTTAAACTTTATGCTAGGTTGCCTGTGCTTAGTCATGCTGGCTCTGCACTGTTTGTAAAAGAGTGTTGCCTCTAGCCTGAAATATACAGGGTAGCCTAATCTCAAGAATCTGAACTTTAAAAGAGTCCATTCATATGAGATTTTAAAAAGTTACAGAACAGAGAAATACATTAGTCTTACTGGAGGTTTACAGGAACATTGTGACTGACCTACGTAGACAGCTCAAAGAACAAAGGATTCCTATGTCAAGAAGTTTGCAATAACTTAACCACACCCCTCACTCATGTTGCCTTTAAAATGCTTTACTCTTCAAGAAGTTCAGGCTTGTTGGGCACAAGCCAGCTTTCTTCTTGCATGGCCTTGCAATAAACCTTTCTCTTCTCCAAACTGTAATGTTTCAGCTTGCTTGGCCTCACTGTGTGTCAGGCACATGAAATTGCATTCAGTAACAAAATCAGTGACTGCTATTCTGCACAGTTCATCTTGGCCAAGAGTTGGCATCCTTCTGGCAGGCAAGAAACATAGCTTCCTTGTGGCACACAAGCTGTTGCATCTTTCAATACAAACAATTTACTCAGGGAACAGGATCCCCATTGAATGCTAAGGGATACCCAACTTTACAACTGAGTTTATAATTTAAGTTTTTTTATCATGAAAATAACTTAAATAGAAAAGAACATAAAACATACATTTACAATTCACCAAATAGTAAAATGAATACCCAACCACACCCAGCTAAAAACAAAGGACACTACAGCCATTCAGAAGCCCACAAGTTTTTCCCTGACCCTTGCCCCACATCAAAGGTGCTCATATGAATTTTATGATCATCAATTTCTTGCTTGTGCTTCATTTTTCCACTAAAAACTAAATATGAATGGGATATGAATCTCTAAACAATTTATCATATTTCATAACATCTAAAACTGTTGATTATGAAATGTGTCATTATTTATGCTCTTCTGTCCATGGAATTTTCAAACAAGAATATTGGAATGGGTTGCCATTTCCTCCTCCAGGGGAATCTTCCCAACCCATGGGTCAAATCTGTGTCTCCAGTGTCAACTGACACCTTCTTGACTAGAATTTTTATTTTATACTTATTGAAAGAACACATGGCTTATGTGAACATAGATTTTATCACATATTATCCTGGTGCATACATTGAAAAGAATAATTAAGCCAAGTATATTGGCTAAGGTTGTCTTAAAACTTTTTTTATACTCAGATTCCACACCCATGTCACTTTTTGACTCAGGTTGTCCACCTTTGTTTTACCCATGTTACATCATCCTCTGTGCAAAAAGTGTGCTGGACATTGGGGATTTCCTGCAATGGTGCTTCTTCACTGTCTCCTGGCCCTCTTGCAAATGACTGGCATTCGTTCAACAAGCTTGCACATCAGTCTTTTCATTGTGACCTTCACAGTAATTACCATAATAGTCACAAATATTTGACTTCTTTAGCCAACAGGTGGCATCATCTTCAAACCTGTAACTTCATCAAAACTCACACAGAGATGCTGCTAGTACCTCTGCTTAATATCTGATTGAGTCCCATTGCACAGCTGGCCATTTTGTCAGTTTAGGCTACTTAAAAAAAATTTTAAGTTCACTTTCTTTTGTGAGACATTAACTTGGGTTATTTTCATTTATGTCATGATTTATGGGTCAGGAATTCAGACAGGGCTCAGCTGGGCTGTTCTGAGTAAGCTGTTCTGCTTACTTAGCGATGCTCAGCTGATAAATAGGTTTGTCTTGGAGGTACAAGGCCAATTCACTCACAGTGGGCCACCTTGGAGAGGACGGTTGGAAGACCAGGCTCAACTGAGACTGCTGGTCAAAGTGTCGACATGTGGTCTCTTCAGCAAGTCGTCCTCAGGCTAGTTGGCCTTCTTACATGGTAGCTCAGGGCTCCCAAACAGAATGTTACAGGAACAAGTAGGTCAAGAGACATCAGGTGAAATTTTAATCTTGATTATTACTAGAGGTTTTGCTACTATTTTTTTCAAATTTTCTAAATAACTTTCTGCTCCCTGCAGATATTTCCAAGCATGTCCTTAATTTATTAAACAGAGTAAGCAGAGTTGTTTTATATTTCGTGTCTGATGATTTCAATACCTGGGTCTTTGAGTCCATTGTTAATTTCTCAGAGTGATGGGATGATGCTCCTAATTTTCATTCATGGTATTGTATTTCCTTGTGTACCCTACTATCTTTGACTACATGTACTCATTATAGTTGAAAAATTGCTTCAGGACTAATTTTTGAAGTCCTAGATGAAAGTATCTTCCTCCAAAGAAAACCGAAAATACCCCCTAAAATACCATTTCATGCCCCACAGTATCTGCCTAACCCATAAAATTTTAGCTCCTTCTGCTCGGCTTTCCCTGGTGTTTGGTTCTCTTGTGAGGACAGCAGGAGCCATCTTCTTCACCTCACATGTTTTGTGGTCAACAGGTAGAGTCTGCCAGTTCCTCACTTCCCATGCAGATCTCAGATCTCCAACTATTTTCTAAATCCCTCATAACAAAAACAAACAAACAAAAACAAAGAAAAGGCTTGTTCCATTTGAATTAACAGCATTCAGCTAAATAATGCCCTAAATCTCTAGTGTTTTATCCCCTAGCTATATTATATGAGATTTTTCCACCCAGTCCACAATATTCCTTTCCATCCGAGACAGGAGGGACAGGGCAGAACATAGCTGCTAGATACATGACGAAGGGCACCACTGTTGGGATCCACTGAAAACCAGCTGGAACCTGTTGAAAACAAGGTGACTCTGAGGATGGTCTGGTCATCGATCTTCAGCTCATTATATCTTCATAATAATGCTACAAATCACTCGCCTGTACTCCATGACAGTTTACAGGCAGACACCATAAAAGGCCAAAAAGTGGGCAATGAACCAATTCCTCTGAACCCCGACTCTTCCCCAAATAGCAAGAATATTCCTCCCACTCATTAGCATAAGAAATTACTCAACCCGTAAAAATCAACAGCCCCAGGCCCTGGGGCCACTCTCACCTTCTGAGAAAGACCACATTTGGTTTATGCATCTCTCTAAGTAAACCTGCCGTCAGTTTGCTTTGGCTCACTCTTGAATTCTCTCCTACAGGAAGACAAGGAGCCTCACTTGGCAATCCTCCCTGGTGGGGCAAGTCCTGGGATCCAACATTTCCCTCTCCTGCAACACATCCAACTTCTATTATCAACCAAAGTGACGTCAACATTTATTTACATAACCACCATAAAGTCAGTGTGACCAAAAATGAGTCCTACAAACCTGCACCCTCATCCAATATTTCCATAAATGGTGAAAGTCACAACTATTTACCCCGCTGCCCAGTCCAAAGGTCTAGGCGCTTTCCTAGATGCTTCTGTTCAGGGAAACAGTGACTGAAACCACCCACCTGGCCAAGCACCAAGTGGCAATTTGCATGAGTCATTTTACTACAGGAGATCCTGGTAAAGAACACAGAACTAACCAACCACCACCAACCAGAAGAATTCAGGAAAGGTCTACAGGAGAGAGGAGATGCCAGTTCATATGTCCTTCCAGAATCCATCTTGGATTGTCCTTCACTGAAATCCATCGTGACTGAACACTGCATGTACCACTGAGCCTGAGACAACCCAGAAACGAATCCTATCACCATAAGACCTGAAGCTGCAAGTCACATGGCAGAGCCGTTCTCCCGGGTCCCCTTACCCTGCTCTCTGCCCAGGCACCCCTTCCCAATGAAGTTGCGAGCTTTGTCAGCATGTGTGTCTCCTCAGACAATTCATTTCCAAGTGTCACTCTTGGGTCCTGGAAGGGGTCTCCCTTCCTGTTATACTTCCTTCCATCTCCTTAACCTTCTAGTCAGCACCAAGTACTTTCTTTATATTTATTCCATTTACCCTTGTTCCTGTCCTCACTGCCCAGCCTAAACACAGCCTGCCCCACCCTGCAGGCTTCAATGGCTTCTGTGCCTCCACATCCCACCCCCAAACCCCCAGCCTCCACTGAGCCAGAATGAATTACAGAAATGAGGTGGTGAACTTGCAATGACTTTAGCAAGTCAGCAATTAGTCTCCCTTGTGACATTTTAGCTCCCATTAATGTTAGAAAACCTTTTCTTTTTTACATTTGCTGCATAGCATGACATACCCAAACACATATTTACTGTCAGTATAGATATTCCCATTAAGACCAGTGGCTAATTTAACAACTCATCTAAGAACTGTGAGTTCCAGGGCTTGGGCTGATTTTATGTTTGGGAAAACATAAGCCTCTAAAGTCCTCTGAGGACTGACTATTACATATGACACTTGCATTTCCCGTGTCTCTCACATAGGCTCCATCAGTGAACAATGTAAGTCAACATTAGGAATAAGAATATGAGGTGAATCAGACCAAGACTGAGAGTTTTCCTCTGCAGCTGTGAGGTAGTCATGTTCACCCATCTGTTCAGGATCTAGCAGCAAGGTGGCTGGGTTCCAGAGCTCACCCCTGCCTAGCATCACATAGGATTAGACAATAAGGCCTGCAGTCCATTGACAAGTGTCATAGGAATGTGGAAAACTGCAGTAAGGCCTAGACTCACATGAGGAAGTCAATGTCCCAGAGTCACAACCGGGCACTTTTCAAGCAGAAGCGCTGCTGTGTGTGTGTGTGTGTGTGACTCCTGAGCAACCCAGCATCCAGAGCACATGCAGATGAGACAGGAGGGGAGGGACAGGGCACAACCTCTGAAAGAATGGCATAGCCACTGTGGAATCAACACAAACTGGTTAGAACTCACTAGGTCCAAGATGGCAGACGGTTTATCTTCCAGTGGACCTTGAGCCTCCTTTATATGGTCATCGTAATACATCAGCTAAATAACACACCCACGTGTGCCATGGACAGTTCTGAGGCCGACCATAAAAGGCCAAAAAGTGAACCATGGCCCAAATCCTAGAAATAACCACCCTTCCCCAAGAGTTGGAATAATCCTCTCACTCGTTAACCTATGGAATTAGCCAGCCTACAAAAACTAACCAACCCCCAGGGCTTCTCTGGTGGCACAGTGGATAAGAATCCATCTGCCAACGTAGGGAACACAGGTTTGATCCCTAGTCTGGGAAGAATTCACAGGCCTTAGAGCAATTGGGCCCAAAAGCCACGACTGCTAACCCTGCATTCTAGAGCCCAAGAGCTGCAACTACTGAAGCCCACGCACCTGGAGAGTATGCTCCACAACAAGAGAAGCCGCCGCAGTGAGAAACCCATGCGCCACAACAAAGCTCACTGCAACTCAAGAAAGCCCAAGCAAAGCAACGAAGACCCAGGGCAGCAAAAATAAAAAGAAAGAAAGAAAATCCTTTGAAAAGACTAGCCTCCTCCACACTTCAGGGGTGCTCTCTCTCTGCCTATGGAATGTGTATCTCTGATTTCATTTTACTCTGGTTCACTCTTGAGTTCCTTCCTGTGTGAAGCCAAGGACCCTCACTTGGAAGCCCATCCCTGGGACTCACTAGGGTTCAGACATGACCATCCTCTCATGTCCCATTTTCTAGCAATATCTTTATAGAGCAAGAGGATGAATGCAGTCTTCTCTCCTCATTTTTCCTTTGATTATAAAAATGTAGCCTACTTAGTTCTCAGGGCAGAGTCACCTTGCCTGCTTATATCCTTCACAAGCATCCTGTATTAATCAATCTACTTCTTGCCTAACACTGCCTCTCGCTGAATTCCTTCTGTGCCTAGACATAAACAACCTGAGCTTCATTAAGTCCTGAGATGAGTTGTGTGGTTTTGACTGGAAGATTATGGTGTGAGATGTGCAGATTCTCAGTAGACAAGTAGTTAATTTGAGTAAGCATACCACCAACAGCTCCCTGTTCTACAGAAAAGATGGAACAGTTTGTCAATGAGGAGCTCCTAACACAAGTGTGAAAACATTACTTGCAAAGTTGGAAACCTTTATTTCTTTGGACCACAGGAAGTAATCATGAGTGATGCTTGCTGCACCAGCTCTGTGAGCAGCTGAGCCACTCAGGGAACGCAGGGATCCTCAGCGTGGTGGAGTTGCTCCTCATGGTGGGTCACTTAATTTGTAAAATAGGTTGGCTTGGGGATGGAACTGTTTTCCTCTCAACAACTAATAACAAATATCCCAAATACTTGACATC
Source organism: Muntiacus reevesi (assembly GCF_963930625.1). NCBI lineage: Eukaryota > Metazoa > Chordata > Mammalia > Artiodactyla > Cervidae > Muntiacus > Muntiacus reevesi. The sequence goes on from NC_089251.1 coordinate 266,927,848, forward strand.
AGTGTGACAATATTGTAAATTATCTAGGATGGCTTATGTCCTTGAAAGGCTAAAATTTTAGTAAAGCTCAAGTATCTTCTTTACAGGCACAGAAAGTGTTAGCTATCTAACCAAGTTTTGGAAAATACATTTTATACACACACAGAGTTTTAACTGATAGGCAAGGGACATAAGTATTTCCTAATGGCCTTGCTTAATGACTCTCAATTACCTTGTGTCTCCTTCATTAAGAAGGTGCTTTAATTTTCCCTAGGTTATGAGATGCTCTCTGAAAATTAGTTCAAACAACAACTCCAATGAACATGGATTCATTTTTCAGCTTTTTATTAATCTTATTTCAAAAAGATGGAAAGTCTCCATCTGAAACATTTCCAAATTCCTTTCAATGTGGTATTTTGATATTCATTTGAAATTACTTACCAGAGTGATCCAAAGAAAATAATTTGCTTTTGTTTGAGTATGGAGGTAAGTTGCAAGTGTTCCACAATTAAAATCCTTAAAGAGGTTTAATTACCTCAAATAGACACTTAAAAGAAGTTGAATTGGGCCCTGGTGGGTGATCAATTTAAGAACAGGACTAATAACTGAGAAGGGAAAATAACTTTTGCCTGTATGCTTGTCTTCCAAAGATCTATCAGAAGATCATGTTTTATGGCCTTTTAAAGTAACTTTCAATGGCAGCAAGAGTGTCTAACACAGAGACCAATTGGTCTCCATCCTTTTTTAATGTATAATTAACAGGGAGTTGGCAGGCACTGCCCAAATGAAGTGAATTATCCAGAAAAGAACTGTAGCAACAGCCAAGGAGAAGTTTTTACAAAAGGTCCCCACTAGTGGATGGAGCCCAGAGTAGAGCACACCCAAATGCTTTCTTGCCAACTGTGATTCCTCGATGCTTCACAGTGTGAGGATAAACAGAAATACAAGGCAGTGATTTTAAATACAATTGTGTCTCAATTACCACCCTTGACTTGAGGAGTCTGCCACTCTGAAGCCTCTTAGGAATCATTTTTGCTTTCTGCCACCATGGAGTTCAGAATAGCAAGAGAATCAGACAGAAAAAAATGTTATCACTGCACAACCTGTCAGAATGATCGTGAGGACACTCCAGTCAGGAGACATCCCAAGATGTGGTTGAAATGACAGTGTGCCCAAGTCACCTTGCTGATTCTGGAAGAGACTCAAGGGTGCGACCATAACCAGTGTTCCATTTCAGCTGGTCAGGCCCCACCTTCAGCCCTGCTCAAGGAAGCAATATTGTACTGCTTGTTGCCTGGGGGTAGTTGTTTTATGTACCTGAATGGGCACATTCCCACAAAGGTGGCCCATCAGTAAGTTATCAGCTACTCCCAAGCTGGACTGCTCATAAAGATCTGACACACAAGGAATGAGTTTACTTACTAAAGTGATCGGGACAGTTCCTTCTGGAATTTGGTCTGAGAGGTCAGTTCAGAAGCAAGAGAACAAGAAGAAGTTACTATGAGAAGGCAAGAGAGGCTCTTCCTAAATGGTACTCCAATTTCAGTTCATAAACATCCCTGCCATAATTCCTCCTGAAATTAGGTTCTTTGCCCACATATAAGCTCAACCTTCACCAGAGCCACTGGAGCTATGTTTCTAGGAGTGGGAAACAAACTCTTGGCTTGGACTTTAGACAAGATGGAGATTTCCTTGCCTCAAATCCCACTCCCATGGCACAGAGGGAGAGATAAAGAGCTTACCATTCCAAGTCATTCTAAATCCTAATAGACAGACCCAGAATCCAGTGCACAAAGAATGATAGGAAAGCAAACGCACCGTGGCAACCAGGTGATTAGGCCTGAGCCCCAAGTGGCCAGGCCAGAGGCATGTGCAGAAGCAAAGAAAGCCAAGATCTAGCTCTGATGTCCCAGAAGGAAGATGTTGACATCCAGCACCTCCAGACCATGTAGGGAGTATATGGAATATGAGAAAACCTCAGAAGAATTCCAACATGTCACAAGTATTCCTTAAGTTCTATATGCCCTGACTTGCCAGGGGTGGTCCGAGTTTATGTCTGTCATTCCAGCATAATTTTATTCTCAGAATTGTTCCAAATAAGGTAGTTAATTATATGGTCTCCCTACTTACAGCAGATTTACAGGTTCTTGGTAGGAGTAGGAAATGTAATAATTGCTTATTGCTGCCTAACAAATTATCCCAAAACTTATCTACTAAAACAACAAACAAGGAATTCTGTGGCTCCCCAGTGGTTAGAACTCTGAATTCCATCCCTCATCAGGGAACTAATCCTGCATGCAGTATGGTACAGAAAACAAATAAACAAACAAAAAGGCAAATATGAGCTCACAGTTTTTGCAGATCAAGAATTCAGGTATGGTTTATCTGGGTATCTCAGACTCAGGGTCTCTCTTGACGTCACCGTTAAAGCTACTGGTTTCATCTTGTAGTCTCATCTGAATGCTTAGCTGTGGTAATGGGGTAGGGATGGTGGAGCAACCCAGTTCCAAGGTCATTCACAAGGTTGTTAGCAAGCTTCACAGCCTCTCAGACTACTAGACTGAAGCCTCAGTTCCTTTCTGTGGCCTCTCCACAGGGTTGCTCACAAGGAAGCTGGCTTCCCCACTGCAAGTGAGCTAAGACTGAGAAAGAGAAGCACAGAGAGAGACAGAGAAGAGAGCCCAAGACAGCCACAGTTTTCCTATAACCTCATCTTGGGAGTGACTTCCTAACATTCTGCCATATTCTATTCTTTGGGAGTGGATCGCTAGGTCCAGTTGACAAAAGGGGCGGAGATTCCATGAGGGTCAGCACCAAAAGGCAAGTTATGGAGGCCAGGTAAGAAGCTGCCAGGTTTTCCCAGGTGACGCAGTGGTACAGAATCTGCCTGCTAATGCCAGAAAGGCTGGAAATGTGGGTCCGATCGCTGGACTGGGAAGATCCCCTGGAGGAGGAAATGGCAACCCACTCCAGCATTCTTGCTTGGAGAATTCTATGGACAGAAAACCTTGGCGGGCTGCAGTCCATGGGGTCACAAAGAGTCAGACACAACTTAATGACTAAATGACAACAAGAAGCTGCCAACCACAGTGGGTATAAAAGTCCTCTGTGGTCTTACATTGTCCCCAGTGATGGTTCTCACCCATTTCTGTTCTACCTCATTGCTATCACTTCCAGAGCTCTGGATTGAAGGAGTCTCTCTGGAGGCCACTATTGATGTAAGACGCAAATGGTGGACACCATCTGGCTATTGGAGAGACAGAGGTGCTGTGGCGTCACCCTAGAGTGGAAACCGAAATTGGACTGCTAGGTTCAAACCCCAGCTCCTCACCACTACCTGTGTGACCTGACCTTGAGTGCATCATCTCTTCTCTGCCCGTCTGTCCATCTTGGTGGTTAATAGTGCCTATTTTTCAGAACCATTGTGAAAATTAATGGATCTACCACACTTAAGATGTTTAGTGGATTTTCTTGGTGGTCCAGTGGTTAAGAATCTGCCTGCCAGTAAAGGCAATATGGGTTCCATCCCTGATAGGGAGCGATTCCACATTCCGCAGGGTAACTAAGCCCACATACCACAACTACTGAAGCCTGCACACCTAGAGCCTGTGCTTTGCAACAAGAGAAGCCGCTTCAAAGAGAGCCCTGCTCACCACAACTAGACAAAGCCCATGCGCAGCAATGAAGACCCAGTGTAGCCAAAAATAAATAAATATTTTTTTAAATGCTTAGGATTATCAGCTCAAAGGATGGTTGTTATCCTCATCCTCATCTTTACGGAGAACTGTGCCCCTCAAGTTAGAAGAGCAGGGATCTGCACCCCTAAAACATGGGTTTCAGCAAGGCCAATTTCGACGTGAATATCCGCACTGCTCACAATGGCTCCACATTTCCTCCCCAACCCAGATGACCCGTTCTCTGAGCCCTTATCTCCAGGGAAATGGTCCTGGAAACTAGCCCTCTGTCCAGGCCCCAATCCGTCTGCCAAGTTTCCCGAGAAGTTTCCTGCTACCCCCTACCCAGCCTTTTTCTCCCCTTTCCTCCTCCCCAGCTCTCTCTAAACCCACAGTTCCCAGACCTGCAGGTTTTTCTCAGCTCTCTCACTATGTCTCTCCCCACCACAAAGAAGCACACTCCTGACACCCAGCTCTGAGCTGACATCCCTTTCCAGTGTAGCATGCAAACATCGCAAACAATCATCCAATTCTGAGAAGGCCCTTTCTCTGGCAACATTGACTCACTTCAAATCATTTGCCTGCATTTTATCAGTAGAGGGGTAGTTGCCACAAGAGTTCAACCAACAGATAAGAAAACTGAGTCAATTTGTGAGGGGAATTTGTAAAGCAAAGAAACATGTGCTCCAAACCCAGAAAACCACCCAAATCCTTGCCCTTCCTTTTACAGCCATACAAGCTGGATCCCCAACCTCCCCTGCCTTTGCCCCGAGGACGCCCTTCACAGCTCTGTGGGAGGATTAACCAAGGCCATGCCACCAACACACACACAAGCTCAGGCAGGTCCTGAGTGCTTCAACAGAGCCCCAGGGCGAGGAAAGATGCATCAACATCAACAATGGGTACCTTGAGTTCCCTTGCAGGTAACATGGGCTTGCTAGCACTGGAGCAGAGGCCAGAGGACCAAGAGCTGCCCAGCCCCAGGGCTGTGACCCTTGCCTGCTGTAGTCTATGATGAGCTCCCAGGGGAACGGCAGCTACCTGCCCGTGTGACCTCTGCAAGCCTCTCCTAGGCAGAGGGCCAGCGTGCTTCCTGTTGCTTTTATGCTTCTAGTTTCATTTGGTGTTCTATCCTAAGAATCACCTGTTTGGATACATAAAATCTAACTTTCCTCTCATTCCCATCACTCTCCAGTAGCGCTGTGGGCCTGGTTGAGCAATGAAACCCATGAGAGGGCCAAGTCTGACCCCTGTGTGCTGGTGACCAGGGCAGCTCCCTCAGTTTCGGGAAACAGGACTTCTGGACTTTCATTCCTCAGGAACCAGTATGGGTGGGCTGCTGGGCCACCTGCGACACCTCTTATGGACAGGGGCAGTTCCCACCAGCAGACACACGGACAGGGGCAGCCTGTGCCATTAGATTCTTGGACAAGGCAGTCCCTCAACACCAGGCAGCCAACAAGTTGGAAAAATAGGAATTGGAGTAAGGAAAGGTAAAGCCCACCAGTTCCAGGTTGATCGCACAATGCCACCTTTTCTTCCAGCAGACTCTTTTGAGCTGTGTGGATTGTCCCTCTTTGATACAAGAAGGCTGGGGCTCTGAGGGACATGACATGTCCAGAGCTATACAACTGGTATGTGGCAAATCTCACTTAGTCTGGTCTGAACTCCAAGCCTGTGATGACCAGGCTTTCTTCAGCTGGGTCCAGGGTGGCATTTTCTAAAGCCAGCCAGAAGTCCTCATTCTGGGTATGGAGTAAAGCATTAAACTGAATCCAGTGGTTTGTAGCCCACACACAACATCAACCTCCTGAAGGCTCAAAATGCACAGCCGTATTCTAGCCCCTTGGCCCTCCAGGATTGAAGTCTGTGCAGACAGCAGTGCCTGCCAGCCAGGGATGCAGGGACAAACCCCAGCTCTGCCTTTGTCAACTATGGGATCCTGGACATTTCACTTTCCCTCCTCATGCTTTAGTTTCATCCTCCATAAAATGAGGTAAGAGCTGCACCTACTCCATGGGGAAAGGGAGCAAATTAAGTGAACAGAATATGTACAACCTGGCAGTGGTGTCCATGCGGCATAGCACCTGGAGGCTGGAGAATGGAAATTTATAACAGTAAGCTCCACGCTGTGAATGCATGCTTGAAAATATCCACAGTGTTAAAACAGAGTCTTCAAAACGGTAACCATACTTCTCATACAAACATAAAATAAACACTTCCCAAAGATTTCATTTAACTTATTAATTAATGAGTGATTCAGATGCTGAAATGGTGCAAACGAAACTGACTTAACAGAGATTTATATGCTCTCAGTTCAGTTCAGTTGCTTAGCCGTGTCCAACTCTTTGTGACCCCATGGACTGCAGGACGCCAGGCTTCCCTGTCCATCACCAACTCCCGGAGCCTACTCAAACTCAAGTCCATCGAGTCAGTAATGCCATCCAACCATCTCATCCTATGTCATCCCCTTCTCCTCCCGCCTTCAATCTTCTCCAGCATCAGGGTGCTTTCCAATGAGTCAGGTCTTCACATCAGGTGGCCAAAGTATTGGAGTTTCAGCTTCAGCATCAGTCCTTCCAATGAATATTCAGGACTGATTTCCTTGAGGACTGACTAGTTTGATCTCCTTGCAGTCCAAGGGACTCTCAAGAATCTTCTCCAACACCACAGTTCAAAAGCATCATTTATTTGGTACTCAGCTTTCTTCACAGTCCAACTCTCACATCCATACATTACGACTACTGGAAAAACCATAGCCTTGACTAGATGGACCTTTGTTGGCAAAGTAATGTCTCTGCTTTATAATATGCTGTCTAGATTGGTCATAACTTTCCTTCCAAGGAGTAAGCGTCTTTTAATTTCATGGCTGCAGTCACCATCTGCAGTGATTTTGGAGCCCAAAAAAAAAAAGTCTCTCACTGTTTCCACTGTTTCTCCATCTATTTGCCATGAAGTGATGGGCCCAGATGCCATGATCTTAGTTTTCTGAATGTTGAGTTTTAAGCCAACTTTTTCATTCTTCTCTTTCACCTTCATCAGCAGGCTCTTTAATTCCTCTTTACTTTCTGCCAAAAGGGTGGTGTCATCTGCACATCTGAGGTTATTGATATTTCTCCCTGCAGTCTTGATTCTGGCTTGGGTTTCATCCAGCCTGGCATTGTCTATCTGGGCCTTATATTTTTCCTTTTCCCCCAGACAAGAATCCCTGACAGGGCAGCAGGGAGACAGAGCAAGTGTGAGATGTAACATTTCCTGGCCTCTGTCAGCTGTAGAATCATTCATTGCCAGAGGCCAAGACCCCAGCTGTTGGCCCAGGGAAGGGCTCTGCCTAAAAAAGCAACAAGGAGAAAGGAAAAAGCAAGGGCTTCTTCATGTTCAAATAAATCCAGGTACAAATCCCCTTCTCAGCACAGATAAACTGAAAGATTGTGTCACTGTCATGGAATCATATTCCAAGACACTAAATGAGATTTTATTCCTCAGATTTCTCTGTGCCCCTGGGCCACTCTCAGCCTGACAACAGAGGGAAGCGTCCCACAGGTAATAGGAGTTAAATTCTTGAGTTGGGCATTTCAAACACTCAGGCTCAGAGGAGGAACAAGGATATGAGAAGAATATGAGAAAAGTCAGAGCAAATCCTCCCCGCATAATAGATATTGTTTCCTAAATTGAGGGAAGAGAGGAAGCCAGAGGGAAAGAGAGACAGTTTGTTGTGACATCTGTGAGAAGAGCCACCTCACTGCCCACCAGGTATGAGGGCTGAGTCCTGCATAGAGGACAGATGGATAGGCCTGCTAGTCCCATACCAACTTCCGGGGAGCAGAAAGGGGCACTCAATTCATTCTCTGAGTCAGTGAAAACCTGGACGTCCAAATCAGGCAAGAACAGTAAGAGAAAAAAAGGGAAACTTATAGAATGATTTCACCTATGAACATAGATTATCTTAAAATGATCATTCATTTTGACCAAATGAATCAGCATAACAGTAGAAAATCAAAACAAAATCTACATAATTGCTTAAAGGAGAAAAACTATTATCCTGTTAAAGTCAGGGGAGAAGCATTTTATAAAATCCCTAAACCTATTTAGTATAAAAGTCTTATAATAATTGGAATAGAAGGGAAATTCTTTGGCCCAAAGAGCTCATCCACCAAAAACCCCACAGCAAACATTATTCATCAGTGTGATATAGTCATAGCTTCCCCTTTAAAATTAGGAATAAGACCAGGTTGCCATTATCCCCATTTCGTATTTGATTTTATACTGTAGTCAAGGCAGAAAGGCAAGAAAATGAAATTTAAAACTATACAAGATGAAAAAGAAATGGGAAAAATCACTCTTTTGACAGCTGACCTAACTGCCTTTATTTTTAATAAGACACCTTCAGATAAAATTTTAGAAATATTGAGACTTTTTCAAAGTAGTGGTAGAAATAAAATAAAGTCAGTTATACTTCTTCATATCAGCAACAGCCTGTTCAAAAATGTAATTTTTTAAAATATATGCCATTTACAACAGATATAAAACATATGAGGTACATAAAGATAAATCTAACAAAAGATATTACAAACTTATATAAAGAAAATCATATAGGTATTAAAAGAAAGTAAAGAAGAGATAGCTAAATGCAGAGATATACCATGCTCCTGAACAGGAAGACTCAGTTTTAACAAGAGGCTGGTGGTTTTCTCTTAACTGAACTACAGATTCAATAAATTCCAATCAAAATCCCAAAAGGGTTTTGAAGGAACTTCACAAGTTCTAAATTCTAAAGTTTTCAGAAGAAGGTGAGCAAAGACCAGGGAATTCATGAAAAATTCTAAGGGGAGTTTTCCCTATCAGTTATCAGTTCAGGGACATAGAAAATGACCAGTGGAGAATAATAGAGAGTTCAGAAAAAGGCAAACTATCATACAAACTTCATAACTGATGTTAGTGAAACCATAGATCATTGGGGACTATTCAAAACATGGAAAAAACAACTCTTTTTTTTTTTTCCATTTATTTTTATTCATTTGAGGCTAATTACCTTACAATATTGTAGTGGTTTTTGCCATACATTGACATGAATCAGCCATGGATTTACATGTGTTCCCCATCGTGATCCCCCCTCCCACCTCCCTCTCCATCCTGGTGCTCTGGAATAAACAATTCTAAGTTTATCTGTATGGGGGAAAAACTGACATCTCTTCACTCTAAATGACTTAATTATTTAAACTTTAAAATTTTTCATTAAAAAATCATAGAAGACTCTTTTCATGACTTTGGAGTAGGAAAGACTTTCTTAAACCAGAACAACAAAGCACAAAATATAAAGGGAAAGACTGGTAAGTTTTGTTGCATTAATACTAAAATTGTCTGACATCAAAAGATACCATAACAAAGGTGAAAAGACAAGACAAGTTTGGAAAAGATATTTGTGACACATACAACTGACTGATGATGAGTATGCAAAATACACACAAAAAGAATTTCTTTAAATCAAAAAGAAAAACCCATAAAAAATAAACAAAAGACATAATAAGCATTTCATAACAAAAGAAACACAAACGGCAAATAAACATATAATCTTTATATATGTTCATATATATAGCCTCTTTAATCATAAGGTAAATAAATATTAAAATCACACTGAGATATTATTCTACTCCCACTAGATTGGTAAAGAGTTAGAAATCTGATAATTCTATGTGCTAAGATGTGGAGCAAGTGACAGTTCCGTATGCCACCAGAGGGCAAGTAGCTTAGTTCAACCACTTGGTAAACAATTTAGCACCATCTGATAATGCTAAGAGCACCTTTAAAAAGCAAATAAAATGACATTGTTTAGTGATAATATATATTTAATAAAACTGTTTTAAATAAGGAAATAATAAACAGATTTCAGAATGATGTTACCTCTGGGGAGGCTGAGGGTTAAGAAGAAAGATATGTGACCCTGGGGACACTTTAGGACAAGCTGTGAAGGGCTTCAAGGAAAGTGTATATTGTCACTGTACTCCACAAATTACATGTATGTTGCATGTCTTGGTGTACTAAATAGTACATAGTAAATACCCTTTTCTTTTAAGAAAGAAAAAAGAAAAATACATCAGCCAGGACTACTGGTACCCCCACTTTCTAGTATGAGGGACACCGTCCCCATCACCCCACTGCAGAGTCCACATCCAGCCATTCTGCACCAGACCCCCAGACATGCCGCCTGCTATCCTTCTGCCTCTCCTCCCCTGGTCTCACTCGCTAGTTCCTCCCAGTGTCTCACTTCCAGAAGACAAACTTGGCCCCCCTCCTCTCTGGCCACTCTCAGACCTTTCCGGGGCTCATCCAATCTCCTGGCAACCACACTCACTGAAAACCCCCAAGGCGTGAGTCCGGTAGGTGGCTCTCCCTTAATTCATCCCCTGCCCCCTGAGTCCTGCTGTCTGCTCTCCAACCACGGGCGTCGCAGCCCCACACTCGGGAATGGCCTGCCCTGTCCATCCTGGCCGTCACCACTCCCGGCAGCTGGCTGCTCAGCCACAAACCACGATGTTTCAGCTTCAGTCCCACTTGGGCTGCTACACAACCCCACAAGGCATCAGCGGTCTCTGTGTTCAAAGGCTTCTCGCCACCCCTCTGCTCACGCCTGGCCTGAGGCGCCCACTCTCCTGCTGTGTTCCTGCTCAGCTCCCTGTCCCTCCCCCGACCCTTGCCCTTTAGCTTCCTCTTTAAATGAGAGTCAGCTCATATCCATCCTTCCTGCTCTCTGGTGACTTCCCATTTCACTGACAGTGAGGGCTGGAGCCTCTGAACTGGCCCACCAAGCCTGCTTAATTCTGGCCTTGCCCTCCCACACACCCACCACAGGCCTTTGCGTGTCTCTTTGCCTGGAACACTCCTCCCAGACTTCATACGGCTTCCTTCCTCATCTTCTTCAGGCTTCTACTCAAATAACTTCTCAGGTCACCTACTTGTAGTCACAAACCTCCTACTTGACACTCCACTCCCTCCACCTTTCCTTCTCTGCTGAGCACTGGGTTGGCCCAAAAGTGTGTTCAGGTTTTTACATAAGATGGTACAGAAAGCACGAGTCAACTTTTGGGCCAACACAATATTGTTTTCCATGTCACCTGTTCTACCTTTTATTGACTCGCTTGTTTCCAGACAATATGCAGGCTTCTGGAGGGCAGAGGAGTCTCCAGCCCTAACGTGGAGGCCTGCACCCAGCAGGCCCTCAGTGGGATTTGCTGGACGTGGAGCAGCAGCTAAATCGTGCTTCGGGGACATGATGGAACATCAGTGCAAGCCCCACCCTGGTGTTCAGGGAGAATGGGCACTCAGGGTATATTTGCTGGACATGGAGCAGCGGCTAAATCGAGCTTCGGGAATGTGATGGAACATCAGTGCAAGCCCCACCCTGGCGTCCAGGGCAATGGGCACTCAGGGTGGCCGTTTCCTTCCATACTCCCCTCAGAAGACACAGAACTACAGGAGGGGCAAGTGAGACAATGGAGGGGAAGGGAAGGGTAGGTATCTAAACAGCCCTGCTAAGAAGCAGAGGTCATAGTCAGAATTTTGCAAAGTGAGAAAACCAAGGTTTTGGAAAGGCAGGACCACTCAGACAGCCCATGGACGGTCAGCTTTGCCCCAAACTCTGTCAACAGCAGAGTCTGTCAAAATGCACTCATCACACTCTACCCATTAATATTTAGGAAGCTGGTCATCTGTAAGGGAATATTGAGTCTTTTTACACAATCTCATGCTGACAGCTGACCTTGGTTCAGAACCAGAAAGTCTATTGGAGGGAGCATACTGATGGAGAGAAAGCCAGACTGGGAGACACGTGGCCTCCTTGGACCTGAAAGTCCCTGTAAGATAGGGTGAACATGTGCACTTCGCAGGACTTCCCTAAGGACTCAGTGGGGCTGTGTATGGGAAGGGAGGCCAGCTGGCCTCACTCCGCATGCAAGAGTGCAGTCAGCCTCTTGGGCTCCACAGGCCCAGCCTCGTCTCTTCGGCTGAGGTATCCCCTGGGAGTCAGGAGTTCAAACTCCTGACAGTCTTCATTCAGTCCATAATATTTCACTGACCCCTCAGTTCATGTCCTTCTTGCAGACAAAGTGCATTCATACTATTTCAACAGCCCCAGAACTGAACTCCAGTTTCAATGCTGAAGGCCAATGTCTCAACTAAACATCATCTAAATCACACATGGATGAGAGAGCTTGATAAAAATGGTTGCTTCCCAGTCTTGCCTAAAAAAAAAGGTTAGATTTTCCACAACTCAGAGGCAGGGGAATCTGATTTCATAAGAGAAGAGAGCTGAAGCAAAACTCCTCTCCAGCTTGAAGTATGAAACCAGATAAGTTATGCTTCCAAATTACAATGGGAGGACAGGCAGAAGATAGACAATCCCATTCCAAAAAGGTGAGGGGGAGGGGTGGGAGAGAAGGAAGGGGTGGTGGGTCCCAAAGAAGTGCAAAACCTAGCAAGGAAGTTCCACCAGGTCTCAAGGCTGGAGAACAGCCGCCTTGGTTTGATACTCTGTCCTCCAGGCTCACTGGATGGCAGTCCCTTCCACAGTGCTACTGCTGCCCTGCAGGTCTTGTGGCTGGGACCTGCACAAGGAGGGCTGGGACCACCTCTCCCCTAGGGTTCCACAGAATGGTCCCACAGCTTCAGCCAGACGCCATCTCACCTGTTGAAATGAAGCCATGGCCCTGATGATCTCCGAAAACCTACAGTTTCTTTGCTGTCCTTGAATTGCTCACATCTGTATCCTAATAGGGCTTCCCTGGTAGTTCAGCTGGTAAAGAATCCTCCTGCAATGCAGGAGACCTCAGTTCGATTCCTGGATCAGGAAGTTGCCCTAGAGTAGGGATAGGCTATCTACTCCAGTATTCTTTGGCTTTCTTGGTGGCTCAGATGGTAAAGAATGCACCTGCAATGCAGGAGACCTGGGTTCAATCCCTGGGTTGGGAAGATCCCCTGGAGGAGGGCAGGGCAACCCACTCCAGTGTTCTTGCTAGGAGAATCCCCATGGCAGGCTACAGTCCATGGGGTCCCAAAGAGTCACACATGACTGAGCAACTAAGCACAGCACAGAAGCCTGTAGCTCTAGGTCAGTTCCCCTGAAATACAGCTCTTAGTTACATGGCTTACAAAGAAGGAAGAGAGCTTGATAAAAAAGACTGAACTTTCTGCCACTCTGGGGGAAGGAAAACTGACTTCATAAGAGAATAGAGTCATCAAGTTTCTGAATTCCAATGCTTTTAAAGTGTGTTTCATAAAAACAGAGGCAATTTAAATAAATTCATGTTAAGAAAGGAGGATTTGGGAGAAACTTAGCCATGTGTCCTTGGGAAGGCTCAATCCAATAACAGGCTCCACTCCCAGGAGAGATGTTTATGGCCTTCAAGAAACATTTCATTTCAGGGGACTCAACCCCAGAAATGTCTAACATTATAACTATAGGAAATGGGAAAGGTCTATTGTAAAAGATCAATAGTGAGACAGGACATGAAATTAGCAGAGAGAAAAAGTATCCCAGAAGCCACAATATGATCACCTGGGAAATGTGGTTATCAGAGAAGTTAAGTTAAAATGAGCTCATCCTCTGGGTCTGGGAGTTGTCATCACCTGGATTCTCCACAGTCCCATCAGCGTCATTTCTCTGTGGTTCACTGAAGGACAGCCCAGGCAGGAGGGGCTGCAATGGAGCACGTGGGTGGGGCATGGCAGGTTAAACTCTTCGCCACCGTTGATTTCACTGCATGTGTTTCATTGGGCTTCGCCCAGTTTTCTCATTTCAGTTTTGAAAATGCAACTAGACTTTTAGAATCTGCAGACATGTACACAATATTCACAAAGACTAAAAAAATTGTATGCCCTGAGTAATGTTCTCAGGCATACGTAGGCCTGGTGATGAAAGCATATACATAGACAGAGACTTGACTATTCTCACACCAGACCCCAGACTCAATGCCTCGCAGAGGCAGGACGTCTTTGGGACATCTAGTTTTTGCACAGTGACTGGGGAATCTTAAAGCGGGACTGAATGAAGACCACACAGGGATTTGTTGAAATGGCTGAGCCCAAGTTCTGGAATGAAAACTATATCATAGTGAGTCTCGCGAACTTAAGCCAGTTAAGTTCTAAGATGCCCAGTCCACACCTGGGGCAGTCTCAGATAAAGTGACTTCATCAGGAAGACGCAGCAAACCCAAGGCATTACTAACAGTAAGTGTGGGTAATCTCCCATTCCCAGGCATCCAGCTCCCTCCTGCAACTGACCTCACCCCCTACCCTTGCATCCTTAGCAGTACCCTCTGCCAAGGGTGGCATCACCAGCAGGCTGAGAGCAAGCCACATCTAGATGCGGAAACATCTTGAAGCAGAGAGGGGCTTCCTTGCTTCCCCTGCAAGGAAGGGGCCCTGACTCAGAGCTAAGACACTTTCCCAGAGTCCCAGTATCCACCTCCCCCACCCAACCCACTGAGCCTAAACAGCAAGCAGCGGAAGGGCAGCCCCCACTTAAGTGACAGTGACAGCGAGGTTTCTGCTCACATAGGAAGTAGGTCAGTGGGACAGGAGCTGAGTGAGCAGAGTCTAGTGCTGGAGAGCTAGGAGTCGCAGGGCACCACCTGTGCCGCTGACTAGTTTTGGGATCTCACATAGACTAATTGTCTGAAGGTTTGTGACATAATATAGAAAAAGTGCTGGTTTATTGTAAACACTCAAGAGTGCATGGCTTAATATTGTTTATCTTGTCACAAAAATATCTCATTAAAAAATATTTATTATTGTTCAGGTCCTCCAATTATTCTCCTACCTGCTGGCTGAGAACTCAGAGTTTCCATAATCTAATCAGGGATGAGACTGTAAATAGAATTCCTGCAATGAGAGGACAATGGCCAACACCTGCTCAGAGGGAGGAGTAAACCAAAGTGATGACAGTAACCTGTAACTGGCCCAAGCAAACCCCACATGAGCCCAGCCCTGCTCCACAAACAAGCCCAGGCTGGTTCCCGGACAGGATGTTGTCAAACCCTTGCCTGAGCAGAATTCCACCTGGGGTTGGGAATGAGACCATCAGAGAAAGGAGGAGTCCTGAAAGGGAAGGACAGTGACAGGGACAGTGGTTCTGCTACAAGCCTGACATGCGTCTTTCCACTGTTTGTGCATTGGGTTGACCGTGGGCTTGCCTCTACCCCAGGTTCTCCATCTCTGAGGCTGGGCTTAGCCTGTCCTCTTCCTCCTGCACTAGTGACTATAAGTTGATAAGTTAGAGGGTCCCTGGAGAAAGAAAACCAAGCATGGCTTTCTTTACATAAGAGAAGCCATTTTTGCCTAAGTCATTTGGGAATGGAATCTAAACCTGGCCATAATGCTTGCCCTTGAACAGATCTCAGTAATAAAGGATCTTTAAGGGAACAAAGGAATGCAGGAACAAGGGGAAAGCAGCCAAGAAATGGTAGTTCAGTTGTAAAACAGGGTCCTAGGTCCTCCTTAGGTGCTATGTGCTATTCAGGTAGCCACCATCTTTTTCAGGTGCTAAGTTGCTTCAGTCATGTCTGTCTCTTTGCAAACCCAAGGATTGTAGCCTGCCAGGCTCCTCTGTCCATGGGATTCTTCAGGCAAGAATACTGGAGTAGGTTGCCATTTCCTTTTCTAGGGGATCTTCCCAACCCAGGGATCGAACCCTCATCTCTTATGTCTTCTGCATTGGCAGGTGGGTTCTTTACCATTAGCGCCTCCTCTTTGTGGTGGAACCAAGGCCCTGACCCAGGCAAAGGAGGCAATGATGATGTTTACCCTCCTGATGTCAATCAACTAAAGTTTGGACTCTAGAATTTTGCCACAATTTTACTCTGAATTCTCTGCTCAAGCCCCTTCATGAATACGCATGGACCCTTAGCTTAAAACTTTCCCAGTTTTGATGTTCAGTAGATGCTGCTTTTGGAAAAATCCCCAGTGTTTTCCTTACTTGCTGCAAGTCATAATAAATCTTTCCTTCTCGTAATTTTTGGCTTGACTTTATCTTTTGGCTTGACACTCACCAAAAAGAAAAACCGGTTTGTGGGTAACATAACCTGACTGCTCTTTTCTGTCTGCCTGGGCAGTGGGACCCACTGCTGCTGCCCAGGGAGGCCCTGCCTTCCTCTGGTCAGCCACGGAGCAGCTCCGAGTCAGAAGCCCAGCCCTGAACTTATGCTGCCACTTCCTGGGTCTTGATCTATAGAAACTTCCCTGCTGCTCCTGGAGAAGGGTGCGTGCCTTGCCAGGGCCCGCAGAGTGAGAGCAGGGAAATGCAGTCTGATGCTCTGGGCCAGACACCCAGCCAGCCCTGTGTCCTGGGCCCCACACCTGCCCCTAAATCCTTAACCACTCTCTTGTGTACGATAGAAAGAGGCAGTCTCTTTTGGTGGATCTGGTATGAGATTTACCCTCTGGCTGTGGGCTGCTTCTGACTCACTGTAAATGCCCAACTCACCTTCCATCCACCGTTGCCTGCTTCTGGGCTCTACCTGGAGGCGTCACACATCTAGGCAAGTGCGGGGGAGAGAGCAAATTAGCCAAAATGGCGCATTCACTCTCTCTCACCCCACGTTTTGTAAATAATGACTATGTAACAGCTGAGATCATTTGTAGCACTGGGCATGCACTTCAGGAGGAACTCGTTTGGTCACGGAATACTTTGTGCTATACAGATATGTGAGCCCCACCTTAAAAAGCAGCAGCAATTACTGCTGCTTCATGGCCATGTCCATTGTGTCAGCCAGGAGAGGGGTTGTGTTGTGTTATGTTATGGCTGGTGCTACGGTTGCTGAGTTAGTCAGGAGAGAATCAATGTGTCTGCAGTTCCTATGGCTCTTCGCATCTTCTTCCAGCCTCTAAGCTTGCACCTTGCCTACCCTGGGTTCAGTGAATAGAGTGTACAGTGTGAACAGCGAGACAATCGGCCTCACAAATAGGATGAGGAACAATAAAACTGGCGTAGTCAGCAGGATACCCGGCGGATAGAGGAACCTGAGGCTCTATACAGAAGAGCCAGCAGGATGCCCAGCATAGAGGAGCCTGAGGCTCCACTGGATGTAGGAAGCCAGTGGCCACCATGTACGATCCTCTCAGTGTGGGCTCCAGCTGAAGACTGGGAGGAGGTGGATGGGTCACTGGATAGCACTGAAAAGGCCTTACAGGCGGTGAGCTCCCATTTGCTGAACAAGGTGGCTTGGACTGCCTCTGGCACCGTGGGGTGGATTTTCCTGACTGCCCTGAAGGCGAGTATGGACCGTGCCCTACACGACGCCGCGCCAGTGCACCATGTGAGTGACACTTGGAAGAATTACAGCAACATATTGGTGTTACAGCAAGAACCCCGTGGCCCTGAGGAACCCAGCATCTCTGACAGCGAGGAGGTAAGTGACTGTGATGATGAATGTTATGGACTGCAGGTCCCCATTTCTAAGTGAGACCCATTGTACAGCAAAAAGTGAGGCATGAGCAGCCTATGGCGCAAGGGCAGGCATCCTCAAGGGGCCCCCAGTGCGACTGAGTTCATGACATATCGACCATATACACAGGCAGAGTTGGTCAACTTGGGTAAGCAGTTTTGGCAAAAGAAAGGGGAAACTTGGCAGCTTGGCTTCTGCGATTCTGGGACACAGGGGTGGACCCAGAACCTGTGGGGGGTTTTGCGGGTCCTTATTGAGAGAAATAGAGGAACGGCATGAGAGACAACATTTTGAAAGTGTGAAGACCCCAAAGGGGGCCCAAGCTGGCAGGGGTCCCATCCAGGTTATGCAGATACAAATGTGGGTTGATTTGTGAGGCGGTACATTGTAAACGCTGTGTCCTATATAGAACATCGTACTGTAAATGCTGTGTCCTCTCTTGCAGATTTGGAACAGTGTACTGTAAAGTCTGTGTCCTGTGACGTAGATTTAGTAGAATAGTGTATAAAGGTTGTGTCCTCTGATATGCTACTACCCTCTGATTCTCTTGCAGATTTAGAACAGTGTGAAAGCATTTTTAATCCCTTCCTTGAAGGGGTGGGCCCAGCACCTGTGGGGCAGTTTTCAGGTCCTTAATAAAAACTCTACAGGGTTGGAGTTCCCCTGTGGGGCTTTCCTGCAATTTCACAAGGACAGATGGTGGAATGAACTTGGCCATGGAAGATAAAGGCACTCCACATGTAGTGACTGGCTCTTCTAGCCCCATGAGGGCGAGGAGAGCAGCATGAGATCAGGTGATACCTGGCACTGGGTTTTGTTATATATTGGGAATTTGTTTTTTGTTGTACCACTGCTATAGCAAGACGTAAATTCAAGGGTCAGTTGTCACTTGCCAAGGAAATATTTCAGAAGTTGGACTGTGCATAGAATGTGAGGCGAGAGACCCTGAGGGGTGGAGTGTGGTGAGAGAGCAAATTAGCCAAGATGGCATGTTCAGGCTCTCTCACCCCATGTTCTGTAAATAATGACTCCGAAATTGCTGAAATCATTTATAGCACTGCACATGTGTGTCATGAGGTACTCACTTGGTCATGGGTTGTGTGCAGTATGCTTGTACAAGCTCCACCTGAAAAGTGGCGGCAATGACTGCTGAGTCACAGCCATGTCCATTGGGTCAGCCAAGAGAGAGGTTGTGTTGTGTTAGATTATGTTATGGCTGCTGCTACAGCTACTGCATCAGCCAGAAGAGAATAAATGTGTCTGCAATTCCTATGGCTCTTTGAGTCTTCTTCCAACCTTTTAGCTCGTGACATGCCTACCCTGGGTTCAACGATCAGTGTGCACAGTGTGAACAATGAGACAGTTGGTGTCACAACCAGGGTGAGAAGCAGTACAGCAAGTCTACCAGACCCCTGGGTGCTAATCCTCCTACCTCCAGGCTACACTACTGGACCTGCTTCCTACAGAGAAGTGCCTCCAAACCCACCTGACGCAAGTCAGGATTTCCACCCTGACAGCTCAGGCCGCAGAAGACAGAATGGTCTTCTTTAAGTTCATTCCTCAGGAAAACGAAAGCTCATGAGTTTCCACCCTGACAGCTCAGACCACAGAAGACAGAATGGTCTTCTTTAAGTTCATTCCTCAGGAAAATGAAAGCTCATGAGTTTCAACTCAGTGAGAGCAGAGTAGACATTCCCCAGGGCTTTGCAAGCAGGCACCTCCTTGCATCCATTCTCAACCAGTCATGGCTGCATGCTCTCCCCTCTGCCACTGCCTTCTCATTTGTTGGATGAGCAAACACAATTTCAGAGCTTGTCTCTGGGTTAAGTAGGTCACGCAGTCAAAGTGTGGGGAGCAGGCTATCTCTATACCCTCCCAGGGCAGCAAGAGCACCCTGATGCCAGGGCAGGGTCTGTGTGGGTCAGAGTTCCTCAGCAACTGCCCCTCATCTTCTTCCAAAAGCCTGGGGTTGTGGTTCCAGCCCACGCTCTGCTTTGGGAGAATCAGAGGAGAAAAAAGTAGATCCTCCAGAGAAAAGAGAGTCAAGGAGAGTGATGGAGAAGGCCCATGTCTCCTGCTGGATTTGCCAGGCCAGTGGCTGATTTAGTTCCATCAGACTACAGCAGGCCTCCCAAATCAGCCCAAATCAGTCAACACAGACCATGTCACGAGAGGAGGGGAGGGCCTCCCTGTAAATTACAGCATGTAATTTTGTAGCATTTTTTCTGATTATAAATCTGTGTTCATTGCAGAAAGTTAGAAAACGAGGGGGAAGAGGGAAGGTGAAGAAGAAATAAAAGCTATTCATAATTCTCATGCCCAGAGAAAACCGCTGTTAATAATTCAGTATTTTTCCTACTGCTCTATATGTTTCAAAGGTAAGCTATTGAATATTCAGCTGAGTACCCTGCTTTTTTCAGTTAATACTTTATACTATCATTTTCTTACTTCCTTAAATATTCCCCAAAACAAGACCTCTAATAGCAGTGCTACATTATACTGAGTAGATATTTTTGCTAACCTCTCACTGTTAAACACAGGTTTTCACCATTGTAAATAGCAGTACAATGCCAATTCATGTTCACAGACAGTTTCTGCCATCTCTAAAGCATCCTTTGTAATTGTAGTAGCGGTTAGCTGGTCATCCCTATCTGCCATTTGCTAGCTGGTCATCCTCTTTGGTACACAGCCAGGCTGCACTCAGCCTCTATGCCTGTGCCTGCACCCTGGCCACCCTCGAAACCGCCACACTCCTCCCCTTGGAAGTCACATGTTCAGATGGCAGAACCACTGTCAGCTCTGCCCCTGAGTAAACTACATGAAAAAGAATGACCCTAGAGATCTGCTGAGCAGCCCAGGAGAGCCATATGAACAACAAATCAACTTCTGTTGTATTGACCCATTTGGGTCTTGTGAACCATTTAGATAAGCTACTGCATGGTGCTACTGCCTTGATAGCCACTTTGCTTGACCAAGGGGGGCGATGGGGGCCTTAAATTGGCTTCAGTTCAGTTCAGTTGAGTTGCTCAGTCGTGTCTGACCCTTTGTGACCCCACGGACCACAGCACGCCAGGCCTCCCTGTCCATCAAAAACTCCCGGAGTTTACTCAAACTCATGCCCATCGAGTCGGTGATGCCATCCAACCATCTCATCCTCTGTTGTCCCCTTCTCCTCCTGCCTTCAATCTTTCCCAGCATCAGGGTCTTTTCAAACGAGTCAGCTCTTCACATCAGGTGGCCAAAGTACTGGAGTTTTAGCTTCAACATCACTCCTTCCAATGAACTGGTTGGATCTCCTTGCAGTCCAAGGGACTCTCAAGAGTCTTCTCCAACACCACAGTTCAAAAGCATCAATTCTTTGGTGCTCAGCTTTCTTTATAGTCCAACTCTCACATCCATACATGACCACTGGAAAAACCATAGCCTTGACTAGACAGATCTTTGTTGGCAAAGTAATGTCTCTGCTTTTTAATATGCTTCTAGGTTGGTCAAAACTTCACTTCCAAGGAGTAAGTGTCTTTTAATTTCATGACTGCAATCACCATCTGCAATGCTTTTGGAGCCCAAAAAAATAAAGCCAGCCACTGTTTCAACAGTTTCCCCATCTATTTGCCATGAATTGATGGGAACAGATGCCATGATCTTCATTTTTTGAATGCTGATCTTTAAGCCAGCTTTTTCACTCTCCTCTTTAACTTTCATCAAGAGGCTCTTTAGTTCTTCTTCACTGTCTACCATAAGGGTGGTGTCATCTGCATGTCTGAGGTTATTGATATTTCTCCCAGCAATCTTAATTCCAGCTTGTGCTTCATCTAGCCCAGCGTTTCTCATGATGTACTCTGCATATAAGTTAAATAATCAGGGTGACAATATACAGCCTTGATGTACTCCTTTTCCTATTTGGAACCAGTCTGTCCTTCCATGTCCAGTTCTAACTGTTGCTTCCTGACCTGCATACAGATTTCTCAAGAGGCAGGTCAGTGGTCTGGTATTCCCATCTCTTTCCGAATTTTCCACAGTTTATTGTGATCCACACAGTCAAAGGTTTTGGCATAGTCAATAAAGCAGAAATAGATGTTTTTCTGGAACTCTCTACTTTTTTGATGATCCAGCAGGTGTTGTCAATTTGATCTCTGGTTCCTCTGCTTTTTCTAAATCCAGCTTGAACATCTGGAAATTCACTGCTCAAGTACTGTTGAAGCCTGGCTTGGAGAATTTTGAGCCTTTTACTAGTGTATAAGATGAGTGCAATCGTGCAGTAGTTTGAGCATTCTTTAGGATTGCCTTTCATTGGGATTGGAATGAAAGCTGACCTTTTCCAGTCCTGTGGCCACTGCTGAGTTTTCCAAATTTGCTGGCATATTGAGGGCTGTACTTCCACAGCATCATCTTTTAGGATTTGAAATAGCTCAACTGGAATTCCATCACCTCCACTAGGTGGCTTTGTTCATAGTGATGCTTCCTAAGGCCCATTTGATTCGAATTCCAGGATGTCTGGCTCTAGGTGAGTGATCACACCATGGAGATTATCTGGATCATGAAGATCTTTTTTGTATAGGTCTTCTGTGTATTCTTGCCACCTCTTCTTAAATATCTTCTGCTTCTGTTAGGCCCATACAATTGTTCTCCTTTATCAAACCCATCTTTGCATGAAATGTTCCCTTGGTATCTCTAATTTTTTTTTTAAGAGATCTCTAGTCTTTCCCATTCTATTGTTTTTTATTTCTTTGCATTGATTGCTGGGGAAGACTTTCTTATCTCTCCTTGCTATTCTTTGGAACTCTGCATTCAAATGCATATATCTTTCCTTTTGTCCTTTGCTTTTCACTTCTCTTCTTTTCACAGCTATTTTGCTTTTTTGCTTTTCTTTTTCTTGGGGATGGTCTTGATCCCTGTGTCCTACACAATACCATGAACCTCCATCCATAATTCATCAGGCACTCTGTCTATCAGATCTAGTCCCTTCCACTGTATAATCATAAGAGATTTGATCTGGCTAATTTAGTTGGCTAAGCCACCTAAATTGGCTTAGCCTCTCACATAAGCACTTGTCCCAGACAGCAGCCCACAGGGTCACAAGTAAATATAAGTTACTTGCAGAACTTCCCCGAAGGCAGGAGACAGATGGGTCCCAGACTGAGCAGGTGAAGTCTGTCCCCTGTGGACAGACACTAGAAGATGGAGATAATGGCAAGAACGAGAAGGAGCTGAGTCCTGCCCTGGTAAGATATGAAGAGACCACATGTTTCTTTCTCAAGTTCAAGGAGACCTTCCTGATTACACAAGTACAGAAAGTTTCCTCTGGGATCAAATATGCAGGATGCACCGCCGCTTAAGAGGTGGTGTCAGTCTTACCTAGGCTCTTACCTAGGATTCATCTTGGCTAAGAGATGCATGCACACATTGGAGAACCCTGAGATAAACCACATATGGGCTCAGAACAAGGCAGAGAAAGCAAGATGACTGGCCAGAGGAGACCTGGAAGAAATACCCCATATAAGTGATTTAAACTACTGCAAGGGTGCCTCTCTCTCTGAGCCTGCCCACGTATGCCTATTCCCATGTACTTTTTTCCTCGTAATAACCACTTTTACTTGTTTCACTACTTTCCATTTCTTTGTTGAAGTCCATTTCTGTGAACAGACAAGCCGGGGCCTTGTTGCTGGCCACTGGCCCTCATGGTCTAGTGACTCGGATTCAGTGTGCCTGCTGGAGAAGCCTGACTTCAGTCTCTGGTTGGAGTCCTGAGATCCTGCTTCAAGTCATTGCAGACCAACGTCACCCAAGATCACCACAATGACCCTTGGATCAGCAGTCTCCCCCACCTCCCAGGGCTTCTCTTTGTTGGCCCCTTGGGATAAGACCCAGTAGAGCTTTACTAAAACTCCACTGTGGGTCAGACTGAGCAATCCAGACTTGGCCCAGAAACAACTAAACACACTGCCACAGACTCAGACAAAGGCATGAGCCCGAGGCCCAATCTCGCTCTCTGCCTGCACTCTGCCTGGTCCTCCCTGTGGGCCCACTCCGAGCCCAGGCCTGCTGCAAACATCCTCCAGGACTGCAAGTGACAGCTTTCTACTGCACTTCCTCTGCTGCTCTATTGTTGAATCTCAGCTTGTCCTCCAGCAGCCTGTGCTCCACTTAAGGAAATTTAATCTAGCATTGTCATTACAAACAGGAGGATGCCTCATGAAGACCTCCCATATTATTCAGGAGGCCTTGGAGGGTCTAACACAATGGCCTCCTGAGAAGGAACCGTTCATCCAGACTCCCAGGTTTTACAGCTTCAAAGCAGCTCACAACCCCAAGGACAGTCCTCAGGGGCCAGGCCACACAACCCACCTCACAGAGCAGGCTCTTGGCTCCTGGTCCTGGAGCCCTCATGTCAACACGGTCAGGAGGAAGCACCTGGGGTGGTTCTAAACAGTGGAGGACCTTATGCTGGCACCTCTGCTAATCGGGATCCCCAACACTTTTATATCTGGGCTGTCCTGGTGCAAGCTCCTCTCCTTAAAATAAGCCATTGCCTCACTCCAGATTCCAGTCTCAAAGGCCCAGATGCCTTAAAAGGCATGTATTAGAGGCCTTCAGAAAGTCGTGCAGGCCCCTCTCCTGCACATACTTCCCAATCTGCAGCCCCCCAGAGCATTCCCCTGGGAATGCCAGGGATGGTCACTCATTTAGAATTCTGGTGGCCCACTGGGACAAAGGCCATAACCAGACTCTTCTGGCTCAGTCACTATGATTTCATAGTGACTCTAAATCCCCCCAAGAGAACCTCATACAGCCTAGAAGGCATAGCAGGTAAAACTGGGAAGGGAGTGCCAATGAAGCTGGGTGTTTCTATCGGTACCATATCTCTAAAAGAGTTTCCAGTGGTGGTAGCCACCTCTGGCTCTCTTTTCCTATTAACTCACCCAGAGACATACTCAGAATAAACCTAAATCCCTGGACTTCCTCATAGGAGCTGCCAAACAGGAGTCTTTCCAACTGCCTCCTCCAGTACAAACAGTAAATGCATCACAATATAGGCTAAAATAAGGTGCAGATGACCTTGACCCATCATTAGAGATAAGTTTGATATTAGGTCATAAGGCCACCGTCTCACCCTGTAATAGCCTATCTTGCTAGTGTCAAAACTGACCATCAGTGAAGGAGATTAATAATTGATTATTGATACTTAAATGCACAAGTTCCCACCATTAAGGTCCTCATGCCCAGCATCTTGGAAATAGTAGATGTTGTCCAGAAGATTCTAGGCTCCAACTTTTCTGCCCTAGATCTAACCAACGTGGTTTACTTGGTCCTGATAACTGAAGACTCACAGCCTCAAATTGCCTTCAATTTCAAGGTTGTCCACCATACCTTACTGGGTGCCCATGGTTTTCCTGATCTGTATTCACTCAGAATAACCCACTCCTCCTTTTGGCATTATATATACAACATTATACTATAGGTGCCCCCTTAGGATGCCATCTGAGAAGGCTTGTATCTAATTACACGACATTTACAGTAGAGAAGATGAACCATTGCTGCCATAAGATCCAAAGATCACCACTTTGTCAAGCTTCTGGGCATAGAGTCATCAGCAGGCTGTAAAATTCCTCTTGTTAAAAAATGTCAGCTCCTCACAACCAAGGTTCCAGCACTTTATAACAGATATGGCATGTATTAGAGGAAACACCTCTCCACAACTACCCATTCAACTTAGGTTATTTGTGCCATGACACAAAAATTAGCTTCTTTCCACCAGAACTCGGCTAACTGCTTTATGATGGGCCAGCCAGCCACACAGCAGACCTGGCCTTAGTCCCTCTGGCCCAGACGGCTGAGCTGAATCACTGGTGACATCTGACTACTCCTCTTAGAGTCTAGCTAAGCACAGTTCCATGGAGCTGTGCATGGGGCTCTAGATGAAATGTCCACCCAGAGAGCGGCCACTTCTGTGACAAATCTCAGAGCCTACTGGGCTTCACGCACAACTCCCCACCACCAAACAAGGCTCTGGAAGGCTCCCATGTGGGGATACGTGTCTCAGGGTGACAAACCGAATCGTGATGGCAAATTGGCGTTGTTGGGCCGCTGCTGCCCTCTGCTGGAGCTAGAAGATGTGCACCCACGGTCAGAGACATCATGCCTGGACTTCTGCTGTCTACACCAAGTCACCTTCTTAATCAGGTATGTGCTCACCCTCTTTGGCCCCCCAGGCATGATAGATTCACATTACTGTACCTTTTCACCAAGTTGCTCAGCCAGAGGCTCTAGATCGTGGAATCTTGTGAAATTTCCACCTGGCTGAACAGTCCCAAGCAGCTGAACTTACAGAAACGCAGTGTCCTCCTCAAACATGTGCTCCTCACGCTTTCAGACAATAGGTCGTCCCTCAGATGGACAGAAACCTTACCCCAGACTCTAATCCTGCTCAATGTGTGGGCCTCAGGTCTCCAAACTCCCAACCAATACCCAGTCTCCTACAAAGACTTCTCCACTATTATTTACCTCTTTGACATCAGAGAGGATGTCATTTATATTTGCTCACCAGATGAATGCTCCCCTTACATCATGATTTTTCTGTTGTCTTACCATCTTCTATGAACTGGCAACTCACCTGAACTTGGATTACACAATACGATCCCCTTATCATAGAAAGCCAAGGGGACAAACCCTACTGACTCGCTTAGACACCTTGATTATACAGATTTCCTTGGCCCACACAGTGGCCTAGCACCAGCCACAAAGCAGGCTAAGGCCACGAGTTCTGCCTCATTAACAAAGCAGACTAAGGCCACCAGCTCTGCCTCACTAACAAAGCAGGCTAAGGCTACCAGCTCTGCCTCACTAACAAAGCAGGCTAAGGCCACCAGCTTTGCCTCACTATTTGGGTTATAAGTGAAAGTCGTTCAGTCATGGCTGACTCTTTGCAACCCCATGGACTATACAGTCCATGGAATTCTCCAGGCCAGAATCCTGGAGTGGGTAGCCTATTCCTTCTTCCCAATCCAGGAATTGAACTGGTGTCTCCTGCATTACATGCAGATTGTTTACCAACTGAGCTATCAGGGAAGCCCTGGATTATAAAGCCTGGCTAATTAAACCAAACTCATCACAAATTTTGCAGGATTATTATAGCTTCAGGACAAACAGCAGAATTGTGTGGGTCTCAGAACACAGGAAAAAGTTTCTCCATCCAGTGGATGCTAATCACACTAGGAAATGAAACCCAAACCCCAACCCTGGAATCTAGCAACCTCTGCCCTGCCCTAGATGAAGAGGGAAGGAACCTCTTGCCCCAAAGCAGCAGCACACAGCCCTTGGTGTTCACTCCCTGAAGGAGGGCTCCTGCACACGAGCCCAATCCAGACGTTCCCCTGGGCTGGCTCCTTCCATGGCCATGGACAGCCTGGGTAACAGGGATGCCAGGAGATCCCTCTGGCCTAACCCTGTCTCAGGTAATGTGCTGGAACAAAACGGGGTGACTACCAGGCATGGATGCTGGCCCAGAGCTCACCACCCTCTACATTTAGAGGTGCCAATGGAAGCAATGCTTGAAAGAGTTGCTCCCTCCTTATACCAAGCCTCAAATTAAATCTCAGACAGGATGGCCCTCCCAGGGTAACCGAGTCAGATCCATCTGGCTAGCAGGTTTGTGCTTTAATGGTTTTATAGTTTTAACAGGGCTAACTCTGGATTGTGAATCTGTCATCCACAAAATGTCACTACGGTTAGCCCGGAATCTATATGCATCGTGGGTGGAGTCCCCACAAAGCTCGGTCACGGATATCACATGCTCTTTTGTAAGGGGCACCCCCGAAGACCTGCTCAAGGAACAAGAGAGCCTGCACTTGTGGGTCTTCCTGACCCAGGCCTCCAGCACTCACATGCAGTCCCCCTGACCCTTCATGACTCTCCACCTGGGAAGACCCTCCCCAGTCAGCTCTGATTACCCCCAAGCAGACCAGTGCCCCAGATGACCTGGCCCTGGCCCAAGAGCTCACTGTGTGGTGGCTGCACCAGGGCTTTCCAGGAAGGGACCCTCTGTTCTGCTCAGCATCCCTGTGTGCTGGCCTCCTCCCTGGATGACTGGGTCTTCCTCAGTTTCACAGATCACCTTTTTGTGAACATGATGTTGGTCTAGTTGTGTTCATCATCTTTTGCCAGTGCCCTTCCCTGGCCTCTTCATAGGTAGAGGTAAGCTGACACGACATCAGTACCACATACCAAGAATTGGCCACTCGCACTTTCACAGACAATGCCTATAAGGGCCAGTCAGGCACCAGCGCTCATCACCACCAGAAGCTGTGGGAAGCCAGTGTGGCCCCCAGCAAACTGTGGAGTCACCCAGGGGGTTCCCGTACCAGCAGTGAACTTGGTGAGCTGCCGTGGGAGACACCGCATCACTCCAGTGCCCTCACCAGCTTCTGGAGTTCTGGGGTCCTCATGTGCAGTTCAGATCCGCCCACCCCTGCTCCTCCCCTGCTGTCTGAGGCATTCAGTCAGATATCCGTAGAAACGGGGGCCAGATTCTAGCCTTGGACTTCTGTCTGCCACTGAATCAACCTTCCAGTCACTGGACTAATCTTTTCATGTGCTGAACCATTTTTGCCTTTTCATTCTGGTTGTTTCCACCCCTGTTCCTTGTTTTCTGTCAAGTGGAGGAGGGTGTCTTATTAGTGACTCATCCAACTTTGACTAAGAAATTTTGGGGAAGATAAGAATAACAAAGAAAGACTCATCCTTAAACCTGCTGTGTGCCCTGCATATGCTTGGGAGGGAACATGAATTACGTGTGGAAGTGAGCATGCTATAGATGCTACGGGCCTCTGGGCTCCATCCCTCAGACCCACATTCAGTGCATCATGCTGCTCCACATCGTGACTGGTCCATTGCTTTGACAGATGGGGTTCCAGCAGATGCAAAACCCGTGTTGACATGGTCGGGCACTCAAGTGCACTTCTGCCAGGACTTTGCATCTCTGCTGCCTCCCAGTCTTGGAGCTTAGCCATCCTAGCCAACCCACAGACCTGAGAGCAAGAAATACATACTGGTGGCTGCAAAAACACAGAGGTGTTTTCAGTGCATGTTACAGAGCAAAACCTGACTGGGGCGGAGAGCAGTTTCTCCAGGACATGAGTTCATCATCAAGTCCCAGGGTGGTGACCACAAGTCCCCATATGGCCTGAGGCCAGCAGTGGCCTCAGAAATTCCCACCGCTCCTCATGGACAGAGGGGATGATACAAGATTCCCCGAAGGAAACCTACTACCATCAACCAGACCATTTTCTCTCCAGCAATTTTTGAAAATTCTTTTTAATATGTGAGATTAATGTTTGGTGGTTGTTTAGTCACTAAATCAAGTCCAACTCTTGTGACATGGTGAACTGAATCCTGCCAGGCTCCTCTGTCCATGGGATTCTCTAGGCAAGAATATTTGAGTGGGTTGCCATTTCCTTCTCCGGGGTATCTTCCTGTCCTGGAATCCCAAGACTTAATGTTTAAGAAGTTATATATTTTTAATGTCAATATGGAGAAGTTTAAAAGATACAAAAGGCCTTACATTGAAAATGCCCCCCCATCCTGAATTGAATGTCCTGGGCCCCTCTCCAAACACAAGCTGCACTCCATCTGCCCAGACTTCACTCCACAGGGACACACAGCTCTCACTCTCTCCTCATCTCACACTTCCAACTTTGGAAACCAATGCTCATCAGCAGTTAGGGAGCTTCCTCACTCTTAGTTAGCTGCATCATATTCCATGCCTGAACATATCATAATCAGTACCTTGTTGATGGACAGTGAGGTGTTCAAGCATATTGCATCTACTAACATTATCACAGTGCATGTCCTGTACAAATGTCACTTCCCATGAGCAACTATATGGCTGCAGGACAATTTCCCTACGACCTGTCAGGGTTTAACCTGCACTCAGGACTTCACTGGGGAGGAAGATGACTCATCAGAGAAAAATCTGTGGGTGTTGCTGATGGCACCACCTGACAAACACCCCAGAGCCCAGTGTCTGGAGGTCAGCGTGTTCTGCCCCAGGAAGCAGAGAGCTCTTGTCCGGGGTCGGCCACAGAAACCAGGCTGGCAACCATGCTCAGGGTAGGACTGGACAACCCAGCTCCATGGCTGCCTCCCCCAGCTGGGCCTCGTGACCAGCAACTGCCAGCTCAGGTGAAGAACGCTGGCAGCCTCAGCAGTCTCAGTAACGCCCAGCTGTCACACTGAACACCTGCGGAGGACCACGTGCTCAGCTCCTCGCATGAATTAGGCCAACTTCACACACCCATGTTGCTCCTCACTCTGGAGGATTTTCAAACACTAGCATGTGGGGGTGGGCGGGACACCGAGCCCCAAGGCCACTTCCTGTGGCTCCGTCTCAGCAGCACACCAGCAGCCCAGGCAGCTCCCTTCCTGCAGAGAATACACACCTCCCTTTCCCAAGCACTACTCTGGATTCCCCCCACCAGTGACCCCTCTGCCTCTCTGGGCAGCTCCTGCCCATGCTGGAGCCACTCTACAAAGTGTTCCTGGCCCTTCGAACTACCCAGATGCCTGTCCCTGTGCCCCTGCAGCCCAGGCACTTCTCTCTACCCCACTTACCATGCCCTCGCTACACCGGCTGACTGTGTGGGCCTCCTCACCCCAACCCGTGTGCTCCAGGGACACCCAGCGCATGAGCACACACAGTGAGGTGAGCAAGTGGGCTCCCAGTCAGGAACATTGCATCCTGGGTGCATCTCAAATGGAGAATACATGAATGAACCCACATGAGGGGGTCATAGAGTCTTGTCAACTTGTCATAGGAAGAACAGAAACCATTCTTGTTTCCGAGAAACAGCCCCCCAAGATGGCCATCCTCCCCACTGCACACTGGCCTTGCTACTCTGAGGCTATGACCGTCCTGTGGGCTTTTCAAGACATCAACACAAAAAGGAACATGAGTTTCTGAAGAACTATAAAAGCTAATTACCTCTTCTAATAGCTTAAGCATGAAGAGCACAAGTAGATATGGACCTTACATGTCTGCAGCCACAGCAGAGTGCAGCTCAGAACCACAGCTAGTGCCTGGGACAGAAGAATATAGGCGGCTTGAACCTCACAAGCTCTCCATGTGTCTACTTCTACCCACCCCTCCCATTTCCAGCCTCACCCATTCTCCCACAGTGAGCAGCAAAATACCCCTGGGCTCGACTGTTGAAGGCAGCAAGGCTACTGGGTTCTGGGGACATGGTGTCTCCACAAAGCCAGGCTTACCAAGGGCAGGACGAGCAGGCGATGGCAGATGATAAAGGGCTGTGGGTAGAAGCCAAGACCAAGTTTAAAACTGAGGGAGACATGTGTGTTAATGGAGTTAGAAATCAAGTCTTTCACTATAAAAGACATGAGATGCAAGGTAAAAAAAAAAAAAAAAAAAAAATAGAAGGTCAAATAAAAAACCTGTCATGTGAAATTGGAATTTTTTTTTTTCACAAGAGACAAAATATTTTATTCTAGTGACCCCCAAATTGACTGTGGAAGTAAAAAGTTTCTACATTAAAAATGTTTATATAAATTATATGAATAGTAATTTTAATAAAAGTCAAAATGAAGCATTCTGCATAGGACAAAAGATATGCCTAAGCAACATATCATATTTGCACAAGGCCACTGAATGTCATGGGTACTACTAACAAATGAAAAAGCTTAAGTCTATGGCAGTCTGAGCAAAGATTTCAGTTTGGTATTCTATAACCCCAAGACTATAAACTACTCTTACTATACAAAAGCTCTAATGACATAAAGAGTTTTTTGTAGGAACTCTTGTGCTTCTGGTTGGCACATTATCTACTCTTCAATATGTGAAAGTAATATAAACAGTTGTGAGAGGTTGTGCAAAACTATTATATTTACAAAAATGGCACAAAAGTGAATTCAACAGTTGATGCACATGCACACTTCATTCACATCTTCAGTGACAGAAGGTATTCTGAACACTATAGAACTGAATAAGAATACTAGCTTCAACAGCAGCTGTTAAGCAATAGAGTCATGTAAGTTACACCAGAATGGGCAAATATTGCACGAGTGAAATTCTGTTGTTAAAGCTGAAACAGATTTAAGGCCATTCAAGTTCAAGCACAGGATACAAATCTTTTGGAGCCCCATTTATTTGTGTTTGAAATATGTGACCTTTCTTCTAACCTGTGGTCTTAAATTTCTGTTTTACAAAACCCAAAAGGAAAATCCAGAAGAAATCAACAGTAGAGGTTATATTAAATAAGAGTAACATACAAAGCTATAATTAAGATGAACTAAAGAAAGCCAACATTAAAACTGCAAAACTTGTTTGTTACTTGTTGGATCCAGCCCTACACTAGGAGTTAGGTAATATATACAGTTATTTTCAAGTAGATTACTTTATGTTGCTCTAGCATATTCTTTTCATCAGTGCACTGTTAAACTAATAAAAAACTCTACACATGTATATTCCCTTACAATAGCAGCACACACTACTGCTATCTGCAAAGCCATCACTCTCAAATGACATAGGGAGTAAAAGGAAATAAAAAGAAGAGGAGTAACATATTAAGGAGAAATAACAGGAATTAGAAGATCCATGCAGTTCGGCTCTTTTTAATCAGCCAGCCAGTTTGCTAGCAACAAGAGATGGTTTCCAGTGAGGAAGGTCCTGTGGAGTGGGAATGCGGTCACCAGTGACCTCTGTCTTATCCGGGGTTGCAGTAGGAAGTTGCTTGTTCTTCATTTTTGCTTTAGCTATGTTGTAATCCCCAGAATCAAAATATTTTTGCCCTTTCTGCAATCATTTCCTTAAAAAATCGGAACCTCCAGGCTTTTGTCCCAGATGAGGATACCTTGCTTTTAATTTTGCTTCTTCAGCTTTCTCTGGACTAGTCACTTTATCTTCCATTTCCTTCTGCTCCTCCGCGGAGGCTGCCTCGGGGACTTCTGCAGACATACTGCTCCCTCTTCCTCCGCTTCTCCAGTTCTGCCACACCCAAGCACTTCCTTCTTGCCTTCTGAAATTGGAATTTAAAATATTAATAAGAATTCACGATTTACCTCTATCCTCTGAAAGGGCCTAGAGACTGACACACCAGTAGGAATGATCACACTTGAAGTGCAATTCTTTGTGTCTAAAATCCCCTCACCAGAAAAGACCAGGGCTCCATGAAGAAATGAGCAGTTCTAAGGCCAAGCCAGGGAAAAGACAAGATGACCCCAGGGCATTTTGTTAGGCCCAAACCAAGGAAATGCATGGGTCACAAGGACTCAGAAGACACCTTGAAGGGGCTTCTGTTAGACAGATATGGTGTAATGTGTGAATCACACAAAATAGTTATTATAATTTATATATAAATTATATAATATAAATTAATGTGTGCATAATTTATTATGAAACAGAAAATAAATTAAAATCTGAATCTATAATGGTGTGAGAAAAAGGGAAAGAGAAGAGGGAAATTTCAGGGGGGATTAGAAATAAACTTTCAAATGCTCTGGCAAAAATAATAATTAGTATCATTGGCAGATGTGACAACATGTTATTAATTGTTGAAGCCAGGTGGTAGGTAGGCGACATTCATTGTAATCTTTCTTTTATATCTCTGTACACTGGAGAATACTCATTCTAGAAAGTGTAGGGGAAAATAAAAGACAATAACAGGCTGTGCCTTACACATGAGGAGACAGAGAGTTAGGCAGACACTTGTTCTTGGGGAGGATGGGGGAGTGTGTGTGTGTGCATGTATGTGTCCATATGTGCATGCGTGAGAGATACAGAGTGTATATACTGTGAGATTTGTGAGTATGAGCAATATTGTTCATGTGTGTGACAGTATGTGTGAGTGTGCTGTTATTCTGTCAAAGAAAGAGACACCATGTATTAGGGTTTTCCAGAATATGAATGTGTGTGTATATATATACATACATATATATGTATATATACAGAAAGAGATTTATTTTTTAGAAATTGGTCATAAGACAGTGAGAGTTAGCAACCCCAAATTCTGCAGGAGAGAGTTGTCATTGCAATCTTGAGTCCAATGACAGCCTGGAGGTAGAATTCCTTCCTTCCCAGGCAACCTTACAGTATTTTCTCTTAAGGCCTTCAACTGATTAGATAAGGCCTACCCACATTATGGAGGATTCTGCTGATGTCTACCGATTTAAATGCCAGTCACATGTGAAAAATACCTGCAGGGACTTCCCTGGTGGTCCAGTAGTTAAGAATTTCCCTTGCAATGCAGGGTGCATGGGTTCTATCCTTAGTCACAGAACTAAGATTCCAAATGCTGCAGAGCAATAAGTCTACATACCCTGAAACTACTGAGACCGCACACTCTGGAGCCCTTATGCCAGACCACAAGTACCGAGCCTGTATACCACAACTAGAGTCCGTGCACTGCAGTGAAAGATCCTCATGCCAGAACCAAGACCTGACACTGCCAAATAAATAAATACATAATTTTAATAAATAAAAAATACCTGCAAAGACATATCTAGACTTGAGTTTAATCAAACACTGGAACTCTGTACACTTGCAAAGGCGGCCATAGACCATCTGACTGCAAACACATGAGGGACTCTGAGAGTGAAACCCATTGAGCCCATTCAACTCCCATAACCATCACTGATAATAATCAGCTGATTGTTGTTAAGTTACATTTTGGAGATATTTGTTATGCAGCCATATAGCTAATTTGAACACTAACTAAGCTTCATCCCAACAATCTGTTTCCCAGAACTTTTTCTGCAATAAGATGTGCACTGACTCTGCCTTCATGCAATGGTCTGCCTTCATGCAATGGTCTTGGGGCAAGGATGAGCTCACTCATATGCAAGACATATGTTTTCACAGAAACTTTGGCTTGGAGTTGGGGCCCAGTGTCAAACAGTGGGGAGGGAACAGCTCCCTTCCTGACTTTGTTCTCCTCCTTCTCATTGTCCTACCAATTCCTGTTCTTCCTTCCTGACAACAGTGGATCTTTTCCATATGTGTGTGCCCAGCTGCTGGCCCTCAGCATTTACTGAGTAAATAAATGAGATGCCAGGAGGCCCCATCCAGCAGGAGGTAAGGCTGGGAGTGCAGGATGTTGCCTGACCTGTGCTGTACACCCCTCTACCAGGGCCTAACCAAGGGGAGCGGGGGCGGGGGGGGGTGAGGAGGTGCCCAGGAGGACCTATGGCTCTCCGATCCCTTGGAAAGATGGTGAATGTCCAGGGCCTGTGAAGGACCAACCCAGAGTGGGCTCCCAGTAAACAGTAGGGTTATCCCAAGCTGATGAGCTGTCCCACTTCCTGTGTGTTCATCTCTCCCTCCAGTGCAGGGCACAGAACCAAAGACTTAGCCCTCATGAGAGATGTGCTTTTTCAGGGTCTCCTGGGTTAACTGTCTCTTCTCCTGGGTTCCTTGTCTGTGCTCCTCCAACAGCATCCCCAGCACAAGCCAGGTCCCCAGCTGCCCAGGTGGGAGGAACTTCACAGGGTGCAGTCAGGCTCACTGGAAAGACAGATGGTAAACAAGCAAGTGAATCATCTTCTGCCTGGTGGTAAAAAACAGTGCAGGAACGTGCAGTGAGGGCTTTGGCAAGGTGACAATGAGTGGAGGGCTGAGCAGGAGTGTGAGAGCGTGAAGGCCATTCTAGCAGGTGGGTGGGGAGGGGAGCAGTGACCCCAAGAAGGAAGGGTGCACCTGCATGTGAAGGACACAGAAGGGCCAGGGTGGCAGCAGGAGACAGGGCAAACAACCAGGAGTGCATCCAGAGGAGCCTTAGGGAGTCCCTGGAGGGCAGGGAGTGTCAGAGAGCCCAAGGCTCCCCACAGACAGGAGGGAGGCATAGCAGGACCCAAGCAGAACCCGGTGCCCTGGCCCAGGCCAGTGGTAGGGGAGCGGGTGCAGCTAGGTCTAGAATCCATCTTGAAGACAGAGGTAAATGTCTTTGCTGCAAGGCAAACAGAGTTGGACAGGAAAGAGAGGTCTTAAAGTTGCCAACGTCTGAAGAGGGCTGTGAAAGAGAGCCAAGCCGCCTTCCACGGAGGACCCAAGCCTTCCCTTGGAGAAGACAGTGGGATTTGGTGTCCCCTCACTGGGCAGTGACTGAGAGAGCACCCACAGGCCATTGCCACCCTCAGGTGCTTGCCAACACTGCCCAGGCTAATGCGGATGCACGTGTGTCCCCAAGCCCGAGAATGTTAATCTACTCCATCTTCCTGGAGAGCTGCTGGGTTCTACTAACACAGAAAGGACAGCCCAGGAGGATGCGGCCAAAGTCACTTTCTTTTCTCATAATCACCAGGGCTCATTCCCTCCAGGCAAATATGAGCCAGAAACACCAGTGCATGCCCCTTGGAGATCCTGAAAATCAGTTTCTATCACCCAAAACAGCGTGGTGGAGTCCCTAACTGTATATTGTCACCCTGCTTATTTAACTTATATGCAGAGTACATCATGAGAAATGCTGGGCTGAATGAAGCACAAGCTGGAATCAAGATTGCCAGGAGAAATATCAATAACCTCAGGTATGCAGATGACACCAACCTTATAGCAGAAAGTGAAGAGGAACTAAAAAGCCCGAGTGAAAAAGTTGGCTTAAAGCTTAACATTCAGAAAACTAAAATCATGGCATCTGGTCCCATCACTTCACGGGAAATAGATGGGGAAACAGTGTCAGACTTTATTTTTCTGGGCTCCAAAATCACTGCAGATAGTGACTGCAGCCATGAAATTAAAAGACACTTACTCCTTGGAAGGAAAGTTATGACCAAACTAGACAGCATATTACAAAGCAGAGACATTACTTTGCCAGCAAAGATCCGTCTGGTCAAGGCTATGGTTTTTCCAGTGGTCATGTATGGATGTGAGAGTTGGACTCTGAAGAAAGCTGAGTGCCAAAAAATTGATGCTTTTGAACTATGGTGTTGGAGAAGACTCTTGAGAGTCCCTTGGACTGCAAGGAGATCCAAGCAGTCCATCCTAAAGGAGATCAGTCCTGGGTGTTTATTGGAAGGACTGATGCTGAAGCTGAAACTCCAATACTTTGGCCACCTCATGTGAAGAGTTGACTCATTGTAAAAGACCCTGATGCTGGGAGGAATTGGGAACAGGAGGAAAAGGGGACGACAGAGGATGAGATGGCTGGATGGCATCACCGACTCGATGGGCATGAGTTTGAGTAAACTCCAGGAGTTGGTGATGGACAGGGAGGCCTGATGTGCTGCAATCCATGGGGTCGCAAAGAGTCAGACATGACTGAGCAACTAAACTGAACTGAACTTTGTCTTTTATTCCACATCCAACATTCCAGAAGCTTGTATATTACCTGGACAGGCACATAAAAATGGGACCTCAGGTCACATCAATTGAAAAAGGTCCTAACTCATGTTGTGCACAGAGAAGGCCATACAGTCCAGCATGGTACAGCAGAAGAAAATGCTGTAATTACAGAGCCTTTGAGGAAAACTAGGACACACACTCAAATTCTGTGACTTTGACAAGCTACTTATCTCTGTGA
This sequence comes from Muntiacus reevesi, assembly GCF_963930625.1. NCBI lineage: Eukaryota > Metazoa > Chordata > Mammalia > Artiodactyla > Cervidae > Muntiacus > Muntiacus reevesi. The sequence continues at coordinate 266,964,454 of NC_089251.1, forward strand.
TCCTCAAGTTATTCATGTGGGAAAAACATAAAAGAGCCCATTTCACAGGTACTGGTGAAATTTGATGAACTCATATGTGAAACTCCAGCCCATCCCATTCACCACCAGTGCCCACCACAAAAAAAACCCTCACAGAGTTGTCAGGATACCTGATGACATTCAGAGAGGAAAGGATGGGCCCAGAGGATGGAGTGAATAAGCCAGATGCTCCAGGACATCTGCAAGGCCCAAAGGACAGCACATAACATAGTAGGGTCTGCTCACTAGCCACCGACAGCAGATAAGCAGCAGCTGGTGACCACAGCGAGCTGCTCCTATTCACACTTACTTTCCAAGTGTGCATCAATCACCTCCTTTATTCCTCCAGCAACTTCACGAGGAAAGTGCAGACGATCACAGCTGCAAAACTCATGGTTGTGGCTCAGCCTCATGGCCCCACATTCAGGCAACAGATGGCCCACGGTGCAGCTCAGTGTCCCTGCACGCTGCAGCCAGGCTCCCCACCTCCCGGGCAAGCTCTCAGACAGCGCCAAGACCCAAGGCGCTGATTGAACCCTAGCTAACTCCCACCTGGGTCACCAGGGACTGACACCTGACCTCTTCTAGACCTGGGTCCTCTGCAAGATGAAGAGGATCATAGCCTGGCACTGCCAAGGTGTCCTAGAGGAAGGGACGATGCTGGAGAAGGTGCCGAAAGCCTCCAGGTAATCCTGGGCCCCTCTGTCCAGAACACACCATGGGCCTTCCAGCTGCTGTGGTTCAGCATTGGCACAGCCTGGCCCCTCCATCTCCACCTGGCTCCCACCTCCTCCCCCAGGCAGCATCCTCCCCTCCAGCCACAGTGGGCCCCTCCTCAGGAGGAAGTGCCTGAGGCCCACTCTCCCCCTGCTGTCTCATGCTTGTCTGGGAATGACTATTTACCATGGTGGGAAGAATTTTTCAGTCAAGTTGCCATCCTTCAACAATATTTATGAGGTTGTCACAAGGTGAAACAGAAATATTCACAAGTATAAGAGGGCCTGCCTCCTGATACCTATATGTTATAATAAGCTATGGATGCAGACAGTTTTGGCTACACGGAAAAAAAATGACTCTGACATGATTATTAAACTCATGAAGCAAATCTTTCCACATTTACCCACAGATGGAGCCTCAAAGTTACCCCAACAAAAGGCGTTCAACAGTGTCTGAATCTACCCCATGGTATCTACCCTACGTGTCATACCAGGTCCTCCTGTGTTCCCGGCAGCCAGTTCCACTGGGGCCAGCAGGGCGGGAAGGGGGAGGGGAAGAGGATGAACACAGGGAATGCCAATGTGGGCCAGCCAAGGGCACTGACTTTCCACCCAAATCAATCCTGCCTGTTCTGCTTTCAATGAAAGGTTGCTGCTGCGAGCCATGTGTTACACCATGATTCTCAACCTCCAGAGGAGAGGATTTCAATCCAGGGTCAGAGACAAGGCTTAGCCACTTGGGGCTTTTTGTGTAGCAGAGTTTTATTAAAGCATAATAGAGATAGTTAAAGCTTCTGACATAGACATCAGAAGGGGACAAAAAGAGTGCCCCCTTGCTAGTTTTCAGCAAGGCGTTTTATGTGGTTAGCAAGCTGTTGATCAGATAAGAGAGGCCCCTCAAGGCTGAGGGAGTTTCACCAGGCCCCTCTCCTGCAATACGCATTTCTTAGATAGTATGGCACGAGGTGTCTCCTCCCTGGTCATAAGATGATTGACATGAATACTGGTTTGTTGAGCCATTATCAGTCCAAGGTTTAAGAAAAGAAAAAAAAAAGTTTAGCCTTAGGCAGAACTAGTTTCGTCAACAGAGAACAGGGTGGGGGGGGGGGAAATGTCTGCCACTTGCAATTTATTTCCTCCTGCCACTTGGGGGACGTCTGGCCCTCCTACCTGTTACCCTCTCATTCCCCCCTTTTCTTTTAGGAGAATTATGTTGCCTAGGGGAAGGGGCAGCGTTCTCATTCCATAACTGCTTCTGAGCTGATAAGGGGCATCACCCCTAAATTGGTGAGGCAACATATTCCTCACACTCTTATATTGAGAGTCTCTGATCCAGAGGCCCCAGGTAGTAGTTGGAGGAAGCTGTGGCCCTCAGTAGGAGTTTGGACAACCATTTGTAACTTAAAAGCCTTCATGCAGCTATAAACAAGTCCAGCTACACAATTACAGATGCAGGAAGCAAGCAGCAAGAACAGAACAATCAGAATTATTACAATTAAGATACTTTTCCACCATGGAGAACTAGTTAACATCCCCCAAAGTGAAGGAACTGAGACTTCAGGAGTATCTATAGCCTGAATCATCATGTTCATGTGTTTAGTAAACTGAGTAACAGTGCTCGTATCTGGTATATATGTACAACACTGGGTATGAATAATGGCACAAGTTCCTCCTTGTGCAGCTGTTAAAATATCTAAGGCCAATCTGTTTTGTAAAACCACCTTTCTAATTTGTATTTGTTCAGCATTAAGGGCTGAAATAGCTTTTTGAGAATCTTGTAAGGTTTGTTGAGTAAAGTTAGTCAGAGGATCAACTTGTAGCCTGACGTCTCTAGTTCCCAGAGAGGGAATGAATATTGCAGCCAAATAATCATACCAGTGAAATATAGACCTTATCCAATGAGTTCTAAGGTGTGGCAAATTAGCAGCCTTCTCTGGAAGCTCTGAAAATATGAAGCCATGAGTAAAAGCTGGACCTAGGGTGTATCTCCCTATCCAGCTAGGGTGAAGTCACACCCATCGGTAAGAGTCACATATCCAATAGGCCCAGTTTGAAGCAAGCCAGCATGACTGAGGGATCCAGTCCCAATCAGTGCCTGGCCACGCAAAGCAAGACCTGTACTGGGGCTAGAAAACACAGGAATGATTATATTGCATATTTCATATGAGGCAAAAACCCCAATTGTTTCCAATCATTATAATTAAGTTGTCAGCTAACTTCTAGAGATGGCTATATTTGTTCCCAGCCTATAGGGTCACTAGACACTAGGCGCCCCTTTTCAGGAGTTAGCCATATGACCTCATTCCATATTTGATAAACATCAGGTAAAAAACCATCAGATCTAGACCCATGTGTCTTCTTATGTGCAGCAAAATAGTCATTAAATCAAGACTAAGTATAATCAAAGTTATAAGTCACAATATGTCCACAGTTAAGGTACAAAGTGTTATATCAGTCCATTTTAGGATTATTAGATGTGATCAGGTTAAGAAGAGGTATCACATATGATTGTTGTTGGCAAAGGTAGTCACAGACTTGGAGAAAGTCCTTTCCCTGAAGTGGAGATGCCCACCACGGGAAGCCTTCCACTGATGAGGAGGGAAGTGCTCCGCAGACCCAGCAGTTAGACCGATTGTGGGATGCAGCACAGGAGTGAGCCCAGGACAGGAAGGCATTGTCTTGAGAATCAAATGGCAGGCTCAGGACTTTGGGAGTTAGCAGAAGCAGGCCCGTATAGATTATCAGGAACATCTGAAAAGTGAAGAGTAAAAGCATAGAGAATAAAGACATAAAAATGACATAGCTTGGCCTGAAGGGTCAGGATGCCACTTTTTAATTCGAGTGTGGTGCACCCACGAATTAATTCCTGGCACCTTGACAGTTGTGGGAGAAGAAAGAATTACCCCATAAGGGCCTTTCCAGAGGGGCTCAAGAGATTGCCCACCCCCCAGGTCCCAATGTCTTTGTCAGGACCTCTGTTCCCGGCTCAAACAACAGTTTGTTTGACTCAAAGGCTGAATCAGGGGTCACCTCCCAGAGTTCCCGTAAAGTCTGTTGAAAAGCTGAAATTTGAGTTATATAACAACAGATGATATTTAAGAAGCCAACCGTCTGTCATCCAAATATTAACTTAAGAGTTTCAGATTCCACTCACATCATAAGAAGCCAGTACAGGAAGATTTCACCCATTTGTAAACTTAAGAGCTTTAAGCACTATTAAAGCAATAAAAGCAATTACATGTGGCATCTAACTTTCTACTCAGGTATCCTATATGTTTCTGGTGAGGCCCTTGGGGTTGTCTCATAACTCCCAAGGCCATACTTTTTCTTTCAGTGACAAACAAATTAACTCTGACCCTGTGGGCAAGCTCAAAGCAAAAATCTTCTCAATTGTCTTAAAGTCATAGGTAAGGGATGATTTAGTATAGGCTTACTTTTCTGCGGCCTATGGCCCTCGTCCCTTTGGATATGATTAGGCCTTCAAATGAATGACTGAAAAATATTTGGCTCATTCAGGAATTTCAGACAATAGAGTATAAGGATTAGACACCATGGGGTGTAAAGGAACCACGGCCTCATTTATTACCCATAAATCTTGAACTAGTCTCCATTTATCATTTGACTTTTTCACACCCAAAATAGGAGTACTTACAGGGAATTAATAACCCCCACTCCTTTAAATTCTCAATGGGCTTTAACCCTTCCATAACCTTGGGTTTTAGAGGATGTTGCTTTTGATATGGAAATATGTGCAGGTCTTTGAGCTGGACAACAACAGGAATAGCATTTTGTGTTTGACCCACAGTTTTTCCATCAGCCCACACTCTAGGGTTTACATTTTGTTCAATTAATGGGAGAGAAATAGAGGTCTCCATATCATGAAAACAGAGGCATGGATCTTGCTAAGTATGTCCCTCCCCTAAAGGGGTGAGGGAGACTCTGGCATGATCAAAAACTCGTGTGAAAACAGCACAGAGTCCCAGTTGCAGCTGAGAGGACAACTGAAATAACGTTTGGCTCATCCAGACAGTCTTATTACAGTAATGGATCAAGAAGAAAGTGGACCAGGGGCTTCAGTAAGCACAGAGTAAGTTGCCCTGGTGTCTGAAAGGAAGTCAACTGATTGACCCACTACAGTTATTAATACCCAGGTTTCCTCAGATGTAATTAGAATGGGAGCTTGTGTGGGGACCCCTGGGCAACTTCAGTCCTGACTGTCCTGAGAGTCTGATCTCTGGGGCCTATGCCTCTGTGGGCAGTCTCTCCTCCGTGTGGTCCTTTGCAGACTGGACATGGACCCAGGAGCAGCTTAGAAGTCTGAGGGCAATCCCACTCGAGGTGTCCCTCCTTCCCACAGTAATAGCAAACCCGTCCCTTTCCACCTGGGCCCCTCTGGGCACTTTTATCAGGCTATCTCAGAATGGTTCTGACCACCATTATTAGGGCTTCAGTCTGTTCCTTGGTCTTTCTCTGCTTTTCCTTCCTCTCTTCATATTCCCTGCCACAATAAACTGTCTAATCCAGTTGCAACAAATTATCTAAAGACTGATTTGGTCCATACCCCTGTTTTAGTAGTTTACAGCAGATATATGGTGCTAACTGAGAAACCTTTCTATTAAGATCACTATTCCCTCTTCGCTTTTAGGATCAATCTCAGTGAATCTGCAAAGGACTTCTCATAGTCTATCTAGGAATTTACCAGGTGCTTCCTTCTCCTCCTGTTCTGTTTGCCAATTTGGCATCATTTAACATCTTAGCACGTGCTCGCCTGAGTCCTTCAAGAATACATCTGACAAAATGACTCTGAACCCATCTTTCTTTAGTCATGTTATAGTCCCAGTCTGGTTCTATAGTTGGGACTGCCTGATTCCCAGCAGGGAGGGTAGCTATCTCATCCTCCATCTTTCCTGCTGACTCATTATCAACCCATTCATCTCCATAGGCAAAAGCTTTCTCCAAAACTTGAGTTTTTGAGTCAGGAGTTAGCGTCTACCCCAGGATATATGACAAGTAAGGTCATAAAGCAGAGTAGCACCTTTAAAGTCTCTAGTATATTTTTCTGGGTACTCCAAATAATTTTCCAGATCCTCCTTGATTCTCTGTATTTCTTGATAAGAAAAGGGCAAACAGACAGATTGATTGTTTTTCTGGGTGGGTTCTTTATGAAGCAACAGCAGCTTCTGCAGCTGCTCCTCGGCCGCTCTGGCTGCCCTTCACATATGATCCCAGGGATAGATTGCAGAAACCTGTTCTTCCTTATCTGTCTATCTCCTGTCCTCCATCTCAACCTGCATTTCACCCTTCGTTTTACCTGTCTGAGCTCCCCTTACTTCAACTATCTGAGTTTCAGTTGAAACCAGTGTGGTTCGAGGTCGTATTGAGGCAGGAATTTGAACTTCTCCTGAGACTGGAGCAGTTTGGATTTCAGTTTGAGTTTCTACCAAGAACAAGGCACCCATCGCCTGACAGATGCCCTGACTCTCTGTTTGCTCGGTTGGAAGCCCCGGATATGGGGGCAAAGTAGGAGGACAGGAGGGAGCTGAAGGTTTCATATCCAAATCTAAACCCTTAGGACAGAAGTCTGGCATGTTTCACAGAGGGAAAAAAAGGCAACACATATGTTATTTCTGCCAATTTCCCTTATTTTCCATAGAACCTGTCTAGTTGTAAGACAGTATTATAATTAAGAGACCCTCCAACTGGCAGTTGTTCACCATCCTCCAATGGATACCATGGCCATGCAGTATCACATAGGAAGTTCACGTGTGTCTTCTTTAAGCTCTGGGGGTCAAATCTATCCCAGTTTCTCAGGATGCAGTTCAAAGGAGTGAAGCTTGAATTGTTAGCTCCCATCAGTAAGAGAGAAAAAGCAGCATCCAGCAGCCTTTTCTACCAGAGGCGCCCCTCCCTGCTCTACATGGGGGTGGAGACAGGTCTTCCACCTAAGCTTCCTTCCCTGGCCAGAGTTAACCTATCTCTTACCAAAGCAGATGTCCACTACTGTCCCTCCCCACTCTACCACCAAGGTGGGGTGGAGATGCGCCAGTGGTTAGACCTGGTGGCCTCCCAGATTGATGTCCTGTTCCTCATCATTAAAACTTTGCCTGATTTCTGCTCCTCCTCTGATGCCACCCCGGGTGCAACAGAGTAGCCTTCCAGAATGCCTCCCAAGCTAAGACTACCAGGGGAAACATCTGTCTCCTGCTTGGCTGTGCACAGTCATGAGTATATTCCTGACCACAAAATGGCCAATCATAAAAGGTGATTGGAACTAGAGCTCCACCTAGCTACCAAACTAGGTAGTTTGCTCTTGTTTGCAGTGCGCAATAAAAACGTGCATAGAGTTGCACGTCCCTTGAAAGTCTGTGATCCGACAGGTTTGGTTAGTAGTTCTAATTTCTCAGGCAGCTATAAAATGGCCAAAGAGGCCAGGAAAAGGTAACCGAGAAAGGAATGTTTGGTCCATGTGATTCACCCATTTCTGACCACTGCCCCCGCAGAGACGTTGGGTGCCTCTTGGTATTGGCAGGTTGGTATAGATCCCCAACAAATCTCCCCTTGGGGGCTGCCTTCAGTCACTACGAGGCACCGCAAAACCACAGAGCAGGGTTCAACACTCACTTGGTGGCCAATTCCATGTGTCTTTCATGGTGCTTTCACACACAGGCACATAGCAGAGTTAGTAAAGTACAGCAGAAAACATGTTTACTAGGAGAGCAACGAGCTAGAGCTCCAAGCATCCTGACGTTGTCTTGAGATCGTGGATGAGCCCCCAAGATGAGAGGTTGCTTCTGCGAACCTTGTGTTACACCGCGATTCGCGACCTCCAGAGGAGAGGATTTCTATCCGGGGTGGGAGACAAGGCTTGACCACTTGGAGCTTTTTGTGTAGCAGAATTTTATTAGAGCATAATAGAGATAGGGAAAGCTTCTGACATAGACATCAGAAGGGGACAGAAAGAGTGCCCCCTTGCTAGTTTTTAGCAAGGCGTTTTATGTTGTTAGTGAGCTGCTGATCAGATAAGAGAGGCCCCTCAAGGCTGAGGGAGTTTCACAATACGCAATACACATTTCTTGAGGTGTGTCATCCCTGATCATAAGACGATTGACATGAATACTGGTTCGTTGAGCCATTATCAGCCCAAAATTTGAGAAAAGAAGAAAAAAGGTCAGTCTTAGGCAGAACTGGCTTCGTCAACAGAGAAGTGTGGGGGGAAAGTCTGCCACTTGCAGTTGATTTCCTCCTGCCACCTGGGGACCTCTGGCCTTCCTGCCTGTCAGCCTGTCACCAAACAGTGCCCAGAGGCTGAGACAGAAGTGATGCAGGGGGCTGGCTGTAGCCTGCCTGAGAAGCCCACAGAGCTCCAGGCACTTTGAGTGGTGAATTTCTTTTCCAGACGAAGATTTCAAAGGAAGTACCACATATGAAACAGAAATGAGTGACACAGATCTGGATACAATGGGCGAGGGGACTCAGAGTCCAGCCCCCTCTGCTTTCCCTGCCCCCTCCAGCCAGCACAGGGACCCCAAGGCAGAAATCCGCGGAGAAAACACTGCTCCTGTCCTTGCCTCAAGCCCGCTCAGCTGCAGTGCTGTCTGGGGCTCTGTGAACTGCACAGCTTAAGGCTGGTCCCAGGAAATCAGCGGCATCTCTTATGGAAGGCGGTAGCCAGGGCCCTGTCCACACAGCACGAGGGCGCCTGCTCAGCCTTTATTCCTGGGACAGTGGCCAGTGCCCAGGGCCCCCAGGGAGGCAGACACCAGCCCAGCCCATCCCCACCTGAAGCCTGCTGGCCTCACCGCGACAGACCAGGTTTCCCACCTCTCAAAGAGGTCTATTCTTACTAAAGACATAAAAGCAGAAATGTAATCTCCCATCACAATATTTCTATAATCTCTGATTTGAGTTCAACTCCTTTGTCTCTCCCACCTGACCCATAAAGAAAAGAGGTGGTCAAGGCTACACTGCCAGTACAGCGTGGAGGTCACAAGACAGGACTCTAGCACTGGGCAAGCAGCAACCCCGTGCCGGGCTGCCCCCTGACCTCAGGACCACCCCCAACCTTGGCCTCAGTTATGACAAACAAACGCCTGCAAACTGTCAGGAAGCATTTAACAGGAGGCTTCCTGCGTGGTGTTTGGGATCTGTCAGGAATCCTCTGGCCCTTATTAATTCCTGAATACTCAGGAATTAAGAGGAGAGGCACGCCTTTCCCGGGGCTGAGGAATCCAGGCATTTCCTTTGTTAGTTTTTCAATACGGTGATAAGTGAAGGAGTCTTTTGGGCCTAAAAAAGAGAACAACAGTCTCAAAGGCCTCTTGCTGAATCATCTAACTTCGGAGAAAACAAAGCATAATTTTAGTTCCATCCTGATGCTCCAGGCCAGTTACATCTATTTGGGACTTATTACCCTCTGTCCGGAAACCTACCACCCACTACACCCGCCCAGAAGACTTATCACCCCCTGCCCAACTATAGAGTGTCATCTCAACAAAAGAAAACTCAAAATATCCCACTTGATTGACGTTTCCCTTATCGCTTCCACAAACTTCCCCATAAGTATGAAGCCTCCCTGATCCCTTTCGGCGCTCAGCCTGGTCGTTAGACCGACTGTCGCCCCTCCTTGCCTGAATAAAGGTAACCTACTTCTGTTGAGGTCGTCTTTCCTTTTCTGCCTCGCCGGAACTATGCCTTACAATAAGTACCCTCTTCCTTTTTATGAACCATAAGGTAAACAGTGATTGTTTACAACTCTCTCTCTTTAATAGGAATCGCCTTATGTTTTGTAAGTCTGGAATTTTAATGTTTATCTTTGCTGAGAATAACTACCTTGTAAGACAGTATATATGCCGACACCGTGTTGATTAAAACACCTTTGCTCCATCAGAGCTTGGGTCCCTGTGTCTGTCTGTCTGTTTTTCTTTCTCCCTCTCTTTCTCTTCATCCCTCTATTTCTGTCTGATTCCCTGGAATGCGAAAGCCGGCTGCATAACCCAGGGAATATTAGCCTCTTTCCTTCTTTCACTTTCTCATTGTTGACTCCAGACCACCAGGTTCTGGTCCATTAAAGGACCAACAAGCAAGCCTTGTGCAAGGATGAAGGGGAACCACATGGAGGCTGAAGGAGCCTTGGCCTTGCAGAGATTCTGTCTAATTCTCAGTAGACAAGGAATATGAAGGCCACTATCTCAGACCAAGCCCAGCATAGATGTCAGCTCAAGACACTGCACCCCAGGCCCCACCACAGAAACAAAGTCCAGACATTTTTCCTTTTTTCTTTGGCCAGAAGGAAGCCCCTGCACAGGCCTTGTTGTGTGTGTTCTGTGTGTGGAGGCCCTCATCCTGTTCCATCTTATTTCGTGCACCAACAGGTCTTATTTGCTTGCTTGTTGTTACTACTGAGCTCCCAGTACAGAGCCTTGGCTCTTCCTAGCATGTGAAGACAGACAATGCCCAGCAGCTGAGTGACGGGTGAGGTTGGGTACTGGGAGAGAGGGGTGCACCCTCCATATAGCCCAGGAGTGTGTGCAGGCTGCCCCTGTCAAAGCAGGAGCGGCCACGGGAAGACCACACAGACAAGGGGCCAGTTCCCAGGTCTCCATGCAGGACCGGACTCCCTTGGGCGAGGTGGCCCAGTAGGGGCATGGCTTCTCCACGTCTCACCACGTGCTGCATGGTGACCCAGTGGACCAGTGTGGGCTCTGGGCCCAGGTGAGAGCTGGGAACGTCACTCCCTTGTCACGCCACTCCGACTCCATGCAAGAGAAGTACAATAATACCATGTCCCAGGGTTGGCTCCTCCCCTCTGGCCCCCAGCTGCAGCCCCCTACACCTCAGACCACCCCAGCCCAGCTCCAGTTGCACCAGGGCTCCTGCTCTCCCCATTCCAACAGAAACACAGTCCTTCCCATCTGTGGGCCTGAGGACACACAGGACATGACCCTGGAGGCCACCACAGCAGCTGCAGGACCAGGCACCCACTGTCAGTGGAAGGGGACTAGCTCTGCTCAGTTTCCCGTCAGACTGCAGTTTCCAGGTGCTGGGCAGCTCCTGTCAACAGCTGGCACCCAACCCAGACCACCCAGTGCTGAGCATGTCTGCTGCTCACACTTACAGAGCAGGCTGCTCTGACTCTCACCCTAAAGGATGGCCATCAGCAGGGCAGGGCTCCCTCCACTGGAATACAACACCCCCTACTCCAGCGGAGAAATGAGAAGATCAGGGGACTCCGGCCTTCTCTTTTCTGGCTTCTCTCCTCTTCTCTTCTCTCCAGGGTCTGTGTGAATGCTCCCTGCCAGGTATATTCCTTGATCCCTGTGGAGTGACATCACAAACTGGCTGAGCCAGGCCAGTAGCCTCTGCACTGAGAACAGAACTTGCCAAGCCCAGGGCATCAGTGGACGTGGCAGTCCTCACAGCAGGGGCTCTGACCATCAGCCAGTCAACAAGCACTCAGGCTGCTTCTGTGATAGCCAGGCCTATCTAGGGCAGGTGGAGGGCAGGCCAGTAAACAGAAAAACCCTCGGCCCTCAGGGAACTTACCTTCTAGTGAGACTGAAGAGGCAGTAAGCAAAAGATTAAGTGTGTCAGATGGTCTTTCCTTAGGAGAAAAAATACAGCAGGGAACCCTGGGACAGGAGGGGTGCAGATGCAGACACTCTTCTATCATTGAGGCTTTCTGTGGACTCATCTCAGTGAAATAATATTTTGGGGAGCCCTCCATTTGCCACTGGCATACATGTCCAACGAACTGGCCAGAGCATAGCTTCCCATAGTCTCAGATCAAGAGAACTGGGAAAAACAGGAACTCAGTTTATTCTATATTCAGACAAATGCCAAAGAATGACTCTTGTCGTAGGAATCTTCTAACTCCCTTTCCATTTGTAGATCAGCATCCGAAATAGCACGGCTTTAGTGAGCTGGTGACAGATGCACTAGAAGCACATGCCCCCACATGCCCATAAATCAATTTACTGTTTCAATTAATCTTGATTCTTCCTCTCCCACAAGTCACGTGGCTGTTTTTTGAGTAAGTCATCTTTGGAGCTTAAATGAGCACAAGCAAGAACACCAGCTAATTTATCATTTTCACTGTAGATGATTCCACATCCCTGAAGTATCTCTCAGTCCCCTCGGCGGGCCAGCAGAAGGGTTCCCCCAGCCAGCCATGGGGTGACAGTACTCCCCTAACTGCTTGGCCAGTGAGAGTTCCCAACATATTGTGTCTTGTCTACTTGGACAGACCATGATTTCAGATGCCCATATGAAAGAAAAACACTCTTTTCCCCCACAGAAAAGAGTGTTGAACCTGGGCAGCCCAGAAATGGAGACAGGAGGAGGCTGAGGGAGACTTGTGGAAGGAGCAGGGAGCAAGTGGTCAGCAGCCTTGCCAGCATGGAAGGTGCGTCAGCCAGCTTTGCTGACCTAAGTTCAGCTCAAAGACTTGTTCTGTTCCCTTCAGGGAAAACAGTGGAAAGCCCCACCATAACCCCTCTCTGGATCCTGGCAAGGAGTTTCCATGTAGGTTAAAGAAGAAAGTCTCATGGCCCGTCCCCAGCCTGGCAGCAGAGCTGGGAGGACACTGCAGAAAGGATGGGCAGCCAGCCACGTGACCAGACTCCAGTGTGGAGACGCAGAGGGAAAGAGCAGGGCATCCCAGGAGCTGAGTTGGAGAGACCACTCAGGCACAAACCTGCAGTCTCTGGGCTTTGCCCCTGCCTTGCCACCCCTCCCCGCCTCCTCTGGCACTATCGCCCCACCCCCAGAGGACCCGGCCTCCTGGGCCTGCTTTTGGCCCTCTCTTCAGCCAGCCTCTCCCCTCCCTTCACACCCTCAGTGACTCCTCATGGTCTCAGGATAAAGTCCCAAGTCCTCTGATGGCATTCCATGGCCTTCCTGATTTTCCTCTGGAATCTCACTGCCCATTCCCACCTGGAGGTCCATCCTCACTCAGGGGCCTGTGGTTCCCAGGACAGTCCAACCTTCCAGGTACCTGCAGGCCAAGGCTCAGGTGAGGAAAATCTTCCCACCCCTCCTGTGCCTGATGACTCAGACTTGGGTCTGACCTCAACCATGACCAGGTTTTCCATCCTGATCCTGATGTTCCCCTGGGGCTCAGTGCTCCCTGGGCCTTACCCATCAGAACCTTTCTCATCCAGTCCTGGACTCTGCTTATTTTTCTCCACTACCAGACTGTGAACTCGTTTAGTAGAGGAATGGTGCCTCCTTACTGACTTGGTCAGACATGCAGCCACAGACACCTGTGTAAGGGAAGACTGGATGGATGGAGGAATGGATGGAAATATATTATAAACCATAAACACTTAAAGAGAGGGACCTAGTCACTTTCAGGAAACCAAGTCTTTGAGTCTCAAAGAGCCAAAAAGTGAAATATCCTTTTATGTGTTGTATATTAGGAGATAACATGTTCTTTTTTTAAATATCTATTTCTTTATCTTTGGCTGCGTTGAGTCTCAGTTGTGGCCATGGGCTCTTCATTGCAGTATGTGGACTCTGTAGTTGCAACACGCTGGCTTAGTTGCCCCCACAGTATGTAAGATCTTAGTTCTCATTAAAAAGTGTGTTAGTCATTCAGTCATGTCCAACTCTTTGTGACCCCATAGACTGTAGCCCACCAGGTTCCTCTGTCCATGGAATTCTCCAGGCAAAAATACTGGAGTGGGTAGCCATTCCCTACTCCAGAGGATCTTCTTGACCCTGGGATTGAAACAGTGTCTTCTGCATTGCAAGGAGATTCTTTACTGTCTGAGCCTCCAGGGAAGCCCAGACCAGGGATCAAACCTATGTCCATTGGAAGGCAGATTCTTAACCACTGAACCACCAGGGAAGTTCCAGGAGATAATGAATTCTTTTTCAAATTCTGCCATGGACTTACTGGTTGATTTTGGCCAAGACACTTCCCCACTGTGGACTCAGTCTCCCCATAGAAACAAAATACTCTGATTTCCAGGTCCTATAAGATGGTGGACTAAAATAACCTCAAAACTTTTCTAATATAAAGATCAAGAAATACTCAACTGAAATACTCAAAGTATAATAATTTTTAAATACATAACTGGACTCATAAGATATAAAGATATAAATGAAGGGACTTCCCTGGTGGTTCAGTGGCTAAGACTCTGTGCTTCCAATGCAGGGGGCCCAGGTTCAACACTTGGTCAGGGAACTAGATCCCACATGCTGCAACTGAAGAAAAAAAAAAAATGATGTCACAGCTAATGATCCCACATGCTGCAACAAAGATCAAAGATCCTAAGTACCATAACTAGGGCCAGGCACAGCCAAATAAATAAAGAAATAGAAATAAATGAACATCTTTACATGTCACAAACAAAAGGAACACTGAAATCTGCACCCTGAAATATGTAAGCTGATGTTGTGACTTTCCAGTTAGTGGCTTGAGAGAGTTTTGGGTCCAGTTGATTAGAGCCTAAAGTGTTTATACCTACCAAAGACTCATGAAGATGACATAATTCTTCTAAAGTACAGAATTTTGAAAGTTATACAAATAAAACCTCCTGAAATGAAAAATATGTTAATTCAAATTAAAAATCCAAAGGGATGGATTCAATAGCAAAATTTTATATTTGAAGAGAAAAATAGTAAACTAGAAGAAAGAACTGAAAAAGTTAGAATAAAGATCAAAAGCTGACAAGTATGACAGTAAGGTTAAGAAACGTGGGGTAGAGAATGTTAAGGTCCAACATCCACTGAACAGATGCTTCAGAGGAGAGAATAGATAGAATGGAAGAGATGTAATTTTTAAAAAGGAAATGGCTGAGAATTTTCTCAAAAATTTATTAAAATATGAATCTTCAGGACTTGCCTGTTGGTCCAGTGGTTAAGAAACTGCCTGCCAATGCAGGGGACATGGGTTCGCTCCGTGGTTGAGGAGGATCTCACATACCACAGGGCAAATAAGTCCATGCACCACAATTACTGAAGTGGTGCAGCTAGAGGCTGCTCTATAACAAGAGAAGCCACTGCAACAAGAGCCCTTATACCTCTGCTCACCACAATTAGAGAAAGCCCACATGCAGCAATGAAGACCCAGCACAGCCATAAATAAATAAAATAATAATAATATATGTGAGGTGTATACTGTATCATATTTATTTTTTTTAATGAATCTTCAAAAAGGAACCCCCCTTACGCTGATGGTGGAAATGTAACTTGGTGCAGCCACTATGGAGAACAGTATGGAGAGTCTTTAAAAACCTAAAAATAGAGTTTCCATATGATCCTATACAGTCACTCCTGGATATATCTGAAGAAAACTCTAATTTGAAAAGATGTCTGCACTTCAGTGTTCATTGCAGCAGTATTTACAACAGTCAAGACATGGAAGCAACTGAAATGTCCATCAACAGATAAATGGATAAAGAAGCTCTGGTGTATATATATGCAATGGAATGGTGGTGTTGTTTTTCAGTCACTAAGGCATGTCTGACTCTTCGTGACCCCATGGACTGGTAGCACACAAGGTTCATCTCTCCTTCACCATCTCCCGGAGTTCAATTCAAATTCATGTCCATTGAGTCGGTGTTCAAATTCATGTCCATTGAGTTCAAATTCATGTTCAAATTCATTGAGTTCAAATTCATGTCCATTGAGTCGGTGATGTTATCTAATCATCTCATCCTCTGCAGCACCCTTCTCCTTTTGCCTTCAATCTTTCCCAGCATCAGGGTCTTTTCCAATGAGCTGACTCTTTGTATCAGGTGGCCAAAGTATTGGAGCTTTAGCTTCAACAACAGTCCTTACAATGAATATTCAGGGTTGCTTTCCTTTAGAATTGACTAGTTTGATCTCCTTGTAGTCCAAGGAACTCTCAAGAGTCTTCTTCATCACCACAATTTAAAAGTATCAGTTCTTCAGGACTCAGTCTTCTTTATGGGTCAGCTCTCATATCTGTACACAACTACTGGAAAAACCGCAGTTTTGACTATCTGGGCCTTTGTTGGCAAAGTGATGTCTCTGCTGTCTAGGTTTGTCATAGCTTTCCTTCCAAGGAGCAACTGTCTTCTAATATCATAACAATAGTCAATGTCCACAGTGATTTTTGAACCCAAGAAAAGAAAATCTACACTGCCTCCACACTGCCACCCTACTACTTGCTATAAAGAAATAGGACTTGATGCCATGATCTTAGTTTTTTCATGTTTAATTTTAATCCAGCTTTTTCACTCTCCTCTTTGACCCCCATCAAGAGGCTCTTTGGTTCCCCTTCACTTTCTGGCATTAGAATAGTATTATCTGCTTATCTGAGATTATCGATACTTCTCCCAGCAATCTTGATTCTATCTTGTAATTTACCCAGCCCAGCATTTCACATGATGTACTCTGCATAGAAATTGAATGAGCAGGGTGACAATATTCAGCCTTGTCATACTCCTTTCCTGATTATGAACCAGTCAGATGCCTTATGTGTGGTTCTAAGTGTTGCTTCTTGACCCTCATACAGGTTTCTCAGGAAACAGTTAAGGTGGTCTGTTGTTCCTATCTCTTTAAGAATTTTCCCTTAGAAGAAATGGGGTAGCCCTCATAGTCAGCAAAATTGTCTGAAATGGGTGCTGGCTCTGCAGCAGGGAACAAATGCTTACATTGAAAATATTCTAGTTCTGTGAAGAATACCATTGGTAGCTTGATAGGGATCGCATTGAATCTATAGATTGCTTTGGGTAGTATAGTCATTTTGACAATATTGATTCTTCCAATCCATGAACACGGTATATTTCTCCATCTGTTTGTGTCCTCTTTGATTTCTTTCATCAGTGTTTTATAGTTTTCTATGTATAGGTCTTTTGTTTCTTTAGGTAGATATACTCCTAAGTATTTTATTCTTTTTGTTGCAATGGTGAATGGTATTATTTCCTTAATTTCTCTTTCTGTTTTCTCATTGTTAGTGTATAGGAATGCAAGGGAGTTCTGTGTGTTAATTTTATATCCTGTAACTTTACTATATTCACTGACTAGCTCTAGTAATTTTCTGACAGAGACTTAAGGGTTTTCTACGTAGAGGATCATGTCATTTGCAAACACTGAGAGTTTCACTTCTTCTTTTCCTTTCTGGATTCCTTTTATTTCTTTTTCTGCTCTGATTGTTGTGGCCAAAACTTCCAAAACTATGTTGAATAGTAGTGTTAAGAGTGGGCACCCTTGTCTTGTTCCTGATTTTAGGGGAAATGCTTTCAATTTTTCACCATTGATTTCACAATTTGTACGGAAATACAAAAAACCTTGAATAGCCAAAGTAATTTTGAGAAAGAAGAATGGAACTGGAGGAGTCAACCTGCCTGACTTCAGGCTCTACTACAAAGCAACAGTCATCAAGACAGTATGGTACTGGCACAAAGACAGAAATATAGATCAATGGAACAGAATAGAAAGCCCAGAGATAAATCCACGTACCTATGGTTACCTTATTTTCGACAAAGTAGGCAAGGATATACAATGGAAAAAAGACAACCTCTTTAACAAGTGCTGCTGGGAAAACTGGTCAACCACTTGTAAAAGAATGAAACTAGACCACTTTCTAACACCATACACAAAAATAAACTCAAAATGGATTAAAGATCTAAATGTAAGACCAGAAACTATAAAACTCCTAGAGGAGAACATAGGCAAAACACTCTCCGACATGAATCACAGCAGGATCCTCTATGACGCACCTCCAAGAATACTGGAAATAAAAACAAAAACAAACAAATGGGACCTAATGAAACTTAAAAGCTTTTGCACAACAAAGGAAACTATAAGCAAGGTGAAAAGACAGACTTCAGAATGGGAGAAAATAATAGCAAATGAAGAAACAGACAAAGGATTAATCTCAAAAATATACAAGCAACACCTGCAGCTCAATTCCAGAAAAATAAATGACCCAATCAAAAAATGGACCAAAGATCTAAATAGACATTTCTCCAAAGAAAACATACAGATGGCTAACAAACACATGAAAAGATGCTCAGTATCACTCATTATCAGAGAAATGCAAATAAAAACCACAGTGAGATACCATTACACGCCAGTCAGGATGGCTGCTATCCAAAAGTCTACAAGCAATAAATGCTGGAGAGGGTGTGGAGAAAAGGGAACCCTCTTACACTGTTGGTGGGAATGCAAACTAGTACAGTCGCTATGGAGAAGAGTGTGGAGATTTCTTAAAAAACTGGAAATAGAACTGCCATATGACCCAGCAATACCACTTCTGGGCATACACACTGAGGAAACCAGATCTGAAAGAGACACGTGCACCCCAATGTTCATCGCAGCACTGTTTATAATAGCTAGGACATGGAAGCAACCAAGATGCCCATCAGCAGATGAATGGATAAGGAAGCTGTGGTACATATACACCATGGAATATTACTCAGCTGTTAAAAAGAATTCATTTGAATCAGTTCTAATGAGATGGATGAAACTGGAGCCCATTATACAGAGTGAAGTAAACCAGAAAGATAAAGAACATCACAGCATACTAACACATATATATGGAATTTAGAAAGATGGTAATGATAACCCTATATGCAAAACAGAAAAAGAGACACAGAAATACAGAACTTTTGAACTCTGTGGGAGAAGGTGAGGGTGGGATGTTTCAAAAGAACAGCATGTATATTATCTATGATGAAACAGATCACCAGCCCAGGTGGGATGCATGAGACAAGTGCTCGAGCCTGGTGCACTGGGAAGACCCAGAGGAGTTGGGTGGAGAGGGAGGGGGGAGGGGGGATCGGGATGGGGAATACATGTAACTCTATGACTGATTCATGTCAATGTATGACAAAACCCACTGAAATGTTGTGAAGTAATTAGCCTCCAACTAATAAAAATAAGTGGAAAATAAATAAATTAATTAATTAAATAAAAATAAAGAAAGAAAGGAAATGTATGATCAATTTTTATTATTTTATTAAACATTCAGTAAGCACACTTTTTTACAACATACCAGATATTAGAAGTTGTAAAAAATTTTTGAAAGAGTCTGAAATGCAGTACTTGGGTATAATCTCAAAATGGAGTATTACTCAGCCATAAAAAAGAGCGAAATAATGCCATCTGTCACGACATGGATGGACCTAGAGTTATCACACTACGTGAAGTAAGGCAGACAAAAAACATCACTTATATATGACATCTTAAAAAAAAAGTGATACAGATGAACTTATATATAAAACAGAATCAGACTGACAGACATAGCAAACAAACTTATGTTTACCAAAGGGGAAAGGAGAGGAGAGAGAAATGGAGAGTTCAGGGTTAACATACACATACTAACATATAACAAACAAGGACCTACTGTATAGCACAGGGAACTATACTCAATATTTTGTAATAACCTATAATGGAAAATAATCTGAAAAAAAATAGATATATATGCTGTATAACAATCATTTTGTTGTACACCTGAAACTAACACATTGTAAATTAACTATACTTCAATTAAAAATAAATAAATATAAATAAATAAACAAAGGAAATCTTCAGATGCTTAAATCATGACTTTCAAAATAAATTAAAATATGTTTAAACTATACATGTTGTAATGAAACTGATAAAAAGCAATGACAAAGAAAAAACAAAGAAGTAACTAGAGAGAAAAGATACATTACTAACAAAATGAAGAGAAATTCTATTGAAAGCAAGCCCCAAAACACAAACTTTCACAAAAGATTCTGAAATACCTTAAATGTTGATCCAAAAAAAAAGAATAGCTATCAGCATAGTCTTCTATTCTAAGTTACAAGCACTCATTCAAGAGTGATAGGAAAATAAAGATATTTGCAGACAAAAACAGGGAAAGTTTATCATTCGCATACCCAACAGAATGATTACTAAAGGAAGGAGACTGTACATAGAAGAAAGGAGAAGGGGATACAAGAAGTCAGGATGCGCAAAGAAATAGCAAATGTAGAAAGTATACATATCTGTTTACCGTAAAAATAATAATGACAAAAAAGATGGAACTAAACTACTAGAAATTAACAGATGAGAATGGCTGGAGATGATAGGAGTTAAAACATCCTAGGGATCCAGCATCATTGAGGAGGAAAATTTGACTTAATCAAGTCTGTTATGCAGAATTAAGGATAAACACTAGAATGTATAACCTCCAAGTCATGGCGGGGAAAATGTTTAAAAAAAATTTTTTTTTGATGGAGAATTCCCTGGTGCTCCAGTGGTTAGGACTTTGTGCTTTCACTGACAAGGACCCAGGTTCAATCCCTGGTTGGGAAACTAAGATCTCACAACCTGCACAGTGTGGTCAAAAAAAATTTTTTTTTTCTTTATCACTCAAATAGAAAGACCAAAAGAGAAAAGTGTACTTAAAAAAAAAAAGCCAGAGAGAACTACCAATTTGCTCAAGATGGCACAGACCCAATTCTCCCTGCTTCTCTCCACCAAGTGTAATTATAAACCCTGGAAATGACACAAAAAGCAGCAAAGGAGATTTCTGAAATGTAGTAAGGAGGAGAAAAACCAGCTTAGGACCCCAGTTAGGACTGGAAAAGCATACTTATATCTTACATCCCTCCACCAAAGTAAAGGTGCCCCAGACCTGATGTTTCCCAACTGAAACAGAACAGGTGGCACAGGAAGGTTCAGGCCTCTTCTGGATGTAACAGGAGTCCCTCCAGTCAAGTCAGCACCCCAGGAAAGGTGGCTGATCAAGAAAGAGCCCATTGACAATTAGCGGCAAGGGAGGCCCACCTCTTCCTGGCCAGGTCTGAGACTCTTCAACCCTAGTGGCCAGCTACAACAAGCAGCCCAGGCCAGGGAGCCTCTTCACTGTTGGGGCCTGAGACTGCCCTGGCCACCAATAACCCAGGGGCAGCAGAAAGGTGTTGGGAAGCACAGAGGAGAGGGCTTCCACTACAATGAGTGAGCTGAGCAAAGACAGGCAAAGAGGGTTTTTTATGCCCTTGAGCCGAAGAGGCCCTTTCATGACTGGGAGACACTGAGACAGCTGAAGGGAAACATTGCACTAAGCCAGGGACCCAAAACTCATCTTTGTGCTGGTGGGCCTGAGATGCCAAGATGCGCTGAGAAATTACAAGAAGTTACAGGGAATTCCCCGATGATCCAGCAGTTAGGACTCATCACTTTTACTGTCAGGGCCTGGGTTCAATCCCTGGTCAAGGAATTAAAATCCTGCAAGCTTCACAGTGTGGCCAAATAAACAAATAACAGTAAATTCCAAATTATCTTGAAACAAGTAAAAAACAGAAAAATTATAGTAAAAGCTATTTTGAAAAACCAGTAGAAATTATAAAGTTGAAGATTTCAACAACAGAGATAAGAAACTAACTGAATTGGCTCAGTAATACAAAGATGACAGAAGATAGATTCTGTGAAGCTGAAGACAGATCAATAGAACTTACAAAAGGGTGAATACAGAAAATAAATTAAACTAATAGAGCCTCAGAGTCTTGTGGGAAAAGATCAAAAGAGCTAACATTCATATCTTCAAAGTCACTAAGAGGAGAAAGAAAGTGGGTTTGAAAGAATACTCAAATCAATAATGGCTTAAAAACTTGCCAAATTTGACAAACAACACATACTCACAGATTTAAGAAGCTGAGAAAATCCCAAACAAGATAAACCCAAATAAGTCCATTCCAAGATATGTCATAATTAAACCTCTGAAAACTACAGACAGAATAGAATCTTGAAAGCACTAAAGGAAAACAACATGATACCTATAGAGGAACAACAGTTAGAATGGCAGAGGACGTTTCCACTGAAACCGTAATGGACAAAGGAAGTGGCACAATATCTAACAAGTGCTGAAACAAAAAAAACTGTCAAGGGTGACTTTTTTCTGAAAGGACATTTTATTTTTTATTGAGGTCACATTGATTTATAACAGTATATAAATTTTATGTGTACAATATTATATTTCTATTTCTGGATAGCCAACAGCATGCATGTATGCATGCTCAGTCACTTAGTCATGTCCAACTCTTTGTGACCCTCTGGACTGTAGTCCACCAGGCTCTTTTGTCCATGGGATTTTCCAGGCAAGAATACTGGTGTGAGTTGTCATGCCCTCCTCAGTCCACAACATGCTAACCACCAAAAATTTATTTTCTATCACCAAATAGTGAATCCCATTTAACCATTTTATCCTGTCTGCCCCACCCCATCACCGCTGGTAACCACTACTCTGTTCTCTATATCTACATGTCTGTTTTTGGTGGCTTGACATGTTCATTTATTAATAGTTTTTCATTTGTATTTATACTCTACATTTGTATGAAAACATACATTAATTCATTTCATTTAGCATAACACCTCAAGATTCATTTATGCTGTATCAAATTATAATATTTAATCTTTTATGGATGAGTAATATTCCATTGTACTTAAATACCACATTTTCTTTATCCATTCATCCATTGATTGATACATAAGTTGCTTCCATATCTTGGCTATTGTAAATAATGTTTTCAATTTACTGTTTTCGTGTTCTTCACATGAACTCTCAGAAGTGGGATAGCTGAATTATCTAGTAGTTTTGTTTTTAATTTTTTAAGGAACCTCCATACTGTTTTTCATAATAGCCACATGTATCTACATTCCCACCAATAGTGTACAAACGTTCCCTTTTCTCCATATCCTGGCACACCCTTTTTATCTTTTTGATAACAGCCATTCAAACAGAAGTAAGAAGATATTGCATTTTGGTTTGATTTGCCTCTCCCTAATAATTAGTGAATGTGAAGTCAAGTGGGCCTTAGAAAGCATCACTATGAACAAAGCTAGTGGAGGTGATGGAATTCCAGTTGAGCTATTTCAAACCCTGAAAGATGATGCTGCGAAAGTGCTGCACTCAATATGCCAGCAAATTTGGAAAACTCAGCAGTGGCCACAGGGCCGGAAAAGGTCAGTTTTCATTCCAATCCCAAAGAAAGGCAATCCCAAAGAATGCTCAAACTACTGCACAATTGAACCCATCTCACACACTAGTAAAGTAATGCTCAAAATTCTCCAAGTCAGGCTTCAGCAATACATGAAACATGAGCTTCCAGATGTTCAAGCTCATTTCAGGAAAGGCAGAGGAACCAGAGATCAAATTGCTGGATCATCAAAAAAGCAAGAAAGTTACAGAAAAACATCTACTCCTTCTTTAATGACTATGCCAAAGTCTTTGACTGTGTGGATCACAATAAACTGGAAAATTCTGAAAGGGATGGGAATACCAGACCACCTGACCCACCTCTTGAGAAACCTGTATGCAGGTCAGGAAGCAACAGTTAGAACTGGACATGGAACAACAGACTGGTTCCAAATAGGAAAAGGAGTAGGGCAAGGCTGTATATTATCACCCTGCTTATTTCACTTATATGCAGAGTACATCATGAGAAACGCTGGTCTGGAAGAAGCACAAGCTGGAATCAAGATTGCTGGGAGAAATATCAATAACCTCAGATATGCAGATGACACCCTTATGGCAGAAAGTGAAGAGGAACTAAAAAGCCTCTTGATGAAAGTGAAAGAAGAGAGTGAAAAAGTTGGCTTAAACCTCAACTTTCAGAAAACTAAGATCATGGCATCTGGTCCCATTACTTCATGGGAAATAGATGGGGAAACAGTAGAAACAGTGTCAGACTTTATTTCTGGGGGCTCCAAAATCACTGCAGATGGTGATTGCGGCCATGAAATTAAAAGATGCTTACTCCTTGGAAGGAAAGTTATGACCAAACTAGACAGCATATTACAAAGCAGAGACATTACTTTGCCAGCAAAGATCCGTCTGGTCAAGGCTATGGTTTTTCCAGTGGTCATGTATGGATGAGACAGTTGGACTGTGAAGCAAGCTGAGCGCAGAAGAATTGGTGCTCTTGAACTGTGGTGCTGGAGAAGACTCTTGAGAGTCCCTTGGACTGCAAGGAGGTCCAAACAGTCCATCCTAAAGGAGATCAGTCCTGGGTGTTCATTGGAAGGACTGACACTGAAGCTGAAACTCCAATACTTTGACCACCTCACATGAAGAGTTGACTCATTGGAAAAGACCCTGATGCTGGGAGGGATTGGGGGCAGGAGGAGAAGGGGACGACAGAGGATGAGATGGCTGGATGACATCACCGACACGATGGACATGAGTTTGAGTAAACTCTGGGGGTTGATGACGGACAGGGATGCCTGGTGTGCTGTGATTCATGAGGACGCAAAGAGTCGGGCATGACTGAGCAACTGAACTGAACTGAACTGAACTGAATAATTAGTGATGTTGAACATCTTTTCCTGTGCCTGTTGACCATCTGTATGTCTTCTTTGGAAAAACATCTATTCAGGTCCTCTGCCTATTGCTTAATCAAATTATTTGGGGGTTTTGTTGTTGCTGAGTTGTATGAATTCTTTGTATATATTGCTTAATTAGATTGTTTTGGTTTACTGTTGCTGTTGAGTTGTAAGAATTCTTTATATATATATCATGTATATGGTTTGCAAATAGTGTTTCCCATGCAATAGACAGCCTTTTATTTTTTTTTCTTTTTTTTTATTATTATTTTTTTTTTATTTTTCAGTGGGTTTTGTCATACATTGATATGAATCAGCCATAGAGTTACATGTACATGTAATCCCGATCCCCCCTCCCACCTCCCTCTCCACCCGATTCCTCTGGGTCTTCCCAGCCCACCAGGCCCGAGCACTTGACTCATGCATCCCACCTGGGCTGGTGATCTGTTTCACCATAGATAATATACATGCTGTTCTTTTGAAACATCCCACCCTCACCTTCTCCCACAGAGTTCAAAAGTCTGTTCTGTACATCTGTGTCTCTTTTTCTGTTTTGCATATAGGGTTATCGTTACCATCTTTCTAAGTTCCATATATATGTGTTAGTATACTGTAATGTTCTTTATCTTTCTGGACAGCCTTTTATTTTGTTTATGGTTTCCTTTGCAGTGCAGAAGCTTTTAGTTTGATTTAGTTTAATTTGCTTATTTCTGCTTTTGTTTCCTGTGTCTAAGGAGATATACCTAGAAATATTTTGCCAACACCTATGTCAAAGAGCTTACTGCCTATATTTTCTTCTGGGAGTTTTATAGTTTCAGGTCTTACATTATTTAAACCATTTTGAGTTGATTTTTGTGTATAGTGTATAATAGTTGTCTAGCTTCATTTTTTAACATTTGGTTTTTCAGTTTTCCCAACACTATTTATTGAGAAGACTGTCCTTTCTCCATCGTAGGTTCCTTACTCTTATGTTATACATTAGCAGTTCCTACATGTATGGAATTGTTTCTGGGCTCTCAGTTCTGTTCCACTGATCTATGTATCTCTTTTTTCTTCCAACACCATGCTGCTGTTGTTCAGTCATTCAGTCATATTCAACTCTTTGTGGACTCCCATGGACTGTAACACGCCAGGCCTCCCTGTCCCTCACTATCTCCCGGACTTTGCTCAAATTCATGTCCATTGAGTTGGTGATGCCATCCAACCATCTCATTCTCTGTCATCCCCTTCTCCTCCTGCCTTCAATCTTTCTCAACATCAGGGTCTTTTCCAATGAGTCAGTTCTTTGCATCAGGTGACCAAAGTATTGGAGCTTCAACTTCAGCATCAGTCCTTCCAGTGAATATTCAGTGCTGATTTCCTTTAGGATTGAAATGCTATAAGTTAGTTGTTCCTACATGTGTGGGTTTGTTTCTGGGCTCTCAATTTTGTTCCATTGATCTATGTACCTCTTTTTTCTACCAATAAACATCATACTACTTTGATTTTTTTTTCATTTATTTTTATTAGTTGGAGGCTAATTACTTTACAATATTGTAGTGGCTTTTGCCATACATTGACATGAATCAGCCATGGATTTACTTGTGTTCCCCATCCTGAATCCCTCTCCCACCTCCCTCCCCACCCCATTCCTCTGGGTCATCCCAGTGCATCAGCCCTGAGCACTTATCTCATGCATCCAACCTGGACTGGTGATCTGTTTCACACTTGATAATATACATGTTTTGATGCTATTCTCTCAGATCATCCCACCCTCACCTTCTCCCATAGAGTCCAAAAGTCTGTTCTATATATCTGTGTCTCTTTTTCTGTCTTGCATATAGGGTTATCACTACCATCTTTCTAAATTCCATATATATGTGTTAGTATACTGTACTGCTTTGATTATAGTAGCTTTATAATATTGTTTAATATTAGGACATGGGATACTTTCAGCTTTGTTCTTTTTTCTCAGAATTGCTTTGGCTATTTAGAGTCTGCTGTGGTTCTGTATAAATTTTAGAATTTTTCTTTTATGTGAAAAAATGTCCTTGGGATTTTGATAGGGATTACATTTAATCTGTAGATTATTATTGGAATAAAGGACACTTTTAATAACAACATTAATTAACAATGTTAATTCTTCTAACCTTTGAACATGGGATATTTTTTCATTTATTTGTGTTTTCTTCAATTTCCTTCAACAATGTATAACAATTTTAAGTGTATGAGTCTTTCACCTCCTTGGTTAAATTTACTCCTAATTATGCTATTTGTCTGTTATAATTATGTGAAATTATTTTCTTAATTTCTCTGCTAGCTCATTATTAGCATATAAAAATGCAACAGATTTTTTATGTTTATTTTAGAGCCTGAAACTTCACTGTATTCATATATTTCTAATAGTTTTCTGGTTGAAATCTTTAGGGTTTTCTATGTGTAAAACAATGTCAAGGTGCTGCTGTGGGACCTCTGACAACCAGGTAGACAGGAGGAACCCCCAAGTGACTGGGGAGGATATGGGAGAAAGCAAGGATGGGAGAAGAAATAGGGCCAGACAGGACCAGCGCACGTGCCAGGTAGCTAGGGGAGGGAAGAGGAGAGGTTTACAAGTCGGAAGAGGCATGCTTGCCGAGGACAGACCCTTGGGAATTGGAGGACAGGGGGAAGGTGCTTGGCATTCCCTGCCCCAGTCACTTGATCCCAGGGAACCTGCTGAGACCCCAGGACTAGTCCTCCACACCCTAAGGCCAGAGGCACTCCAGAGAACCCTGCCAGGATGGGCTGAGCCTGGGCCTTGCCCTCCGACTCACCCAAGGCCTTTCCGGTGGCATGGGTCCTGAACTTCGACCTTGCCCCCACCTAAACCCCACCTTCAGCTAAGCCCTTCCCTGGCTAAAGCCTCTCCCCTGGATTTTTCCTGGTTTTTTTTTTTTTTTTCTGTTATACCTGTTAGTTTCATAAGTATATTTTATTTTTATTCTTGGTTATTTTTCTCTTCCTTTTTGTTTTTGTTTTTTTGTTTTTTTTTTTTTGCTGCAACCTGTGACTTGCAGGATCTCAGTCCATGGGCCAAAGATTGGGTCTGAGTTCCTGTGATGGGAGTGTCAAATCCAAACCGCTGGACTAACAGAGAATCTCAGGCTCCAGGAAATATTAATTTCCTGGGGTGAAATATTTCCTGGAGTGAGGTATTCCAGAGGTCCACATCTCAACACCAAGACCCAGCTCTACCAAACTCCTGAAAACTCCACTGCTGGAAACCTCAGGCCAAACAACTAGTAAAACAGAAACACAGTCCCAAAAGCTCACAAAAAGAGAGAGAGACAGAGACAACAGAAAAATACATTACAGATGAAGGAGTAAAGTAAAAACCTACCAGACCAAATAAATGTAGAGGAAATAGGCAACCTATCTGAAAAAGAATTTAGAGTAATGATAGTAAAGATATTCCAAAATCTCAAAAGTAGGATGAAGAAAATACAACAAATATTTAATAAGAAGCTAGAAGAACTAAAAAATAAACAAACAGTAATGAACAACATAATAACTGAAATTAAAAATACTCTAGAAGGAATCATTAGAATAATTGAGGCAGAAGAACGAATAAGTGAGCTGGAAAATAGATTAATAGAAATATCTGCTGAGGAGTAAAATAAAGAAAAAAGAATGAAAAAAAATTGAGGATAGACTCAGAGATCTATGGGAAATATTAATGCAACATTTGAATTACAAGGGTTTCAGAAGAAGTGAAAAAGCAAAGAATCTGAGAAAATATTTGAAGAGATTGTAGTTGAAAATTTCTCTAACATGGAAAAGGAAATAGCCACTCAAGTACAGGAAGCAAAGTGTCTCATACAGGATAAGCCCTAAGAGAAACACATCAAGACACATATAAATCAAATGTTTAAAAAAGTTAAGACCAAAAAAATGTTTAAAAAAACAGGAAGGGGAAAGGAAAAAATAACTTACAAGGGAATCCCCATAAGGCTATCAACTGATTTTTTACCAGAAACTCTGCAGGCCAGAGGGAGTGGATATCTTTAAAGTAATAAAAGGGGAAAACCTACAACCAATATTACTCTACTCAGCAAAAATCTCATTTAGATTTAATGGGGAAGTCAAAAGCTTTACAGACAAGCAAAAGCTAAAAGAGTTCAGCATCACCAAGTCAGTTTTACAACAAATGCTGAAGAAACTTCTCTAGGCAGGACACACAGGAGAAGAAAAATACCCACAAAAACAAACACAAAACAACTGATAAACAAACATGTTGATAATTACATTAAATATAAATGGATTAAATGCCCCAGCCAAAAGACACAGAGTGGCTGAATGGATACAAAAACAAGACCTGTATATGTGCTCCCTACAAGAGACCCACTTCATACCTAGGGACAAAAGTGAGGGAATGGAAAAAGATATTCCATGCAAATGGAGATCAAAAGAAAGCTGAAGTAGCAATACTCATATCAGACAAAATAGATTTTAAAATACAGACTGTTACAAGAGATATGGAAGGACAATACATAATGATCAAGAAGCTATAATAATTATAAATATTTATGCACCCAACATATGAATGCCTCAATACATAAGGCAAATGCTACCAACCAACTATAAAAGGAGAAATCAACAGTAACACAATGATAGTGGGGAATTTTAACATCTCACTTATACCAATGGACAGATCATCTGGACAGAAAATAAATAAGGAAACACAAACTCTAAATGACACAATAGACCAGATAGATTTAATTGATATTTACAGGACATTTCACCTGAAAGCAGCAGAATACACTTTCTTCTCAAGTGCACATAGAACATTCTTCAGGATAGACCACATCTTGGGTCATAAATCAACCTAGAAAATTTTAAGAAAACAGAAATTGTTATCAAGCATCTTTTCTGACCACAACACTATGATATTAGAAATCAATTATAGGGGGAAAAAAAACTACAAAACACACAAACACATGGAGGCTAAAAATATGCCACTAAATAACCAAGTGATCTTTGCAGAAAATAAGGGGAAATTAAAACAATACATGGCAACAGAAGACAATGAAAACACAATGACCCAAAACCTATCATGTCTTTTTTTTTTTTTTTTGCTTAGTCACTGAGGCATATCCAGCTTTTTGTGACCCCTGTGGACTATAGTCTACCAGGTTTCTCTGTTCATGGCATTTTGCAGGCAAGAACACTGTAATGGGTATCCATTCCCTTCTCATGACTGCAGTCACTGTCTGCAGTGATTTGGAGCCCAAGAAAATAAACTCTATCACTGTTTTAAAGTGATAAAAAAAAAAAAGCTTTAAGTCAACTTTTTCACTCTCTTCTTTGACCTTCAACAAGAGGTTCTTTAGTTCCTCTTTGCTTTCTGCCATAAGGGAGGTGTCATCTGCATATATGAGGTTTTTGATATTTCTCCCGGCAATCTTAATTCCAGCTTGTGCTTCTTCCAGACCAGCGTTTCTCATGATGTACTCTGCATATAAGTGAAATAAGCAGGGTGACAATATACAGCCTTGCCCTACTCCTTTTCCTGTTTGGAACCAGTCTGTTGTTCCATGTCCAGTTCTAACTGTTGCTTCCTGACCTGCATACAGGTTTCTCAAGAGGCAGGTCAGGTGATCTGGTATTCCCATCTCCTTCAGAATTTTCCACAGTTTATTGTGATCCACACAGTCAAAGGTGTTGGCGTAGTCAATAAAGCAGAAATAGATGTTTTTCTGTAACTTTCTTGCTTTTTCGATGATCCAGCAGATATTGGCAATTTGATCTCTGGTTCCTCTGCCTTTTCAAAACCAGCTTGAACATCTGGAAGTTCTCGGTTCACATATTGCTGAAGCCTGACTTGTAGAATTTTGAACGTTACTTTACTAGCGTGTGAGATGAGTGCAATTGTGCAGTAGTTTGAGCATTCTTTGGGATTGCCTTTCTTAGGGATTGGAATGAAAATGGACCTTTTCCAGTCCTGTGACCACTGCTGAGTTTTCCAAATTTACTGGCATATTGAGTGCAGCACTTTCACAGCATCATCTTTTAGGATTTGAAGTAGCTCAACTGGAATTTCATCACATCCACTAGCTTTGTTTGTAGTGATACTTTGACTTCACATTCCAGGATGTTTGGCTGTAGGTGAGTGATCACACCATTGTGATTATCTGGGTCATGAAGATCTTTTTTGTACAGCTCTTCTGTGTATTCTTGCCACCTCTTCTTAATATCTTCTGCTTCTGTTATGTCCATACCATTTCTGTCCTTAATGAGCCCATTTTTGCATGAAATATTTACTTGGTATCTCTATGGTTGTTAATTGTTAAAGGTAACCACTTTAAAATAACTAAAAATTACACAGAAAAGTAAAAAAAGAAAGGAATCAAAATGCCCACCACAAAAAAATCAACTAAACACGCACAAAAAAATAAGGGAGGAACAAAATTATGTAAAACAAATAGGCAAATGGCAGAAGTAAATCCTTCATTGAAGTAAATTTCTTTAAATATAAGTAAACTCTCCTTTTAGAAGGCAAAATTTGGCCTCCCCATAGGGTCAGTGCCAGCTACTTACAGACTGGAAGCAGGGCATGCAGTGGGCATGGAAGAAAGTTGGACCACACACATTTGGCATCGTGGGGACTAAGCCCCCCACGTGGGCAGTCCTCATGAATGGAGATCCCAAAGATCCCCTTTCAAGCAGGCTTCTTCAAATTTCCTCAGAGTGCCTCAATGCCACTGTGGGCTCTTGTCTCTGGTGGCTTCTGCTTGCAAGTGATAGGAAGAAAGTTGAGATATAAACAAATGGGAGTTCATTCATTCAGTATCTCCAGTCCCCCAGCTGCCACAGGAGGCTGAAGCTAGAAAAGGAACAGAGACAAATTCCTCTCAGTGACCGAGAGTCTTGACTGGATAATTACAAAAATGTACATGTATTGAAGGAGGAGACCCAGGAGTGGAGAAGAAAAGGAAAGCACATGAGAGAAATAAGACGCCTGTCTCCAATGTCAGGGCAGGAGGTGGGGTTCCCTGAGAAAGTGCTCTTTTGGTTGAGAGTTGAAAGATGAGCTGCAACTACCCGGGGAGCAAATGCGTGCTGTGAGGGAGGCAGAATAGGGTGGGGAGCGGGAAGACATTGGGTAGGGAGCAAGGTCCACACTGGGAAGACAGTGAGTGAAGAAGGGTGGGGGGAGTGCATTGGGGCCGGGAACATCCGGGGATAGGAAGAGCAAGTGCAAAGAGTGAAGAGGGATGACACTGGGGCAGGGAACAGTGTCCATGCAGGGATAATAGTGAATGCAAAGGATCCGAGGCCAGAAGCCCCTTGTGGCTGAAAAGAAGGGAGGCTTGGGACAGTCCAGTGCTGGGAAGGTGTGCAGCCCGAATCCTGGGGGAAATGGGAAGTCTACAGTGCCGAGGACTCCACAGCTATGGGACCAGAGGCCTTTCCCATTACTTGGTACCAGGGCTCCTGCTGCTTCATGATGTAGTCTGGAAAAACTGACCAGTCAGTCTACACTGTCTATGCTTTGTCTACACTGGCCGCTTCAGTCCAAGACAAGCTGACGTCACTCCTTCATCAGCATGGTCACTTGTTGGCCCAAGTGTTGGTCTAGTAAGATGCTACTTTTCATCCCTGAATATTCAACAAATGTTAGTGAATTCCACCAATGCTAAGCACCTAGCTCCGTGTCAGCCACAAGTACATGCTGGAGCCCAGTTCTAGCAGAGGGGACAGTCACAGGAGCCCTGACTGGGTTGCCTTCCTGGGCTTCGGTGTCCTCACCTGTGAAAACAGCCCTAAGAGCTGCACACAGGGTGCTCAGCTATGCTGGACACTCTTTAAGAGTCTCCTACATATTAGCTCTGGGGCAGCTGCTGCCAGTCCCGCTGTTACAAATGAGACTGCTGAGGCTTCAGAGGGGCGGAGGGCAGGAAAGGAAGCAGCTGGGCACATCTCTCCCCAGGGCTCTGCTCCCTGGTCCCCACTGAGCAGGCACTTGCCTCCCTGCACTGCTGATCACGGTTTTCGTACAGACCTTGCGGCATGGGGCACACAGACACCAGAGACAGTCTGGCCCGGACACTCAGGGTGGGTACAACTCAGGCCAGACCTCAACCTGGCAGCAAACGACAATAATGGTGACGCCCACCTCCAACTTCAGATGTGCATGCGCCTTGAGGGGGCCACCTGGAGAGCACACACACACAAACTGTGTGCACGACTGAGCGTCTTCTTGTGGCTCCTGGCCCCTGGACCTCTCATCCTCCTCACGTGCCCCCTTGGCGAGGGTCTCCAAGGAGATGAAGCCCACGTGCCCTGCACTCTCAAAGATGCTCAGCTTACATCACTGGGTGTGCTCAGAGGCTTCATGTCCAGAGAAAGAGCAGCTTCAGAGCTGGCTGA
The DNA here is from genome assembly GCF_963930625.1 of Muntiacus reevesi. Lineage (NCBI taxonomy): Eukaryota > Metazoa > Chordata > Mammalia > Artiodactyla > Cervidae > Muntiacus > Muntiacus reevesi. The sequence continues at coordinate 266,996,841 of NC_089251.1, forward strand.
TAGCCCTAATGCCTGAGGCTGGACCCCTGAGATAGGGGCTTGGGGATGGAAAGCTGGGGTGGGGGTGGGGGGTCTGTGTGCAGGCCTTGTCCCAAACCAACACTCCTGCCCTCTCCATTTCCCACTGAAGCATGTCAAGATGCTGATGACCTCCACTTGCCAAACCTCTACAGCCACCTCCCCTGACCACACTGTGTCCACCCCTTCTATAGCCTAGTTACCCTCTACATGTACCCCCCACACCATCATCCTCCTTCTCGCTCATCCTGGCTGCCTGGCTGGTCACTCGGTCGTTCCTGAGACGACCTCTGCTCCCTGCTCTGTGCCACTCTTCAGGATCTCTGCCCCAGCCCCACCTCGTCTCCAGGAACAGGAACCCAGGATCTCAGTCAGAAACCATTTCCCTCTGCTCTCCAGCTGACCCTCAGCAAGTCCTGTCAAGGCTCCTTTGCAACACGTGCCGTTACCCCAAGGCTTGGGTACCCACGTCCCACTCAAGAGCTGCCATGGCCCCCATGCGCTTCTCCAAGGTCTCTATCCCGAAGGGCTACCGTGCCTCTGCCCAGTGTCTGGTCCCACTCTCTCCCAGCCTGTCCTGCCTGTGGGCCTGGGCACTGCCTTGCCCTTTTCTGGAAACCCAGCAAAACCCCAACTGTCCCTTGCAGGCCCTGCTGATGCTCGGCTGAGCATCACTGTGGCAGGGTGGTTGCTGAGTCCTCACTGGCTCCATAAGGTGGCCACCTTATCTGTCTGGCCCAGGACTGTGCCTGGCACTGAGCAGGGTGCAAGTGTTTGTTGAGCACATTGGAGGGTAGGCTCTGAGTGGGATTGAGCCAATTCACACAGAGGAAAGGATGGGACAAAGCCCTCACCCTGACAAGGCTCAGCGGTGATCTCAGGCAGGCCCCTTGGCCTCTCAGGACCTCCGAGGCCCCTTCTCAGCCCAGAAACATTGGAGGTAGAGCCGTGGAGCAGGTGCTTCAGCCCAAGCCTGTGACAAGGAAGCAAAGCATGGGTACAGGGCTTTGAGACATTGCAATCAAACCCATGCCCTGATCCAAGCACTTCCTCTTCTTCTGGGCTGTCTGGGAAGCCCCAGGAGACACAGCAGACAGTGAAAGGACCTGAGAGCAGGTGAGACAGCAGGGACGTTCCTGAGGCTGCTCTGACACCCAGTGGTGACTCTCAGAACCAGCTGTGGCAAGGAAGAAGTGCAGCTGCTCCCAAGGTGGACAGGAAGAGCATGGGGGAGACGGAAGAAAGGATGTGAACAAGTCTATTCCAGACTAGTGGTTCTCAAGATTTGAACTTGCAGTGGAATCAATTTAAGGGTCAGTAGGTGACTCAAGTTTCTGAGCCGAGCCTGTGAATGTGTGTTTCTAATAGGTTCCCATCGGCCACTAAAGAACCACTGTTTAGAAGTGGAATGGAAGAGAAGGGATGGGTGTGTTAATACTGTGTCCTCTGGGGTGGAATTTCCACTATTACCCTTACTTCTACTTATAGTAGAAATGGGCTTCTCTGGTGGCTCAACTGGTAAAGAATCTGCCTGCAATGCAGGAGGCCTGGGTTCGATACCTGGGAAGATCCTCCAGAGAAGGGAACGACTACCCACTCCAGTATTCTGGCCTGGAGAATTCCATGGACTGTACAGTCTATGGGGTCGCAAAGAGTCGGACAAGACTGAGCAACTTTCAGTATGGAAGCAGTAACTGAGACTTGCAGAGCCCATGCTATCTATGTTCCCACAGTGCTAGCCCCAAGTCCTGGTCCCTACTGCATGTCTGTGGGGTGGTTATAGACTGCTCTTGTACCTGCCGTACCTATTTGGACAGGCGAGGTGGCTGAAAGTGGGATAAACAGCCTCCATGGCACATTGCCCAGGACACCTCCCTGCAGAAACTCTAGGCCTCAGTCACCCATTGCACCCAGGATGTATTCCCTGCCCAGGAGGTGCTCACCTGGCCTCTGATGGGTAACTGAAAGAACCAGGCAGGCTCTGCCTGAGAGGCTAAATAGCACACTGCCATTGGGCAGTGGAAGGTCACCTGGATGGTACAGCATCACCAGCCCTCCTGGGCCCCACAGGGAAGCACTTCTGATTTAATTTCCCATCAGCCAGGCAGAGAAAAGGCCAGACAGACATGCAAATCAGTGCCAGGCACCCATCCCTCACTGTGTCCCACTGGGTCACTCCTCTCATCAGAGTGCTTAGCTGGAAGGGGGAGAAAGGCTTCCTAGGTTGTCAGCAGGCACTCAAGAGTGCAGGAGGGAAGATGCTCCTTGGAGAGGTGAGAGGAAGGCAGAAGTGTTCTGGTCAAGAAGGGCACTGGGAAGCTAAGACCAGGAAAAAGTCAAGGCTGGACAGAACCCCCTGGGAGCCAGTGGAAGTGCAGACTCCAGTCCACCCTGGACCCCTCAGGACTTTGTGCTCGAGTTCCAGAGACATGCACTTCTCATCAGCCCCTGGGCACCAGAGTCTGGACCTCAATGTTTCTGAGCCAAAGATCACCACACCCCACATCTCAAGTGAGGTAGGGAGGCCTATTCTTCCCAGTCCAAGAAGAGATCCCAGAAATAACAGAGCAACAGGCAAGAATATGTAACTCACAGAGAATCAGGGGAGCAGAAATAGTGAGGAGTCAGGATGTAATCTGCCATGATGCTCAGTGAATACTTGATAGACTGAATGAATTTAATGTATTAAAGAATGGAGGTAATGAATATATCCCTTGTTGGAAAGGGTGAATGTCTTTCTCTACATGCAAACCTGCCAATCAGTTGGTAAGAAGGGAAAGAAATAATGGAGCAGCAAAAAAATTGTGACCAAACGACATTTGTATTACATGAACCAACAATTTACATGTAATTTGCAACTAGCCACTTAATTAACCAGTAAATGCTGTACAAGTGAGGGTTAATAGGACTTCCACTGAGTGTTAAGGATAGTTGACCATCAGTAGTTACCATTTACTCTGGCTCATCAGGAGCTGCAGCCAGGGCAACTTCTTCCTGAGCTCGGATTCACAGCTCCCCAGACCCCTCGCATGGCACCAGGGCCACCTGACTAGCTCTCACCACCGGAACAGGAGAAGATTGAGTGCCACTGCCAAGCCGAGAAGGGCTCCTCTCTATCCTCCTCCAGCAGGATGCAGATGCTCCCTGAGGACTGCAAGGTACCAGACGGAAGCAGCCCTTATCTCCACATGACTACCAGGAGCAAAAGTCGCTCCCACACAGGTCTCATGGATGCAGACTTGAGCAATAGGTTTTGGCCTTCAGCCTCCGAGCTGGCTTATCACAGCAGTCAGCCTCTGTGCATACCATTCTCTAACTCCCAGTCTCAGATGTTCGTGTGATCCTGGAGGCACCAACCAATGGAGAAGCTCCAGATATGCTCCAAATAACTTTGTCATCCACTAGTTCCACATGGTAAAAAAAAATCACAATACCTCCACGAGCCCCACACTGAGATGAGTTACTTTTGAACAATATACTTCATTCCTTGTTAGTGGAAGTACTGGGCTGGTCAAAAACTTTGTTCAGATTTTTCGTAGCATTTTAGGGAAAAACCCAAACTTTTTGGCCAACCCAATAAAAGGGTATGAAAGGGCAAATTCCTTACGTACTGATACAGAAATACCTCAGATATGTTGTGAAGAAAAAAGGATAAAACAGGATATATCAGCAGTTTTCAAGATATGATCCAATGATCTCTGAGGGTGCAAAAGACCCTTTCAGAGGATCTGCAAGGTTCTCCAGCTCTGTGTCTACATGAGGCCTTATTTCCTTCTATCCTTCAATCAAAAAAACAAACAAAAAAACAGACTGAATGCATAAGCAGACAAATCCAGCTATTAAACCAGATGCTAAAATTTTTCAAACATAAAAACACTTGGACATCTGTGTCTCTTTTTCTGTTTTGCATATAGGGTTATCGTTACCATCTTTCTAAATTCCATATATATGTGTTAGTATACTGTATTGGCCTTTATCTCTCTGGCTTAATTCACTCTGTATAACGGGCTCCAGTTTCATCCATCTCATTAGAACTGATTCAAATGAATTCTTTTTAATGGCTGAGTAATATTCCATGGTGTATATGTACCACAGCTTCCTTATCCATTCGTCTGCTGATGGGCATCTAGGTTGCTTCCATGTCCCGGCTATTATAAACAGTGCTGCGATGAACATTGGGGTGCACGTGTCTTTCAGATCTGGTTTCCTCACTGTGTATGCCCAGAAGTGGGATTGCTGGGTCATATGGCAGTTCTATTTCCAGTTTTTTAAGGAATCTCCACACTGTTCTCCATAGCGGCTGTGCTAGTTTGCATTCCCACCAACAGTGTAAGAGGGTTCCCTTTTCTCCACACCCTCTCCAGCATTTATTGCTTGTAGACTTTTGGATAGCAGCCATTCTGACTGGTGTGTAATGGTACCTCATTGAGGTTTTGATTTGCATTTCTCTGACTTTTAGACTCTGTGGGAGAAGGCAAGGGTGGGATGTTCTGAGAGAACAGCATTGAAACAAGTATACTATCAAGGGTGAAACACATCACCAGCCCAGGTTGGATGCACGAGACAAGTGCTCAGGGCTGGTGCACTGGGAAGACCCAGAGGGATAGGATGGAGAGGGAGGTGGAAGGGGGGATCGGGATGGGGAACAAATGTAAATCCATGGCTGATTCATGTCAATGTATGGCAAAAACCACTACAATACTGTAAAGTAATTAGCCTCCAACTAATAAAAATAAATGGGAAAAAAGAAAACACTTGGCCTCACTGATTTTGTATTGGAAAATATTTTTTATAAAGTCTATTTTTCAAATACAATGGGTTTACCATTTTGTAAAGTTTTTAAATTTCCCAACTTTATTTTCTAATATGGTAAATAATGATAGATATAACTCACCTTAAAGAGTTCTTGGGAGGCCTCAAAACTTTAATCCTATAGAAGGATCCTGAGACTAAAAAGTCTGACTACCACTGGGGTATATACTATCTGTTTTCATTAAAAAAAAAAAAAGCAGAAAAATAAGAATTTATCTTTGTACTAGTTTATATATGCATGAAGAAAAACTCACGAAGGATAAATAAACCAGTATGAGTGGTTAAGCAAAAAGAAGGTAGGAAATGGGCAGATAGAAGACCCTTTAGTGAATCTTTTTTTCATTTTGAATCTATGTATGTATGTATGTGTGTATGTATATGTATGTGTGTGTATACATATCACCTATTCAAAAACAACTAAAACATTAAAAAAAAAAAAAAAAGAGTCAGAGACAGCATGACAGAAGATGAGAATTAAGTCCAGCTGAGAAGTAAAACAGCTTACAAAGTCTGTGTGGAGTGTCACCCCCTCCCCCATATCCAGAAATAACTGTCCCCAGGCAAAATACGAGAGAATTCTTCTCTGAAGAAATGAAACTAAGAGACTTAGTATGAAGATTCCTCATCTTAAACTATGACAGGCAACCACACATCACAATTTAATCGAAGTCTGCAACAGATGAGATAAACATAAAAGCCCAGAGGAGAGTAGTTCAGAAATGAAAGAAAATTTTAAATAATTTTTTAAAACAAAACAACAAAGGTATCAGAGTTTGGGTCTTCAGGTGATCTTTCCTCCAGACTTCTAGCAATTGCTATGGATTACTAATTAAAAAAAAAAAAAAAAAAAATCCTTTTCTAAAAAAAACCAAAAAAACAACAAAAACACAAAGTCGTACCCAAAGATATCTGAAAAGTTACTGAACCCACACTGCCAAGCTCAGGAAGCTAACTGTGTGCTCTCAAGAAAAGAATTTTAACTTCTGAGTGTCAGTTTCATTCAGTGTAACCCAGATAAATACCTCCTTTACAGAGTTACTGGTTGGGGTATAGGCTTGGATTACGGAGACATTGAATGGTTTGTCTTAGAAACGAACAGCGATCATTCTGTTGTTTGTGAGATCACATCCAAGTACTGCATTTCGGACTCTTTTGTTGACTATGATGGCTACTCCATTTCTTCTAAGGGATTCCTGCCCATAGTAGTAGATATAATGGTCATCTGAGTTAAATTCACCCATTCCAGTCCATTTTAGTTCGCTGATTCCTAGGATGTCGACATTCACTCTTGCCATCTCCTGTTTGACCACTTCCAATTTGCCTTGATTCATGGATCTAACATTCCAGGTTCCTATACAATATTGCTCTTTACAGCATCGGACCTTGCTTCTATCACCAGTCACATCCACAACTGGGTACTGTTTTTGCTTTGGCTCCATCCCTTCATTCTTTCTGGAGTTATTTCTCCACTGATCTCCAGTAGCATATTGGGCACCTATCGACCTCAGGAGTTCCTCTTTCAGTATCCTATCATTTTGCTTCCTCATATTGTTCATGGGGTTCTCAAGGCAAGAATACTGAAGTGGTTTGCCATTCCCTTCTCCAGTGGACCACATTCTGCCAGACCTCTCCACCATGACCCGACCGTCTTGGGTGGTCCCACACGGCATGGCTTAGTTTCATTGAGTTAGACAAGACTGTGGTCCTGTGATCAAGTTGGCTAGTTTTCTGTGATTGTGGTTTTAGTGTGTCTGCCCTCTGATGCCCTCTCACAACACCTACCATCTTACTTGGGTTTCTCTTACCTTGGACGTGGGGTATCTCTTCACGGCTGCTCCAGCAAAGCGCAGTCGCTGCTCCTTACATTGGACAAGGGGTATCTTCTCACGGCCACCCTTCCTGACCTTGAACGTGGAGTAGCTCCTCCATGTGGAATGCAAAAGTAGGAAGTCAAGAAACACCTGGAGTAACAGGCAAATTTGGCCTTGGAGTATGGAATGAAGCAGGGCAAAGGCTAATAGAGTTTTGCCAAGAGAACGCACTGGTCATAGCAAACACCCTCTTCCAACAACACAAGAGAAGACTCTACACATGGACATCACCAGATGGCCAACACCAAAATCAGATTGATTATATTCTTTGCAGCCAAAGATGGAGAAGCTCTACAGAGTCAGTAAAAACAAGACCTGGAGCTGAATGTGGCTCAGATCATGAACTCCTTATTGCCAAATTCAGACTTAAACTGAAGAGAGTAGGGATTCAGGTATGACCTAAAACAAATCCCTTATGAATATACAGTGGAAGTGAGAAATAGATTTAAGGGACTAGATCTGATAAGACAGAGAGCCTGATATGGATGGAGGTTGGTGACAGTGTACAGGAGACAGGGATCAAGACCATCCCCATGGAAAAGAAATGCAAAAAGGCAAAATGGTTGTCGGAGGAGGCCTTACAAAGAGCTGTGAAAAGAACAGAAGCAAAAAGCAAAGGAGAAAAGGAAAGATATTCCCATTGGAACGCAGAGTTCCAAAGAATAGCCAGGAGAGATAAGAAAGCCCTTCTCAGCAATCAATGCAATGAAATAGAGGAAAGCAACAGACTGGGAAAGACTAGAGATCTCTTCAAGAAAATTAGAGATACCAAGGGAACATTTCATGCAAAGATGGGCTCAATAAAGGACAGAAATGGTATGGACATAACAGAAGCAGAAGATATTAAGAAGAGGTGGCAAGAATACACAGAACTGTACAAAAAAGATCTTCACGACCCAGATAATCACAATGGTGTGATCACTCACCTAGAGCCAGACATCCTGGAATGTGAAGTCAAGTGGGCCTTAGAAAGTATCACTACAAACAAAGCTAGTGGATGTGATGGAATTCCAGTTGAGCTATTTCAAATCCTGAAAGATGATGCTGTGAAAGTGCTGCACTCAATATGCCAGTAAATTTGGAAAACTCAGCAGTGGCCACAGGACTGGAAAAGGTCAGTTTTCATTCCAATCCCTAAGAAAGGCAATCCCAAAGAATACTCAAACTACCGCACAATTGCACTCATCTCACACACCAGTAAAGTAACGCTCAAAATTACCCAAGTCAGGCTTCAGCAATATGTGAACTGAGAACTTCCAGATGTTCAAGCTGGTTTTAGAAAAGGCAGAGGAACCAGAGATCAAATTGCCAATATCCGCTGATCATTTAAAAAGCAAGAGAGTTCCAGAAAAACATCTATTTCTGCTTTACTGACTACGCCAACACCTTCAACTCTGTGGATCACAATAAACTGTGGAAAATTCTGAAGGAGATGGGAATACCAGACCACCTGACCTGCCTCTTGAGAAACCTGTATGCAGGTCAGGAAGCAACAGTTAGAACTGGACATGGAACAACAGACTGGTTCCAAATAGGAAAAGGAGTAGGGCAAGGCTGTATATTGTCACCCTGCTTATTTCACTTATATGCAGAGTACATCATGAGAAACGCTGGTCTGGAAGAAGTACAAGCTGGAATCAAGATTGCCGGGAGAAATATCAATAACCTCATATATGTAGATGACACCACCCTTATGGCAGAAAATGAAGAGGAACTAAAAAGCCTCTTGATGAAAATGAAAGAGGAGAGTGAAAAAGTTGGCTTAAAGCTCAAATTTCAGAAAACTAAGATCATGGCAGCTGGTCCCATCACCTCATGGGAAATAGATGGGGAGACAGTGGAAACAGTGTCAGACTTTATTTTGGGGGGCTCCAAAATGACTGCAGATGGTGATTGCAGCCATGAAATTAAAAGACACTTACTCCTTGGAAGGAAAGTTATGACCAACCTAGATAGCATATTAAAAAGCAAAGACTTACTTTGCCAACAAAGGTCCATCTGGTCAAGGCTATGGTTTTTCCAGTGGTCATGTATGGATGTGAGAGTTGGACTGTGAAGAAAGCTGAGTGCCAAAAAATTGATGCTTTTGAACTGTGGTGTTGGAGAAGACTCTTGAGAGTCCCTTGGACTGCAAGGAGATCCAACCAGTCCATCCTAAAGGAGATCAGTCCTGGGTGTTCATTGGAAGGACTGATGCTGAAGCTGAAACTCCAATACTTTGGCCACCTCAGGCGAAGAGTTGACTCATTGGAAAAGACCCTGATGCTGGGAGGGATTGGGGGCAGGAGGAGAAGGGGACGACAGAGGATGAGATGGCTGGATGGCATCACTGACTCAATGGGCATGACTTTGGGTAAACTCCGGGAGTTTGTGATGGACAGGGAGTCCTGCCGTGCTGCGATTCATGGGGTCACAAAGAGTCAGACATGACTGAGCGACTGAACTGAACTGACAGAGTTAAGACAGGAATTTAATGAGTTATTGTTTTCTGATGTGACAACACATTCCCTAGCACTTAGGGAAAGCTCAATAAATGGCATTCTTATTGCCTGTGAAGCAGCAGAAAACACTGTGTCACTACAAAATAATTAAATAAAAAAAACAGATTGATGTTTGCCAGAGGAGATAGTGGGGGACGGGAGAAACGCATGAACTGTTTTTAATCTTTATAGTTTAAATGAACTGAATTAAAAAAAAACAACAGAAGTCAGTGAAATATGCTGTAAGGTTAACAATCATTTAATGTATTAACATTTTCACTTATAAACATACAATTTGCATATACAGGGAAAAACTGGTTCAGAGGACACCACAGAATACTAGAAACAGGCAAGCAATCAGAAGAGAAAAGAAAAGATCAACCCAAGGGGGAAAAAAAATGGAACTGCATTCCATGCCGTTGTCTATAAACTTGGGAAGGAGGAAAAGATCGCACAGAATCACAATTAATGTAGAAAACAAACATGGATCATTCTGTTTCAATGGCAGGAACTCCTCCCATGATCCAGATCTTGCATCCCAGTCTGGCCCATTTCATGAATGTTGATCTGAAACACAGTCACTCATGCCTCCCTTCTCTTTAAATCTAACCCTGAAGTTAACTCAAGAAATTAAACGAACAGAGCAAAGAAACAAGCAGACTGGCATGTGTGCAATATCAACGGCCAAATATTTAAAATTACACATGGAAGTAAAATGCTGACTAAATATTTCACTTTCGTTAAAGTGAACAAGTTCCTTCCAACTCACCTAACTTCTTGATTTAGGACTTCCTAATCGAGGTGACCAAAAGATTGACATCTATGAGAATTAGAGCCAGGGGAATGAAGCATCTCAGCCTATCTTTATGCTGAGCACACATTTCCTCTCAGGATCAAGTCACTAGGGCAGTGAACTTCCAGACTCAACTACAGTCGCCCAACGTGGCTTGCCCGGCTAGGGACAGGGACTGGAGATGCGGGAGCACACGTATGTCAGGACTTCAGTCCACGGCTCCCCCACTCTGTCAGGGGGCGGAACTCAGGGAGACCATCTGCTTCAAGGGATTTCAGGGACATAACTCAGTATCTGTCGTTACAGTAATTCCTAGTTCAAAATTAACTGAGTTTAATATTTTGCTTGTAAAGGATACAGCCTGAATAATGATTACCATCTGACCAAAGCTATTCTTATTACATATGATGTAAACTAAGTAACATTTTTAACCATCAAAACCAGTGTTGTCACACATCGCATCTGGCAACTTTCCACCACATGACACATTCAAAGAAATGACAGCCAAGTATACTCCTTTGCAGCTGGAAACAGTTCTCAGTGTCAACAGGTACAGTAGAATTGGCTGGGCAAACAGACCTATGGTCACCACAAAGTTCATTTGGCATCTAGTTTTCAGATGGAGATAGATCTATTCAAGCCTGCCTTAGAGGTGGAGTGGACTGATAAATGAAACGAAACACTGTGTCTGTAACTGGCCACACGAAATAAAAATAGAATTTGGGCTACCAGGAGTGTATTTTATGGAAACATGGCCACATGGAGTATAGCAGCAGAGACCTTCGAAGTACCTTTGTAAATGTACATTTTTTAAAACATGCGGGACAGAAAACTGGAATAACTGAAGTTTTCAAATTTACATAGATAAAGAAATAAGAAAATTACAGAAATGCAGGGCCCTTGGTTTTTCAGAGCTTCACATTTAAGTTGGGGCTCAAAATTAAATGGTTCAAGCTTCTCTGTGACACTAAAGTCAGAAATAAAAACCAGGCCAGTGTCCTGGTCAGGTGGAGAGTACCTTGAGCAGGCCGTTCATGTCTCTGGGCCGAAGCTCCCGTCTATAACCTGAGCTCCCCCACCATGCAGCACAGAGCTCGGGGCAGCAGCAGTGCCCAGACCCACACAGGACACGAGATGGGCCCATCACCAGCCTTCAGAAGGACATCACACACACCCTCAGTGCAGCCCAGTCCCCTGGAACAGGACCACCACAACTATGGCTCTCATTTCACTTTCCTCACCATTCTCTTCATATTATTTTCTCAACAAGTAGAAAAATAAGCTATAAGTAGGCTGAAGTGGCAATAAAAAATGCTCAAAGCTAACACTAAAACCATGATGCCTCTGAAAAAAATAAATCTACCTCCACACACTTTTTTGCAGTTGTTGTGCCTTCTTCAAGTGTTAAATGATAAAGCCCTAAAATGCTGACACTCAAGTCTACTCCTAATTTGGGACGTTTTCCAAGTTATCACTACCAAAAACAAACAAGTAAGAATAAAATGAAAAAGCATCATTTTCAAGGGGGGAAACTGCCATGCCGTCCATCATCCTGAACAGTCAGCTTTGCTAGCCAGTCCCAGAGGCTGTGGGATATCACCCCGCTGCCTAAAGAAGGTTCCAGCCTGTAACTCCTGAAGTTACATGCAGCCAGTTCTGGTCTGACGTTTGGAAGTCCAACATTAAACCAAAGACCCTGCAGTTTTTCTCGCTATGGTCATTCATTCACTCATACATCACCATGTTACCAGCAAAACACTAAAATAAATTATCTCTTAAGAACTAAGACCTAACTCTAAAAACAAAATGGCCTTTCAAAACAGTTGTGTTTAAATAAAGTATTGCGAGAGTTTTATAAGGAAACTCCTCAAATGAGCCAGTGCCCCCAAATAGCCCACGTTAGCTAAACAGCAGTCTAAAGCTTTCTCTGCGGTACTTCTATGTACTTATAAGCATTTGTCACTACTTTCAAAAGAACTATTAAACCTATTACTAAAAATATTTGTAACAAACAGAAATGCCCTGCAAATCATATTATTGCACACGGGGTATCAGAAGCTATGCACGTCGAGGTTCCGAGGACTCTAGAAGACCCAGAACAGAGACCCCAGGGCCATGCCCGTGGCCGCCCCAGCCAGCATGCCCAGCGCCAGGTCACTGTCGTTGTCTCGATACCGCTCACGGATGATGACTTGGTTGGCAGGCTGCTGTCCATAAAGTCCTAGAAAGAAGGAAAGAACAGACTCCTGAGGAGCAGTTTGTGAAGTTCAACACTCACTCAGAAAGACAGCTCACTTGCGTGAGGTTTCTCCATGCACAGCACTCCTCCCACAGACTCATCTCCCTCAGAGAGCTGGGGATGGGGGTGACCTCAGTGAGTGCTCCCGAGCTCTCCTTCACCACAGGTGATGGGGACTCGGCTTGGCCGAGTGAGGCAGACACCCCATATCTAAGATGCGACTAAGAGAAAATCAAGATGCTCAGTCTCCCAAGGTCTGCAGCCCCAGACACTACAGAGAGCAGAATCCTAATGAAGCTGCAAGCCCCAGCCTACACTGTCCGCTTCAGCCCCCGCACTGTGCTCATCCGGACGGCAGGCAGACCAGGACACACACAGCCTGGAGACTGCGGGAGAGCCACGAAGCCTCATCGAGAAGTTAAAGAGCTTCTTGGTATTCATGGAAGCTGTTTTTAAATGAAACCTTAAATCAGCTAACATAATCTGCTCTTTATTTTTAATGTTATGCCTTTATGGAGAAAAATATTTGTCAGAGAGAAAACATCTAAAAAACGAACTTTAAACAAGTTTAAAATTATTTGCACAATTAAAGTTCTCAATTGGAAATGCTTGTTTTCTTCCATATTTCACAATATGTTGTCCAAAAGCTAGTTAGCTTTAAAATTGTTCCCACAGAACTTCCCTGGTGGTGAAGAGGATAAGAATCTATTTGCCAATGCAGGGGACACAGGTTCGATCCCTGGACCAGGAGGACTCCACATACTGCAAAGCAGCTAAGCCCGTGTGCCACAACCACTGAGCCCGCTCTCCAGAGCCCACGAGCCACAACCACTGAGCCCGCATGCCCTAGAACCTGCGCTCTGCAACAAGAGAAGAGCCCCCCAGTCTCTGCAACCAGAAAAAGCCCACATGCAACCACAAAGACCCAGCACAACTATAAATAAATTTCCTCACATACAGTGTTAACTTTCCTCCTTGACCCACTATGCTCTTAACAGTTCAACCCTAGGAAAATGAGAAATTGATCCAATAGTGGTATGTCCATGAAGAATGAAGATACTAAAGGATAAGTGCTTACCAGTCTAAGCACTTACAGTATTACAAGCATTTCTATGTACAGACTCACTTAATCCTCACAACCACCCTAGGAGTTGAGCTTGCTGTCACCCGTGTTCTATAAACAGGCAAAGAGGGAGGAACATGGGGCCTGAGCGCAGTGAGTGCACGCCAACCCAGGTGCTCCGGCCACAGTGTGCACTCAGACACCAGTGCCCCTAATATGAAGGAAAGAGAAGCATCAAAGTCACAAAGTAGGAAAATGAGACCATTATAAATCTAAAGGCTTATCAAGTACAGGCAACAGCATTAGAAGCAAAGTTTTTTTTATGTAATATTTAAACTACATAATTGGTAAACTGTAGTATTCATAATCACAGCCTTAAAATTTTAAAAATCTCATCAACCAGTAAAATGTAATACAGTAGGACCCTGTAGCTGACCTAATTTAAAGACCCCTGGAAAATCTAAATCTGCATTCCAGCTTTAGCTCCACAGAAGGACCCCCTTACTGCATGACCAGGAGCCAACTTCTCCTGCAGCTCACTTCTGTTCCTACCAAAAGCTAAGTCTTTACCAAAGTCAGCTGGGGAACATTTCCAAACTGTACTTATTTTAATTACCTAATTTAATCTTTCATAAATGATCCAAACATGAATGTAGAAAAGGAAGATACTGTTAGATATTTTAAGAACAATTAAGTCAGATACTTTTGGGCTTCCCTGGAGGCTCAGACGGTAAAGAATCCGCCTGCAATGCAGGAGACCTGGATTCGATTCCTGGGTTGGGAAGATCCTGGAAAGCCAGATAACTTTTATAAATTACTATCAAACCAAGAAACTGAGAATTACAAAATCTAGAGGTGTTCTCTCAGACTTGGCCCTGGAAACTACAGAGCAATTAGGTGTCATGAGTACCACCTGGACAAGACAGAAACAGAGGACTGCAACCAAAGGAGCCCACTCAAACCAAAGACCTCAAGCCTAGATTAAGAGACAACTGAACAAATGTCTGCTAGTGTGGGAAAATTAAAACGGAATACTTGCAGTGTGTACACAGCACTTTTTAGATTGGCTGACTGACACCAGTTCCAGTAATATTAAAGAGAAGGCCTGTAACCTTCTCTGCGCAACAAGGGCCCCTGTGGACACTGCCCGGCAGAGTGTCATGAAGCTGGCAAAGCACCAGGGTCCCGGAAAGGCTGATGAAGGGCTCCTGACTGGCTACAGCACGATGCTGCCGTGGGACGACCACAGCGGGGCGGACGACCACAGCGGGGCAGCCATCCACAGCAAGCACACGGGCAGTGTGCACACAGCACTTTTAAAATTGGTTGGTAGGCATCTGGCTGTCATGAGGCAAATGCCAAATGCCTACCAACTGCACTCGGCCCTCAGCAGCAAGTTGTCTGAGGTTGCACCAAGAATGCCGTCTCGTCGTTCATGACGAAAGTCAAAGGCAGGAATGGTATCCTATGTATAGAAATTCCCTCCACAAGCACAAAACTTCTGCTCTTCTACAGAGTAAGAAACAGCTAGGATTATCCCAACCTATGGCCTAGGGAGGTGAATAAAAGTCTGGCTCTCATCAGACGAATAGGCCAGGACTTAAAAACTGAACACAAACCCCAAAATAAATGGGAAAAAAATAATTAATACAAGGGAAAATTTAATTCATAAACAATTATACAATCCTTATCTTTGCCAGTCATCAGAAATGTAAACTGAGGCAACCTGGCTCCATGTTAAGACCTAAGGAGGTTATCAGAACTTTCAGAGCACAACAGAAACAGCAAGCAATCTTGATGCAACTGCAGAGGAACCAGCACATCAGCAATCCCAAGGGGCATTATAAGCTGGTGAACTACTCTGGGAAACACCTTAGTAAACGCATAGTGTCAAGAGCTACTGCAATACTGTCAGGTGAAATGAAATAAAGTGTTAACTTCCCTCGAAACAATCCAGAGCTGGGGAAAAAAGGTACAGATGAAACAAGATGCTGTACCTGCTGAAGCTGGTAACAGGTAAATTTAACAGCTCATTTACTGTCCTTACTGTAAACTTTTATAATTTTAAAATGTATCAAAAACAAAATGCTTATGCCCTTTGACATATTAACATACAGAAACGTATTCTAAGACATATTTAACAGGAATTAAAAAAAACTGATTAGAAACAATCAAAGCAATATCTATGACAGAAAAATTGAAAAGAAAAAGTAAACAGCCAATAAGTACTAGAAGACTTAATATTACCCCATATGATAGGATGCAATCATTAAAAATACTTACGAAGATTATGTAGCACTCTGGACAAAAGATATAAAATTTTTAAATGAGAATGAAATGTAAAAAGTAACATAACGCCATTAACAAAACAAAACATAATAAAGCAAACATGCTCCAAAAAAGTATAAGATAACAAAGATGAAACTATTATTTAACAAGAAGAAAATAATTAAACAAAAATAGCTGTGCTAGGATCAGAGGATAGACAAATAGCTCATTTTTTAGTATCATTATTTCATGATTTTCAACTCGACACACACAAAAAATCAACCAAGGCAAAATTCTTCAGAGTCTATACTACCTTAATGATCAGTATCAGATTCCCAAAACAGGTAACTGGAGAAACTCTCTATTAGGTGCTAATGCACCACTAACCACCACTAACTGTGAGTCTAGGACCAGTCAAATCCAGACTCTGTGGCAACCCCACTGGCTTCTTTGTGGCATTGATATCAGTGACCACTCACTTTTCTGGTAACACTATCCTTCCACTGCTTCTGTGAAAAGGCACTGTGCTATATTCCTGATCTCGCAGCACCCTCTGGGCTCCCATTCCAATCCATTCATCAATTCACTCTCCTGTGTGTCGCTGTGACATGCCATACTCACTGAGAACTGCACCTGCCTGACTTCACCTGCTCACGGGGGTCTGGGTATGGTCTCACTCTTCAGGCCATCAGTCACACAGCTCAGGTCACCCTTGCCCTGGCTGTAGGCTCCAGCACCATTGCCAGCATATTCCTGACCTCCACCCTACAGACGTCCCCCTGCCCAGGCGGCACCCAGGACTTGACGCTATCTCAGTTCAGTTCAGACGCTCAGTCGTGTCCGACTCTTTGAGACCCCATGGACTGCAGCAGCCAGGCTTCCCTGCCCATCACCAACTCCTAGAGCTTGCTCAAACTCATGTCTATCAAATCGGTGATGCCATCCAACCATCTCATCCTCTGTAGTCCCCTTCTCCTCCTGCCCTCAATCTTTCCCAGCCTCAGGGTCTTTTTCAATGAATCAGTTCTTCGCATCAGTTGGCTAAAGTATTAGAGCTTCAGATTCAGTATCAGTCCTTCCGATGAATATTCAGGACTGATTTCCTCTGACGCTATCTACACAGGTCAGTCACTCACACCTAACACTTTGTTTCAGGTTGAGATGAAAATGAAAGGAGTAAATATAAGCCTTTCCATGCCTCTACTTCATCCGCAAAATGAAACATCATCTCCGTAGTGATCATTTTTGAAAGATAAAACCAGAAGGAAAAAAACAGGAGAAAGATTACCTCCTATTCCTTAAAGTGGTACTCTTAGGTTATTTCTTAACGAAAGTGTATTTCAATAAGTACAAATCCTCATCTTGGGGATGAATCTGAATACAACAGTGAAGTTTTAAAAATCAAGCCTACTCTAACTTTGTAAAGTAGTGTGAAAAGATATAATGCTTTCTTTTTTTTTCTTTTTCTTTTTTTTTAGTGACTTGTCATCTATAACCAGAAAAATTACAGTTCACTTACCCCTAAACTGAGAAATAAAAATTCCTCAGGCTTCAGTGATCTACACACTAAATGACGAGAAACCAGGAATGAAAGGCTGGCATGAGTTACCTGCGTATGGGTACTGATAGGGAACAGCATAAGCCTGTCCATTTGCAGCATAGACAACTTGAGTTCCTGGTGGGTATGCACCACTGTATGGACCATAGCCATATGCCTGCTGAAAAAGATATAAGCCCATTAGAAATACAATTTTAAAATTCAACATCCATTTACAATAAAAACTCTCAACCAAATGGTTATAAAGAGAACATACCTCAACATAAGAAAAGCTATATATGATAAGCCCATAGCTAGCATCAACACAAAATGGATGGTGAAACGCTAAACAATTTCTCTATGATCAGGAATAAGACAATGATGCCTACTGTACCCACTTTTATTCAACATACTATCAGAAAGCCAAGTCAGAGCCATTTAGACAAGAAAAGGAAATAAAAGGCATCCAAACTAGAAAGGAAAAAGTACTGAGTTAGCCAAAAAGTTTGCTGGGGCTTTTCTGTAAGATGGTATGGAAAAAAACCAAATGAACTTTTTGGCCAACCCAATAAAACTGTCAATACAGAAAACCCTAAAGACTCTATAAAAAAACTATAAGAATAAAATGAATTCAGTAAAGTTCCAGGATACAAAATTAATAAACAGAAATCAATTTCAATACACTAGGAGCAAACTTTCAGAAAGAGAAATTAAGAAAATGATACTATGTACAATTGCATCAAAACAAATTATGATATTCCCAACCCAGGGATCAAATCAGGGTCTCCTGCACTGCAAGCAGATTCTTTACCATCTAACACACCATGGAAGCCCATGATAAACATACTACTATATATAAAACAGATAATCAACAAGGACCTACTGTATAGCACTGGGAACTCTACCCAAAACTCTGTAATAACCTATAAGGGAGAAGAACCTGAAAAATAATAGACATACATATATGTACAGATGAATCAGTTTGTTGTACACTTGAAACTAATACAATATTGTAAATCAAGTATGTTGTTGTTCAGTTGCTCAGTCATGTCCAACTCTTTGCCATCGCATGGACTGCAGCATGCCAGGCTTCCCTGTCCTATCTCCCGGAGTTTGCCCAGATTCATGCCCACTGGAGTCAGTGATGTGGTCCAATCAGCTCATCCTTTGTTGCCTCCTTCTCCTCCTGCCCTCAACCTTTCCCAGCATCAGAGTGTTATTCCAATGAGTCAGCTCTTCTCATCAGGTGGCTAAAGTATTGGAACTTCAGCTTCTGTCCTTCCAATGAATATTCAGGGTTAATTTCCTTTAGGATTGACTGGTTTGATCTCCTTGCTGTCCCAAGACACTCTCAAGAGTCTTCTCCAACACCACAGTGCAAAAGCATCAATTCTTCAGCACTCAGCCTTCTTTATGGTCCAACTCTCACACCCTACATAACTACTTGAAAAACCATAGCTTTGACTATACAGACCTTTGTCTGCAAAGTGATGTCTCTGCTTTTTAATACACTGTCTAGGTTTGTCATAGCTTTTCTTCCAAGGAGCAAGCATCTTTTGTGGCTGCTGTCACCATCCACAGTGATTTTGGAGCATAAGAAAATAAAACCTGTAACTGTTTCCACTTTTTCCCCTTCTGTTTCCCATGAAGTGATGGGACCAAACGCCATAATCTTTTGAATGTTTTGAATGTTGAGTTTTAAGCCAGTTTTTTCACTTTCCTCTTTCACAAAGAGGCTCTTTAGTTCCTCTTTGCTTTCTGCCATGAGAGTGGTATTATCTGTATATCTGAGGTTGTTGATATTTCTCACAGCAATCTTAACTCCAGCTTGGGATTCATCCAGACTACATTTTGCATGATATACTGTGCACATAAGTTAAATAAGCAGGGTGACACTATACAACCTTGACATACTCCTTTTGCCAATTCTGAACCAATCCACTATTCCATGTCTGGTTCTAATTTCCTTCTTAAGCTATTTACAGGTTTCTTAGGAGACAGGTAGAGCGGTCTGGTATTCCCATCTCTTTTAAGAATTTTCCAGAGTTTGCTGTGATCCACACAGTCGAAGGCTTTAACATAGTCAATGAAGCAAAAGTACATATTTTTCTGGAATTCCCTTGCTTTTTCTGTGATCCAACAGATGTTGGCAATTTGATCTCCGGTACCTCTGCCTCTTCGAAACCCAACTTGTTTATATGGAAGTTCTTGATTCATGTACTCCTAAAGCCTAGCTTGAAGGATTTTGAGCATAACCTTGCTGGCATGTGAAATGAGCACAATTGTACAGTAGTCTTAACATTCTTTAGTGCTGCCTTTCTTAGGGATTGTAATGAAAACACCTTTTCCAGTCCTGTGGCCAAGGCCGAGTTTTCCCAATTTGCTGACATATTGTGTGCAGCACTTTAACAGCATCATCTTTAATGATTTGAAATAGCTCAGCTGGAATTCCATCAGCTCCACTAGCTTTGTTTGTAGTAATTAATTCTTCCTAAGACCCACTTGACTTCACACTCCAGGATGTTTGGCTCTAGGTGAATGACCACACCACTGTAGTTATCCGGGTCATTAAGATCTTATTTGTATAGCTCTGTGTATTCTTGCCACCGTCTTAATTTCTTCTGCTTCTGTGAGGTTCTTGCTGTTTCTGTCCTTTATTGTGCCCATCTCTCATTGAAATTGGTATCTCCCAATTTTCTTGAAGAAATCGCTAGTCTTTCCCATTCTGTTGTTTTCCTCTATTTCTTCACACTGTTTACTTAAGAAGGCCTTTTTATCTCTCCTTGCTGTTCTCTGGAACTCTACATTCAGTTGGGAATATCTTTCCCTTTCTCATTTGCCTTTTGCTTGTCTTCTTTCCCAGCTGTTTGTAAGGCATCCTCAGACAACCACTTTGCCTTCTTGCATTTCTTCTTCTTTGGGATAGTTTTGGTCACCACCTCCTATTCAATGTTACAAACTTCCATCCACAGTTCTTCAGGCACCCTGTTTACCAGATCTAATCCCTTGAATCTATTCATCACTTCCACTATATAATCATTAGGGTTTTGATTTAGGTCATACTTGAATGGTCTAGTGGTTTTCCCTACTTTCTTCAATTTAAGTCTGAATTCTTCAGTAAGGAACTTAAAATCTGAGCCACAGTCAGTTCCAGGTCTTGTTGTTGCTGACTGTAAGAACTTCTCCATCTTTGGCTGCCAAGAACATTATCAATCTAATTTCAGTATTGACCATCTGGTGATGTCCACATGTAGAGTTATCTCTTGTGTTGTTGGAAGAGGGTGTTTGCTATGATTAGTGCGTTCTCTTGGCAAAACTCAACCTCTGCCCTGCTTCTTTTTGTACTCCAAGCCAAACTTTCCTGTTACTCCAGGCATCTCTTGACTTCCCACCTTTGCATTCCAATCCTCTATGATGAAAATAACACTTTTCAGTTGTTAGTTCTAGAAGGTCTTGTAGGTCTTCATAAAACCAGTCAACCTCAGCTTCTTTGGCTGAAGTGGCTGGGGCACAGATTGGATTACTGTAATGTCGAATGGTTTGCTTTGGAAACAGACGGCGATCATTCGGTCATTTTTGAGACTGCAACCAAGTATTTCATTCTGAACTCTTTTGTTTCAAACTAGTCCACTTCTTCTAAGGGATTCTTGACCACAGTAGTAGATACAATGGTCATCTGAATTAAATTCACGCATTTCCATCTATTTTAGTTCACTGATTCCTAAAATATTGATCTTTACTCTTGGTATCTCCTTCTTGACCATGTCCAATTTACATTGATGCAAGGACCTAACATTCCAGGCTCCTATGAAACACTGCTCTTTAAAGTATTTGACTTTACTTTCACCACCAGACACACCCACAGGTGAGCCTCATTCCCTCTTCGGCCAAGCTACTTCATTCTCTCTGGACCTACTTCTCCACTCTTCCCCAGTACCATATTGGACACCTACTGACCTGGGAGGCTCATCTTCTGGTGTCATATCTTTTTGCCTTTTCATTCTGTTCATGGGGTTCTCAAGACAAGAATACTTCAGGGGTTTGCCATTCCCTTCTCCAGTAGATCACATTTTATCAGAACTCACCACCATGACCCATCTATCCATCACAGCATGGCTCACAATTTCACCAAGTTACACAAGGCTGTGATCCCTGTGATCATTTTGGTTAGTTTTCTGTGACTGCCGTTTTCATTCTAGAGGTGGTAGGATTATAGTAAAGTATATGCTAATATAAGTACACTTGATATCTAAGTATATCAAGTATACTCTAATATAAAATGAAAATTATAAAACAAAACAAAAAAGCAATAAAATGCCTAGGATAAATTTAACCAAGGAGGTGAAGGGCCTATACACTGAAAGCTATACAACAGTGATGAAAGATATTGAAAATACAAATAAATGAAAATACATTCCAAGCTAATGGATTGGAAGAATTATTAAAATGCCCATACTATCCAAAATAATCTACAGCTTCAATGCAATTCCTATCAAATTTCCAATGGCATTTTCTGTAGCAATAGAATAATTCTATAATTTGTATGAAACTACAAAAGACCCATGGAGAAGGAAATGGCAACCCACTCCAGTATTCTTGCCTGGAAAATCCCAAACATAGCCAAAGAAAGAAGAATATAGCTGAAGGTATCATGCTTCCGGATTTCAAACTAACCCACAAAGTAATCACAACAGTATGGTATTGGCATAAAAACAGACACAGAATCAACGGAACAGGAGAGCCCAGATACAAACTCACATATATATGGTAAATTAACTTACTGCAGAGAAGCCAAGAATATACAAAACAATGGGGAAAGGAGAGTTTCTTCAATAAATGGTGCTGAGAAAGTTAAGACAGCCATATACAAAAGAATGAAACTTGACCATACATGGTATCTTACACCATACACAAAACTTGACTCAAAATAGATTAAAGATGTAAGATCTGAAACCCTAAAACACCTAGAAAAAATCATAGGTGATAAGCTCCTCAACACTGGTTACAGTGATGATTTTTTTGGATCTGATTCCAAAATCAAAGGCAACAAAAGCAAAAATAAGTGTGAGACTACATCAAACTAAAAAGCTCCTAAACAAACAAAGGAAATCGTCAACAAAATGAAAAGGCAAGCTATCAAATGGGAGAAAATATTCATAAATCATGTTATCTGATAAAAAGTTAATATCTAAAGTATCAATATATAAGGAACACATACAACTCAAAGGCAAAAAACAATCTTGATTAAAAACCAGACCAAAGAGCTAAATAGACATCTTCCCAAAGAAGAAATACAGATGGCCAACAAGCACATGAAAAGATATTCAACGTCACTAGTCACCAGGAAAATGCATATCAAAACCACAACGAGTATCACCTCACACTTGTTAGAATGACTATTATTAAAAAGACAAAAAACAACAACTGCTGACAAGGATGTGAAGAAAAGGGAACCCTCATACACAATCATGATAAGATTTTATCTTGTCTGGCGCCTCCTGTATCTAAAACAATAATGGAAGGGAGTTCCTCAAAAAATTAAGAATAGAATTACCAGTTGATCCAGCAATTCCACTTAGGAGTATTTATTCAAAAGAAAAAAAAAACACTAACACAAAAAGGTATCTGTATCCCCATGTTCACTGCAGCATTATTTACAATAGCTAAGATATGGAAACAATGTAAAGTGTCCATCAATTTACAAACATATAAAGAAAATGTGGTCCAAATATACAATGGAATATTATTCTACCATTAAAAAAGGACATCTTGTCTTTTTTGCCTGCATGGATAGACCCTGAGTTTTTGAAAGAAGTCAAAGACAAATACCATACAATCTCATCTGTATGTGGAATCTATATTTAAAACAACAACAACAAAAAGAGTTCACAGATACAGAGAACAGACTGGTAGCTGGCAAAGAGGAGGGAGAACCAGAGAGGTGGGGTTGCAGGGTGGACAGGGGATGAATAAATTGGGTAAGGGAATCAAAACGCACAAACTTTCAGTCATGAAATAAATAAGCCATGGGGATATAATACACACCATAGTGGCTACAGTCTATACTACTATATTGCATATTTGAAAGTTGCTAAGAGAGTAGATCTTAAAAGTTCTCAACATTTAAGAAAACAATTCTTTACATATGGTGACAGATGTTAACCAGATCTAGTGCAGTGATTATTTTGCAATATATACAAATACAGATTATGTTGTACACTGGAAACTAACATAATGTTGCATGTCAATTATACCTCAATTTTTTTAAACACAATTTGAAACCACCGGCAATGTATTAAAATTGGTTCTCCAAGTTCCAGTCTATAAAGTATGACAGTCTATTAAAAAAGTAAAGAATATGAGACAGTGTGCTTATATACTTTAAGGTTCTAAAAATAAAAACCCATAACTGAAATCTACTTTCAGGCTGTAAAATAAAGAAGGCAGAAAAATACAACAAAAAAGAGAACTGGACTTGCGAATGACTCCAATTTCAATTCAGCTCTACCATTAACCTGACCTTCAGTAAGTTATCTATCTAACTACTGTAGGCCTTATTTTGTTCATGTTGAAAATGATCAGTTTGGACTAAGTAATAAATGAGATTCATCCAACGTCAGTTTTCTCTTGGTGAAGCCAACCTAGTGGCAAAACCCTTCCCACAAAATCCTCCCCAGTCCAGTTTCCAGAGGTCCCTGCGAGGAGAGTATAAAAGACTGAGGCTACTGGGGAGTCTGGAGACTGAGGCCTGGACAGGTGACTGGCAGTTTTCCAACAGGACATGCCTATGAAAGCACACAGCCAGAAATGAGCAGTGGACTGCTTCCACTGACCAAGTAAAGGACCGGAAAGCATGGAGATGAGAGGCCTGGCCTCCCTCAGGAGCTCACAGCTGGTGGTAAGGTAGATGCCCTTACAGACAGTTACAATTACTGTTCCTATGTGACAAAGGCTATGGCACGGGGAGCAGCTGCAGCCTGGCAAATACATATGCAGATCCGAGTCTGTTATCTTACAAAAGTAGGAGACAGGATTTATGCTTTTGGAAGATAAAATAGATGCAGATGTTTTCCCTATTCTTCCTGCTACATACAACTGAAAACCCTGGACACTACAAATACAACAAACGTAAGGAGACTCTGAAAGGTGGAGGGAAGGCGGTCAACTGTCTGCGGACTTCATGACCCTAAGAAGGACATGCAGTGAGTCCCCCGGGTTTTCTTTCCGCCTCCTACATCCAAGACTGGATAATGTAGAAGTGGCAACATAGAAATGTCAGTATGTGCAGACCTTCTTTGTCTGCCTTGAAGAAAGACTGCTGTGTCTACCCAAAGAACCTGGGAAGGAAAAGGGTAATCTAGTGAGAGAGACCATTTTTAGGCAATAACTGCTCCACTCCAGCCAAACAACACAAAAACAGCTGTTATTTCCACCAGCGAAGTCAAGTTTGGAGAAAGGCTCTCGCCCAACCCGTCGTGAACAGCGTCAAAGAAGAGCACGTGGGAAGCTGGAAATATCACCCCTGTCAGACAGAGACAGCCCCAGTCCCATGCCAGTGCCAGTGGAGACCATGTGGGAAGCCAGAACCCCCATCTTTGCCCAGCGGAAGCAAGGTGCCCCTTCCCATCCTGCTGGAGTAGAACCAACAGAGACAGAAGGGAGAACAAGTACGCTCACAACCTCTTACCAGTAACCATGGCTACGCAGTTACACAGAGGCTTATGGGAAACCGCAGAAAAAGTCCCTCCAACTCCCAGACAGGCTAGTGTCAGCAGAGACCTAGAGAAGGGCCTGAATCCCCAGCCCTGCTGGCAGTGACAAGGAACCACAGTCAACTGGGATCCAGCGGAAAACCTGGACTTCCACCCCTTATGTGGAAGAGACAAAGCAAGCCTCACCCACCAGAGAAGCATTAGAAGGAACTCTGCTAAAATGCAGGACTTTAATAGATTCAGTCTTATACTATTTAAATTTTCCAGGTTTTAATAAAAAGTAATTTGTCATACCAAGAACCAGGAAGATCTCAAACTGAAATGAGAAAAGACAAAAGAGACCAACACCAAGATAACAAAGATGTTGGAATTACCTAGGAAGGACTTTAAACCAGCTACCATTAAGAGAAATTACAGACAGGTAGTAATGACCTTGGCTTTCCAGGTGACACAGTGGTAAAGAATCCACCTGCCATTGCAGGAGATGCAGGTTCAATCTCTGGGTCGGGAAGACTCCCTGGAATAGAAGATAGCAACCCATTCCAGTATTCTTGTCTGGAAAACTCAATGGACAGAAAAGCCTGGCGGGCTATCGTCCATGGGGTCACAAAGAGCCAGACATGACTGAGAGACTGAGCAAGCATGCGCCATTAAAACATTTCAGTAAGTGATTAAGGACACATCTGAAATACATTTAAAACAAACACAGGAAGTCTTCACAGAACCAGAAAAGTCTCTGCAAAAGCTATATAAAGATATATATCAAAAATAACCAAATAAAAATTTTAGAAATAAAAAAATAATACATTGTTCAATGAAGAGACTCAACAACAAATAGAGATGATGAATAATCAATGAACATGAATATAAAGAGTAAAAATTACCCAGTTATAACAGAGAAAAAACAGATTAAAGAAAAAAAAATGATCAAAAACTTTTAAACATGTAGGACATCTAACATCTGTGTCATTAGTTTAAGAAGACAAAAGAGGGTGGGGCTAAAAAAAAATTCAGAAATAATAGCTTAAAATTTCCCAAATTTAGCAAGAAACATAAACCTGTGTGAAACTGAATGAACACCAAATAAGATTAACCCCCAAATATACACTTCACAGGCAGACTTCTGAAAACCAAAGACAAAGAGAGCAAGCAGAAACCATACACTGCCTTTAAGGGTAAGATTTCAAATGACAGCAAATTTCTCATCAGAAATCAGGAGGGCCAAAGGATAAAGCACACATTTCCCCAGTGATGAAAGAAATGTCAACTCAGAATTCTATACTAGTAAAAACATTCTTCAGAGAAAAAGATGAAATTGAGACATTCTCAAATGAAGGAAAATGGAGAATTTGTTGCTAGCAGATCTGCCCTAAGAAAATAACCAGAGGAAGTTCACTAAACAGACAGTAAATGATAAAAAAAAAAAGAAATCTGGAAACATCAGGAGGTAAGAAAGGATGGTCACACAGGGATACGTGTAAATATAATAAAAACCACATCTTTATTTTTCTAAGTTTGACAGCCATATTTTTTTATACACCATCTGATTCTCAATACATGTAAAAGAAATACTTAAAACAATGATACCATAAAACGAGAGAGAAAAAGGGAATTTAGAAGTAACGGTTTGGGCTCCCCTGGTGGCTTAGTGGTAAAGAATCCATCTGCCAATGTAGGAGAGACAGGTTCAATACCTGATCTGGGAAGGTCCCACATGCCACAGAGCAATCAAGCCTATGAGCCGCAACTACTGAGCCTGTGCTCTAGAGCCCAGAAGCCTCAATTACTGAGCCCGTGTGCCGCAGCTAAAGATGCCCCTCACCCTAGAGGTATTGCTCTGCAACAAGAGAAGCCACCGCAGTGAGAGGCCTGCGCATCACAGCTATAGAGTAGCCCCCACTTGCCACTAGAGAAAAGCCTGTACAGCTACGAAGACCCAGCACAGCCAAAAATAAATAAATACAATTACAGACGCGATGGTTTAACACTTCACTGCACTTGATAAAATGTGATCATTTGACTGAAAAACATGTATATATGTATAATAACTAGAACAACCACTAAAATATTAATAGAAATACAAAGAGAAACTCAAAACATTACAGATAAATCAAAATAATTCTAAAACATGTTCTATGGGAATTCCCTGATGATCCAGTGGTTAGGACTCCATGCTTTGACTGCTAAGGGCCCAAGTTACATCCCCGGTCTAGGAACTAAGGTCCCACAAGCCATGTGGTACAACCGAAAAAAATAAAAATAAGTAAAACAAAATAAGACATGTTCCAATAACTCACAAAAGGCTTAAATCAAAGAACAGAGACATGAAAAATAGAACCAAAAACACAAACAATAAAACAGCATGCTTAATGTATCAAAATCACACTATATATAAATGATCTACAGGAAAGGATGACTGATGTGTTTTGATACAAACTTGGAAGCAAGTATTATATAAACTTTGAGATCCAATTCACCATATAATGACTAGAGACAACAATATCATATTGTATTATGAAAAGTAATAAACATTGCCACACTGGCACTCATTTACACTATATAAAGGCCTCAGAGTAACACAGTACACCTTAAACTCACACAATAAAAACGTAAATGTCCTAACTATACCAACTACAAGATAAAATTTGTCAGATGAGGGGTGACCCGACTACATGTTGCCTACAAGAAACTACATGCTGTCTGTGAGAAACACACTTCACAGTAATATGTACATTGAAAGAAAAAAAGACTAATAAGCCCATGTGCCACAACTACTGAGCTGTAAAGATTCCACCTGCCACGCCGGAGACACGGGAGACACAGATTCCATCCCCGGGTCAGGAAGATCCCCTGGAGAAGGAAATGGCCATCCACCCCAGTGTTCCTGCCTGGCAAGTCCCATGGACGGAGGAGCCTGGAGGGTTCCAGTCCACGGGCTGCAGGACAGTCGGACACGACTGAGCACATGAGCGCAAGCTTTACTTGCGTGCGTGCTGTGTGTGTGTGCGTGCTAGAGCCTGGCAGCTGCAACTGCTGAGCCCACGTGCCCCGACTGCTGAAGCCAGCGTACCCTGGAGCCCACGCTCCACAGCAAGAGAGGTCACCGCGATGAGGAGCCCACGCACTGCAGTTAGAGTGTACTTCCCCTGCCACAGAGAGAAGCCCACACCCAGCAATGAAGACCCAGCACAGCCAAAAACAAATATAAGTACATAAATTTAAAAAAAAACTTCACTGCTACTGGAAATGACTTGTATGTAAACCCGGGGACTATGAACTATCAGAAGATAACACAGGAGAAAACCTCGGGAAACATGGTCTAGGTGAAGCATTAAATGTGACAACAAAGCACAGTCCATACAAGGAGAGACTAATAAATTACACTGTATTAAAAACTGTGAAAGGCACTGTAAGAGAATAAAAAGATATGTTACAGATCACATATCTGACAGGATTATTCAAATCTCAAACATATATATAAGCACTCTCAAAACTCAACAGTAAAAAAATTAAAACAATTAGCAACTGAGCAAAAGACATGAAGACACAGTTTACTTGGACAGCATATACATATGGCAAATAAGCACAAAAAGATGCTCAGCATCACAGGCTACTAGGGAAACGCAATTAAGATCACAAAGAAATATCACTACACACCTATTGAACAGTTAAAATAAAAAACAGTGACAATACCAAAAGCTGGTGGGATACAGAAAAAATGACTCGCTCACACACTACTGATGGAAAAGTGAAATGGTAGAAAAATTCTGGAAAGTAGTTTGCCAGCTTTTTAAAAAACTAATCATATACTTTAATATATTGAACTTAGCAACTGCATTTTTGGGCATTTATTCCAGAGAAATAAAACTTTATGTCTGCACAACAACCTGTATGTGAGTGTTCACAGTAAGTTTACTGGTAACAGCCAAAATCTAGAACCAAAATGTCCCCCAACAGGTAAATGTCTCTCAATACAAAATGTGGTACACTCATATCATGGCATACCACTCAGCAATAAAAAGGAACAGACTACTGACACATGCAACAATTTGAATGTTGCAATTTAAAAATGAATCAAGGGCACTGTGCTGAGTAAAAACATGAAACTCAAAAGATCACACGCTATATGATTCTATTTACACACACTGTGGAAAAGACAAAATTATATAGATGGCCAACAAATCAGTGATTGACAGCAGTTAAGGAAGGGGAAGGAGGGTGTGACTGTAAGATGGTGTAGTAGGAAGAGGCGGAGAAGGCGATGGCACCCTACTCCAGTTCTCTTGCCTGGAGAATCCCATGGACGGAGGAGCCTGGTAGGCTGCAGTCCATGAAGTCGCTAAGAGTCAGACAAGACTGAGCGACTTCACTTTCACGCATTGGAGAAGGAAATGGCAACCCACTCCAGTACTCTTGCCTGGAAAATCCCATGGCTGGAGGAGCCTGGTAGGCTGCAGTCCATGGGGTCGCTAAGAGTCGGACAAGACTGAGCAACTTCACTTTCACTTTCATGCACTGGAGAAGGCAATGGCACCCCACTCCAGTGTTCTTGCCTGGAGAACCCCAGGGATGGCGGAGCCTGGTGAGTTGCCATCTATGGGGATGCACAGAGTCGGACACGACTGAAGCGACTTAGCAGCAGCAGTAGAAAGAGGATATTATAAACAGTTTTACATCTTGAATGAGGTAGTAGATATACATATCTACACGCATGATAAAATGACAGAACCAGACATAAACACTATACCAATTTCAAACTTCTGGTTTTGATTTTATTTACCATGTAACAGCTAGGGGAACAGGGTAAAAAGTACATGAGATTTTTCCATATTATCTTTGCAACTTCTTGTAAGTCTACAATTATTTCCAAATTAAAAGTGAAAAAATGAAAAAAAAAAAAAGCAAAAGTGCCTCCCACAACTGAGACTTCTATATGCAGCACTGAACACCTGCCACCTCTTATTAGGGAACACAACTAAAGGGATCTGGCATGTGATTTTAAGGTTCTGGTTTTGTTTCTTCAAATTAAAAAAGCATTTTTTCTGATTATAAAGAGTATTCAAGTAAAAAAATGAAATATAAACTTATATCATCAGAATCATATTATTAATACCATGATTCACTTTTGGGTCTATCTTGAAAATATGAACGTGAAGATTATATAAAGCAGTTGTTTTATGAAAGCAAAAGACAACAATAGATAACCTGTTAAAGATAGAAAAAAGCCTAAAGAAGAAAAGGATTTCAAGTACATTTCTAACTTCTCTGATTTCTCAAAGTTTTCTTTCAGGTTTTTTTTTTTTATCTTTCTTTCAGTTTTAAAAGGATGGTAGCACAGAGACCCCAAGTTTCCCTCAGGTGGATTCTGTAAAGTGAAGATCTGCTCCCTACCTCAGGGGTTGGTGCAGCATACGCTGTGTAAGGAGGTGGAGAGGAAGCCACAGCTGTCTCATCATACATGACTTCTGAGCCAACATAAGCCTTGAGAGGAGAGAAATTGTGGGGGGAAAAAAGAAAAATTAAAGGCCAAAAAGTTGATCTATGAAGAGGAAATATAACAACTCTCTGAGAAGCACTGACTAGCAAGATGGGCTTCTCCTTGCCGCCACCCTGCATTCAGCGCCCTCTGAGTTACAGAGGGTTGGTCCTCCCCAGTCACCAGCAGGGGGTAAAAAAGTGCTCCCTGCCCAAGACAGCCACAGAGCCTCCAGGGCCACCCAGGCCCTTTCAGATGTTACCCACTCTCAACTAGCCTTCTGTTCACAAATGAAAGTCCTACAGTCTAAAATGTAGCAGGCAGGGATATGTCCTGCACTCACAATCTGGTTTCTACATTGAAAACTTTTTAAATCTTTCATTAAATTACCCCCCAGTGGAAAACAAAAATATATGCGCTCCTTTAAAAACAATCCACATAGAGAATCACCTTGGCTCTTGTCCCTATGAATCATCAATACTAAATAACTTCATTTGAGTAGAGGATTTTCGTCAAAGAAAAGGTAATGGGAGTTTTAGAGTAAGCTTAGGAGGAAAAATAGTCTTGAGATAACAAAAGCAGTAAAAAATAGCATTTGAATATTAAGTCTTTTTACTTTCTTTTACCACCTGTACAAATCATTTAAAAAGCTCCATCTATCTGTTTCTTTTCCTCCTAGAGAAATAAAGGAAAAAATAAAATCCTATCTGAAGAATGAAAGAAAATGTTGACCACAGAGGGACTCCCTGACAGACACAAAGATGGTACCACTAGCCTTTACAAATGGGGTTTTCTGTCTGTTACCTCCTAAAGTCAAAAGAAACTAGAGACAAGTAAAAGACTCAAAAATGTCTATTTCACAGGCTGAGATGCTATACATGAAAAGGGCCCTGTAATCCCTTTTGTGTCTTCTCTGCAAACTACAGCAGAATTCAAAGTGCTGTAAATCTTTGTGAGATACAGACATTTCTAAAAAATAACACTGGGATCAATGCGCCTGTGTTACATTGGCTCCTGCCAAAATGTTTTCCAAAATCCAGCTTCCTCACTGTCAGTGAAACACAGCCTGTCTATCTCTGCTTGCTCATTCAGGGCTGAGTGACAAAAAAAAAAAAAGCCCTCTTCCCCCATTTTCCTCTTACCCTCCTATTCTCCTGTTTTTTACAGCAAGACTATGAGAAAACATTGTAAGTGACTGCCATTAGCAACTTACTGTGTTTGTCCTGGAATCCTGGAGTGTAAACTTCCAGGCCCTGAAGAAAAGAAAAAGAAAGAGGTAGTTTATTTGCAGCAACCCAACATCTACCTCAATGGTTCTCAAACCTGTAGTGGCATCGGAATTTTTCAAAAACCTTGTTTTAATAATAGACTTTTAGCTGTTCGTGGGGTTCTCAGTCACCTGACCTGCCTCGTGAGAAATCTGTATGCAGGTCAAGAAGCAACAGTAAGAACTAGACATGGAACAACAGACTGGTTCCAAATCAGGAAAGGAATACTTCAAGGCTGTTTACTGTCACCCTGCTTATTTAACTTATATGCAGAGTACATCATGTGAAAGGCTGCACTGGATGAAGCACAAGCTGGAATCAAGATTGCCAGGAGAAATATAAATAACCTCAGATACGCAGATGACACCACCCTTATGGCAGAAAGTGAAGAAGAACTAAAGGGTCTCTTGATGAAAGCGAAAGAGGAGAGTGAAAAAGTTGGCTTAAAACTTAACATTCAGAAAACGAAAATCATGGCATCTGATCCCATCAATTCATGGCAAATAGATGGGAAAACAATGGAAACAGTGACAGACTTTATTTTTGGGGGGTCCAAAATCACTGCAGATGATGACTGCAACCATGAAATTAAAAGACACTTGCTCCTTCGAAGAAAAGTTATGACCAACCTAGACAGCATATTAAAAAACAGAGATGTTACTTTGCCAACAAAGGTCTGTCCTGTCAAAGCTATGATTTTTCCAGTAGTCATGTATGGATGTAGGAGTTGTACTATAAAGAAAGTTGAGCACCAAAGCTTTTGAACTGTGGTGTTGGAGAAGACTCTTGAGAGTCCCTTGGACTGCAAGGAGATCCAACCAGTCAATCCTAAAGGAAATCAGTCCTGAATATTCATTGAAAGGACCGATGCTGAAGCTGAAACTCCAATATTTTGGCCACCTGATGCAAAGAACTGACTCATCTGAAAAAACCCTGTTGCTGGGAAAGATTGAAGGCGGGAGGAAAAGGGGACAACAGAGGATGAGATGGTTAGATGGCATCACTGACTCAATGGACGTAAGTTTGAGTAGGCTCCAAGGGTTGGTAATGGACAGGGAAGCCTGGCGCGCTGCAGTCCATGGGGTCACAAAGAGTCAGACACAACTGAGCGACTGAACTTAGCCTTGCCTCAAGACTCACTCAGTCACCTCACTTAAGACATGCACTAGGAATATATAATATGTAAAGAAAAAAAATCTACAGTATTGATACATATGTAATATTTAAACTATAACCTATATGAAAGTTTTTCCTTTTTTTTCTTTTTAATTTTTGCTGAGTCACGGTCATGTGGGATCTTAGTTCCCTGACCAGGGATCGAACCCACGCTCCATATAGTGGAGGCACTGAGTCTTAACCACTGGACCACCAGGGAAGTCCTTCACTTTTTAATAAATGTAAAATGCACCATGCTTAATTAACTATACTAAACCTATACTTTATCAGGTCATGATATACACACAGATCTATTAATATTTGATTTTTTTAAATGGCTACATAAAGTTCCACATGTGAGATTTAGAAGGTCAGCAGTAGTTTGCTCTTAAAAATAATGCTGGTATTTAAGAAACTGATATATAACAAATTAAGTTTAAGGTGTACAATATGATGACCTGAATCACATATAACATAAATTGATTGCTACAGTAAGGTACCTCTACCCCTACACACCTGATTAATTTTTTACTTCTTTGGTGATAACATTTAAGATCTACTATCTTAACTTTCAAGTATATGAGACAGAACTATTAATTATAATCACTGCTACACAAGAGATGCCGAGAACTTACTCATCTTACAGCTGGAAGCTTATACCCTCTGTCCAACATCTCACCATTTCCCTCAACCACAGGTAAACACCATTCCACTCTCCACTTCTATGAAAATGAAAGTGTTAGTTGTTCAGTCATGTCTGGCTTTTTTAGTTTCTTCATATAAGTGAGAAATACAGTCATTTTTCTTTCTGTCTAACTTACTTCACTTAGCATAAGGCCCTCAGGATCCATTTATATACTTGTGAAAGCAGGGTTTCTTTTTTTTTATAGTTGATTAATAGTTCGTTGCCCACACATGTGCAAGTCTGTGTGTGTTTGTATATGTATCATTTTATTTACCAATTCATTCATTCTTCAGACACTTAAGTTGCTTCCATGTGTTGGCTACTATGAATAAGGCAAGAAACACAAGGGTGCAGCTATCTCATCAATGCAACCATTTAATCCCCTTCAAATATATGTTGAAAAGTGGCATTTTAGAATCATATGTTAGTTATATTTTGGTTTTTTTGAGGAACCTCCATACTGTTTTCCATAGTGGCTTCACAAATTTACATTCCCACCAAAAGTGCACAGGACTCCCTTTTCTCCACATTCTCACCCAACAACTTATGTTTTGTCTTTTTGGTAACAGCCATTCTAAGGTAGCCATACAATTGCAGTCATTTCATATGCTAGCAAGATAATGCTCTAAATCTTTCACGCTAGGCTTCAACAGTACATGAACTAAGACCTTCCAGATGTACAAGCTGGATTTAGAAAAAGCAGAGGAATCAGTGATCAAACTGCCAATAGCCACTGGATCATAAAAAGCAAAGGTATTTCAGAAAAACATCTACTTCTGCTTCATTGACTACACTAAAACCTTTGTGTCAATCACAGCAAACTGTGGAAAATTTTTAAAGAGAGGGGACTACTAGACCACCTTATTTGTCTCCTGAGAAACCTGCAGGCAGACCAAGAAGCAATGGTTAGAACTGGACATGGAACAATGAACTGGTTTAAAATTGGGAAAGGAGTACATCAAGGCTGTATGTTGTCACCCATGCTTGTTTAACTCATACGCAGAGTACATCATGCAAAATGCTGCTGTGGGTGAATCCAAAACTGGAATCAAGATTGCTGGGAGGGGGCTTCCCTGGTGGTCCAGAGGTTGAGAATATGTCTGCCAATGCAGGGGATATGGGTTCAATTCCTGCTCCACAAAGATCCCACATGCTCCAAAATCACTGCAGTGACTGCAGCCATGAAATTAAAAGATGCCTGGTCTCTGGAAGGAAAGCTATGACAAATCTAGACAGTGTACTAAAAAGCAGAGACCTCACTTCGTCAACAAAGTTCCATCTAGTCAAAGCTATGGCTTTTCCAGTAGTCATGTACAGACACGAGAGTTGGACCATAAAGAAAGCTGAGCCCAAAGAACTGTTGCTTCAAACTGTGGTGCTGGAGAAGACTCTTGAGAGTGTCTTGGATAGCATGGAGATCAAACCAGTTAATCCTAAAGGAAATCAATATTCATGGAATATTCATTGGAAGCACTGATGCTGAAGCTCTAATACTTTGGCCACTTGATGCAAAGAGGCGACTCCTGGAACAGACTCTGAAGCTGGGAAAGACAAGGCAGGAGTAAAAGGGGACGACAGAGGATGAGATGGCTGGATGGCATCATCGACTCCATGGACATGAGTCTGAGCAAACTCTGGGTGACAGTGAAGGACAGGGAAGCCTGGTGTGCTGCAGTCCATGGAGTCACAAAGAGTCGGACACAACTGAGCGACTGAACAACAATCCACTTTATAAAGTGAGGATTAAACAACATATATAAGGCAGTCAGCACAGAGCCCAGACCAAAGTAAGTGTTCAATATACATAAGCTTAAATGATTAACTAGTAAAAATATATATAGATCCAATTTATAAAAAGGTAGCAAACTGGCTAGATGTGTTCATTTCTCCATTCGTCTTTATGAAAGCTACACCTCTTCCAGAAAATGACATTTATCATTCACTAAATAAGAATGTAAAAAAGAAACTACATCTGGCATTTAAAATAAACCCTAGAGTTTAGCATGCCTATATTGAGGGTAAGCATATATGTAAAATGCAGGGTCAGGCACTCTAACAAACTGGCCACCTGGATTTTATAAAAATGTCATATACATATGAACATTTTAATATACAGGAATATTATTATAATCTCTGTTAATGACTTCTCAAAATGTCCAGAGTTAACCTATGGTAGTGGTAAATTGTGGACAGAAAAAAAAAAAATCAGAGTTTTCAAGATTCTCGTCCTACATTAATGGGATGTTATGAGATGTTAAGGGATGAGAACTAATAAAGTTGGGCTTTCCTTCTTGTATTTCTATACTCTTTCTTCAGAGAGAGCAAATGGGAGTAAGAACCATTAAAAGACAGAAAAGGCTATATAATACAGATGTCAGTGCTATTTAAAAAGACATTTACATTACAATAACAAGATTTAACGGTAATCCCTTGCTAGTCCACAGGTTAGGATTCTGCATTCTCACTGCTGTGGGCCCAGGTCTGATTACTGGTTAGGGAACTAATATCCCACAAGCCAGGCAGCACAGCCAAAAAAATCACAAGATTTAAGAACCCACTTAAAAAAAAAAAAAAGAACCCACCTGGCCATGCCCATCATCCAATTCACATCTAGTAATGAGAAAAGAACGCAAAGTGACTATATCTAATACTTTCTGCCATACTCACTATATCAGGACACCGCAGAGGCAGAAGCTAGGCATCAGACATGGACTAAGACACTGTTAACATTTATCTCACACACCTCTAAGTCACTTATTCTGCTGCCTAAAGGAAAACTTAACTGCCATTCTTTTCCTTTCCTGCAACTGGAAATTAAAACAGAAAGTACTTTTTAAGTTAAACACATCAGAAAAAACTTACAAACAATCATCTGTGCTTTCTGCACAAAGACTGATGGTTTTTCCATCTCGGCAAACAATCTGCAGCATACAGTCTTTTGACTTCCCATCTGGTGGCTGAATATCTATAAAAAATATAGAGAAATATTAACACCACTTTTTTTCCCAAGGATTTCTTCTTAATAGCTCAGATAAGCAAAGGACCAGTACTTCAGAACATTGTAATTATAAAACATCTTTGTTCTGCCCTACAGAACCAAACACATGAATCATTACTCCGTACTAACTAAACTTCCTACAGGAGAAACAAGAAAGCCTCTCCAAGAGGGCATCCACATATGGTAATACACAGAACAGCCCAGACATTAGAAGAATAAGCACAATGAAAAGTGTTGCAAACCATCAGTTACTAGAATACTTACTTCCTTTATTCACAGGAAGCATCAAACTACATCGCTGCTTTAGAAGTGAAAATCAGATGTCCAAAGTATCTCTGGGACTTCTCTGGTGGTCCAGTGGTTAAGAATCTGTCTTCCAATGCAGGGAATGGGGGTTTGATTCCTGGTTAGGGAACTAAGATCCCACATGCCACAGGGCAACTAAGCCGGAGCAAAAGCCCTTGTGGCACCAGAGAGACTGTACGCCACAACTGCTAAGCCCACACACTCTACAGCTCATGCACCACAACTAGAGAGAAGTCTGCAAACTGCAACAAAACACCCGGCAACAAAGATCCACGTGTGGCAGCTAAGACTCGACACAACCAAAATAAATAAATATTTTTTAAAAACAAACAAACTCATAAAAAGAAATAAAATATATCTATGTACACCAAGAAATATAAGACCTATGATATCTGAGCCTGGTTCAAGTAAGAATTTCAACAAGCAGTCCATAGAAACTTGTGTTTCAAGAACTTATATGGGCAGGATGCTATAACACCAATGGTTACTACAGTAAACTCTGTACTCCAGAGGTAATAAAACAAACAGGGAAGTCCACATATGCCATTAACTAGAAACAGAAAAGT
The DNA here is from genome assembly GCF_963930625.1 of Muntiacus reevesi. NCBI lineage: Eukaryota > Metazoa > Chordata > Mammalia > Artiodactyla > Cervidae > Muntiacus > Muntiacus reevesi. The sequence goes on from NC_089251.1 coordinate 267,034,088, forward strand.
CTGTGCTTATTAAAAAACTATTCCTTCAAAATTTATATAAGAGGTAACTCTGGGAAAGACATCAGATTCTAAAAAACTGGAGCTGTTATCAATAAGCCAGTTTCTGAGTCACAAAATCTAACTACCTAGAGTAGCTCCATCCTTCTTGGGGTTCTCAGCACTCTGATTCCTTAGTTCTCCACTACTTTCTTCATGAGAGAGAACAGAAATGTGGACTGATGGGTCTATTCAGAGGAGAAAATTAATCTGCCGGCCCATATGGGTTATAATCCAGGTGTCTGGTTTCATCTGGTTACCTCTGCCTACATGAAACCCTTCTCTGATATGCAAATGAAAGCAAAATGGCTAAGGAAGAGTAATCACTCCCACCAAGAATGGGGACAGGTAGGTGACAGAAGTTGGACACTGCAAACCACCTACCCCGACATTCATGTCCCATGCGGATGTTGATGCAGTCCACTGGCATGTGGACCTTATCTTCTACACTCTGCCGAGTCTGGTCATCATAATAGATCAGGTGACCATCTGACCACAGGTCAAACCAATTCTTCTTCCAGCGCTTCAAAATAGTACCTGAAAAAAAGTGGAAATGTTGGCTTTGAGTGGAAAAGCAAGGACTTTGTCCTCTGACTCACAGGTAACAGAAACGAAAGAAACTTTCCTCTTGCTCCAAAAGTATACCTGCATATGCCTGCCCAGGGCAGTCTGTGAAAATGGAAGTGAAAGCAGACCCGGACTGCACAAACACTCGTGCTGCACTGGGGCTGCAGGCAGCATACTCTAAGATGAGAATTTCACTACTACTGAGAACGCTGCCAACTTAAGTTTCAAAACATAAAAGAAGAAAAAAAAAGCTGAATAAATTTTGAGCTAATGAAACATGTCTAGCATTTAACTCTCCATGTGGTATATCTAAACCTTCTGAGCAGTATCTAACTGCTAGATTGATTAGAAAATGTTGGACTATAAACTCTCTACTTAGAAATAACAGTAATACCTTCCTCTTCTGGAAAATATCTTTCTCTTTTTCTTGAAAGGCCTTCATGTATACTTTTCTCTAACATTCACCTTCCCTTACAGCCCGCAGTGCAGGACAGTCTCCCTGCCTGAGGCTATGCAGAGGCAGGCTCAGATGCTGGACACACCCACTCCCAGGGCCTGGCTCCCATCCAGCATGCATCCATCACAGTCTATCAGTTTGCGAGAATGCATCCCTTCATCTGTCATCTTGGACTAGGCATTTAACTTTATAAAACTCTAATTTCCTGTCAGCCAAAAAGGAAAACTAAAGGTCATCCCTGCACCATATCTATACCTATCTATACCTAATCTTTTGTTTCTATAGATCCCAATTCTTGGCCAATGTGCACAAATTCCATTGCATGTGCCTCTCCATATCTCCCATGTCCACTGCAGGTATCAAAAAAATATTCATCACAGCTGCCTTCCACATTTCTTTGACCACTATCAAGCACCCACCTTGCTGAGAGGGGCAACCACAGCACTTGCCCAAATTGATAAATAACTGGCATCCAGTATCTATTTGACTGGCAGCACCTGAGCTGTGCAAAAACTACTGAAGAGAGTCACCCAAATACAAGACAGGTGTAATCACTAGGCCGGGGAGTGCCAGCCAAGCATCACACCTGCCATCAAAGCCCTGACTGCAGAATCCTAAACTAGACTGTCAGGCCCAAAGAGATGAGTCTAAGAAAATGAACTCAATCTCATAGGAAAAGAACTGAGTCTCTTCCCCAGAGTCCTTTTGGAGATAAAAAAGATTTGGTTTTAGGTAAATGCACTCCCTCAGGTCAAATCTTAATCTATAATTGAAGACTCCAGTATTTCAGAATCTCATCACTATTCAATTCCTAGATGAAACAGCTATTTCCTACAGTAAGCAGTACCTCCATAGTAATATACCAGCTCAGCTTGGATAGACTTAAGAACCTCAGGTCAGCCATTAATAATACAGAATGCTAGTAAGAAAAATCAGCAGGGACTACTATCCCCTGGTTTCTGTCAAGGCAGCAACAAAGAAGCTTCATGTGTGCAGAAAAACAGTTCACAGAAATCTAAAAATCTGCAAGAGGAAATCCAGAGCAGCAGCATTTAAAAGATTTAAAATAAAAGACTTTGTTATTTATTTGTAAATGTCAGCAGTATCAGCCACAGAAATAAAAGATGAGTCCTAAGGCAACTCTAAACCACAAAGGGCTCATGTCCTATACTTACTCTGTCGCAGCAACCATCCACTCTTCACAAATGCCATTTTCTCACCTACAGAAAAAAAAACAGGCAGGTTCAAAATCATATTCAGAAAAGAGAATGACCCATATGAGCTGTTTTTACTCACTTTTGACACCAAATGTGTGTGGTTTTTCCATACCAGTAACCAATTCTCCAGTTCTCAGGACACCAACTTGATGTCTACTGATTCAGGTGGATTCCAACACTAACTATATGGAGTTAGCATCAGACCTCACCAGTTAAAGGTTCAGTTCCACAAGAGTGCTCCCACTTTAAAGAAAAGTCCTAGGCCTACTGTATTTCTGATGTACAAATTGGGAGATTTATACATATAAATTGATTTATTTATACATATAAATTCATATAAATATATATTGACTCCCTCCTGAGATTCAATAATCTGCTATGGCTCACAGAACTCAGGAAAGCACTTTACAATATTCTGTTTATTATAAAAGGATTCAACTCAGGAACAGTCAAATGGATGAGATGAAAAGCACAAAGTGTGCAAGCAGAGCTTCCATTGCCTCTCCAGGCACCACGTCACAGGATCTCCATGTGACCAGTGGAACTCTCTCATTTATGGGTTCCCAAGGAGATGCTTTATTGACTATGCCAAAGTCTTTGTGTGGATCACAATAAACTGGAAAATTCTGAAAGAGATGGGAACACCAGACCACCTGACCTGCCTCTTGAGAAACGTATACGCAGGTCAGAAAGCAATAGTTAGAACTGGACATGAAACAACAGACTGGTTCCAAATAGGAAAAGGAGTACGTCAAGGCTGTATGTTGTCACCCTGCTTATTTCACTTATATACAGAGTACATCATGAGAAACGCTGGTCTGGAAGAAACACAAGCTGGAATCAAGATTGCTGGGAGAAATATCAGGAACATCAGATATGCAGATGACACCACCCTTATAGCAGAAAGTGAAGAGGAACTGAAAAGCTTCTTGATGAAAGTGAAAGAGGAGAGTGAAAAAATTGGCTTAAAGTTCAACATTCAGAAAACTGAGATCATGGCATCTGGTCCCATCACTTCATGGGAAATAGATGGGGAAACAGTGGAAGCAGTGTCAGACTTTATCTACAAAATCACTGCAGATGGTGACTGCAGCCATGAAATTAAAAGACACTTACTCCTTGGAAGGAAAGCTATGACCAAGCTAGATAGCATATTAAAAAGCAGAGACATTACTTTGCCAACAAAGGTCCGTCTAGTCAAGGCTATGGTTTTTCCAATGGTCATGTATGAATGTGAGAGTTGGACTGTGAAGAAAGCTGAGTGCCAAAAAATTGATGCTTTTGAACTGTGGTATTGGAGAAGACTCTTGAGAGTCCCTTGGACTGCAAAGAGATCCAACCAATCCATCCTAAAGGAGATCAGTGTTGGGTTTTCATTGGAAGGACTGACATTGAAGCTGAAACTCCAATACTTTGACCACCTCATGTGAAGAGCTGACTCACTGGAGAAGACCCTGATGCTTGGAGGGATCAGGGGCAGGAGGAGAAGGGGACGACAGAGGATGAGATGGCTGGATGGCATCACCGACTCGATTAACATGAGTTTGGGTAAACTCCGGGAGTTGGTGATGGACAGGGACGCCTGGTATGCTGCGATTCATGGGGTTGCAAAGAGTCGGACATGACTGAGCGACTGAATTGAACTGAACTGAACTGAAGGAGATTCCGTTAGGTATCCATGATTACATCACTGGACACTGGTGATTAAATGGCAGTCTCTCTGCCATCTCTAGAGATCCAGGAATGCGGTTGAAAGCTCTAACCTTCTCATCACAAACTTGGTTCCTCTGGCAACCAACCCCATCCTGAAGTGACCTAGGTGCCCCCCACATCCCCACCCCACCCCCACACCAAGAGTCATCTCATTAGTATAAACTCAAGTATGGTTGAAAGGAGTTTATTATGAATTAAAAAAAAAAAAACCCTCCTAATGCCTATAATCTCTCAGAAAATTCCAACGTTTTAGAAGTTCATATGTTTCTTATCATATCACAAAATCACAGTCCTTTGGGCTCTCTGTCCTTACTCCTTTCAGCTGGGTAAAGGACCAAAGTCATTTTATCTCACTGGCCATCTGGAATTTACCTAATACCTCATTAACGGGGCCAATATAACCCCTGACACAAACAATCTAGTTTTTAGCCTCAGCACCCTGCCCACCTTTTTAAAAGTAAGGCTGATGCTGAAACGCCAATACTTTGGCCACCTGATGCAAACAGCCAACTCATTGGAAAAGACCTGAAGCTGGGAAAGATTGAAGGCAGACGGAGAAGAGGGTGACAGAGCCTGATATGGTGGGATGACATCACCGATTCAATGGACATGAACTTGGGCAAATTCCGGAAGATGGTGAGGGACAGGGAGGCCTGGAATGCTGAAGTCCATTGGGTCGCAAAAAGTCAGACAAACTTGGCAACTGAAAAACAACAATCCTGCCCACCTTACTAAGTCTAACTCCACTTAGGTCTAATAGACATAAAGCAGCCCCAGAACACAAAGATTCAGCTCTGTCAAGAACTTATGACTTCTCCTAATGTACCTGGAATCGTGGGGTTCAGGGGTCCAGCTGCCTAAGCTCTACCCTGGGTGTGCCCTGCTGCTGTTGCTAAATCGCTTCAGACAGGCTCCTCTGTCCCTGGGAATCTCTAGGCAAGAGTACCGGAGTGGGTTGCCACTGCCTTCTCCAGGCGTGCCCTAATGACTTTACATAGCCCAGTTACAGTTGGCCGTGCACGGGTGTCAGCAGGTGGAGTGGCCAGGTCAGAGCAGAACAAAAAACTCAAAGAGCAGAACTCACCAAAAAAAAAAAAAAAGTCTAATAGCTTTAACTCCATAAAAATAAAAATCTGAGTGCAAAAGTTAAGAAGACCAATAAAAGACAAAGAAAAATACATTTTACAACCATATACATGGCAGCAGAGAGTTAATTTCCTTCACTTACAAAGCCGACTTATAACAGAAACAGCACTCATCTGGCAGTTCAGAGAAAAAGAAACACGAATGGGCAAAAACTCATAAGCTCTCCATTTCTCTCTCAATTCAAATAGCAAAATTCAAATCACGAGTTAACAACATTACCTATTACAGGGCCACAAATGAAAAAAACTATGATACCCAAAAAGGAGAAAGCATAATGGCAGGAATGAAAACTATTGTAATCTTTTGGGAGGAGAATTTGACGATATCCATCCAAATTTTAAATATTCATACACTCTGAATGTATGAACAACCTCACCATTACTAGGAATATGCCTCCTTGATACACACACAATTTCATCCACACATGCATAACACTATCCCCAACCTGAGGCCCCTCCACACACGGCAGATCATCATACAGATGTGAAAGGACTGAAGGAGAACAGTTTGTGCTCATGAGCATAAAGAGCTGATAGCCACCAGCACAACTGCTTTCTGGAAGGTGTCAGCAAACTGCCAATGATGTGCGCCTCTGAGGAGAGGAGTAAGGCGAAGCTGAGCGTCAGCAAAGGGGGCGATACTCAGGCCTATTACAACTCTCTGCAATTTGCAAATATTGCATCATTTTATTTATTTATTTATTTCTGGGCTGCACTGGGTCCACTGCTGCCTGCGGGTCTTCTCTAATTGTGGTGAGCAGGGACTGTTCTCCTATCGTGGAGCACAGGTTCTAGGGTGTGCGGGCTCCAGGACTTCGGGCACACGGGCTCAGTAGCTGCAGTTTGTGGGCTCCAGAGCATGACCTCAGTAGTTGTGGCACACAGGCTTAAGTTGCCCCATGGCATGTGGAATCTTCCCAGGCCAGGGACTGAACAAATCAACAGATATTATTTGGAGGCTGAAATTATGAGCTACTTTTGTTTTCTACTTTAGCATCTTTAAGGTATTCTCTTAAGACACAAACGTTTTGGAAGGTTGGCAAAACAGAGCAGAAGCCCAAGTAGCCACCTCAAAAGAACAAATGAGTTCTCCCTCATTTCATGTTTCCCACGTCTAAGTACGGCTTGCAAGTCATCCTGTATTTCAGCATCTTCAAAATGAATGTTCTTCGTCTCCCTGAAGTTTTTGCCAATTCACGCTGTTCGTCCTCACCAGGAAAGAGAGGATGTTTGCCTCTTTCACATTTAGGCACTCAAACATCCAGTCCCAGATGAACCAGATGCACAAAGTCAGTCTCTTCTTTTTCCCAGAGGGAGTGTGTGCTGCTTACTGCTGCTGATGGTAAGGGTACATGCCTGAGGCAGCTGACTGTTGAGAAGGCAATGCTAACTGCTGAGCCACTGACTCCCCCAACCAGGAAAATTCCCGGTAATGAAAGGCTTTCCATCAAACAAAATGATGGGTTTCGTCATTACTTAAACTGAGTTGAACTAGTTTTCTGCAGTTTGCAGCCTGTAATAAGGGTCCCCAATCCCCAGGAAGCAGACTGGTGTAGTCTGTGACTTGTTAGGCATGGGGCCACACAGCAGGAGGCGGGTGGCGGACAAGCAGAGCCTGCTACCCATAGCCCGCTGGCCCTTACTCCATGAAAACAGTCCCTGGTGCCAAAAGAATTGAGGGCAGGTGGCCTGTAACATCCCTAAAACAATCATTTACTTCCAAAAGGAGTTGAGGCAGAGAAATAACACTATTATAGTTTCATTCAACAAATATTCTTTAAACATGTCATGTGTGCCCAGCCTTGCAGCAGACACTAAGGATAAAGCAGTGGCCAAGCAAAAAGCCTTGCTTTCGTGTTAGTTGATACTCTAATGGAAGAAAAAGATCAAACCTGGTTGTTAAAAAGACAGGGGATGGATGTCATAGATAGCATCACATCTCTGCAGTGATATTATTACCCCAAAACATAAAACTGCAGGGTATTCACTCATGCCAAATCCTGGATATTTATACTAAAACTTTCTACAATCCTTAATAGAAACTCATTTATTTTCCTTTTCACGTGAAAAAAGAAAACAGTTGGGATTAGGCCAAAAATTACCTGTAGGTATCGGGAGCCACCTAGTTTACAATACAAACATAAAACCTGACTGAAATGCTGCCATACAACTTTGCTGGTGGATGTGGAACCAAGTGAACAGTGTAAAAATGTGGAACAACAGGAAGGAGTTTCCCAAACTTCTGCGGTAAATTTTCTAAAATCTCTAATGATTGATATTCATTTGGCTATATTTGTTGATATTCATAATAGTCAAAATAGCAGCTCAGCCTAACACTGAAATTAACAGCAGCTTCATTTATTCACAGGTCTTCAAGAATCCAAGGCCAACTTTATGTGCCTGTAAGATTAACACCCCAAGTTTGAGCAAATGCCAGGAGTTGGTGATGGACAGGGAAGCCTGGCGTGCTGCAGTCCACGGGATCGCAAAGAGTTGGACATGACTGAGTGACTGAACTGAACTGATAATTAACATCCAGATTAATTCAGAACTGAACATTAACATCCTGGATCCACTAGCATCCAGGAAGATGAAAACTTAAGAAGAGGGCTCCTTAAGGACCGAGAACTTCCCAGTTATTTACTAACTGCATGCATCAACATTTGAGTTGCCAGATATCGTGCCTATGTTTTCTCTGGCATTTGCTTGGGAGTGAGGCTGGGTTTCTTTCACTTTTCAGGTAGATGTGACTCAAGGGGATATCAACAAGAGAAAACTGAAAACCCAACTTGAAAATCAATTTCAGGCCACTTGAGGCAAGATTTAAAACAGGAATAAAACAGAAAAAAAAAAAACTACATAGATAGGACAACATTATAAATGTATCTCTTGCATGGCTAAATAGTTCAAAACTAATGAAGAAAGGGAAAAGTAGATTATTACAAGGTAGAAAGAAACTTGAACTGAAATTAGCAACAGAAACTCATGACTTTTTGAAAAAGGGTAATTGTTCTGCAGACTCAGATATCTTCTTATCTGGTATCATCCTGTCTCCCCTTAGTCATTACATGGAACAATCTTACATGCCCAGATATTTATCTCTAATACTGGTCTCCTCTAAAAGGAACCCGTATTCCTTGAAAATGAGCTGCTTACAATTTAGGGACAAGATACCTCAAGATATGCCTAAGATGACTTATTGTCAAAAAAACAAAGGTGCTCTCAAGGAAAAAAGTCAACCAGCTAAAGGGTATTTAATGGCCAAACTGTGACAACACAAGTGCCAATGTGAACACAATAATTACAGTTCATTAGAACCAACTGAGGCTAAAAGGCATCCTAAGTATAAAAATGATTCAAACCATACAGCCTCATCACTATAGAATGTGCTTGAGAAAACATACACTGTGACTTCAATTTCACAGTGAAGGGGATGGTGGCTAAAAAAAAAACACGTCAAACAATCTGATTTTTGTAATTCCTTCCCCTTACTAAATCACTCAAAGTTACAGCATCAACAGTAAGAGATATTTGTTATCTACAAATAACAAAGTCTAAGATGTTAGAATTTCTTTTTTAAGACAAAAAGTCTAGAGTTCTGAGTTAAGGACTCAAATGTACTGAAACATAGGCAGCAGAGAAGACTGTAGGAACAGGCTACAAACCAACCAAAAACTTAAAAAACGAGCTCTTTATCTCCATTAAAGAGGCTAGCCACCTCTGTCAGGTACCATGCTGGATATCACACCACTACCTGGAGCATACTGCCTCATCACCAGGAGCATCCTCAAACTCTGGCTACCAACCCGTAAGTGAGACGTAACACAACACAGACCCCAACACCGGGCCGCACAAATAAGAGACACCAAGGGTAACAAGGGCATAAACAGGAACAGCTGCCTCATCTGCTCCTGAATGATCCGCCTTACCGATGCTCGACCACAGCTACATCTTTTTATCAGGTCTGTCCCCTGCCAAGCCCCTCCAGTATACCCTGAACCCTGATCACAAAGCAGAGGAAGAGGGAATACTGCCTATCACTCAGCCTACTTGCCCTCAGTCTTGTAGGGCATTCACATGTCACTGCCCCAAACAGGTTTATCATCAGCCTAGACCAATTCCTAGTCCTGGATCCTGCTAGCCTGTCCTGCCCTGAGGTTACCTAGGATAGGTGATAACTCAGTGCTCAGAAGGGAAAAAGAAAAAAAGGCAGACTTTAAACATCCATCTTCCCATTTTTCCATCTACAGTACTTAGAAATATTACATATTTCTAGAAAATCCAAATTTCTTGTCACTAAACACTTCAATTCACATGAGAGTTACTTTCAAAGAGAGAAAACACAACAGTGACATTAAAATGAGAATCCATGACAAACGACCTATTAATAATGTGAAGATCACCCCTCCTGGTGACTGCATATCAACATTAATGACAACTTAAAACACCTAATCTGCTTTCTCATGAGATGAACTTTAGTTGCATAAATCCACAAAGGCAAAAAGAACGGCAGCAGAAACAAAAGCAGATGAGCTGCTAAGAACATTGTGAAAGGTCTAAAGCAAATGAACAAGTAACAACTAATAAATATAAATTTTAGCTTTCTCTGCTTTTCATGTGCTAACAATCAAAACATAGCAAGCCAACCCTAGTCACAGAACACTGTGAAGATTAAGGATTTAGAAGCATGAGATAATTCTAAAGGTGGGGGAGATGGTCAGAATTTACTGAACATCTTTAACAAGAGTCACTAGGCCCTCTAACACATCCAGGCTACTATCCTCCCCAATCCTGAGGATTTCCTTTCTGGAAAGGCTGAAACACAGAGGGTTTATCTAGTCTTGGTGACGTCAGGGATAGCTCAGAGTGGGAGTGAGAGGCCACACTTAGTGGAGTAACAGAGTAACTGAACATCTTGAACTTCGTGTTCTCTTCCTTTACTTAACTCCCAGACTCTTTAGGTGTGGGCAAAGGGCACAGCCCAAGGCTCATTAATACGGATCTTTTTGTTTTCTATAAAACAACTGACCTCTGCCTAAAACCCTAGAAGAAAGCTCACCAAGTAGTAAACTTTAAACAAACCTATAAACTTTCAGTCAGTTTTTTTAACATCTTGAATAGAAACAGCATGCATGTTCAGGCTTCGAAGGTAGCGCTAGTGGTAAAGAATCTGCCTGCCAATCAACGCAGGAGATGTAAGAGTTTGATCCCTGGGTCGGAAAGATGGCCTGGAGTAGGAATATCCCCTGGAGCGGCACCCCACTCCAGTATTCTTGCCAAGAGGATCTTTTGAACAGAGGTGCCTGGTGGGCCACCATCGATATGGCTACAGAGAGTAGGATTTGACTGAGAGTCTGAATACAGCATGTATGTTCCAGCATCTGAGGAAGCCTCGAGATAAGAGACTAAAAAATATAGGATTAAAAAAAAAACAAAACTGAAACTTTCACAGGAATTAGAAAAAATTGCAGGGAGCAAAAGAAAACTTTTAAAAAAAAGTTATTAGGTTGGTGAAAGAGTAACTGCAGTTTTTCACTGTTGAACTTTGCCATTTGATACTGGAATACATTCTTAGATAAAAATGGTTATGTTATCTTAATGTGCCTTTCTCAATTTATGTTTTTTGGCTAATGACATTACTTGCTGTTTATTTTATATTTATTTTAGACCATGGAAATGATATTATTTAGACAAAAAGCAAATTCGAGCTATTTTCTTACTCGAGTTCAAAACAGGTCATAAAGCAGTGGCGACAACTCGAAACATCAACAACCCACCTGGCCCAGGAACTGCTAATGAATGTACAGTGCAATGGTGGTTCAAGAAATTCTGCAAAAGAGATAAGAGTCTTGAAGATTAGGATTCCAGAGACGCTGATAACCAACTGCAAGCCATTACTGGAGCTGATCCTCTTAAAACTACAGAATAAGTAGCCAGAAAACTCAACATCGACCACTCTATAGTCATTAGGCATTTGAAGCAAAATGGAAAGGTAAAAAAGTTCCATAAGTGGGTGCCTCATAAGCTGACCTCGAATCAAAAAAATGGTTGATCTGAAGTGTTCGTCTTCTCTTACTGTACACAGCAACAACAAACAATTTTGCAACTTGATTGTGACATGTGACAAAAAGTGGATTTTATACAACTGGTGAAGACCAGCTCAGTTGGTGGACCGAGGAGCAGCTTCAAAGCACTTCCCAAAGCCAAACTTACACCAGAAAAAGGTCATGGTTGCTGTTTGGTAATCTGCTGCCAGTATGATCCACTATAACTTTCTGAATTCTGGCGAAATCATGACATCTGAGAAGTATACTCAGCAAATCAGTGAGATACACTGAAAACTGCTATACCTGCAGCCCACAGTGGTCAACAGAAAGAGCCCAATTTTCTCCACGACAATACCCAACTGCATGTTGCACAATCAACACTTCAAAAGTTGAATGAATTGGGCTACAAAGTTTTGCCCCTTGCGTCATATTCACCCGACCTCATGCCAACCAACTACCATTCTTCATGCATCTCGACAGTTTTTTTGTAGGGAAAACACTTCCACGACCAGGAGGAGGCAGAAAATGCTTTCCAAGAGTTCATCAAATCCTGAAGCATGGATTTTTATGCCACAGGAATAAACAAATTTATTTCTCATTGACAAAAATGTGCTGATTGTAATGGTTTCTACTTTGATTAAAAAAGATGTATTTAAGCCTAGTTATAATGATTTAAAATTCATGGTCTGAAACCTCAACTACATTTGCACCAACCTAATATTGTTATCAGAGAAATGATACACAATATTGTAGCCAAGAAACAAAATGTTCTAAAATAGGAACATTTAGAGCTCTCAGTTTAAAATGATTAATCAAATCTAAAATAGAAGAGCATAAAAGATCATGATGGAAGAACTCTCTCTGAAAGGGGGGGGGGGGGGAAGGCCAAGAAATGAAATAAACAAATAAATAAAGGATAATCCTGGATATACAGCATTCTGCTTACAGGAGAGTTTCATAAATAAACCACCGGAAAAAAGTAAAGAAAAAATACTATACAAACATTTTCCAGAAGATGACAATGCATTTCTAGACACAAAAGCTTCAATGAGTGTCCAGCAAGAGAATTTTAAAAGATCCTCAGTAAGGCTTAAATTGAAATTGCAGACTCAAAAAAAAAAAAAAAGAAAGAAAGAAATTGCAGACTCTACAGACAAAAAATAGAATTTAAAACTTCCGGGGCGGGCGGGGGGCGGGGGCGGGGGGTGGCGGGGAGTGGAGTCACATAAAGGATAAGCAAAGCATAAGGGCATTTTAATCAACAATACTGGAAGCTGGAAGGCAATGGATCAGTATCTTCAAAATACTGAGAGAAAATTATTTTCAAGCCAGAATTCCATACCAAATTATTAATCAAATAGATAAAATAAGGACATTTACACACATGCTCAAAGACTTTAAGATTTACCTTCCACGTACTCAACTCTTTCCAGAACCTAGTGAAGAATGTATTCCACCATAATGAGAGAGGAACGAGGGAGCCAATAATGAGCAAAGGGAAAGAAAATGCCCAGGATGAAGGTGAAGGAAGGTCACAGGAAGATAACTGTTCCACAGGCCTAGAAAAGAAACCAGTCCAGACTGAAGGACAGTGGAAACGGACAGAACTTGACATTATCTTAAGAGACTCTGGTAAACTCAGTAAGTGCATTTACAGGAGGCAAAATCTTCCATGGCAGGAAGTCAAAGATTACATCTAAATCAATAGCAATGTTATTGTATCTCAAATATAAAAAAGGCAGCTAAAAAAAGGTGAAACAGTTGTCTCAAGTTAATGGAAAGGGAGTGGGTTTTTGACTCTTAGGTTTAAAGTGCTATTTGGATTTTCAATTTATGTATATGCATTATTTTGATAAATGTGAACATGTAGGCAATAATTTTAATTATTCTTAAATATATTTTTTTTAAATCCTTAAATGAACAACATTTACCTGAACCTTCCTTTTAATAGTTCTTTGTTTTCAAAATCAAGGAAGAAATTAAGTATATCTTTAGGAATCAAAAATCATAAAGTATGATTCTGATAATATGCTTTTAAAAATTCATAGAACCTAATGCTTCAGACTACAGGCTTTGAAGTCAAAAGAACAGCGTTTAAATCCTGGCTCAATCACTTATAAATCACCTTGGGCAAGTTACTTAGCTTTTCCAAGCCTTAGTTTCTTCATCTATAAAGTGAGAATACTTATACCTACTTGGATAAGATGTTTGGAAAATTGGGTAAAATAGTTTGTGCTTGCATAGTGCGTGACAGTTACTAAAACCAACAAATGGTAGCTGCTCCCACAGCAATTATTACTACTATTTTTGCTATTATTTCCTCACCATCCACCTAAAACTTGCCCAAAACTTTCTAGAAGACAGAAGCACATCAGGCTGCTTCTCAAATGGCTTAGAAGACTTACTAAGATGCCCCTGGCTGTCAAAATCTGAACACATAGTAGAAGGAAGGGGGAAAAAAACATAAACCAAAAAACCCTTCCCACAACACCTAACTAAATTAGTCTCTGAAGAAACAGTAACAGCTTTCTGATGTACCTTGCTGAATTTCACTCTCCGTGTGTGTTTGTGTGTGTGTGTGCACACACAAGCACTTAATCGCTCAGTCATGTCCGACTCTTTGTGACCTCACGGACTGTAGCATGCCAGGCTCCCCTGTCCGTGGATTCTCCAGGAAAGAATACTGGAGGGGTTAGGGTTACTTACTAGGGGCTTCCCTGGTAGCTCAGACGGTAAAGAGTCTGCCTGCAAGGCAGGAGACCCTGGGTGGGGAAGATCCCCTGGAGAAGGGAATGGTAACCCACTCCAGTATTCTTGTCTGGAAAATCCCATGGACAGAGGAGACAATCCATGGGATCCCATAGAGTTGGAGACAACTGAGTGATTAACACTTTCACTTTCAGAGGAACTAGTATTTCAGTTGTAAAATTACTTCCTTATCAAAAGGGAGGAAAACTTTGTTCTTCAAGAACTCCAACACAGGGGACAAGGATTGGGTAATCTATTATCATTCAGAGGTCAGTTCATATTTGGTGTTGGCCATTTCACATAGCAAACAATTTTTAATAACAAACCCAATACAAGCACTCATCAAAGGACAGACAGACTAATAAAACAAAGAGGCAAAAAAATTCAACACTCTGTACTCAGGATCAAATTCAGAAGCAAATTTACAGCCAATAAAATATGACTGATTCAACTAGCCCACTTTTTGTTAACTTTTTAAAGAATATTTATTTGGCTGCGCCGATCTTAGCTGTGGCATGCAGGATCTTCCATCTTCATTTTTATTGCCGCATGCAGGGTTTTTAGTTGCAGCATGTGGATCTAATCTAGTTCCTTGACCAGGGATTGAATCCCAACCCCTTGCATTGGGAGTGTAGAGTTCTTAGCCACTGGACCACCAGGGAAGTCCTTTGGTAACGTTTTTAATAGTTTATTTTACTCAGCTGTTTTTGGTAGTTACTGACACTAATAAAGTAATTCTTTAATTTCTTTAGACATCCAGTAAGAAAGAAAAAAGAGGACAGGAGAAAGAACCCAAATATTAATGTAGGATAGCAACCTGATAAGTATAGCAAACCTTCTAGAGTGAATCAAGAAAAACCTCTATTTTCCCAAGAAGTAATATGACTACCTCAAGAAGGGTATCTGTTCTTTCTACACCACTGACCTACACATTTCAGAAATCCAGTGCTAACGCCATTAAAAACATGCTAGTAAAGAAACCGGCATTAGGTTCTGAGTTCTTTTATGCAACCTCCTTCAGTAAGCATTTACTGACCACCTATAATATGCCAGACACTCTCAAGTGCCAGGATAATCCTGCAACATATGTTTGATTCCTGCTCTCAGAGATTTGGGGGGGAGTGGGGGGAAGGGCCGGGGCATTAGTTAACTCATCACTACCACACAAGAGTAAACACTAATCACAAGGGAAGACCAGACAAGCACCCGCCCAGCTCTCTCCCCAACAACCACCTTCTATCAATAACCATCAGACCAGTCCAACCCAGTCCAGGGTTAAGAACTTCCTGGGCCCAGGGGACAAGCTGAGCACAAGAGGACCAGCTGAAGGAGCAGTCTTGCTGCACATGGACATAAACACATCTATTGTACTTTGGTCATTATTTGTCAGACAAACATTAAGGGTCGTAAACAAACAGGTAGTTAACAGGTAATTAGCTCCGGGCCCTAATTCCCCATCCCTTCGTGACTGAGACAAGTCACTTCCTGCACTGGAACTGGTCTCCTCCAAGTCCGTCAAGACCCAGGAACTTCCTTTCCTTTAGACAAAAGCGCTGCTCCCTCTGGCAGTGGCACTACCCGGTCCTACTCAGAAAAGACATTTAAAAAAACGAAAGCTTCTCAGGAGTCACAGTCAACAGTCAATTCCAACATGGTTCAGAATTAATCATGTCCCCCTAGATTTTTTGATCCTGTGACCGTCTCACCTCATTCCTTTGCCCCGCTCACCCTGGAAATTTGGAATTTTACTATTCGGTCATTTATAAACACTTTCCTGTGTAAGTCACTCTACTTTTTTTTTTTTTAATTTATATTTTTTTTAAGTCACTCTACTTTTGAGTTAAAAGAACAAAAAACACTACTCCGACGCGAAATGAAAACCCCTGATCCCTGAGATTCCTAATGTACTTAGCAGGCGAGACAATCAAATGTCAAAAAAAGACATACTACAACTAGGAGCACTTAAAACTTAAGACACTGCAAAACCGAGAGTAGGTGAAAGAAACCAAGCGGAGAAGGGCCCCACACGCGAGCGCAAAGCTTCAATGCCATTCCAGAATCCTAAGGAGGATGAGACCTCCGGGTGGGAGGAGAACCAAAGAGTCCAAATCCCCAGGGCCGGCGGACAGCAGGGGCGGAGTTCTGCGCCCAGACTGCAGAGGGGCAGCGGGTCGGCGGGAGCACCTGCAGGAAGCGGGGCAGCAGCGGGAGCTCTCCAGCTGGCCGGGCGGCTCCAGGGGAGGTTCCAGAGAGGGAGGGAAGGAGCCGCTGGGGGGTCAGTCCGGATGGGGCGCGGGCGGGCAGCTCCAAGGGAGGCTCCAGAAGGAGGAAAAAAAGGGACGAAAGGAGGGGGGTTTCCTCTGGAGAAGACACGGGCGGACGGCTACTGAAGAGGCTCCGAGGGATCGCAGGGGCGGAGCGCGACGGTCTGCAAGGGGGATCCGCTTGGCGGAGGCGAGGGCGGCGGCTCTCGGACAAGCTTGGGAGGGACCGGGGGAAGAAGGGAAGCAGAGAAGGGGGGGGGGGGGGGGACGAAGGAGAAAGGAGGGGGAGGGGAAGGGCTCGGGCGGGGCTGGGGGGCGCTGATGGGCCTCTCCAAAGGAGGCTCCGGAGGGACCGCCGCCGGGGTGGGGAACGGAGGGCGCGGGCCTGGGGTCTCCTCGGATGGGCGCGGGGTGGGTGGGCCCGGCCTGAGGGGGTCTGGGTCGGAGAAATCGGACAGGAATATTCACCTGCAAAGCCTCCGGCCACCACCGCGCACAGAAACAGGTCCGAAGCGAAAGGACACCGCCGGGTTCCGCGGCTCCGGCGGCGTCTCGCTGGCGTCCTGGCCGCCGTCAGACGTCACGCCTCCCCGGCGCGCATGCGCATGGCACGCGAGGCAGGCCGGAGGTGCGGCGGGGCTCGAAAGAGCCTGACTAGTGGGGGCGGGCTGGGCGGCAGGGTCAGGCTTCAGTTTCATCTGAAAAGGAACAGTAGACTCCCCTGATATTGCTTGTAAATACCACTTTCCCGGAAAAGGAGCTGGGCAGGGCTCTTGAGAGATACCGATGACTCTAGAACTAGGGCAGGGAAAAAAAGACTGAGTCTGCAGCATCCCGTAGCGCCTGAAGTCGGGAATGCTCAAAAATACGTGTAGGTTTGTCAAGGGACAAAGGACTCAACCTGCCAGAGCTCCCAGTGCCCAAACCTGGCACAGTTATAATTTAGAATATAAAGTAAGTATACTAGAGTCTATTCTGCTGTAAATAAATAAATGTATTATTTGGGAAGGGAGCTAATTCTTCCTTATAGAAGAATTCTAATGAATCACACTCCATCCAGAGGACTTATTAGTCGCCACTCACCCACCCCTGCGCATGAGCTGTGCATAGTCATTTCCTCCCAGGGTACGTGTTGGCAAAAAGAAAAATTAATTCACGGTGAAGAAACCTGTCAAACACTACTCAACCACATGACCAAGGTTAACATAAACAGCAATGTCTTTTTGATAGTATTTACCCTTGATATGACATAATGACAAGGTCACTTTTCCTACAGTCTTACCGCAAAAAGCATAACCCTACTCTAACTATGAGAAGAACATCAGACAAATCTCACTTGAGGGATATTCCACAAAATGCTTCTCCAGTATTCCTCAAAACTCAAGTAGTGAAAAAGAAAGACTGAGAAATTCACATGCAATGTAGTGTCGTGGATGGGATCCTGTAACAGAAAAGAAAAAAAAAGATGTCAGTGAAAGAATTCATGAATTCCAAATTCTTATTTTAGTTAATAGTAATTATTAGCCATTTTTAGTTCTGACAATAGTAGCACGGTTATGTAAGATGCTAACATTAGGGGAAACTGAGTGACAGACATACTCTTTCAGTAGCTTGGGGGATGCTGACTCTCTCAGTAGAGCTACAGGTCTAACTCTGACTACCTTCAGTGTTAGATATCTTTCAGAGCTTGGATTAGGAGGGTTCAAAAATACACTGCAAGATGACTCTGTGAAAGTGCTGTACTCAGTATGTCAGCATTTATGGAAAACTCAGCAGTGGCCACAGGACTGGAAAAGGTCAGTTTTCATTCCAATCCCAAAGAAAGCCAATGCCAAAGGATGCTCAAACTACTGCACAATTGCACTCATCTCACACTCTAGTAAAGTAATGCTCAAAATTGTCCAAGCCAGGCTTCAGCAATACGTGAACCGTGAACTTCCAGATGTTCAAGCTGGTTTAGAAAAGGCAGAGGAACCAGAAATCAAATTGCCAACATCCACTGGATCGTCAAAAAAGCAAGAGAGTTCCAGAAAAGCATCTATTTCTGCTTTATTGACTATGCCAAAGCCTTTGACTGTGTGGATCACAATAAACTGTGGAAAATTCTGAAAGAGATGGGAATACCAGACCACCTGACCCACCTCTTGAGAAACCTGTATGCAGGTAAGGAAGCAACAGTTAGAACTGGACATGGAACAACAGACTGGTTCCAAATAGGAAAAGGAGTACGTCAAGGCTGTATGTTGTTACCCTGCTTATTTCACTTATATGCAGAGTACATCATGAGAAACGCTGGGCTGGAAGAAGCACAAGCTGGAATCAAGACTGCTGGGAGAAATATCAATAACCTCAGATATGCAGATGACACCACCCTTATGGCAGAAAGTGAAGAGGAACTAAAAAGCCTCTTCATGAAAGTGAAAGAGGAGAGTGAAAAAGTTGGCTTAAAGCTCAACATTCAAAAAAAAAAAAAAAAAAGCTCAACATTCAGAAAACTGAGATCATGGCATCCGGTTCCATGACTTCATGGCAGATAGATGTGGAAACAGTGGTTGACTTTATTTTTCTGGGCTCCAAAATCACTGCAAATGGTGATTGCAACAATGAAATTAAAAGATGCTTACTCCTTGGAAGAAAAGTTATGACCAACCTAGACAGCATTTTAAAAAGCAGAGACATTACTTTGCCAACACAAGTCCGTCTACTCAAGGCTATGGTTTTTCCGGTGGTCATGTATGGATGTGAGAGTTGGACTATAAAGAAAGCTGAGCACAGAAGAAGTGATGCTTTTGAACTGTGGTATTGGAGAAGACTCTTGAGAGTCCCTTGGACTGCAAGGAGATCCAACCACTCCATCCTAAAGGAGATCAGTCCTGGGTGTTCATTGGAAGGAGTGATGTTGAAACTGAAACTCCAATACTTTGGCCACCTGATGGGAAGAACTGACTCATTGGAAAAGACCCTGATGCTGGGAAAGGTTGAGGGCACGAGGAGAAGGGGACGACGGAGGATGAGATAGTTGGATGGCATCATCGACTCAATGGACATGTGTTTGGGTGAACTCCGGGAGTTGGCAATGGACAGGGAGGCCTGGCATGCTGCGGTTCATGGGGTCACAGAGAGTCAGACACGACTGAATGACTGAACTGAACTGAAAAATACACTGGCATATCGTCTTTGTGTGAAAGGACTCTGGATGACTTATTTCTTCTTCTTACTTTTCTGTACTTTTGAAATTTTCTTTAATGAATCAGTGAAACAACTTAAAAACTACTTTAACAAATTAACAAGAAAAAGTAGTATTTGAGTCCAGTTGTAGGTAGATAGATGTTCTGGGAACTGGAGCAGGTACACCTGTTAGTAAATTTTCTGCTTTAGTAAAATTGGCTTTCTGTCCAAGCTTGCTGACAAGAAAAGTTCAGTAGAGAGAAAGCTAAATCACACATTTCCCAATACTGAATATGTGGCCAATACTGAAAGGTGTGCTTCAGGCAACCGCACTGGAACTGTTTCCATCAGTTACCTGACTCCTTGGCTCCATTCATTGTGTGGTACTCATATCAAGCAAACCAAACTATGACCTGATTAGCCCTACTTCCCAATTACTAGTACTGCTTTATATTGAAAAACTGAAAGTGATAAGTTCTTGTGGTTCAAAAAGAATATCTAGATAAGACATGGGACTTGCCTGGTGGTCCAGTGGTAAAGAATCCACCTGCCAATGCAAGGGACACGGGTTTGATCACTCGTCTGAGAAGAATATATATGCTGCAGGGCAATGAAGCCCATGCACCACAACCGCAGAGCCTGCGCTCTAGAGCCAGAGGGCAGCAGCTCCTGAGACCCGAGCGCCTAGAGCCGGTCCTCGTCAACATGCGAAGCCACCAGAACGAGAAACCCGCACACCACAAAGAAGAGTGGACCCTAATCGCTGAAACTAGAGGCCAGCAACGAAAACCCAGCACGGCCAAAAATAAGTTTTTAAAAATTTTAAAATAGGACATGAAGTAAAATGTCATCTCCCTGCCACACCCCACATAATCTGGAATGAGAATCTTCCAAGCAACAGGTGGTAATAGACATATAGACATTCTTTTATTTCCCACTTCCTTTACCTGTTCTAAATGAATCATAACTGCTCCTGTTCTATTTATGCATTACTGACCCACCTGCCCCGGCAATCCGTAGTATCTGTCTATCTCTCTAAAGCAGAGGTACCACTTGGGGTAGAGCAGTAGAACTTCACCAGCTTCACAGTTTTCATCGGTACCCCATATCCCTCCCAACAGACATACAATTCTAGTGAAAACAGACTCTGGGGCAAGTCATCCAACCCAGATCAGGAAGCTCTTCCACCAAACCTGATACACTTTTGCTCCTATTATGAGGAAGTGCTGAAACTGCCTCTATTGGTAGGAAACAAGTTTTTGTACACTTAAATTTGACTTTATTTTGCCCTCAACGTCTACTGAGAAGTCTTGGCTTTCTTTAGTTGAGTTCATTTCTTCTGAGGAGATCAGTTGGGTTTTTGTTCACTATATATTTGAAACTACCATCATACAAGAATGGGGAAGACAGATGAAGTCCAGCTGTGGCACAGGCAGCCTTACAGTTACTATACCTGTTTCCAGGTTCATTGCTCACCACGTTTCCCCTCTGCCCCCATCACACCTGACCTGGGTTGCAGCTTTTTCTGCCTATTTGAATTATCTACTTGAAAATGAGTCCCTTCCCTCCCCAACTACATGCACCAGGGCCTCTACTGCTGCTTCAGTTTTCTCTGATGTCTATTATTTTTTAAACATTTATCATCTATTTCATAAAAGTCTAAGGAGAAATGGAAAAGTATGTTCTTGATCTGCCATCTTGAATCAGAAGCCTCCGACCCCAATTGCTTTCTTTCATGATCAGTTATCTCAAATTTTCAGTTAACTGAGCGTCCTTTAACTTATTTTCTAGAACTATTCGGGACTTTTAAAAAGACCTTCTTGGGGGACTTCCCTGGTGGTCCATTGGTTAAGAATCCGCCTGCCAATGCAGGGACACCGGTTTGATCCCTGCTCAGGGAAGATTCCACGTGCCGCAAGGCAACTAAGCCCACGAGCTTGCCTGTGTCAGCACACGAAAGCCCTCGAGCCTCAACAGTGGAACGCAGAACAAGGAGAAGCTCATGCAATACACACTGCAACTAGAGAGTAGCCCCCACTTGCCCCAACTAGGAAAAACCCACACGCAGGACCAAAGACTCAGTGCAGCCAGAAAAACACTTGGGGACTTCCCTGGTGGTCCAGTGGCTAAGACTCTGAACTTCCAAAGCAGGGGGCCTGAGTTTGATTCCTGGTCAGAAAACTAGACCCCACATGCCACAACTAAGACCCAGTGCAGTCAAATAAATAAATATTGAAAAATAATTCTTAAAATACCTTTTCTTTTACCTTAACAGGGTCTTGGAAGGGAAGAGACATAGATCTCTGTGTTCACCCCAATGTGCAAAACCAAAACAAAGTTATACACTCTCCAAAACGTTGCCTCCAGCTAGATAGTGAACAGAAAACAGTATTTTCCTACTAAACCCTCAATTTATATATAGTTGACAAGAAAAAAACATTGACTCCAATAAAAAAAAAAAAACAGGCAAAAGATATATGAATAAATCTTTCCTATAAAAAAAATATAACAAATATTTTTAAATGACTCTTCCCTGGAATATAACAAATGCAAATTAAAACAAATGAAATATTGGGTTTCAGTGATCAATTTTAAAAAGATTTTTAGTGAAATACTCAATAGAAGTGATAGGGACAGAGTAAAGGGACAAAGCAGGTGATTAAGTAGTTAATCCCACTTGGAGATTAAAGCAGAAAAAAGTATGAGACACCCCTGTAAGTTAAGGATTACTCAAGAAAGCAGGTATACTTAAGCACAAAACCAAGCAGCCTTGCTTAGCAATAAAACCATGCATCAGAAGCGTGAGACATAACCCAAAACAATAAAGCAACGGTGGCGAGATCCATATCCTGCTCACTGAGCTCAGTGTTGATGACCCCTAGTACACGCTCTCTGCACACATAAAAAATAATTCATGGGAAGGTGACATTTCAAAGTGAAAGACCCTCATTGTACTGAGACCTGAAATTATTTTTTCATAGTGCCATGACAGTCCTGACTTGACAATGTAGGGAAAATAAAACTCTCCTGCCCAACCTGGAAGAGGAACTGATGATGGAAACCTGACATCCGTCTACTCATGGATGAGGAAGAAGGTGTTTTTCTCCCTCCCCACTTTTCCTTTGATTATACAATTGTAGCCCGCTAAGTTCTCCCTCTCACACCACTGCTTGTAAGTCTCATAAGCATCCCACTCTAATAAATCACTTCTTTCCTTGTTGGAGCCTCAAGTAACTTCTTTGTTGAATGAGATAGTAATAGTTTTTGAATATTAGAAGAATAGTTTTGTGCTATTCAAGGTATGACACCTACATATACTACCCCTTTAAATTCTTAATCTGTATTGTTAACACTATTTCAATCATATTCATAAAGCCATAAAATTAACAAAGCAAGAAATCAAGCCCCGATCACTACTATCCCATGAGTTGCATTCCTGCCATGGTGCATTTCAGGCTCTAGAGGCAGTACTGTGAAAGGGACACAGGAAGGGAGCCCACAGCCAGATATTAATATAATGGCTCAGAGTTTCCACCTGGCAAAGCCCAGGGCTCCCCAGAACCTTAGGGAACAGGCAACAAGAAAGTAATTAGGAAAGTTTGAATTGTATTTATTCCTTTTGTTTTTACATCAAGCTCCTATAATTCAATGTTTAACAAAGTCTGGCTTGCCAAATTCCTGCAAACTCTTGGATTCCCAGAGACGGTGCAAGGACTGGAAGCAGCCTTGCACACCCCTGAGCCTGAATCGCTACCGTTCTCCTAAGGACTGCCATGTTGTCTTATCCCGAGTTTTCATTGTTCTCAATAAAACTGCTATGAACATTTCTGTACAACTCTTTGCATGGAAGAATGCTTTCATTTCTCTTTGGCTGATACCTTCAATTTGCTGGCTGACAGGATAGGTGTATAGGTGTGTGTTTTTCTAAAGAAATGACCAGACCTTTTCCCAAAATGATTATACCATTTTATATTCTTCAAAATATGAAAATTTTATTTCTTTTTAATTTAATTTTATAACATGTGATGCATCCCTGTTGTTGTTGTTCAGTCGCTAAGTTGCATATGACTGTGACCCCACAGACTCTAGCATGCCAGATTCTACTGTCCTCCACTATCTCCTAGAGTTTACTCAAATTCATGTCCATCAAGTCGGTGATGCTACTTAACTATCTCATTCTCTGCCACCCCGTTCTCCTTTTGCCTTCAATCTTTCCCAGCATCAGGGTCTTTTCCAATGAGTTGGCTCTTCACATCAGATGGCCAAAATACTGGAGCTTCAGCTTTGGCATTGATCCTTCCAAAGAATATTCAGGGTTGATTTTCTTTAGGATTGACTAGTTTGACCTCCTTGCAGGCCAGGTGATTCTCAAGAGTCTTCTCCAGCACCACAATTCAAAAGCATTTATTCTTCAGCACTCAGCCTTCTTTATGGTCCAATACTCACATTTGTACATGACTACAAGAAAAACCATAGTTTTGACTAGACAGAACTTTGTCGGCAAAATGATGTCTCTGCTTTTTAATATGCTGTTTAGGTTTGTCATGGCTTTCCTTCCAAGGAGCAAGCATCTTTTAATTTCATGGCCGCAGTCACCATCTACAGTAATTATGGAGCCCAGGAAAATAAAATCTGTCATTGCTTCCATTCTTTCCCTTTCTATTTGCTGTGAAGTGATGGGGCTGGATGCCATAATATGAGTTACTTTTGATGTCGAGTTTCAAGCCAGTTTTTGGACTCTCTTTCACCCTCATCATGAGGCTCTTTAGTTCCTCTTAATTTTTGCCATTAGAGTGGTATCGTCTTCATATCTGAGGTTCTTGAAATATCTCCTGGTAATCTTGATTCCAGCTTGTGATTCATCACTGAATCACAAGCTGGGTTGCTGCTATTTCACATGATGTACTCTGCATATAAGTTAAATAACCAGGGTGGCAATATGTAGTTTTGTCACACTCCTTCCTCAATTTTGAACCTGGCAACTATTCTATGTCTGGTTCTAACTCTTGCTTCTTAATGAACATACAAATTTCTCAGACGACAGGCAAGGTGGTCTTATACTCCCATCTGTGTAAGAATTTTCCACAGTTTGTTATGATTCACATAGTGAAAGGCTTTAGCATAGATAATGAAGCAGCAGCAGATGTTGTTCTGGAACTCCTTTGCTTTCTGCATGATCCAATGAATGTTGGCAATTTGATCTCTGGTTCCTCTGCCTCTTTGAAACCCAGCTTGTACATTTGAAATTTCTTGGTTCACATACTGCTGAATCTTAGCCTGGAGGATTTTAAGCATAACCTTGCTAGCATGTGAAGTGAGTGCAATTATATGGTAGTTTGAGCATTCTTTGGCATTGCCCTTCAGGATTGGAATGAAAACTGACTTTTTCCAGTCCTGTGGCCACTGCTGGGTTTTCCAAATTTGCTAGTATGTTGAGTGCAGCACTTTAACAGCATCATCTCTTAAGATTTGAAATAGCTGGAATTCCATCACCTCCACTAAATTTGTTCACAGAAATGTTTTTTAAGGCCTACTTGACTTCAAACACCACAATGTATGGCTCTAGGTGAGTGACCACACCATTATGGTTATGTGGGTCATTAAGACCTTTTTTGGTATAGTTCTGTATATTCTTGCCACCTTTTTCTTAATCTCTACTGCTTCTAGTAGGTCTTATCTTTTCTGTCCTTTATCATTCCCATCCTTGCATGAAATGTTGCCTGATATCTCCAATTTTCTTGAAAGGATCTCTAATCTTTCCCATTCTATTATTTTCCTCTATCTCTTTGCATTGCTCATTTGAGAAGCCCTTTTTATCTCCCTTGCTCTTCTCTGGAAGTCTGCATTCATTCGAGTATATATTTCCCTTTCTCCCTGCCTTTTTTTTTTCTTCTTTCCTTAGCTACTTGTAAAGCCTCCTCAGACAAACCACTTTGCCTTTTTGCATTTCTTTTTCTGTGGGATGGTTTTGGTCACTACCAATGTAGGAGACCTGGATTGGATCCCTGGGTTGGGAAGATCCCCTGCAGAAGGGAATGGCTACCCACTCCAGTATTCTGGCCTGGAGAATTCCATGGACTGTGTAGTCCATGGTGTCACAAAAAGTCAGACACGACTGAGTGGCTTTCACTTTCAGTTTTCTTGGACAATGTTACAAACTTCCATCCATATTTCTTCAGGCAATCTGTCTACCAGATCTAATCCCTTGAATCCATTAATCACCTCCAGTGTATAATCATAGGGAGCTGACCTATTAATGGGTCATACTTGAATGGCCTAGTGGTTTTCCATGTGCTCAGTTACTCAAACATGTATGATTATTTGTGACCTTGTGGACTGTAGACTACAGGTTCCTCTGTCCATGGGATTATCCAGGCAAGAATATTGGAGTGAGATGCCATTTACTCATCCAAGGAATCTTCTCAACCCAGGGATCAAACCCACGTCTTCTGTGTCTCCTACATTGGCAGGCAGATTCTTTACCACTGAGCCACCTGGGAATCCAGTGATTCTCCCCGCTTTCTTCAATTTCAGCCTGAATTTTGCAATAAGGAGTTCATGATATGAGCCACAGTCATCTCCTGGTCTTGTTTTTACAGACTGTAGAGAGCTTCTCCAGCTTTCAGTGCAAAGAACATAATCAACCTGATTTCAGTATTGACTACGTGGTAATGTACATGTGCAGAGTCATCTCTTGGGTTGTGGGAAATGAGTGTTTGCTATGACCAGTCTGTTATCTTGACAAAACTTTGTTAGCCTTTGCCCTGCTTCATTTTGTACTCCAAGGCCAAACTTGCCTGTTATTCCAGATGTCTCTTGACTTCCTACTTTTGCATTCCAATTCCGTATGACAAAAATTAACTCTAGAAGTTGTTGCTATGTCTTCATAGAACTGGTCAACTTTAGCCTCTTTGGCATCAGTGCTCATGGCATAGACTTGGATTACTGTGATGTTGAGTGGTTTGCCTTGGAAAGAAACAGATCATTCTGTCATTTTTGGGGTTGTACCCAAGTACTGCATTTCAGACTCTCTTATTGACTGTGAGAACTTCTCCATCTCTTCTAAGGGGTTCTTGCACACAGTAGTAGATATAATGGTCATCTGAATTCAATTCACCCATTCCTGTCCCTTTTAGTTCACTTGTTCCTAAAATGTCAATGTTCAATCATTTCAGACCTCATCCAATTACCTTGATTCATGGACCTAACATTCCAGGTTCGTATGAAATATCATTCTTTATAGCATCAGACTTTACTTTCACCACCAGACACAGCCACAATTCAATGTCATTTCCACTTTGACTCAGTCACTTCATTCTTTCTGAAGCTATTAGTAATTGCCCTCTGCTCTCCCCAAGTAGCATACTGGACACCTTCCAACCTGGTGTCCTCATCTTCTGGTATCATATCCATTTGCTTCTTTACACTGTTCCTGGGATTTTCACAGCAAGAATACTGGAGTGGGTTGCTATTTCCTCCTCTAGGGGACCTCGTTTTGTCAGAACTCTTCACTATGACCCATCCGTCTTGGGTGGCCTTGGACGGCATGGCTCATAGTTTCACTGAGTTATGCAAGCCCCTTTGCCAAGACAAAGCTGTGATTCTTGAAGGGGAATACATTCATGTAGTTCAGAACAGAAACAAACCTTGAAAATGATACTTCTTGGGAATTCCCTGATGGTCCAGTTGTTAGAACTTTATGCTTCCATTGCAAGGGGGCACAGGTTCAATCCCTGGTCAGGGAACTAAGATCCCCCAAGCTGTGTGGTGGGGCTAAATAAGGAAATAAAACATAAGGGGGATTAAAAAAAGAAAGAAAGAAAGAAAGTGCTACTTTTTACCTGCATCTCAGGTTTTCCCGGGGTCCACTCAGTCCATAACCTCGTCACAGGTAAGCCCCACTGCTACTTTCTTGGATTTTTAAAATTACTTGTGTTGGCACACAAGTAAATACAAATATATATATTTTCAATTCCTCTTTTTACACAATCTTCTTTAACACAGTTAAATCAGTCGACTAAGTCTTCCATAACAAATACCACAGAGAAGACAGTTTAGACAACAGAAATTGATGTTCTCACAGCTCTGCAGACTGGAAGTCCATGATGAAAGTGCCAACGAGTTTAGCCTCTCCTGAGGCCCTTCTCCTCTCTCCTTGGCTTGCAGATGGTCACCTACTCACTGTGTCCTCATATGGTTGTTCATAGATCTATACTGTCTGTATCCTAATCTCCTCTTCTTATAAAGACACCAATCAGATTGAATAAAAGGCCACCCTACTGACCTCATTTTAATTACCTCTTTAAAGCCCTATACAGACATTTTGAGGCACTGGGGGGTTTAGGGCTTCCACACACGAATTGAAAGTAGGTGACACATTTAAGCCCATAGCAACAGTTCTACTCTTTGCTTTGTCCATTTAACAGTTTACCTTGAAGATATTTCCATTTTAGTATATACATAAGCTGCTCATTTCTATCTTGAGTTATGGAGTCAATTATTCAGTCAGTCCCATTGTGACAAACACTGGGATTGTTTTCAGATATTTTGCAACTCCTAGCAAAGCTGCAATGAATAAGCTTGAACCTATTTCATTTTACACTTCAGAGAGTATCTCTGTAGACAAACTCCCAGAAGTGGAATTGTAGAATGAAAATGTTTCTTCTGTATACTTTTCTTGATTTGTTGTTGTTGTATAGCTGCTAAACTGTGTCTGACTCTTTTTCAACCCCATGGACTGTAGCCTACCCGCCCTTCTGTCCACGGGATTTCCCAGGCAAGAATACTGGAGCAGGTTGCCATTTCCTTCTCCAGGGGATCCTCCCACCCAGGGACTGAACCTGAGTCTCCTGCATTGGCGGGTAGTTTCTTTACAACTGAGCCACCTGGGACGTCAATATTTGTCTTGATATACATCATTGAATGGTCCCCTCTGCAATCCAGCTATGTGTCTGCTTCCCCACAGCCTCACCAATAGAGAGTATCTTTTGGTATGTCAACAGAGTTTGTCAAAATTTCTTTTTGGTGCTTGCCAATCTAAGAGGGGAAAAGACGATATCTCAAAGAGGTTTTTTTTTTTTTTTTTTTTTTTTAAATATTTATTCTTTTATTTATTTGACTGTACCGGGTCTCAGTTGTAGCACTCAAAATCTTCCATCCTCATTGTGACCTGCAGGATCTTTAGTTGTGGCATGTGAACTCTTTGTTGTGACATGTGGGATCTATTTCCCCTACCAGGGACTGAACCCAAGCCCCCAGCGTTGGGAACGAAGTTTTACCACTGGACCCCCAGGGAAATCCTCTCTCAAAGAGTTTTTTTTTTTTTTTTTTTTACTTTGGCCATTTATTTATTTATTTATTTTAGTTTTTTTTTTTTTTTTTTATTAGTTGGAGGCTAATTACTTCACAACATTTCAGTGGGTTTTGTCATACATTGACATGAATCAGTCATAGAGTTACATGTATTCCCCATCCCGATCCCCCCTCCCCCCTCCCTCTCCACCCAACTCCTCTGGGTCTTCCCAGTGCACCAGGCTCGAGCACTTGTCTCATGCATCCCACCTGGGCTGGTGATCTGTTTCATCATAGATAATATACATGCTGTTCTTTTGAAACATCCCACCCTCACCTTCTCCCACAGAGTTCAAAAGTTCTGTATTTCTGTGTCTCTTTTTCTGTTTTGCATATAGGGTTATCATTACCATCTTTCTAAATTCCATATATATGTGTTAGTATGCTGTGATGTTCTTTATCTTTCTGGTTTACTTCACTCTGTATAATGGGCTCCAGTTTCATCCATCTCATTAGAACTGATTCAAATGAATTCTTTTTAACAGCTGAGTAATATTCCATGGTGTATATGTACCACAGCTTCCTTATCCATTCATCTGCTGATGGGCATCTTGGTTGCTTCCATGTCCTAGCTATTATAAACAGTGCTGCGATGAACATTGGGGTGCACGTGTCTCTTTCAGATCTGGTTTCCTCAGTGTGTATGCCCAGAAGTGGTATTGCTGGGTCATATGGCAGTTCTATTTCCAGTTTTTTAAGAAATCTCCACACTCTTCTCCATAGCGACTGTACTAGTTTGCATTCCCACCAACAGTGTAAGAGGGTTCCCTTTTCTCCACACCCTCTCCAGCATTTATTGCTTGTAGACTTTTGGATAGCAGCCATCCTGACTGGCGTGTAATGGTACCTCATTGTGGTTTTGATTTGCATTTCTCTAATAATGAGTGATGTTGAGCATCTTCATTTGTTTGTTAGCCATCTGGATGTCTTCTTTGGAGAAATGTCTGTTTAGTTCTTTAGCCCATTTTTTGATTGGGTCATTTATTTTTCTGGAATTGAGCTGTAGGTGTTGCTTGTATATTTTTCTCAAAGAGTTTTAACTTTCTTTTTATGAGTGAGGTTGAATCTTTTTATTTTTTCATGTAATTAAGAGATATTTATTTCTTTTTCTGTGAACTCTCCTCATTTTTTTATTGGATTTTAGGGCTTTCTCTTATTGACTTCTGGTAACTCTTTAAATACTAAGGAGATTAGTCCTTTGCCTATGGTATGTGTTGGAGCTATTTGTTAATGTTAATCATTTGTCTTTTAAAGTGAAAGTGAAAGCCACTCAGTCGCGTCCGACTCTTTACAACCCCAAAGACTATACAGTCTATGGAATTCTCCAGGCCAGGATACTGGAGTGGGTAGCCTTTCCCTTCTCCAGGGGACCTTCCCAACCCAGGGATCAAACAGAGATCTCCCACATTGTAGGCGGATTCTTTACCAGCTGAGCCACAAGGGAAGCCCATTTGTCTTTTAATGTTAATGTTAATCAAAGACAAATGGTTAAATGATTAACAAATGTTAATCATTTGTCTTTTGGCTATTTTCATGGTGCTTTTTTAGTCAAACCAAAGCTTTTCATACCCATGATGTCTAGATTTTGATAGGCAGCTTAAAAAGGTTTCTTTGGAACTCTGCTCAACGTCATGTGTCATCCTGAATGGGAGAGAGGTTCGGGGGAGAATGGTATGTCAGATCAGTTTACTTCTCTTCCTGGGTTCTTGTCTCATTGCAACAAAAATTTGGAGTAATGGGTTAAACGGTGTAAAACAACTGACAAATTACAGCTTAGTTCGGCTCAAGCAGACAGATCTTTTATTACACAATCAATGACATGAGAGCAGGCCCACTCCAAAGGAATCCTCCTCATTCTTCCTGTTGATCCCTCTTGCCTTCCTCCTTTCATACTTCCAGTCTCCTCCTTTCGGTTATAGCCTGTGCAAAGTAGCGCTTGTACTCACCTCCAATCAATGAAAGGGAATGCAAATGGGCATACGCTATATAACAGTAGACTGTGCTGTTTACGTCTTCCCATGATTCAGTCTGTTTTAATTAGATGTAGAATATTTATGATCCCTTACTGGGTTCCCAACTGCCTAAGGTTACTTTTAGAAGCCCCTGTGGTTATTTTGTAGTGCCTAGGACACATAAGCAAAAGTTGAAAAGTCTCTGTGTTTATTTTGCAGCCTATCCAATGAGCTCTCCTGGGTGTGTCTAAGATGGAGTTCAGAGATCAGCTTGCATCCCTTTCAGCCAGGCCTCCCCTTGTTGCTTTTGTCTAACTTCCTACCGAACAGATACGTGTATATTTGAGGCTAAGACCCTTAGCTGTTCACATGAAACTACCACAACATTGTTAATCGGCTGTACCCAAATAGAAAATAAAAAGTTTAAAGTTTGATTTTTTAAAAAAGGCTTTTTTACTCCAAGATAAAATTTTTTTTAAAATTCTTGTTCTTTTATAATTCCATTGTTGTACATTTGTATCTTTTTTGATTTGGATTTATTCAGGTATGATAAGCTATAGATTCAACTTTATATTTTTTCAGATGGCTGTTTCCATCCCAATACCATTTATTAAATAGTCCATCTTTCTTCGCAGTGACTTGAGATGCTACCTTTATCAGATATCACTTCTGAAAATAATTTGAGTGTATTTCTGAATGTTCTATTTCATTGATGTGTCTATTCATGCATCTGTGACACACTCTTTTGTTGACTGAGGCTTTTAAATATGTTTTCTTATTTCGATAGGTGTAGTAGCCCTCTTACTATTACTCTTTGCTTTCAATGTTTTCCTGGCAAATATTCTTTTACATTTTGGCTTGAAGGATCATAGTTCTCCAATCGGGGACTGAGCCTGGGTCCTGGGCAGTGAAAGGTGAGTCCTAACTGCCAGGGAATTCTTCAGATACTCTTGCTTTTGATTTTTCTTGTCGATTTTTTCATGTGTAAATCAGAATCACTTTACCTAATTAAAAGTAATTATTGGTGTTTGATAGGAATTGTATTAAATTCATAAATTTAGAAAAAGTATCCAAGAATAATATTTTTCTCCATGTATTTAAGAGTTTTTTTTTTTTTTTTTGGTGTGATTTGGTGGGTATTTTAAATTTTATTTATATAGACCTTTCACAACTATTATGCAAATTTTATTTCTGGGTATTATTGTTATTTTTGTATATTGTTTTATTTTGTCTATAAGTAATCAACCTTGTATAAAATGGATCTTCTCTTCCATTATATCTTCTAATTCGTTGTTAATTTAGATAGATTAGATTATTTTTTCTCATTTTGATAATCACTGGTTGCTCTTATTGTTAGTATAGTTTTTTAGATGATTCCACTTGCTTCAGATCTGATTTTTAAGTGAGAAATAAACTTCTCTATTGTGTGAAAACACTGAGATCTGGGGCTTGTTACTGCAGCATTTCCTACCTATCCTGACAGATACAAGTGATTTAAAAAAATAAAGAGGCTCAATACACAAATATATTAATATTAGGGCTAAATTCTATGCCGACAGTGGTATGCAAGCAGGAGTTTAAGAAGAAAAAGCACAATGGAATTCTGTACTGTTAAAGAACTTATTCATGTATTTCTAAATTTTTATCATTGGCTTGTTGGGTCTTCCTTAAACTGCCTGGGCTTTTTCTAGTTTCCCTGAGCAATGGCTACTCTTCCTTAGGGTGCATTGGCTTCTCATTGCAATGGCGTCTCTTAAGGTGGAGCACAGGATCTAGGGCCGGCAGGTTGAGTAGTTGTGCTGCTCTGGCTTAGCTGTTCTTCTGCATGTGGGATTTTCCCAGAGGAGGGATCCAACTGCATCCCTTGCATCAGCAGGTGAATTCTTAGCCATTTAACCACCAGAAAAGCACTTTATTCATGTACTTTTAAAATGGAAACTAAGGAAATGGCAACCCACTCCAGTACTCTTGCCTAGAAAATTCCATGGATGGAGGAGCCTGGTGGGCTACAGTCCATGCAGCCAGCAAAGAGCAGCACACCGACTAGCGACTTCACTTTCACTTTTCAGTGGGACTCAAATCACCATAGTGTCTATATTACAACGGTTAAGAGTAACATCTAGTTGTATTTAAAACCACCATCTTCCATAGTGTGACAAAAACCAAGTCCTTTGCAACTATTTTAGTGAATGTCACTCAGTCACGTCCGACAGTTTGCCACCCTATGGACTATACAGTTCATGGAATTCTCTGGGCCAGAATACTGGAGTGGTAGCCTTTCCCTTCTCCAGGGCAGTTTCCCAACCCAGGGATTGAAACCAGGTCTCCCATATTGCAGGCTGATTGTTCTTGTTTACCAAGTGAGCCACAAGGGAAGCTCAAGAATACTGCAGTAGGTAGCATTTTAACGTGCACTTATATCTCAGAGACGCCAACCAAACAGTCTTTAGGAACTGTAGTAGGTGTTCTCGGCTTGGTCAGGGAAAGATAGACTGCCCGGACCCTCCCAGCTGAGCAGAGACCACAGGATTCCTCCACCTTTCTCCAAGGCACAACCACTGGGTCTCAGATCACGCAGGGAACCTGCGGGCCCAAGTAACGTTACAGACATAGTTGAGAGCAGCTCTGGAAAAGCGCAAACCCCAAAGTCTCCCTTTAAGAGCAAGTGCCCTGAAGTCAGACGTTCGGGTTTCAATTTGGTCGGCTCTCGAAGAAACTTGCCAACCTCTTCGTGCCCTAACTGCCTCGTTATAACGACTTTATTGTATTAAGTGACTTAATGAATGCAGAGCACTCAGAACAGCGAACGCTAATAGCGCAGAGCGCCCGAGCTCGGGAGGTCCCGGCGCCCCGGCCCTGGCCGTTAAAGCCGACAGCCGACCACACAGGCCGGGGGGCCGGAGCCTGGCACTGGGGAGGAGCGAGCCCCCACCGCCGCGCCTGCATTACACAAGGGTTTCTGTAGTGCGGGGCTATTTAAAAACACGAAATCGAATACATGTTTCTCCCTTAAGAACTTAATGATTATGTTCCACTATAATTATGTTCCATTGTGCCCTTTCCAAGCCACGAGCGTAGGAACCCAAAATGGCGTAAGGAAAAACATTCCACATGAGCGTTTATTCGAGTCAACAGATATCCTCCGGGCGTCGTTTGACTTCTGTTTGAAACCCCCCCGCCCGGTACGCTCCAAACGCCGAGACCACGGAAATTCGGCCCGACGGTCCCCGTACGCGACAGTTTCCGGAAGCCTCCCTGTTCCGTCGCCTCTCGGACGTCGGCGGGAGCGCGCACGCCGACCCGGAGCCCGGAAGGCGCCGTCGGGTCACGTGTCGGCGCGCCCCCGCCAAGGCGGGCTCCAGGCGGAAGTGAGGTCTGGGCTAGGCGGCAGCGCAGCGTCGGCGAGGAGCGCGGGCTGCGGAGAGGCGGGCCGGGCAGAGCGGGGCGAGCGGGAGCGCGGGCCGGGTAAGCGGCTGTGGCGGCGACCCGGGCCTCGCGGCTCAGCCCCGCATCGGAGCAGGCCTACGCAGCGCGCGCCTCTCACCGAGCCCGACCGCTGAGCGCGCCCTGGGCGGGCGAGCTCTGATCACTGAGGCCCAGTCTGCCCCCGCGGCGCGGTGAGTGCGGGCGGGGCGGGCGGCGGCGTGCGCGGCCGGAAGTGCGGCGCTTTGTGCGGCCGATTTGGGCGGCGCCAAGGTCGGGCCCGCGGCGGCGCTTTGTCCCGCGGGGCCGGGCGGGCGGGTGCTGCCGGAGGGAGGCGGGGCTGGGCTACCGGGCTCGCGGGCAGGTGCGGCGTGGGCAGCGGGGAACCTGTCCCCGGGCCGGCGAGAGCGGCGTTTGTTGCACAACAGTGTACTCTGGGTCTTTTTTTTAATGTCCAGGTGATCAGATCAGGAAAATGCAAAAAATGGGGAAGCAGTGGGGTGGTGTTTCTGTTCGTAGGATCTTCATCATTTCCAGTGTGTAAACTATTCACTTTTCTTACAAAGTAAACATTATTCCATTTGCCTGGCAGACGCTTTAGCTTGAAAGGCTTTCAATGTTTTATCCAGAAAGGACGTATCGTGGCCCAGCCTTGGTTAACTTCAAAAGAGGGGTGCGCCTTGACAGCGTCCAGGAATAGGGTCTTCCTCTTTTATAGTGTACGTAAGCGTGCATCTAATGGATTGGATGAGTTAATACTTCATTACAGTCATACATAAAAGTATTTTGGGGTATTTTTCCAAGCAAGACTTTTTTTAAGTGAAAAGGTTTGTCTCCTTCCCCCTCCTTAAGTTCTCAAGTCACCCTTGTGTAATTTTTAAGATTATTTTCTCAAGTAGTATATGAAAAACTTGGCAATAATAGTAAGGACACGTTTTAGAACTTTGGTTAAGTAAACAAGGACCGGGTTATTTTTGCTTTGACAGGAAAGAATTAGGCTAATTGTTCTGTTGTTGAAGGTACTATGGTGCACATTGCGAAGTTTTTTTGTTTCTTTTGAGGTTTATAGGGTGGGCTTGCTTTAGTATGTGTTTGCATAATTAGTTCCGTTTAGTCGTATTTGTGACTAAATGGACAAGCTAAGGTGTGCCAACAAAGGTGCGTCTAGTCAAAGCTGTTTTTCCAGTAATCGTGTATGGATGTGAGAGTTGGACTATAAAGAAAGCTGAGCGCCGAAGAATTGATGCTTTTGAACTGTGATTTTGGAGAAGACTTGAAAGTCCCTTGGAGTGCAGGGATATCCAACCAGTCCATCCGAAAGGAAATCACTCCTGAAATTTCATTGAAAGGACAGATGCAGAAGCTGAAACTCCAATACTTCGGCCACCTGATGTGAAGAACATTGGAAAAGACCCTGATTCTAGGCAAGATTGAAGGCGGGAAGAGAAGGGGACAACAGAGGAGACGATTGGATGGCATCACCGACAGGATGGATATGAGTTTGAGCAAGCTCTGGCAGTTGGCCATAGACAGGGAAGCCTGGCGTACTGCAGTGCATGGGGTCGCAAAGAATAGGACACGACTGAGCAACTGAACTGAACTCAAGGTGTGATAGAGGTCCCTGCAGCCTTTAAGAGTTGGAAACTGCAGCCTTCCTCTATGTTCTGTGTAGCAGTCACTCTAGACACGCGGAGCGGGTAGCATCCCCTCTTCCTGTCTCCTGCTCTTCGGCATAGTGGAAGGATCCTACAAGCCAGGAGGGCGGAGGAAGCTGCTGTTGGTATTACTGCCCCTGCCAGTCTTATCTCGCTCGTAGATTTGTTGAGTTTTACTTAGTATTCTACTCTACAGCTGCCATTCAGCTCCTTTCTGTTTTAACGTTAGACAGAATTGTGATGTCAAAATTATTTGAATTTTCAAACGAGAAAATGAGGAGTGTAATGCCATAGAGATAGAAAATTAGAATTGGGAAAAAGAAACTTAAGTGCATATAAAGAATATTATCTTAAGTTTTTTTTTATAGGTTCTGTAGCTTAAAGGCAAATTTTTGCCTCCCAAACTTGTCTTATATAAACAGCTTCTTTTCACTGATCAGTTGAGAGCAATTTTAAAACAACAGCACACCAGCCTATTAGAGGTATGATTACTTTTCTTATGCCTGTGTTCCACTTTATGTCTTTATCTTTGAAGTTCTGTACAGAAATATGCGAATGTCTCCCAATAGATTGGAAACCTTGATAGTGAAGATCGAGTTTGGAGGCGTTCAGAGTCTTATTATGTGCTCTTCTTGATGTTCTCATGTGTTACCCAGAATTTCCAGTGTTGATTGTGTTGAACGAATTTTATCTTGTGTATTGCTGTCTGAGAGAGAGAATTAAAGCCCCTTGCCCTTAGTTTTCTTGATAGGAAGAAAAATAATACACAAGGCCTCTACAGTCCACACAGGGTAGCAAAGAGTCAGACACGACTGAGCGACTTCACTTTCTTTTTTCTTTTTTAAAGTTTTAGAATTTCTGTTTTGTGTGGGAACTTTGTTTAGGTCATGGTATATTTTGAGACTAGAGAAACTAGTACAGTGATGGATGTTAAATATACTTTCCCTCTGAGGATTATCAGATTTCAAGTTGAGAAATTTTTGCTGTTATCTTTTTTAAACCCTAATCTGAGACTTACCTATTTTGCTGCAGGTGTCAAACCACCCATAGGAATTCTGACATTTTCGTCATTACAAATGAGAAACTTAAAAAAAAAAAAAGAAAGTGATATTAGCTTCCTTGGTGGCTCAGAGGGTAAAGCGTCTGCCTGCAATGAGGGAAACCCGCATTCGATCCCTGGGTCTGGAAGATCCCCTGGAGAAGGAAATGGCAAACCACTCCAGTACTCTTGCCTGAAGAATCCCATGGACGGAGGAGCCTGGTAGGCTACAGTTCATGGGGTCCCAAAGAGTCGGACACGACTGAGTGACTTCACTTTCTTTCTTTCTTTCTGGCTCTAGCCTTGAAATTGGGATCTCTGACCCATACCAAATCAGACTGGAAAGTGGTTTCTGGGTGACCAAAGGCACTAGAATCCCAGGCAGAGTGGTGATGGTGTTTTTTAACCTTTAACTTTTCATTACTTAAAAAATATGCAAATACAACATACAGCTATATACCCAACATCTCAGTCCCATTTATATAGGTGCTCAGGGCTGGTGCACTGGGATGACCCTGAGAGATGGGATGGGGAGGGAGGTGGGAAGGGGTTTCAGGATGGGGGACACATGTACACCCATGACTGATTCATGTGAATGTATGGCAGAACCACCACAATATTATAAAGTAATGAGCCTCCAATCAGAATAAAAAGAAAAAATATTTTAGATTACAGACATCGTGTCATTTTTACCCTTGTACAGTTTAATACATACTTCTAAAAATCAATGCATCTTTACATAACAAAATGCTGTTCTCACATATAGCAAAATTAATGATTGTTTAATGCCATTTGATGCCTAACCCATGTTTGTTTGTATCCCTCAGTCCTTAAAATACCTTTTTGTAATTTTTTCTATCTTAAAATCATGATTCAAACAAAAGCCTCCTGTGGCCTTTATTAAATCTATGTTAATCTAGAACCATCCTTTTCTCTACTCCCCGCCTTTTCCCAGACCATTGACTTACTGAAGAAACTGGACCTCTTGCCCTCTAGATTCCCTTCTTTTGGCGTTGTCTGATCGCTTTATGGTGTTGAGTATATTTCTGTAACTCCTTCC
Source organism: Muntiacus reevesi (assembly GCF_963930625.1). Taxonomy (NCBI): domain Eukaryota; kingdom Metazoa; phylum Chordata; class Mammalia; order Artiodactyla; family Cervidae; genus Muntiacus; species Muntiacus reevesi. The sequence goes on from NC_089251.1 coordinate 267,071,930, forward strand.
AGGAATTACCTGGGAGTTAGATGTATAGGGTGCATTGGATTCAGATTTTAGTATTTTTGTAGCAGTACACCTCAGATGATGCAGAGTGATTCCATCATATGAGGATGCATGTAATAAGTAGCTTGGGGGGCTTCCCTGGTGGCTTAGTGGTAAAGAATTCACCAGCCAATGCAATGAGACATGGATTCAGTCCGTGATCTAAGAGGATCCCACTTGGCTGTGTGCCACAACTATTGAGCCTGTGTTCTGGAGCCCAGGAGTGGCAGCTATGAAGCCCACACGCTCTAGATCCTGTGCTCTGTAACAAGAGAGGCTGCCAGATGAGAAGCTGGAGCAGCAACTGGAGAGTAGCCTCCTCCCAGCACAACTAAAGGAAAGCTTGAGCAGCAGTGAAGACCCAGCACAGCCAAAATAAGTAAAAATTTTAAAAAAATAAGTAGTTTGCTCTTAGTGATGTTAAGATTGGTCAGTGGGTTTAGCATTCATGTCCGCTAATCAATAAACTGAGCACAATTATGGTAGTTTGAACATTCTTTGACGTTGGAGTGAAAACTGTCCATTTCCAGTCCTGTGGCCACTGCTGAGTTTTCCAAATTTGCTGGCATATTGCGTACAGCATTTTAACAGCATCATCTTTTAGGATTTGAAATAACTTAGCTGGAATTCCATCACCTCCACTAATTATTTGTAGTAATGCTTTCTAACGCCCACTTGACTTCACACTCCATGATGTTTGGCTTTTGGTGAGTGACCATACCATCGTGGTTATGTGTGTCATTAAGACCTTTTTTGGGTACAGTTCTTCTGTGTACTCTTGCCACCTCTTTTTAATCTCTTTGTCCCTTGTTAGGTCCTTAACACTTCTGTCCTTTATAGTGTCCATCCTTGCATGTAATGTTCCTTAATTATCTTCAATTTTCTTGACGCGATCTATAGTCTTTCTCATTCTATCTTTTTCCTCTATTTGTTTGCACTGTTCACTTAAGAAGGCCTGAGTTTAGAAAAGGCAGAGGAACCAGAGATCAAATTGGCAACATTCATTGGATCATAGAGAAAGCAAGGGAATTCCAGGAAGACATCTACTTTTGCTTAATTGACAGTGCTAAAGACCCACTTTGACGGTGTGAGTCACAACAAATTGGGGAAAATTCTTAAAGAGATGGGAATATCAGACCACCTTACCAGTCTCCTAAGAAATCTATGTGGATCAAGAAACAACATTTAGAACCAGACATGGAACAGCAGACTGGTTCAAAATTGGGAAAGGAGTATGTCAAGGCTGTAATATTGTCATCCTGCTTATTTGATTTCTGTGCAGAGTACATTATTCAAAATGCTGGCTTGGATGAAGCACAAGCTGGAATCAAGATTGCTGAGAGAAATGTCAACAATGTAAAAAAAAACGCAGATGATACCGCCCTAATGGCAGGAAGTGAAGAGAAACTAAAGAGCTTCTTGATGAGGGTAAAAGAAGAGGGTGAAAAAGCTGGCTTAAAACTCAGCATTAAAAAAAACTAAGATTGTGGCATCTGGGAAAGCAGTGACAGATTTTACTCTCTTGGGCTCCGACAGTGACTGCAGTCATGAAATTAAAAGACGCTTCCTCTTTGGAAGGAAGCTAAGACAAACCTAGACAGTGTATTAAAAAGCAGAGATATCAGTTTGCCACAAAGGTCTGTATAGTCAAAGCTATGGTTTTTCCAGTAGTCATGTACAGATGTGAGAGTTGGACCATAAAGAAAACTGAGTGCCAGAGAATTGATGCTTTCAAATTGTGGTGCTGGAGAAGACTCTTGAGAGTCCCTTGGACTGCAAGGCTATCAGACCAGTCAATCCTAAAGAAAATCTACCCTGATTATTCATTGGAAGAATTTTAGCTGACGCTCCAGTACTTTGGCCATCTGGTGCAAAGAGCTGACTCATTGAAAAAGACCCTGATTCTGGGACAGATTGAAGGCAAAATGAGAAGGGGGCGACAAAGGATGAGATGGTTAGATAGCATCACCGACTCAATGGACATGAATTTGAGCAAACTCTGGGAGATAACAAAGGACAGGGAAGCCTGGTGAGCTGCATTTCACGGAGTTGCAGAGATTCGGACATGATTTAATGAGAAAACAATCATTAAGCATGTATTCTAGCAGTTCTAAATTAGATTTTATATAGTCATCTCAATTTCATGTTTATTGCTATGAAGATTCCTGTATTTTCTATTGGACAGTTCTTTTTATTAAAGAACATTCAGAGAATATGAACTGTCTTTGGACAAGTGAGATGCAGGGGGTCAGGGCTGAATAAGCCATTTTCCCTGCCCCTGAGGCTCATCATCTTGGGGGAATCTCATCATTTGAACAAGTAACTTAAGAAGCTGTTACGGTATTGTTCATAGACCTTGTGCAAACCTTTTCATTGAAGTGGGAACTTTAACATTTTCTTTCATTAATCCTGTTTTTTTTTTACCTTTAAGTTTTAATTATAGCTTCTTAATCACTTTAGGAAATAGTTATTAAGTTTCTTGGGAAGCATAAAAGCTTTTAGGAAATATAACTTCTGAGTAGTTTGGACATATGGTATTTAGAATTAGAGTGTAATTCTGTACATTTTTTAGTGGCAAATGTAGGGTAAGATTTTCTTAGTGGCTTAGACTGTAAGGTTGTGAAAGGGAAGCCTTTGTGGTATTCAGTGCTTTGAGCTGTCTACAGTCCTTGGCTGTAATGAATAATTCTGTTACAAACATTCAGGTACAAGTTTTTGTGTGGATATGTGTTTTCACTTCTCTTGGTAACTCCTGTCTTTAAACTGCTATGCTGTCTCGTCAGCTTCCTTGCCTACCAGTTGACATCTCCTGCACAGCCCCACATTTAAGGGTCTCCATGTGATAGTTCCAACCTAACCTGTGTCTCTGTAGTCATCTTTGTTGATTCACATGAGCCCAAGCTCCAGACAAGCCCAGCTGCAAAGTGTCCCTAATGTGCGTCTTGCATTTTCTAATTTCTGTGGCTTTTCAAGATCCTGCCTGTTGAGAGCCTATACCACCTTTGTAATTTAGTCCTGACCATTCCTCTCCTCCTGCATTAAATTTTTGCTCTTCCCACTTAACCCTTACAACACTGTATTCCTTTATGTCCCTTAACACTCTTTGGCCCCGAGTCATCGTTGTTTATGTCTTCTGACTTGCAGCCCTGCCTGTCCGGTACAGTACCCACCACCTACATGTTACAGTTCAGAGTCCAGCTAATGTGCAGGCCCTTGGTTTAGCCACATTTCAAGTGTTCAGGTAGCTGTTAGTGACTGCTGCATGTGGATGGAGCAGATGTACTTTTCCATCTTCACAGAAAGTTCTGTGGGACTGCACTTTTCTAGGTGGTGAACTCAAAATAGGGACTGTGACTTGTCTTCTCCCCCTCTGTGGCCTCTGTGTATTGCTTTACTTATTCAGTTAAGAAAAGGAAATTAGATCCTGGCACAGAAGAGAGAAACAGAGTATTGAAAAGTATTCACTTCTCTAGAAATGATAGTTGTACCAGAGAAGTAGATGAAATATGTGAAAAATCTCCACATCTTACGTTGCAGATCCACCAAGAGTGGGTTAAAAGTGCAAGCTAATGGGGATTGACAAGTTATCAATTTGTTTCTTCTTAAAACTGTGATGTAAAATACAGTTGGTTTTCATGTCTCCTTAATGCTTTGCTCTCCTTGTTTCTTTCTAATCTATTCTGTAGATTTGCATTGTCCAGTATGGTAGCCTACAGCCAAACATGACTATTTAAATTTAGACTGAAGTTAAATAAAAAATCGAATCTGATCCTAGCCACATTTTTCAGGCGCTGATTGTTTACTTGTATTTATAGCTAATGGATGCTATACTAGACAGCACAGATAGGGAGCATCTTCATCCTTGTTCTTCTGGACAGCACTGATCTAGATTTCTGTCAGCTGTGGTTGTGGATGTCATGTCAAATTTTTTTCTGCCTTTTGGTTACGAAGTTAAAGAAATAAGGCAGTTATTTAGGTAATGAATGTCCCAATCACTGATATCCCCAATTAGTTTCTACTTTAGAACTTACCGCACAGGCTAAAGACTTGACCAGGTGTACTTTTGTGGGTACTGAACTGCTTGGTTGTAACTATTCTAAGTCAGTGAGGTGAGGTAGAAATTTGGAGCGGTGTGTTTTTGTATCTTGCCTTTGCAGTGGAGTTTGATGCTGAGTGCTGTGAAGTGCATGTGACCTTTAGAAAGTCAGCAGGTAGTGGCACCTTTTTTTGTGTGTCGTTGTCTTTGGTGCTAGACCTACTGCAAACAGGACTCAGTTCCAGTTTCCTGTCTACATTCTAGCTGAGGATGTGGTGGGGCAGGCAGACACTGGCAAATACATGTACACTTCATGCTTTTCTTTTTTTTTGGCCACACCACGTAGCTAGTGGAATATCAGTTCCTCAGCCAGGGATTGAACCTGGGTCGTGGCAGTGAAAGCACAGAATTCTAATGGTAAGGTCACCGGAGAACTGCCTGTTTTTCTTTTTAAATAGACTTTGGTTTCAGAGCAAAACTGAGCAGAAAGTGCAGAGTTCCCATAACTGCCTCCCCTCCCCCCTGCCACTACTGTTTTTATTTTTAAATTTAAGATCCCTTTAATCCTTACTACCAAGTAAGTCAGTGATTGACTTACTGGATAAGGAATACTGAACAGTCTTAATTAAACTCACACTTCAAGAATACATTGGGTGATAAAATTCAGAGGAAGGGATAAAACCATGGTTGTAGCTGTGCAAATTCTTGAACTTGACAGGTAAAGAAGATTGTGAATTATAAAACATTGACTGGGTTAGTAGAGTTGCAGTGCTGTAGCTAATTTGTCTCTTTTAGGAAATACACATATATTTTATTTATTTTTAGGAAGTATATAATTTAACATAAGTTGTTTCAGAAGTAGAGAGAGGTGCAAGAAGAACGTTAAACCACTCCATCTAGAGGCAGTCAGGTTCCTGCTTTATTCTCCTCCCAGATTTTTTTCTGTCTATGCTGGAGGTGCACTTGCCTGTATGGGTAGGTGCACATTTGGGGTCATACTGCATTAAAGTATTGTACTCCCTCCCCTTTTACCCAGTTATCGTTATACCATCCTGTCTTTTTAAACACTTAAAAAAAGCAGCTGCATGGTATTTCATGCGCTAGATAGATCTGGTTAAGACTGTTCTCTGTAATAGAGACGTTTAGATTATTTATAGGTTTTTTTTTTTTTTAAACTGTTTTGAAAAACAGGGACATGGAGAACACTTTTTTCCCTTAGCTTCTGATGGACTCGAGAGTTATAAGGCAAAGCATACAGTGTCCTGGTGGGCACCCGTTAGGGCTTTGGCATTCCTTTTCTGTTCTCTGTTGGTTAGCAGCAGCATGGAGTGCGTTGTTTCTGCATTTCATAACAGATTAGAGAAAGGCCTCTTGCTACCTGCTTTTTTGAGACTGGTGATGGAGAAAAACCTGAGAACAAAAGTGCTTGGCTAAATCACTTTTTTTCCCTTTTTAGTTCTTGAAATCATGAATCCTGTTTATAGCCCGGGTTCTTCTGGGGTACCCTATGCAAATGCCAAAGGAATTGGTTATCCAGGTAAGCATGTAAAATTTTGTTTCCATTATTAAACTTTGAATACATGGTCCATTTCTATGTCATTAAGAATGCTTTTGATGGACAGACCCAGCTCAAGTGGCTTAGATAAGGACGAAAATGTGTCAGTCCATGGAATTGAAAAATCAGGAGCTTGGGCTGGCTTTGGTCAGAGCCTGATCTGGCGGCTGCAAGGGTAGGGACCAGGTCTGGTTTCTTCACTTCCTGTGCTCAGCTTCACTTCCTCGGTGTTGTCACAGTGTGGGGCACAGGTCGCACTTCTCCCTGTTGTGGCTGTGTGGCGCTCAGCCCCTCCCTTGGCTGCGAGTCTCTTCATCTGGCTCTGTGGGAAAGCCCCGTGGGACTTCTCTTCATGCCAGCACCCTGGATCGGGAGGGGAGTCTACTGATGAATTTAGGCCTGAGCCACATTCTCCACCTCAGTGAAGCCTACTAGTCAAACATGGGCTGAAATAGGGTGAAGCAAAATTTGGGAGAATAGGAGTTGGCGGTCAAAAATAGCAAATGGTTGCCCTAATTGAAAGGAATAATGTAATATTACAATTTTGAATTTAGATAATATGGTGGGACAGATACTTTTAAAACCCTGTTGCTCAAAACCCCTGAAAAATTGAAGAAACATTTCAAAAATGTTTAACTGAACTTTTGCAAGAAAGTAAGACATTTCTACAGCTAAGTATTAAGGTGACGTAAAAACCAGAGTATCTGGCCATTAAGTTGATCTGCCTACCCTAGGGGCATTTGTTCTTTGTGGGTTTTAGCAACCCTTTTGGGGACGAAGTGAAGTCTCCGCTCTTGTAAGGCTGGGATTTGGAGTGGGACCCCTCATCAGTCTGATTCCTCCAGAGGGTGATACTCCCATAAGAGAGGTAAGTAGATCAATCCATACTGGTTCCATGGAGAAGTTCATTTCAGCTTCGGCTCTGAGAAGGAAGAAGTCTTTTCTAAGAATTTGTAACCATTCAAGGATGTTTGGGTTCTGCTTTGAATTACTTGTCCTTCCAAGGGGTCCATAAATTGAGAAACTAACAACAACAAAAAATAGTCTCTAGGCTGCATTGTCCCCTGAAGCCCCTGACAGCAGCAGATGCAGAACTGTGTGAGGCCAGGTGTTCGCAGGCCAGGTCGGGCGGGCTTCCCACACAGTTCTGTCTGGTACGTCGCAATCATTATAAACACCGTGATGTGCATCCTGCCTGAGTCACCAGTCGTGATAGATAGCAGGAGTAAAACATCAGGTAGAAACCACATCAGACAAGTGTGCTGACAGTAATTGAAGATGCGAAAGAAAGAATCATAGCAAAAAGAACCAACTGGAACTGAAATGAAAAAAAAAAAGAATTTGAACAAAATTCCAGTTAAATCGCAGGCAAAACACTGCTAAAGGAGGGGCCAGCATGCAGCATAAGGAAGGGGGGAAGTAGACTGGCTAAGAAATAGAAGTGTTAGGGTGAGAAGTTTTGAGGAGAATTAAAAGCTCCAGAAGGGCTAAGTAGAGAGACTAGAAGAAAAAGTGACAGGATTTCCTAGAATTGGTAAAAGATAATTTAGTGGTAAGACCTCCTGTCTTTAATGTATTTGCACTAGTTTAAGCAGAGTTCCAGGTAATCTGCTGAGGAGAATCCTGTGTAGATCTGAAATCAGGGAATAGGTAAAACCTGATGGTGTTAGCATTACATGATAGACTATGTAATGAAATATTGGTTGCCTGTCAAATACCGGTACTGTGTACTTTTTTAGGGTTTTTTTTGTTTTTGGTCTTTAAGTTAAATATAAAAGGAAACTTCTAAAATTTTAAATGTTTAAAATTTTATAATTGATTCTTATTTTATTCATTTCTTTATACCTATCTCTTGCCTTGCTTTTAGTATCTTGGTCTCCTTGACTTTGATAAAACTCTCTGGATCAGCAAAAGTTCCCTATAGAAACTAGTAAGCCACTCCAGGTATTTTGCACGGAAATTGGAGTTAAACACAGCGAAATAATGTGCCTGCAGAAGTTTAAGGCTAGGATAACTTTAGTACCAAAAGCAAGACATCACAAGGAAAGAAAGTGCCTTTATACCATTTTATGCTTTTGCACCATTCTATACTTTTATACTTTAATGAGACTTCCCTGGTGTCTCAGACGGTAAAGCGTCTGCCTACAATGTGGGAGACCTGGGTTCGATCCCTGGGTCGGGCAGATCCTCTGGAGAAGGAAATGGCAACCCACTCCAGTATTCTTCCCTGGAAAATCCCTGGATGGAAGAGCCTGGTAGGCTACAGTCCATGGGGTCTCAAGAGTCAGACACGGCTGAGTGACTTCACCTTACTTTACCTCATACTTTAATACGAGCAGATGGAGAGGTTTGTCCATAATTTTCTAAAATTTACATTTAATGGGAAAAAAGGACCATCTTCTAATTGTAGTTATTGATAGCTGACATACTGTCCTTCATACCTGTAGATTTTGGGTATCATGTCCTGGAACCTAGGATACTGAGGGATGACAATAATTGGGTTCATATACACCATCTTACTATTGTTTTCTAATTCATAGCTCCTATAATTTGTTTTGTCCACTTTCTTTTTCTTCTTTTGGATTAACCAAATATTTTACATTAAATTTTTCCTTCTGTTAATTTTTGAAAAAATTACTATTTAGTGATGACTTTAACAATTACAACACATTTTGCCCCCTCTCTTCTTTTGTTTATCATTACTGTTTTTACTTTGTGCAGTCAACATTAACTCACATTATTATTTTCATTGCTTTCTATATTTCTGTGTTTTTTGTTTGGGATCATTTTCCTTTTACTGGGATAAATCCCTTTAGTTTCCCCCTCTTCCCCCACTCTTACTGAATGTCTGCTAGCAGTGGATTTTCTTTGCGAAAATGTTTTTATTTTGCTTTCATTTTTGAACCTATTTTTGATGAGTGTACTGGTTTTCTGTGACTGCTGTTAAAGCCATAGTAATTGATTCTCTCACAGTTGTGGGAGCCAGAAGCCAAATTCCAGGTGTGACAGGGCCTCACACGCTGTGGAAGCTGGAGCGGAGGATCCTTACTTGCTTCTTGAAGTCTCTGGTGGCTTTCAGCATTCCTTGACATAGATTGCTTTGTGGACATGTCATTCCGGCTTCTGTTTTCATGGTTACATCATTTCCTTCTCATCTGTGTTTCATAGTGTGGACACTTGGGTTTAGGTCCCTACCACCTGTAACCTGTGATGAGTATCTTGAGATCCTTAACTTATGTCTACAAAGAACCTTTCCCCAAATAAAATAACATTTATAGGTTCCAGGGATTTGATGATATTTCTTCTGAGGAGTCTGAGGAGTTCCCTTTTTTTTTTTGCCTGCCACACTGAGTGTACAATTTTAGGTTGGCAGTTATTTTCTCTCAACAGTTTAAAGGTAGTTAGTTATGTTGTCCTCTGGTTTCTGTCATTTTTGTTTCTTTGAAATTAGTATTTCCTTGCTGCTTTTAATGTATCTGTGTTTTCACTGTGAAATGACTAGATGTTATTTTATTTTGTGTTTATTTTGCTTAGTGCTCACGAGCTGTTTGACTTCGGCTTAATTTAAAAAAATTTTTTTATTTAGGCTGTGTCAGGTCTTAGTTGCAGCATGTGGGATCTTTAGTGACAGCATGCTGACTGCTAGGTGCAGCGTGTGGGATCTACTTCTCTCACCAGGGATAGAACCTGGGCCCCCTGAATGGGGAGCACGGAGTCTTAGCCGCTGGACCATCAGGGAAGGAAGGAATGGGAAGAAAAGAATATCTCCTCTGAAGTGAAGGTAGTTTTTCCAAAAGAGTAGGGTTTAGTCTCAATTTAAGGAGAACACTTTTAAATAGCTTGGACAGCTCAAAACTGCTATTTAGGGAACTGAAAACCAAGTAAGCCAAGAACAACATTAAAAAAAAAAATTCTGGCAAAGCAGCAAGAGGATGAAAAGTTGGTTTTGCATAGTTTTCAACACAGAAGTAAGGGAAGAGGCACCTCTTCTCAAAAGGCTCTGAAAACATGTGGCATCAATGGTAGTTGCAGGGGGTTGGGGTTTCTCTCTCAGAGGCTCCTAGGGCACTCACCCCTCTTTACCACTACATTCACCCTTTCTCCCTCCACTTCCACACCGAAGGGGCAACACTTCTTAGACTTGAACCTGCAGGGACCATCTCTGCAGCCTAGATTGTCCCTGGGGCCTGGGGAGTTCTGCAACTGGAAGCCAGACTTGCAAGGCTGCCAGAGGTGCATCGGACCTGGAAAGAGCTGGATGGGGGCAACTGGAGCCTTAAAGCTCACCCACCAAGGGGAAGAAGGAGCACATCTTTTTAGGGAGCAGGATCAGCCTGCTCCCTACCTCTTTAGTGATCAATATTCCCTTGATGAGACAGGGACCACTTCCTGACTGTCCCCCTTGATTCTGCCCTAAGAGGCCTCTGACACCTGTGACAGTGTGGGTCCCGACTTCTTCAGTCAACTGAGGCCAGCGCTTCAGGCCATCTCAGTCCCCACCTCCCTGGTACTTTATCTAAGAGAGGAAGGAGGACAGAGGGACTTGGCTGAATCAAGGGTTCCATGAGCCTGTGGACCCGTTTCAATCCCTAGAGCCTGAGAGTCAATTAAATATTACTGGAACCTACTGTAAGGTAGGTAGTCTTCCCTGTAGCCCAGATGGGACTCTACTTGCAATGCAGGAGACCAGCTGGGTTGGATTCCTGGGTTGGAAAGATCCTCTGGAGAAGGGAATGGCAATCCACTCCAGTATGCTTGCCTGGAGAATCCCATGGGCAGAGAAGCCTGGTGGGCTACAGTCCGTGGCACAGAGTTGGACATGACTGAGTGAGTCCACTGTTACTACTACTGTAAGGTCAGGAGACTAGGAGACTGAGTCTCACCTCTGTGGATACAGCCCTGGGACCTTGCCCAGGGCACCCCCCCTCAACTTCAGGAGGAGGGTTGCTGCAGCTCTGCCAGGTCCTCTGCAGCTCCTGCTCCCAGATTCCCCTCTGGACTTTGCGGTTACGGTGGAGCAAGCCTGGGTGGTGGAGGGCAGGGGCAAGATGAGGGACGAAAGACTTACAACACTGTGCACAGGTCTCCTGAATGGCTGCAGCAGCTCAGGGCAAGCCTGAGCTCTGGTTTTCAAAGTGAGAAATACAGAGTGATTTTAAAGACCACGTTGCAGTCACTGGATCTGTGGTCTGTTATCTTTTTCACCCGTATATGGTCCTGTGCCTTACCATTCTAGTATTTTTTTCATGGAATGTAATACATGGTGTATTAAAAAGTAGAGGTGGTCCAGTTGCTGTCTCCCCCCCCCCCCCATTTGAGGTATGATTGATAAGAAAAAATTTATATATTTAGTTTGTACAGCATGGGGTTTTTTTAAAAGTGTATGTGATGATTTAATGTATGTATATGTTGTAAAATGACTACCACAATTGAGTTTCTCCAAATACCACCACACATTTTGAAACTTTAGAGTTTCAAAAAGTAAGTTTTGGAGGGCACATTGACATTCAGCCATACCGTGCCCCCAGGCCAACTGTGTCCATATATTCTAATTTCTCCTTTGTTACACAAAGGGTGTTGTGCACTGAGATGGAATTAGGCGTGCAGACGTCACTGTTGTGAATGACACTTGTGAAGGATCTGGTGGTGGAAGCCGCACTGGGGAGGGGGACTCAGGACAGTGGTCACTTGTGCAGTGTCACCTGGCTCGGTGAGCCCTGCGGTAGCTCGGCAGGGGAGGTCCCAGGAGGCAGAGGGGGCCCGAGAGCGTGCTGCTGCACAGAGCACTGTCAGCCTCCTTCCTCCTTGAGGCTGAATAGGCTTCTGGAACGGAGGTGCAGGTGGTGGTGTACGCTTTGCTTTGTCAACTTAATCATTGTTCCCTGTCAGTTCACAAAGTTTTGCCTTGTTCTTTGCGTTTTACATAATACTGCTGCATACATCTCCCAAGTTGTGGGGTTTTCATAGTTTAATTCAACCAGTTCTTTCAATGGATATGTTATTTGAAGGATTTTGCTATTCCAGTAATAACTGCAGTTGGATTATATTTGTGGAAATAACCTTGAGGTGAAATGGCCAGGGGAGCGAGTGCATGCAGATGTAATTTTTTTCCTGTTATTCTTTAAAAAAAATTTTTTTTAAATTTTATATTGGAATATAGTTGATTAGCAGTGCTGTGTTAGTTTCAGGTCTACAGCAAAGTGATTCAGTTATACATGTACATGTATCCTTTTTCAAAATCTTTTCCCATTTAGGTTATTACAGAATATGGAGCTGAGTTCTTTGTGCTATATAGTAGGTTCTTGTTTTTTATATGTTTTACACATAGCAACAACTTTACTCTTGTTTACCGTAAGTTCTTCTCTAAGTCTGTGAGTCTGTTTCTGTTCTGTAAATAAGTTCATTTATATCTTTTTTTTTTTTTGAATGCGCATGTAAGAGATACCACATGATACTTTTCATTGTCTTGCTTCACTTAGTATGACGACTTCTGGGTCTGTCCATGTTGCTGCAAATGGCATTATTTCATTCTTTTAATGGCTGAGTAATATTTCACAGTATATATACATTTTCTAATGCAAGTGTAATTTTAAAGGTGCTGCTGATTTCCCTTCTTCTGTAGGAAAAAAATCCCACTGCTTTGTATTCCTACCAGAAGTGTGAGAGTCTGTAGTCTCCCCCACAGCCTTGCCAGCAGTGTGTTGTCTCCTTTTGGATTTGCATCAGTCTGAAGTCAGAAGTGTGGTTGGCAGTTATCTCTGTTATGTCTTCTATTGATTGTTTTTTCTTTTTTTTTTAACTTTAAAAATTATTTACATATTAAGTATATTTGCCCATTGTCTAAATAATTTGCAAGTATGTTTCTTGTGAAAAGCTGTCTTTTTTACTCAGCTAATGGTATTTTTTGCTATTCTGAAGGTTTTGTTTTCATGAGGTGATTAGGATTTGAAATCACTTCCAATTTCTTGCAAGAGAAGAATGTAATATTTAGCTTTCCAGCCCCTGTGTGCCAGCAGGAAGTAGAGTAGATGTTGGAGACAGTTATGGTGCTTGCCAAGGGGCATTTCCAGGAGGACAGTTCTGTGGCCAGAACAGTGGACAGGAACAGGAAGGGACAGTGGTTCTCAACCTTGTTGATTGGAGCCCTGCAAATTAGAATTTCCTGAAGGGATTATAGCTCCTCACAACTAGTTGTGTCGTTAGTGAAGACTAGCATATCTTGGCTCTGTGCCCTGTAATGCCCCAGTGACTCGTAACTGGGTCCAGTTGAACTGTGAGGGCCCTAGAGCAGATAACTGAGGCCCCTCTGGTTTTGACTGAAATTTCTTTTGTGTTCACATGATTGATAAGTGGTTATAATTTAGTCATATTAAGGATCCCTCATTTGTATTAATAAAATTCAGGTTGCTTGCAAATGGATTGTGAGGTTGGATTTTTCCCAGTTCCATGTGTATGCACACTTGTATATGATTCAAGCCTCTTTAGTGCATGAAGCTCTTTGCACTCTTACTAATCTTGCTAAGTAATGAGCTATGTGAATAAACTCTAGAGTAAAACTGCCAGAAATAGCATGAGTTTTCTGACTTCACTTTGGGTTTCTGTTTTTCCTTCTTCATTTAATTCCGTTTCTGTCGAGTGTTTTCAGTCACAGAAAGCTGTAGGCATTGGCTCATGGGCTGGAACGGCGTGTTTGTGGCCGTGGCCCCTCACAGCCCTGAGGAAGGGGCCCTGGAGATGGCTTGCTGCACGCCTACACTGCTGCTGGACTCCTGACCTGAGTCCGGTAGGCGTGGCGAAGAAGGTGAGGGCAGGCAGGCCTCTGGGAGCCATGGTTCTAAAATCGCACTGTTCTTTATTTTTCTCCAGCTGGTTTCCCAGTGGGCTATGCAGCAGCAGCTCCTGCCTACTCCCCCAACATGTACCCTGGAGCGAATCCTACCTTCCAAGCAGGTATGCAAGCCCACATGTGCTGGGTGGTAAAAGTGTTTTGTTAATGTGACTGTGGGAGAATGTAAAGGGGATGAATTTCAAGAAGAGTGGTTATAGAATTGGAATTTGGGGTTTGTATTGATTTCTTGGTTCATAGGATTAGGCTTCTTGATAAGTACAATAAAAACTTAGTTCTTATTGCACTTAAAGCCTTGTATATTGCATTTCGGATGTCCTTCCACAACACAGAACTTCATTCTAGTCATAGCTTTGTACAAGTAACTATTTGTGCCAGACTTTGTATGTATTTATGAAATAGTGTTGATTACTAGAAACTAAAGATAATATTGCCATGTTAATGAGTAGAATTTCCATGTTATAACATTTTTAGAGATAACTGATCTCTCTCTAGTACTTTAGCACTTTGATTATGGTTTTAAAAGAAAATCTTATTTTCTGTGTAAGGTCCATAGGAATATTTTCAGCTTTTAGAAATCAGTACAGTTGAAAGTGGAATTTGTTTGAGTCTGGACCTTGTAAAGATAGTTTTTCTTAAATGGGACTTTCCTCTGTGAGCCTTCATTTTGCTGTTGGCGCATTCCAGACTTTATTCACCCAGATTAGACTTTATGATTCTGCTGCAACTGTGGTGGCCTACTCTCTGACCCAAAGGCTCAGCCCCATGAGTCTGGTGGGGTGCGTCTTTGTCCCTTGGGGCCCGTAGCCTCACAGAGTTAACTTGACGGAAGAGTAGACAGCAACAGTGTCCTTGTCCTGAGTTCTTGGTTTGATAGTCATAAGATTCTCCTTCCTTCTGCCCATGTCTCCCACTCCAATCCCATTCTTACTGCCTTAGTTCGCCTTGTAGCTCACACCCAAAGAAAGACCTTCTTGGCTTGGTCTTTTTGCTTCCAAGCTTTCTCTCCTTGACTTCGTGTTCCTTGGCCTTATACCAGGGTAATGTTTCTAGTACGATTTCCCGTGATTCTTAAGACACAGTGAAGCCTAGAGTCTCCAACTTAAAATTCCTAGGTCTTTGCCACATTGACCTGGTCTTTCCAAAAAAATATTTTTCTTTTGTTTTTGCATGGCTTTTATTCGCACTCTTTCTCTTACACCTGGACTAGAATACCTGCTACTTTGTGCCATCTTTTGGGATCTGTAAGGGAACATCCCTTCCCTGGGAGAAAGCAGTATTTTTCCCTATTACTATTCACTGTGTTCTTTAACAGCTAAATGGTGCTGCTGTCTCCTTTTGTAAGACATCTCATCTTGTTTAACTTTCTAAAAACCACGTCTGAAGGTATGATTAACTCTCAGTAAGCTACATGTATTTAGAGGGTGCTCGATATGATGTATGGCATCCTTTCAGTAGTCCACTCATTACTCATCCCCAGACGTTTTCTCCTGCCCCTGCGTGACCTTGCCTAGGCTCCAGGAAATAGCTCATCTGTTTTCCTTCACTGCAGATCACTTGTAGTTAATCTAAAATTTTGTATAAGGGAATCATATAAAATGTATTTTGGAGGGTGCTGGCTTTCATTGACAATTTTTGACATCCACGTTGTAGTTTATATCAGTAGTTCATTTCTTATTATTGTTCTGTTGTACAGAAATACCACTAATTGTTTATTTTGTCACCAGTTGATGAACGTTTGGATTGTTTGCAGTTTGGGGCTGTCACAAATGAAACTGCTATGAATATTTTTGTACATTCTTTATATGAACATGAACTCTCATTTCTCTGAATAAGTGCCTCAGGCAGGCAGGTACATGTTTAACTATCTAACACTGCCAGACTGCCTTCCAAAGGGGTTGTGACGTCGTATGTTGCCACCAGCAGTGGGGGAGAGTGCAGATTTCCCTACGTCTTTGCCAGTATGTGGTAGTCATCCTGTTTAATTCTAGACATACTAGTGAGTGTGTAGTGACATGTTAATGTAGTTTTAACTTGAACTTATCTAATGACTAATAATGTTAAACCTTGTTTCATGTGCCTGTTTGACTTTGGTTACATGTGTACATCTTTTTCTGCCTGTCTGTTTTTAAGTTTGTTTTTTTATTGGGTTTGAGAGTTCTTTATCAGACATATGATTTGCAAATATTTTTTCATAGTCTGTGGCTCTTTTCAGCCTCAACATCATCTTTAAAAGAGAAGGAGGTTTAAAATTTAACTAAGTTCAGTTTATCATTTTGTTCTTTTATTGATCATGATTTTGGTATCATTTCTAAGACATCTTTGCCTAATGCAACATCACAACAGTTTTCTTCTAGAAGTTTTACAGTTTTAGATTTTACTTTTAGATATATGACCCATTTTAGGCTAACTTTTCTGTATGGTGGTAGGAGTGAATTCAAGTTACGTTTTGTATAAGTACTAGTTTTTCTGCTATATGTGATCATGCATGCAGACCTCCAGAAAGTGTCATTGTTCTAGAATTCTCCAGTGTAGCTCACTTGTAGTCATTTTCTCTATGGTACAAGTTAATGTAAAAATGTACTAAAAGCTTCCAGTTTTTTGTTACTCTTTTCCACAAAGAGCCTCAGGTTTATTTGAGGCTGGTCAGGCTGCTTTGCTTGGCCTGCAGAGGGAGTCTGGTGTGTAGGGGCTGGTGCTGCTGTCTGATTGCTTTCTCCTCATGCCAGCCTGCAGAGCAGCTGCCGTTCTTCTTCTTTCTTGTGGGGAAGTGGGTTCTTTCTTGTCTCTTTTCCAAGACTGCTCTCAAGCTGTCCCTCTAACCCAGAAGCTGGGGCCTGCAGGTGGGAGTAGTGGGCCTGATGGGCAAGGTGGCTGCCGAGAGGACCTGCCTTGTTTGAGCGGGTGTCCCCTGCTGAGTGCTGGATGGTTGTCGACTACCACACTGCTGGCCCAGCGTTGCCAGATCTTCAGATGGTTAGGAGATGCTGGGAATAAAGATGTATGTAAAATTTGCAAAAAAACAAAAAACTGGTACTTTGAAAGTCCCAGCAGTGTCCCTTTGAGTGCTTTTAGCCACCTGACTGGAGTCTCGGCTACAACTATGTCCCTGCTTTTTCTGAGATCCTCTCAGTATTTTTATAGCTTGAGTTTTTAAATTTCCTTTTTTAGTGGGCCTTTTTTCTTATCTCTTGATTAAGTCAAAATTTGTCACTGTAAAAAAGTAAAAACTTTTCTCCATTTCTGCTGCTTTCTCAATCTCCTGGTTCTTTCACCACCAGATTTTCAGACAAAGCTAATGTGTAGCATATGGAGTGTGTATGTGTATGTGACCTTTAAAGCACTTTTGCAGCCCTAACACTGTTTATGTCTTAGTTCTTACAAGGGCAACATAGGGAGGGTTTAGAGAACCTTAACGATGAAAGGTCATGTCTTTTGCTGAAAGATTCCATTGCTCAGAATCTGGAGATGAGGGTGATATTAATTGCATTCTCATTAACAAGCATAGTAGGCTGACTACATGTGCATCTGGAGAGGAATGTCCGTTTTTGGAATCAGAACGATATATTGGAGAGAGTTCAGGCTGTTGTGTTAGCAAGATGTGGCGCAAATCCTGACTGTGTCACTCCTGGGAAAGACGTTTCATTTTTGGCATTTATTTAATGAATCATTATGTCTCCTCAGCTGTGTTATTTGAGGATTCTAGCAGCAAACACGCACTCGTATTCCCAAGGCACATTCAGGCACACATTCAGGATTCTTTTCTACTCCCATATACAGCCAGCAGTATCTGTAACTAACTTCATATAAGATGAAAACATTGCTAAAAGTGATGCAAAGGTTTCTGTGATTGCTTCCATGCATGGCTTGGTGGTGGATAAATTAGGGAAACATGTTTGGAGGACAGTTTGGTAGTATAATAGAAAGAGGCTTAAAATTGAGATCAGTATGCAAATAGTTATGTAAGTGCAGATCTATCTAGTGAAGTAATGGGTTGATTAAACTGTTGGTTTATTTCAGTGTTTAACTGGTCTTACTATTTATTTGAGAGGGATATTAAATAAGTGGAAAGGCTTTATGATATGCTGCTTTTTTTCTGTTTAAACTCAGATTTATGTCCGTGAAGTAAGATCCCAGATTTGTTTAAAAATTAAGCTTCCCTTTGAATTTGTGGTTGATGTGGGGAAGGGATAGTTAGGGAGTTTGGATGGACATGTGCACATTGCTGTATTTAAAATGGATAGGGCTTCCCTGGTGACTCACTGGTGGAGAATCCATCTGCCAGTGCAGGAGAACGTGGGTTCGATCCCTGATCTGGGAAGATCCCACATGCTGTGAAGCAACCAAGCCTGTGCGCCGCAACTATTGAGCCTGTGCTCTGGAGCCTGGGAGCAGTAAATCCTGAGCCCACATGTTGTAACTACTGAAGCCCAAGCGCCCTAGAGCCTGTGCTCTGCAACAGGAGAAGCCACTGCGGTATGGAGAGCAGCTCCCATCCTCTCTCTGTTACTGTGACCATGTCAGTGTTGCTCACTACTGTGAGTGTGTGGCTGTTTTCTTCTGCAATTGCTTTTTTCTTCCCTGGGCCTAGTGTCCTTTGTTAGATTCTATAACTACATAGTTAATTAAACCCTCAACTTCCGCCCAAGGGTGGAATCTCTTCGCAGCTTTTTAGGCCATGTAAGGTGTTTGTGTTTTCCCCTCTTGGTGATGTCTTTTTGAAACCTTCTCTCATCTTCTGGCCTTTGTGCTCTGGGGCTTACCCTGGGTCCTCCTCCTCCTCCATCATCCCAGGGAGTTCGCACCTCTTCCCTTCCACTTGATTCTTTGTCTACTTTTTTAGTTTATTCCTTGGTGTTAGTGGAGGATCTTTGTTCAGTAATCTCTCAAGAGAATATTGGAAAATCATAGTTTTGAGATTTTTCATGTCTGAAGACAATTTATTCTGCATTCACTAACTCAGTTCATGGTTAGTATGTCTGGATAAAGAATTCTAGGCTAACAGTTATTTCCCCTTAAAATTTTGGGAACATTGCTGAATTATTTGCCAGTTTTGTTGCTGCCATTGAGAGTGTCATTATATATATATATTTTGTGTGTGTGTGTGAGAATGTCATTATTTATTTATTTTTTTTTAATTTATGTATTTATTGGCTGCACTAGGTCTTTGTTGCTGAGCATGGGCATCGGGGGCTCCTCTTCATTGTGGTGCACAGGGTCCTCATTTCCATAGCTGCTCTTGTGAAGCACAGGCTGTAGGGTGTGGCTTCAGCAGTTGCAGCATTTGGGCTCTAGAGCACAGGTTCGGTAGTGGCGCATAGGCTTAGTTGCTCTGCATGTGGGATCTTCCTGGACCAGAGATTGAACCCCTGTCTCCTGCATCGGCAAGTGGATTCTTAACCACTGGACTACCAGGAAGACCCAATATCTTTCTGATGCTTGACTGACTGAGCTGGTTTGTCTCTGGTGCTCTGTCTACGGGTTCTGAGATTTCATGATGCTATGTTTGATGCAGGTTTTTTCTCCTCACATGTTCTATATGTTTCTGAATTTCCATATTTCCTAAGTAAATGTCTTATTCTTGGAAAGTTAGTGTATGAAATCTGTGTGGTATGCAGTACTTTGTGGGGGGGAATGATCTGTTTCCGAGTAAAAAGCTCTGTCCCTTAGAGTTTGCAGTCGGAGGGCTGTGGCCCTGTCTGTGCGTGAGTTCTGCCCAGAGAGAAAGTCGGCCTGTTGGTAGTGTTTCCTGAGAGTGAGGAGGAGCAAGGCTGTGATTAGCGTGTTGTCGGTGTGGTATCCTTATGAATGATCTCTAGGAAAGGAGCGTGTGGAAAGCTGTTACTGTTTTTGAAAGACCAAGCAATGAATGTATTTGGTTTTGTATTTTGAGTCATTGGTACATCTAAAAATTACTTCACAAAGGCTTTTCTGTTTTTGATATTATGAGATGTATATGTGTTTATTTGTATTTTTTAATTTTAAGTTTGTAAGACTCCTGTTGAGGTTGTTGTGACACAAAGAATCTAGTGCTATATAAAAGAAAAAGGAATGTGTCTACACAACAATTGGTTTTTAATTGACTGAGAGACATGTTTGCATCCCTTGAAATTGATTTGTCTCCAGTGTTGGATAAAAAGTGATGTAATATTTGTGGCCATATGAAAAACCAAAATCAATTTCTAAGTTTAGGACATAGTTCATAGTTATAAGAATAAGCAGTAGGATAATATATATATGAGAAATTGTTGTTATAATTAGTAGAAATAGTGGGTGACTGTTTTTCCAATATACATAGAAGCTGGAAAAACTCAGTGAACATCGATAAATGGACTGTCAGGGTTCTACAGTTAAACTTTAAAATCAACTTTTAAAATTAAGCATTTTACTCCGTCCATCCTGAAATGTGTCTTGTTTTTTCATGTGTTTTGAAGTAAGCTGTGGACATTGATACACTTTCCCCCATTTATTTCAGCGTGTTTATATTTGTTAGCAGTTCTTTTAGGTTTTGATTTTAGGTGAAATTTACACATATGAGATGTGCACATTTTAAGTACACTGTTAGTCATCTTTTATCTTGAGTAAAATGTACATATGAGGCAGATGTTAAAAAGGACACTTCAGGTGATTAAGAGACCTTAGTCCAGCTGGATGGGCCTCTGCCACAGTAGGCCTCTAGTCTCTCCTTAAAAAAAAAAAAGCTTGACATCTTATGTTGGCCTATCTTTGACTGTGGTAAATAAAGGACTTCACCTTTTTTCAGTGGGTGTGGTGGGGCGAAGGAGTGCTTCTGAGTCAGAGGCTCAGACTCTGGAGGGGTGTGCACTTAGATCTTCTGAACTTTGCTTTATACTGTGTCCTTGAGGCTTGTTTAGGTGAACAGCTTCCTTTTTCTCTTCAGTCCAAGCTTCAGGCTCTTGCTGAAGTTAGCATAGTGACAGAATGGTCATGGACTTTCTTATTAAGAATGTTGAACTTTGACGGTTCAGTGTTGAATATTGAATGGTTTTTAGAGGCTCTTTTCTCCTGATTGTTCTTTCAGGTCATGGATGTGTTGCTTGTACGTTTTCACTTACTCATACAGTTTCTCCGTTTTCTGTTCTTTTTATGAAATAGTTCATCCTATAGAGCTGTGCCTTTCTATAGAACGTTGGCTATATGTATTGACCATTGGCATATTTTACCTTTATTTGCTTTTGTAGCTCATCAGATCAGATTGCTAAAGACCATGCTGTCCTAAATTAATGGCCTTCTTAAAGGCTCAGCAAGCTTTCGTGTTCATTTCTTAGTAGTGGTGGACCTCTGCTCGCTTCCTTCCTTGTCCCTTTAGCTCCTGCATGACTGTTGTTTCCTGGGATGTTTTCTTAGATCCTCTCTGAGCTGTGTGCCACAATCCGAAGGCATTATTTTTTTCACTTTATGTTCCTACAAAACATTTTCAAATATGCAGAATAATTGGGTGAACAGTATAGTGAATCCGTAATATCCAGCACTGAGATTCATCAGTTAACCATTTTGCCATGTGTGCTTTATCTACCATGTGAAAGAGAGCGTGTGTGTTCTGAACAAGATCAGAGTTGGTCTTTCGCGCTTTTGTCTTTCGGTATGTCCCTTAACATAATGAAGACATTCCACTGCATGACCACAATAGTTATCATACTTAGATACTGTAATTCGCTCAGTTATTTGATAGCTCAGATTTAAATTTGCCCAGCTGTCCCAAAAATTAAAAAAAAAATTGGAAACAAGATCTATTCAAAATTTACATGTTGAATTTGTTTAAAAAGTTGAATTCATTATGTCTCATCTGTTTTAATCCATAAGTTTACATCAGCTTTGTAAAACACTTTGAAAAACCTTTTATTGTGAAAATTTTCTAATACAAAAATACATAAGTACACAGCAGTATGATCCACTTACCCACACCGTAACCTCAGCAGTTACAATATACCCAAGTACACAACAGTATGGGGTCCACCTGCCCATTCCCTGGCCTTAGCAGTTAATAGCTTCTAGGTGTTTTTTTTTCCATCTGTATTCCCATCAGTTTCCCCTATGTTATTTGAAGCCAGTCTCAAGACATCATCGTCATCAGTTTTACAATATTATCTTTAAATGATGAATTTAAAATATGTATCACCACACCCAGAAAAATAACAGTAATTCTTGAATAATATAAAATACTACAGTCAGTATTTCTATTTCCAGTTGTTACATCTATGTCATGGATTTTTTTTAATTGTACAGTGAAGAAGGGGCACCTTGCTGGTTCTTTTCAACCTATGAAAACTGGCTAGCCCCAGAGGTTCTGAATGTGATTTTCAAGTTTGAAGCCTTAGCACTTGTTCTCTAAATATGCAATTCTGTGACTATTTTGATTGTCTGACATTTTTATAAAAAACTGGTATCCTTTTGGTCAGATAGAAGTTTAGTGACTCCTGTGAAAGTGAAGTCGCTCAGTCGTGTCCGACTCTTTGTGACCCCATGGACAGTAGCCTGCACCAGGCTCCTCCATCCATGGGATTTTCTAGGCAAGAGTACTGGAGTGGGTTGCCATTTCCTTCTCCAGGGAATCTTCCTGACCCAGGGATCGAACCCAGGTCTGCCGCTTTGTAGACTCCTGTAAGGGTCTCTTAATTCAGGCCATTGGGACCACGTCTAGCAGTGTTCTGTGAGTTATTAACTCAAGGATGTTGCTGCTGCATGGTTTTGAGAAATGGGAAGAGGAAGCTGTCCAGACATACTTTACCTTCATTCACAGCCTTCCACTCTTGAGACCGCCTGCTCCTACTTTTGTCTGCCATGTCAGTGCTGCTCTGTCAGCGTGCTCTTTCCCTGAAGGCAGCGCCTTGTCCAGAGGGCTGGGCCTGCTCTGACCTCCTCTGATGGGTCCTCTTGGCCCTGAGCATGGCGTCTGGTGTTAGTGGTGAATAGCCACTCTGCCGTGATACAGTGCTTCCATCTGTAACTGGTCTCAAACGCGTCCACCAGGCGCCGGTGTCTTATTTCCTTCTCTGATTAGGAGCTGTTACTGAGCCGTCTTCTGGGAGTGTCAGTGCATGATTGCATGGTTAGAAGTTGGTGCCTTTTGTAATTACTGTTTTCTTCATAATTAAAATATTTTGCCACCTTATTGTGGTATAATTGATGTACAGTTAAGTACACATATTTAAAGCTTCAATGTGATGGATTTTTATATGTATATACTTGTGAAACCATCACTTTCCTTTTTTATCTCTCTTAAATGCTGCTAGGTGAGCAGCTAGAGAGAGGGAGTTAACTGCTCTTGTCTTTAAAATTGCTTTTCCAAATCCTGAAAGTCTGTTTATTCTCCTCTCTTTTAACCCAGAATTGGTATTTAAGCTTGGTGTCTTCAAATTTTGGCATTGTTTTTACTTACATTTAATGAATTTCAAAATACTGGGTTAGCCAAAAAGTTTTTTTTTTCTCTTTCCCCATAAGGTAAGTTCTAGGAGCACTTAGTTGTTTTTAACTTCATTCAAAACAATTTTGTTAGATTGTATTTTGACAGCTATCATATCAGCATATATTTTTTAAAAAGCTTATCAAAATTGGTGAATTTTTATGTAGCCATTTTATTATTGAAGATGGTAGGGAGAAAAGTAACATTTTTGGCATACCATGCTTCATTATTTCAAGAACGGTAAAAACGCAACTGAAGTGCAAAAAAAGACTTGTGCAGTATATGGAAAAGGTGCTGTGACTGATCGAATGTGTCAGAAGTGGTTTGTGAAATTTCAGGGTAGTTTCTCGGTGGACAGTGCTCCATGGCCAGGTCTAACAGTGGAAGTTGATAGCAGTCAAATTGAGACATTGAGAGCAATGAACATCATGCTACTCAGGAGACAGCCAACATATCTGAATCAAGCATTGACAATCATTTGCACCAGCTTGGTTATGTTCATCTCTTTGATGTTTGGGTCCCCACATAAGATAAAAACCTCTTGACTATATTTCCACATGTGATTCTCTACTTAAACATAATGAAAACATTCCGTCTTTTGTTTTAAAAACAATTGTGATGGGCGATAAAAACTGGATACTGTACAATAATGTGGAACGGAAGAGATTGTGGGGCAAGTGAAATGAACCATCACCAACCGTATACCAAAGGCCAGTCTTCATCCAAAGAAGGTGATGTTGTATGGTGGGACTGGAAGGGAGTCCTCTGTTATGGACTCCTTTTGGAAAACCAAACAATTCCAACACGTACTGCTCCCAGCTAGATCAGCTGAAAGCAGCACTTGACAAAAAGTGTCCAGAACGAGGCAACAGAAAATGCATGATCTTCCATCAGGACAACGCAAGACCACACGTTTCTCTGATGACCAGGTAAAAATTGTTACAGCTTGACTGGGAAGTGCTGACTCATCCACCAGATTCACCAGGCATTACACCTTTGGATTTCCATTTATTTTGGTCTTTACAAAATTCTCTCAGTTGAAAAAATTTCAGTTCCCTGGAAGACTATAAAAGGTACCTGGGACAGTTCTTTGCTGAGAAAGGTAAAAAGCTTTGGGAAAATGGAATTATGAAGTTGCCTGAAAAATAGCAGAAGGTAGTGAAACAAAACAGTGGCTATATTCTAGTGAATGAGAAATGGTTTCCCAGACTTTTTTGAAAGCAGTTTTATTGAGATATAATTTGCAGATGAGCCATCCTTAAAAGTGCAGAGTTTGGTGTGTTTAGACACGTGTACAGATTGTACACAGAAGTGTGACACCACCGCACTTGAGTGACTGTTCCCATGGAAGCTGCCCTCATGCCCTCTGACCCCTGGGTACCTCTCACTGGTTTTCTGTGTGGATTATGTTGGTCTCTCTTGGAGTTTCATGTCATGTGTCACTTTGTCTGACATCTTTTGCTTATTTTCTTTTTTTGAGATCTATCCCATGTAATTAATATGTGTACCAGCACTTCTACCCTTTTGGTTGTTGAGTAGTATTTTGTTGTTTGGTTGTACCAGTTTGCTGATGGGCTTCAGTTCAGTTCAGTCGCTCAGTCGTGTCCAAACTCTTTGTGACTCATGGGGACTGCAGCACACCAGGCTTCCCTGTCCATCACCAGCCCCCGGAGCTTGCTCAGATTCATGTCCATTGAGTCGGTGATGCCATCCAACCATCTCGTCCTCTGTCGTCCCCTTCTCCTCCTGCCTTCGATCTTTTCCAATGAGTCAGTTCTTCGCATCAGGTGGCCAAAGTAGTGGAGCTTTAGCTTCAGCATCAGTCCTTCCAATGAATATTCAGGACTGATTTCCTTTAGGATGGACTGGTTAGATCTCCTTGCAGTCCAAGAGACTCTCAAGAAACTTCTCCAGCACCACACTTCAAAGGCATCAATTCTTCAATGCTCATCCTTCTTTATGGTCCAATTCTCACATCCATACATGACTACTGGAAAAACCACAGCTTTGACTAGATGGACCTTTGATAAAGTAACGTCTCTGCTTTTTAATATGCTGTTTAGGTTGGTCATAACTTTTCTTCCAAGGAGCAAGTGTCTTTTATTTTCATGGCTGCAGTCACCATCTGCAGTGATTTTGGAGCCCCCAAAAATAAAGCCTGTCACTGTTTCCCCATCTGTTTGCCATTAAGTGATGGGACCAGATGCCTTGATCTTAGTTTTCTGAATGTTGAGTTTTAAGCCAACTTTTTCACTCTTCTCTTTCACTTTCATCAAGATGCTCTTTAGTTCTTTTTTGCTATCTGGTGTCATCTGTATACCTGAAGTTATTGATATTTTTTCTGGCAATCTTGATTCCAGCTTGTGTTTCATCCAGTCCAGCATTTCTCATGATGTACTCTGTATATAAATTAAATAAGCAGGGTGACAATATATATAGCCTTGACATACTCCTTTCCCGATTTAGAACCATTCTGTTGTTCCATGTCCAGTTCTAACAATTGCTGCTTGTCCTGCATACAGATTTCTCAGGAGGCAGATCAGGTGGTCTGGTATTTCCATCTCTAAGAATTTTCCACAGCTTGTTGTGATCCACACAGTCAAAGGCTTTGGCATAGTCAATAAAACAGAAGTAGATGTTTTCCTGGAACTCTCTTGCTTTTTTGATGATCCAGAGGATGTTGGCATTTTAATCTCCGGTTCCTTTGCCTTTTCTAAATCCAGCTCCAACATCTGGAAGTTCAGGGTTCATGTACTGTTGAAGCCTGACTTGGAGAATTTTGAGTATTACTTTGCTAGTATCTGAGATGAGTGCATTTGGGCAGTCTTTGGCATTGCCTTTCTTTGGGATTGGAATGAAAACTGACCTTTTCCAGTCCTGTGGCCACTGCTGAGTTTCCCAAATTTGCTGGCATATTGAGTGCAGTACTTTCACAGCATCATCTTTTAGGATTTGAAATAACTCAACTGGAATTCCATCACCTCCACTAGCTTTGTTGGGCTTAGTCTGTATGAATAAATTTGCTGCGAATGTAAAAGCTCAGAGACCCTTTCTTACCTTCCCTGGAGAAAAAGTCTTCTCTGTTGGGATGGGGAGTTAGGAAGGGGAGCCAGGCGGCTTACCAGTCTTCCAGATTGTAGTCCTTCATCACTTCCTGGAAACAGGTGCTGACAGTTTCTAGGTCTTGTGTGTGTGTGCTTGGTTGCTCAGGTGTGTCTGACTCTTTGCCACCCCATGGACTGTAGCCCACCTGGCCCCTCTGTCCATGGGATTCTCCAGGCAAGAACACTGTGTGGGCTGCCCTGCCCTCCTCCAGTGGGTCTAGGTCTTGGGGAGGGGCTTTTCTGTTGTCAGGCTGCTGCTTGACCCTCTTCACTGCTGGCTAAAAGTGTAGCTTTTCTGAGTTTGCTAAGTCATTTTCCATTTCTGCTTCTTAAAAGTTCTAAGATTTTTAGATTCCAAAATGTCTTGTCTTCTCTTCTTATCTTCATGGCTTTATGTCTTTTTATCTATTAATCTGCTTTATTGTAATTTTGGATGGGGACAAAGGCAAGTGTATGTGTTCAACTGCTACCTTAGACCCAGGAGTCTTTACCATAAAACCCTACTGTTTGACAAGTTTTTCCTTTTATTTTTGCTGCAATTAACAACACTGGGGATGAGCATGCTTACCATTGAGACTGTTTAAATCTATGCTTATTTCTTTTTTAATTTAAAATAATTCACCATTTTTAAAGGTTATATTCCATTTCTAGTTACTGTGAAATGTTGGCTGTATTCCCTGTGTGTCCTTGTGGATTACTTTATGCACAATAGTTCATACCTCTGAAGTCCCCTTCTGCTATGCTGTCCCCTCCTCTCTCTCCTCCCCAGTGAGCCACTGGTGCTGTATCTGTGAGTCTGGTTTATTAGTTATATTCGCTAGTTTGTATTTTTTAAGATTTCACATATAAGTGATATCATGCAGTTTGTCTAAACACAATACCATCCAAGTCCATCTGTGCTGTTGCAAACGACAAAATTTTATCCTTTTTTTAATGATTGAGTAATACTTCATTGTGTGCCTGCATATGTGTGTGTGTGTGTGCATTTAATACATCTTCATCTGTTGATGGACACTTAGGTTACTTTCATATCTTGACAGTTGTAAATAATTCTGCTATGAAAATTGGGATCCATGTATCTTTTCAAATTAGTGTTTTCATTTTCTTTGGTACAATACCCAACAGTGAAATTGTTGGTTTATATGGTCGTTCTGTTTTTAGTTTTTTAAGACACTTTCATACTGTTTTCCTAGGGGCTACACCAGTTTTCATTCTTACCAGCTGTGTACAAGGATTCCCTTTCCTCCACATCTTCACCAACATTTGTTATTTATGTTCTTAATTTATTAATAGCCATTTTCACAGGTGTGAGGCAATACCTCATTGTGGTTTTGATTGACATTTCCCTGGACAGAGGAGCCTCTCGGGCTACAGTCCATGGGGGCTCAGCATCTGACACAACTTAGCGATCGAACAATGACAGTTGTGGTTATAGAGCTTCTCAGGTGGCTCAGTGGTAAACATTCTGCCTGCCAAGCAGGAGACCTGGGTTTGATCCCTGAGTTGGGAAGATCCCTTGGAGAAGGGAATGGCAACCCACTCCAGTATACTTGGCCTGGGAAATTCCATGGGCAGAAAAGCCTGGAGGGCTACAGTCCATGGGGTCGCAAAGAGTCGGATACGACTGAGCGACTGAATATCAACAGTGACAGCAGAGACTCGCTGTGTTGAGTGTCTTTTCATGTGCTTCCTTCTTTAAGTAAATTTCTAGAAACAGATGGTGGGCCTAAAAGACACACATACTTTTAATGCCACATTGTGCTCCAGGAATGGCATGCTAATACATACTCCGACAAGATGGGTGTTCTTTCCTGTTCTGTGTGAATATATACTCAGTAAATGTTCTCCCTTGCCTCCATCCCACCCCACAGACATCCTTGCACATCAGGTTTAAGAAATGCAGCCAGATTGTAGTGGAGGTGTCCAGCATGCCCACCCCTTGCCGCACACATGCTCCCCCCCGGGTCAGGTCATGTGCGGGTCTGAATTAAGGCTTTGGGCTCTTGTTTCAGGTTACACTCCTGGCACGCCTTACAAAGTGTCCTGCTCCCCCACCAGCGGGGCAGTGCCGCCGTACTCCTCCTCCCCCAGCCCTTACCAGGCTGCCGTGTACCCCGTGCGAAGTGCCTACCCCCAGCAGAGCCCATATGCACAGGTAGGCCTGGGGTGCGCTGTGGGTGTCACGAGGGGCCTCCTGGTCACTGTGTGTGGGGATGGATTGGCTCCTCGGGGCTCCGGCCCAGAGTATGGGACCCTGTGACATTTGTCTCTCTTCTTTCCCCAGCAAGGCACGTACTACACCCAGCCCCTGTATGCAGCACCCCCTCACGTCATCCACCACACCACAGTGGTGCAGCCCAACGGCATGCCAGCAACGGTGTACCCTGCTCCCATCCCTCCGCCAAGAGGCAACGGGGTCACCATGGGCATGGTGGCGGGGACCACTATGGCCATGTCAGCGGGTGAGTCCTTGGCCCCGGGGTGCCTCCTCTGCAATGGCCTGAGGGCTGGGGGAAGGGAGAGTTCATCAGAACTCTGACCCTTGGCTTTGACTTTTCATTGCTAGAGTTGTGTGAAAGGACATCTGATCCTTTGGGAGGAAATGGCATGTTATCTTTTTCTTTACTTCCTCTCCTTTGTTTTCCCTTCTCCTTCAGTTGAGTTTGAGTGTGGGGTTTAGAACCATGAGCCAAGTACCTTTTCCATAGACATGACTGGGTAGCCCTCTCCAGATTTGATGAACTGAGGTACCTGGCTGTAGGGACAAGGAGTGGCCAGATCCCTGTGGTGAGCACATTAAAGCTTGAGCAGAAGGGGGGGTATTCTGTGATCTGGGGGGCTGACCCTCTTGGTCCTTCCCTTTGGTGTGGGCTACCAGTGCAGGCCAGGTTGTCCTAATGGGGATGTTCTCATGAATTGCAGAAAGCCAGTCTTGTGTTCACAGAGCTGAGAGCTGCTTATAGAAATCCTTTGGCATACACATAGACTATTTCCAAGGCTTCTTCTAGGTCAGGAAAATAAACCAAAGAGAGAAGAGACCCATGGCTTGGACCGACCTATCTCCATGGAACCTTGGAGCATTTGAGGGCTTGGTTAAATGTCTAGGAGTGAGGTCACCTCCTGTGGGAATGTAAGTTACCTGTGCAGAGGGGCCAGGCACACACAGCACACTGGATTGCCCATGGCTGTGATTTTTAAAGAAATACATGGTTTCCTCTTTGTTTTGTAGACTTTACTTGAGCATAAGGAAAATGTCAGAGAGGAAGGTGGTTCGGGATACCATGTGTGTTTCTGCTCAGAGTCTCTTGTTTTATTTGGTTTTCCCACACTTACCCCAGAGGCCAAGGAGAGTCTGGCACAGATAGAAACCAAGTGTTTGAGGCACATGGAGGGAGGGGTCGGCAGGCCCCGGTGTGGCTGCACGCAGGGAGCAGGGGGCTGAGCAGCTGCCAGGTGAGGCCGTGAGGTTTCAGGTGGTGCCTGGCTATAAGTGGACACAGATAGCTGCTGAGTTTTCTGTATTTACAGGGAGAATAAGCTTAGCTTAAGGTACTCAGAAGCTTGCACAGTTGGGAAATCTCCCTGCTTCCCTCCCTTCTTCCCAGTTGTTTATTGTCATCTTAACCATTTCCAAGTGTAGAGGTCGGTGGTATTACCACACTGTTGTGTCACATCTCTGGAGCTTTTCATCTTGCAGAAATGAAGCTCTATAAATTAAACACCTCTCCCTTTCCTCGGTTCCAGACCCTGGCAACCACCATTCTCCTTTCTGTACCATCCATCTGACTCCTCTAGGGACCTCATATAAGTGGACTCAGGCAGTGTTTGTCTTTTGTGACTGGTTTATTTCACTGAGCATAATGTCCTCAAGGTTCATCCATATTGTAGGGTGTGACAAATCTCATTCCTTTTTAAGACTAAATAATTTTTTTGTTTTGTTTTTATCATCTCATCTGCAGTAATAATTCAGTATATATGTGTGAAGGGGAGGCACAGAGGCTTCTGCAAACGTGCCGTCAGTGTGAGCTTGCTGTTTATACAGCCTTGACTTGTGTATGATCAGGATTTCTGAGAGCGCTGTGGGTCACGGCCATCCCCCTTCCTGTCTGCCTCTCTCCTTGCCACGAGGGTCGGGCAGGAGTGCTCTTTGTTGGGGGTACTGGGGCAAGGGGAGTGCTGCCCTCCACTGAGATGCTTGCTCTTCCTTCTAGGTACTCTGCTGACTGCCCACTCCCCAACTCCTGTTGCTCCCCACCCTGTCACTGTGCCCACGTATCGGGCCCCAGGAACGCCCACCTACAGCTATGTGCCCCCTCAGTGGTGATCACCCTGCAAACGTAAGTGACCAGTGAAGCCCAGGCCTAGCTTTGTGACTAAAGTGCATCCTTTTAAAGTGGAGAATGGGAGAGCTATGACAATTTAAGCAGTGATAAGGAAAATGATACCTGATGATTCGAAGGCAATGCCATGTTTAACTTTTCGTCTTTATTGGGACTCTACAAAGAAAGGAAGGAAGAGGAAACCATTTGAGTTCTTGCTGTGTACCCCTGCACTATGTTCCTTACCTGGGCTATGCTCTGGTCTCCCCGCCCGCCTCCTGTCGGAAGTAGGATCCCAGCTGTAATTGGGAGTTCTCAGAAGCCAGGCAGTCACCTCCTTTGCCTGCTGCCCGTTCTTGTCTTAGTGGATTGCCTCCTCCTCCGGTGGAAGCAGCTCCTTTTCAGAGCAGTGGCGCTGGAGGAGCTGTGTGTGACTGTGTGTCCGTCTTTCTCCCCGCCCTCAGGTTTGTGGATGGAGCTGTGCAGTTACATCATGGAGGTTCCACAGCTGGTGCTGCAGGCCTTGTGCCTCCAACCAGGACTTTCTTCGTAATGCTCTCGACACTTAGCTAAACACTGCTGCAGCCAGCCTAGCAGGTCCCAGCGCCCTCAGTCTCCAGCTGACTCTTTGGGTTCGTCTTACAGCAAATCCTGTTTGGTGGGCTGACAGGCAACTTTTTAGCTAACTGTAACGATAAAAGGGAGTATTAATCTATTCTGAATCATATGTAGTTGAATGCATGTTAAAAAAAAACAAAACACAAAAACAAAGCTTGCTCAATCTACCTGCAGTGACTGATGCAGAACCATCATATGCAAAATCCAAAGGAATGGAAAAGTATTTTACAACTTGTATCACTAATGCACTGTTGTAATGTATGCAAAGTCTTAAAGTTATAAGTGTTAAAGTGAATTTCTTCATAGAGTATCTGAGATCTCTTCGATGATTCTTCAGCCTTTTGGGGTTGATGTGGGTTGCCAGTTGGATACGTGGACTTCGACTTTCCAGCCATCTGTTCCTTTCACGCTGACCACAGTGAGAGAGAGTTGCAGGCGCGGGGAGAGTGTGGGGAGGCCCAACACTGCTTGGGGTGCAGTCAGGTGAATGGCTTTCTTTCCATTTAGGCTTGTGGGGTCTGTGTGATGTGGATGTTCTTAGGGATTACCATGAAAGATTAGAGTAGGGTGCCAGTACAGTAGGTGATATAACAGCAAAACAGTTTTCTCTAAATGCTATCTAAATTTTTGTTACAAATCACTTACAGATGGATACGATGTTTTCTATATCTTTATTGGAAAAGTCCTATGTAGAGCTTAAATTATTTTCCTGGGATGAAAGATATGTGAAAGAGAAACAGCCACAGTTGGAGGAGGTATTGGCCTCTCCTTTATTTAGCTTAGGAAAAGTTATTCCTATTTTTTTTTTCCCCTGAGAAATGTTTTAGTAACCTGAAAACATATGTAGGAATTGCTGTTCTCCCTCCCACAAAGAAGGGCAAAGATATCAACTGTGTGTTACGAAGAAAGCTGTACATTTTAAGAACTATTAAAAGGGAACAAAAGTTTGATATTGATGGTTTCTTGTAGAGAGGCAGGGCTGTAGCTGTCTTCGGGCCCCCCAATTGATGGGGACTTGTCCTGAGACCATTTGGAGGGGATTGTGGAGATGGGTACGGGAGGTGTGAGGGGAGTGACTGTGGCCTGTCATCTGAGAGCCCCTTCGACCATCTCTTCTTGTGGCTGAGGATACTTGGCACAAAGCAAGTGTGGACAGCAAAGGGCCAGGCAGCATTGAAATATGTTTGCCAGTCAGAATAGGTTTGCCTGTTATTATGGAAAGAATTTTGTGTTTAAAGTCTGAATATTGTACATAAGAAGCCAAGAGGATGTTTTTGTTTCTTTTTTCTTTTGCTTAAATGTGCCCAACCCGTATTGATGGTTGTGTGTGTCTGTCCTCAGAGCGGGTGGGGGTGGCGAGGCTCTGTTGCCTTTCAGCAGCATGCCAGGGGTGGGGGTGCCCCTGCCCCACCCCGTCGTCGTCTCGAGTGCTGTGGGGCGTGGCTGGGAGGGGACCTTAACTCTTCTTGCGGCTCTGGCAGCTGGTCAGGGCTCTGGCACTGGGCTGGCATTCAGCCCTGGTTGGTGAGTGGGACAGCTGACCGCCCAGCCTTTGGTAACCGTATTTTCTATAGTAAGTATTCATCATAATTTTCTTTTTCACGTTTTATTTTATAAAAAGTTTAGGAATATTTTTGCATGGATCATTGTAAACAGAAGATTTATTTCTACTGTCTGTAACATAGTATGTTTACTGATAAGTACTTTAAATTGGAGAGCACTTAACCCACCTTTGTGTGTGTGTGTGTGTGTGTGTGTGTGTATGTGTGCAGCAGTTATTTACCCCAGGCACACCATGTCCACTTCAACTCTTTGTTGGTTATTCTCTCTGTTTAGTGGGTGGTTGGTAATGTTCTAATGGCTCCAGGGCAGAACTGATCCAGTAGCAGAGAAGTGGGTCTCCCCAGTTTAGTGTAGTAAGTGAGTTTTGTATAACTTTTTAAAAGTCCCAGTCTTTCTCTCTCTCTCTCTGTCTCACATACACATACACACACACTCTGCCTGTAAGGGTTAGAGTCATTTGAATTCAGGAGGAAGTTATGAGGAGTTACATAGGCTGTTTCTTCAGGATTGTCTGAGACACACAGGCTGAGTGTTTTCATGAGCACTGAATTAAGTGGTGTTTTTAAGAGAAAAAAAAAAAGAGTGGGTTGTGTTTTCTCCCCATTTACATCAACTTATAAATACTTTGCCCCCTTTAATTTCTAAAAAATCTTACTTCCCTTTTGTGACGTTGAGCTGGGAAACTTCATCAAATACTTCTGCATTATGGAATACCTATGTGTGGAAATCTTTTCAATTTTGAAACTGTCAGGGCATCAGCTATCAAATATGAAAGGTAGAGCGTGTCTAGCAGGTGAGAATCTGGACATAATGAATAGTAACAAAACTATCATATGTTGTAATTTTAGCAGCATTTAGTTCCAGTAAAATTAAGGAATAGAGCTTCTGTTATAAAATGCATAATTTGATATCCTAAGCACAATAGTATATTCAGAGAAATTTTGCATTTTTCGTATGTGACATTCTTAATTTGAGAGTCTTTCAGCTAAATTACAGTTATTTTAGAAATTGAGACAGGCGAGTAAAGGAATTAATTCTGTAAACAGATACCATCATGGGTATTTTAAAAATTTTTGTCCTACAGCCCTTCTCTGAGGTTAAGGAGATAGATTTCTTTTGTTTGGATCTGGGCCGGGTGACTGAATGTTTTCCGATGAGTGATGGCCCATCAGCTTGCTCTCTCTGAGGAGTGCAGACAGCATCAGGGCCGGGGCCACTCATGGTAATAAGCACAGAGGCGCTTCAGGATCTTCCATGTTCTCTGAACATTTTTGTTGGTTTGGTTACTAGGCCTCCCAGTTACATCACGTGACTCTGTTTCTTGAGCGCTATGCAAATATAGTGTTATAGGAGCCAAGGGTGGTCCTGAGCCTCGGGCTGGGAACCTGGTCTGTGTGTGCCCCCCTCACAGACTGGGCTCGCAGTGCCTCTCCCTCTGCTGTTGGCACTTGACACACAGGAAGAGGATCTGGGGGCTCTGGGTGTGCCCGTCCCGCAGTGCTGTCCTGCCAGAGGGTGGTGAGAGCATAGCTGACCCTGGATGCATCCATGTTGGGGCCTGCTGTTTAAGAAGGAGACCCAGACTTCTTCACCTGAACTTGGCAGACATATGGAAACAGTATTACTGTGACCAGTTGGGCCACTTTCTCCCTATCTGGCAGCTAACGACTTGACGCACCCCTGTCTGGGCATCTCCCAGACAGGACAGGACACCTGTCTGACATCCTCTGGCCATGCAAGGGCAGGCTTAAGGATGTGGGGCTTGAGGCGGGGACAGCTTCTGGTTCTTCCCTTGGTGCTTTCTAAGGAGGGGGTGTGTCTTTAGAGGGGAATGGTTGGCATAGGGGAACGGCGACCGGCGTGACTCCCTCTCTACCACATTGCAAATGTTGGCATGTTTTTTCCTCCTGAGCTGTTTAATACTCACCCTGAGCTTTCTGAAAGGAGCCTGCAGATGACATGCTGCAGAGGAGGGTCTGATCTTTTTCAGGTAGAAAGTTGCAGAGTTGATGTTTCAGAGGATTTGTCTCTTTCCCTACCCTGTTGACTTGAAGAACAGAAACCCTCTGCTGTAGTCTTACCTGAATCCCCAGGACCAACCTCCAGTCACTTGGGACAGAGACAGGAAAATCTGGCACCCCTGTGCAGGGAACCTGCAGTGAGCACGGTAAGGCTGTGCTTCCAGGACGCAGGTGTTGAGAGATGATGAGGGTCTGACCTTGGCCTCTTGAGCCCTGTTGGTCTCCTGTAGGTCCTCGTGCAGACCAGTGGTTAGTAGAAGACCAGCTCTCCTGTGTTCCTGGGGGGTTGCTGTGATGCCACTCAAGAGAGACCCAAGGGAGCCTCTGTTACTGACTAGGAAACGGTTGTTGTTGTTTTTTTTTTAATGAGTTTTGAATACTGTTTTTTTAGACCATTCTCTTAGTACTTTTTAAAAACTTAAGTCAGCATTGTCTTCCAGTGTTAAAGGCACCCCCGCCTTTGCATTGAACTAAGGTGTCAATCAATACAAGGAATGGAACATCCATCCTGAGCCAATTCCATTATGTGTAAATTCTTACAATTTTAATTTTTTATGCAATCTGATGAGTAGATGAGCTCAGATTTAAAATTCTTAAAAGCACGTTTACTGTAAATTGTTATGTATTAATACTGCAGTTTTCAATAAAGATTGACTTGTGTTGCATATTGTGATTTTCATGCTTTTTCCTTATAGGGTTTGCCTCCAGGTGGCTTGGCCTGGATGGGAGGTGGTGTAGCATCTCTCACCTTAGAAAATCCAGGGGTTTCAGGCTCAGCCGCAGTGACCTTGGCAGTGTGTACAAGTGTGAAGGCGGTGGGCTGTGGGGAAGGGGAGAGAAGCCACCCTCTCCTGGTCCTGTGGCCTCAGCCCTCTTGGAAAGAAGACACATCCTTCCCCATTTCTACAAAGAGGAAGCTCAGACACAGAAAGGTAACGGACTGCCTGTCCCCCAAACTAACACTGCTGATAACTTCAGCTAAACAGACTCCAGAAGCAGCTGGGGACAGAGGTGCTAGGGCAGCTCCTAGTTTCTGCGAGCCTCTGAACACTGAGCTGCTCTCCATCAAAGCCGTGGCGGCCCGGCTGATTCCTGTAGTCTAAAGAGAGGCTGAAAGTGCCGCGGTAATGGGGAGGGAGGAGAAAATGGATAGACACCAACAGAAAACAAGGGCTGGCAGCCAGGTTATTTTTCACAGGTTTCTTTATGAAATTAAATGTGGTTTCTGCTTGGAGAAGGTATAGTGCAAGAGTGACTGTACATGCTGCTGAATTCCCAGGGGCCACAGGGGCGGCTCTGCGCTCTGCCCCAGGCCAGGCCCTGGCCACACTCTTGAGCGGCCCTCCTCCACGGGCCGCGGGCTTCCTTCCTACCTGCGTGCCCACCAGCTTCTGGGTGGGTCAGTCCTGGGTGCTGGGCACAGACCTCAGTCCTTATGGCTTCTCACGCTCACTCAGGGTAAGGCAGTCTTTCCGTGTCACTAACAGTTCTCTGGTGTTGGAATTTAACAACAAAATCCAGACTGGAACCAGGTTATGGAATCACCCCACAGCTGCAGGTGAACTGGTTACAAATCCTGACAGAGTATTCAGTTGATTATGGTTCTGTTTTCTTTCCACTATAAACAAACACATCACAAGTGAAGAGAGGGTGTCCAGCAGCCAGGAGTGTCTAGAGGGACTGGGAGGAAGTAACAGGTGGGCTCCGGGCCAGATGTTTTTGTGCCCAGAATTCCTGGTTCCTACCCACCAGGGATGCAGGCTGCCTGGCCCACCAGCTGGGGGCCTGTGAAGAGAACAGGAGGGCAGAGAGGTACACAGCCTGGCTCTGCAGGTGATGAAGGCAGAGGTGGGCTCCTGCCCAGAGAGAACAGGAGCAGGAGGGATGATCAGATGTGCAGAGAAGAGGGTCCACAGCGGCCATTCTCACACGTGCCAGCCTGTGGGCGGTTCTGAGCAGATCCCACACTCAGGCCTGCTAACTTGCAGATTGCAGAATGGACAGAGGGCCGGATGCGGTGAGCCTCGGGCAGGAAGAGCTGCAGGCCTCCTGGCCAGGCAGGTCCAGATGGTGCCACTGGTGGGGCACGGGCTCACTTGCGGAAGGGTGCCAGCCGGCTGATGCTGTGCCAGAAGGTGGATGGCTTTCGCTTGGGCTCTGCCAGCGCCAGGACCTGTTGCTGAGGCAGGCTGGTGGGGAGGGCCGGGTGTTTCTGGCGTGTCAGGTAGTAGGGTCGGCCGAGGGCTGGCAGGGGAAGAGTCAGGGTCAGAGGTGCCTCAGGAGTGAGGGGATACAGGCCAGAGCCTGCAGGGGTAGAATGGGCCATCCCCAGGCTGCTTCAGACATCCCCCTTTGCTTCCCCTGGGGTTGTCCACATCCAAGGGCCTGGGCGGCCCTCCGTGGCCTGCAGGGGGGTAACCAGAGGGGACTGGAAGGTGTGGGGTGTGGAGCTGCTCTCAGGGTGGTGTCTGTGGGGATGGGCTGTCAGCTCCTTGGCGAGGCTGGCTGCCAGGAAGCAATCCTGCCTGGGAAAGAGCACCGGCTCTGATGGTGCTGCTCACAGGGGTCTGAGGGGATGGCAAGTAGGAGCATCCACCAAGTACCTACACTGCAGGCTTCCTCATCGGTGGTCCCTCAACCAACTTGGGAACACCCACCTGTAAAGGGCAGTGGGCACCTCTGAAGACCCAGGTGCTGGTCCTGCTTTGGGCTGAGCTGCTGTGGGTGGAGGTGGAACCATCACCCGCTTACCTTTGGGCTTCCCGATGGCCTGCTGCTTGCTGGCGTTCAGCATGGCCTGCTTCCTCTGCAGCTGGGTAATGGAGAAGCCTGGGAGGGGGCCACAAATGAGACACCTGCTTCCCAGTGAGAACACAACCGCTTTCCCATCTCGCCTGCCCATGGTCCTCTTGTTCTGGCACCAGCACAATTGGTGTGTGCCCTGCCCTGCCCACAGTGCCTGGGGGCCCAGCAGGCCGCACGGACTCACCAATCTGCCTGCTTTGTCCACCCAGGCAGAGGAGATGCTCTGAGGAGCTCCTCTGGGGGCCTCCCTTGCCCTCCCCCATGACTCAGCCTGATCCACTCACCAACGTAGCTGGTGGCTACTGTCCTTTTTGGCACTCTAGGGGAGGCTCTTGGCCATATCAAGGACTCACCTGGTCACTGCCCGCTGTGATGGCCGGAGGACCAAGGACAGGAGGGGAATGCAGTGGGGGGGATGGCGTGCTCATGTGGGGTAGGGGGAGGCTTCTGGAGGCCAGTGTCCACCTCACTCCAGCTGAGCAGAGGCATGTGAGCATGTTGGAGCGACCCTCAGCAGGCATGCAGACCCACACGGAGGGTTGCAACCAAGACATGTCCCAGAACCTCACAAACCCTGAGGTATTCTGGTGTGAGACCTGCCTCACAGTTGCAAGGTCATGTCCACTTCCCTGCACCCAGGATGCAAAAAGCGCCGGGTGGGCCCTCAAGTGGAGCAAGGCTGAGTGGGGTCTCGCACCTGTCTCTTGGTCCAGCCGCACCTGCTCCCGCTCCCTGGCAAAGGCCTTGAGCCAGCGCTGCTTCTGCTCGGGCTTCTTGGCACACAGCAGGTGGCTCTCCCCCGAGGGCCCACAGCGCAGCCGGAAGGCGTTCCTGACGCTCACGTGGAGCTCTCGATCCTTCCCGTCCTCCAAGTCCACCACCTCCAGGCTGTCCATGTCCACTCGGCCCTTATAGTAGAGCACATCCCGGCGGAGAAGGTCCTGCCAGAGACACTGTGAGCCCCTGGCCCGCCTACTTGCCCAGCCCCTTGGCCTAAACCACTCTCCTGAGCACATCTAAGGCCCTTCCTCATTTTCTGCCTTGAGACTGGAAGGGCCGGTGGGCTATCACCCACTTCGCCGGCAGAAAGTTCCTTCAGGAGAGACAATAAGCTTGGCTCGGCCCACAACCATGTGCTGAAACCATGGTTAGGAGCCGCTGTTTCAGTTGACAGTTACTCAATGGCTTGGGGGTCTCTGAACACTCGGTCTCACAGGAGACGCAGCCGTGGTTACAGACAGCAGGCAGGACCCACCCTGCGCAACAGAGAAAAGCAGCAGTCTGCCAGGACTGGGCCAGGGCCAGCACTCAGGAGGCTGCCCGGCCACTTGGGCCCGTTTTCAAGAGGGAGTAGAAGCCAGCAGCAAAAAGGAGGCCTGACTGTTTATAATAGCCAGGACATGGAAGCAACCTAGATGCCCATCAGCAGACGAACGGATAAGGAAGCTGTGGTCCATATACACCATGGAATATTACTCAGCCATTAAAAAGAATTCATTTGAATCAGTTCTAATGAGATGGATGAAACTGGAGCCCATTATACAGAGTGAAGTAAGCCAGAAAGATAAAGACCAATTCAGTATACTAACACATATATATGGAATTTAGAAAGATGGTAATGATAACCCTATATGCAAAACAGAAAAAGAGACACAGATGTATAGAACAGACTTTTGGACTCTGTGGGAGAAGGTGAGGGTGGGATGTTTCGAGAGAACAGCATGTATATTATCTATAGTGAAACAGATCACCAGCCCAGGTGGGATGCATGAGACGGGTGCTTGGGCCTGGTGCACTGGGAGGACCCAGAGGAATCGGGTGGAGAAGGAGGTGGGAGGGGGGATCGGGATGGGGAATACATGTAACTCCATGGCTGATTCATGTCAATGTATGACAAAACCCACTGCAATGTTGTGAAGTGATTGGCGTCCAACTGATAAAAATAAATGAAAAAAACAAAAACTAAGAGGAGGCCTGGAGGCAGCTGGAACAGAAGATCCCAGGGTTGGGGAGGGGAAGCTGAGCTTCGCAAGGAGAGAAGAGTTGGCTTGAGGCCCAAACAGGGCATTATCAGCAAGGAGGGTGTTCTTACCAGCATTGGGCACCAGTCAGACTGTGAGGGTCACCCTCGGGTCCCTAGGGCACTGGGCTCCCTCTGTAGAGACCGCCTGCCCCCGACTTTGGCCCAAAGGGCCTGACCAGCGAAGGGCCTCCTGTACACAGGGCCCCGGGCAGAGAGGAATTGTGTGTGCATAGCTCGTTTTCTCGGGGCAGCTGCTTCCAGCCCTCAGCCTCACTCCCTCCACAGATGCTCCTAACAGGCCCATCCAGCAGGGGAGAGTGACTCTGGTACCTTCTTACAGTAGATGAGCTGGTGGTCAAAGAGAAAAAACATTCTCTGCTGGCTCTTGGCTTGTGGCTGTGTGACACGGGTCAGCTCCCCCGAGTGGATGAGTTCTGAGCTCCTGACCAGGAGATCTTCCCCCTAGGGAACCCAAGGGGAGCCGTGAGCTGAGTGACCCCATCCTGGGGCTTAGAGCAAGGCTCTGCTGGGCTCTGCGTCCTGCCTCTTGCTGAGTTGGTGTGGTCACTGTTGGTCTTGTCTGCTGTGGCCCCCAGTGGGCCAGGGCCTGCAGCAGACCGGAGGGGTTGCTCTTAGAGCCCAAGGAAGTTGTGGGGGGTGGGTGGTGGTGGTGGTCTGGCCTATAAGTTTTTGTCTCTGCTAAGTGAGGCCCTACAGCAGCCAGTGGCATATCTGCATTGTGGCTGGTCCCTATCGAGATGTCATCAAAGTAAAAGATAATCTGATTTCAAAGACTTAGTATGAAATAAAGACTGTGGCTATTTCACCAATGACATTTTATATGTTGATTAAATGTTGACTTGATATTTTCGATATGTTGAGTTAAACAAAACATTG
Organism: Muntiacus reevesi; assembly: GCF_963930625.1. Classification (NCBI taxonomy): domain Eukaryota; kingdom Metazoa; phylum Chordata; class Mammalia; order Artiodactyla; family Cervidae; genus Muntiacus; species Muntiacus reevesi. Next base: position 267,112,177 of record NC_089251.1, read on the forward strand.
TTAAAGTTCGTTTCACCTGTGTTTTTTCTTTTTTTTTTTCACTTTTAAGATGCCTGTATGTGCGTGCATGCTCTCAGTCATGTCTGACTCTTTGCGACCCCATAGACCAGAGACCACCAGGCTCCTCTCTGTCCATGGAATTTTCCAGGCAAGAATACTGGAGTGGGTTGCCACTTCCTCCTCCAGGGGATCTTCCCAACCCAGGGATTGAACCCATATCTCTTGTATCTCCTACCCTGGCAAGCATATTCTTTACCAACTACGCCACTTGCACATATAAAATTCCCTATTGTGATTCACATGGCACTCTGATTGGACAGCGCTGCTCTTAGAGAATAATTAAACTTGGCTGAAAGTCACTTCCAAGGCCAGTCTTTTAAAAGAGGCTAAGGGGGTCTTCTTCTAGTTCAGTGTACCTGCAGTCCCATCATCAGACATTACAATTTCAGATGAAACTGCACCATGTCTGGTTCCTCCAGGAAAATGCCAATCACAGCCAGGTGCTGTTGGCAGCTGTTCAGTTTGGGATAAGTGAGTTTGTGGGGACCCTTAGCCAGGGCTGGGCCTCAGAACCCATCATCAGGAAAGCAAAACCCAAACACTTTTCACAAAACATAAACCATAGCACTCAGCCCCACTCCCAGGGATTCTAATTCCGTATTTGTAGGGTGGGGCCCATGAATCTGTTTTTTTGTAGATGTTTTGGCTGGTGAGTGAGAGTGGAGAGCACAGGCCAGGAACGTCGTCATTAGTTCAGGCCTCCATGCTGCCCTAAAAGGTGAGACTGGCCCACACGAGGGGATTGTGTATGCCAGAAACACAGAACTGAGAGGCTCTGACTGGTGGTAATCTGTTTCTGGTCATGCTGTGGCAAACCTGATCACTTCTGTTGAGAACCCCAGTAGTTAACTCAAACTTGGGGGACCAGCCTGTCCCTGGAGGCTGGTTGGTTGCACCCTGGGAGGAGCATGTGGCATTTTACACGTGTCCTGAGCTCTTCAACAGGAAGGAGGCCAGCAAGCCTCCTCTGGGAGCAGCGCCTGAGGCTTGGTCCTTGGAGACGGGCCCGGCTGGCCCAGCAGAGGCCCAGTTCTCCCTCCTGACACCAGCCTGTTTGCTGGTTCCCAGGAGCGTGGCTCTCTGCTTCAGCTCCCTCTTACGATATCTCAGGGGCAGCATGGTTTCAATGCCAGGGCCAAGCCCTTTGGTATTTTCTGAGGTATGGGATCCTCACCTCCCAGTCCTCTATAGAGCTTTGCCACTGAGCAATCTTATCAATGTTTTCAAGTCTCCGTTTCCGTTCATTGATGAGCTGGGCCACATTCTTCATGGCATGTAAGGCAGCTTCCACATCCTTGAAATCCCTGGGGCCAGACAGAGACAGCAGAGGGCTTACTGGATCGAGAGCAGAGGGGCTGGGGACATGCTGGAGCCCCTGTGGAGCCGCTTCCCTCTAGGGCTGTGCCCCTGGGCCACTTCTACACTTGTCAAGGGCACACGCCCATCTTCTCCATAAACGAGGCACAGAGCAGAACTTCATACCCTGTTCATGCCCTCTTCCTTCACTTCAAGGATAGCTTATGAAGGCAGGGATAATTGTGTATTTTAAGCTTGTGCTGTTGCCCCAATGCCTGCAGCATTGCCCAGCACACTACGAGCCTCAACAAATGGGCTGACCCAAGGCTTGGAGAGCCACCCCTCTCCCCCAGCACCCTCCTACCTGTGCTGGGGGTGCGTGTACTTGAGCAGCTCTGCCAGTTGCAGAGGGTACTTGCAGATCTTCTGCACGGGCGTCAGCAGGAAGCCATCCAGGGAGATGTCAATCATCTTCTGTAGCAGCCGGCAGGCCTCGAAGAAGTACACATACTTGCTGAGCTTGGCGAGGCGTGAGAGCTCCACGCAGGCATTGGGGTGGTTGTTGCAGTACTCTGAGTAGATCTGGAAGTCTGCTTGCTGCAGGCACAGCTCAGGGTGAGAAGACAGTCTCCTGCTCCCCCAGGCCATGGGCAGTGTTGGGAAAGGGGTGGGAGAGAGTGCAGGGGATTCAGGCTCTGTCTACCTGCTTCTTTGGGCACAAGCTATGCAGAATCATGCCCAAGGACATGAAAGACCCCAGAAAACTCAGGTACAGACGTGCCTGTTGCCACCTGGCTTTCTCTCCTGCGCTCTCAGCAGATATTCTGACGGTATGCCAGGTTCTGGGGTGAAATCAATGATACTAATAAGAAAGGCCAAAAAGGAGAGAGAGGGAGATTGAGATGAAATGGGTGCCAGGGCCAATGTCTGTGCCTCCCAGGCTGTCTTTCTTCTCAGCCCAGTGTCTTGCTTCCTCCTGACAAAGCTCTGGCTTCACATCTGAAGACAGCCACTGTCTTCCTTTTCCAATACCACGCGACACAGACATATCTGTGTTGCGTGTGTGTCGTACGGGAGACTCCCTGTGTGTGCCTTTCATCTACCTGGAGCCAAACGGAGACCAGGTCTGGCATTCAGCAGCCTAGGACTTCATGAACTTAGGCAGCAGCTGGCTGCCTGACAGGCCGCCGTGATGGTCACACTGGGTAATGTTGATAGCATGCCTTGTTAGACCTGCCCTAGTTCCCATTTCCCCGTCACAACTCTGCCTGTTGATAAATGGACCCAAATCCCACAGTTGCTCAGGTGCCCAGACACACCACCGGCTCCTGAGGTCTCCCTTCTCAGCTCTCCACCCGCCACTGGCAAGAGGGGGCAGGGCCTCCCCACCCGAACTGGTGGTAGCCAGAAAGGAGCACAGATTGTCCCTGATGGGCTGGGCCAGGCATCTTCTGCTCAGCCTCGTGTGACTGCCACAGGAGAGGGATAAAAATGAGTCCAGCTAGCCTAGACCAGTCCAATGAACCTTGGCTAAATTTCAGCCGGCGTTTAGAGGTGGAAATAAGGATTACTTCAACCCAAATTCCAGTGTGCTTACTGAGTGAGGAAGCCCAGAATTTGCTAGGAATGTCCTTAGGGTGCCCAGCCCGCCTCTGCCCCAGGCAGTTCCTTTCAGGGCCAGAGCCGAGGCCCTCCTGCTCCAAGGAGCATTCTCTTCCTTGGGGCTCACCCCACGCTGACCCCCAGAAGCAGTGACACTTCTAAAACAGAGTAGAAGGGAGAGGGCAGTTGGGGCCAGGGCTGGTGGGGTAGGGCGAGCCCCCAGCAGAGATGGGCAGAGCAGGGGCCCGGGCCGGGGCTGGTGCGCTCACGTGCTCCAGGAAGCAGGCGCCCAGCTCGCTCAGGTGTGGCCGCTCCCGGTTGAACTTCTGCTCTAGCGCCTTCACAAAGGCCTTCTGGTACCGGTATATGTCCTCAATGTTCCCGAAGATGGTGCGCAGCTGCTCCTCGCTGAACATGTCTGCCCGCTTGCGGCACTGCCTGAGGTACCCCTGGGGGTGCGAGTGGTCAGGCTCCCCTCTGGGCCCCCGCCCCGCCAGCCCGCTCGCCTCCAGCCTCACCTCGCAGATGTCCCGCAGGTGCTTGATGTAGTCTCGCTCCGTGCTGAGGATCTCGTTGATGACGTTGGTCCGCATCTGGTCCCTGCTGCCCTGCGCCTCGGCGTCCCCGCCATCCCCAGCCCCTCGGCGCCCAGGCCCCAGCGCCTCATCGTCTGCAGGCTCGTCCTGGTTCACCCGCAGCTGCAGGTGACACAGCCAGTCAGAGGCCCCCGGGGTCAGCGCCCAGCATCCCACACGCTGACGGCAGGGAGCTGACACTCGGAGGACTCAGAGCAGCACAGGGCAGGAAGATCCCGCATCACCCAAGTAATGCCCAGAGGGACGGGTATGGCAGGCCGAAGGCACCCGGCTCCCATCAGGACGGTGTAGATGCTCATTACAGGTGTTCTGAACCAGCACCTGCTCACAGTGGGCCTACTGGGGGCTGTGAAGCAAGTGGACAGGTGGCGTGGCCCTGCTGGCTCTGAGACTATAACTAGGAAAGGCTCAGGGGGCAGAGAGGGCTGTTAACCCAGGCGGTCTGGGCCAAGAGAAGCAATGAACCTCAGGGCCTGGGGCCTCCCCTCCCCACTGCCCTCTGCCTGCCTTTTGGAGGCTGCACCAGGGTTTCCTCCCCGGAGACCAAAGGCTGCCTTAGGTCTGGGTTTGCCCCCTGTGATCTCCTGGGTTAAAGACTGAGCTTGTCCTTGCCTCAGTTCCCTAGGTGTGGTGACAGCTCCCAGAGTCCAGGACTGCTGTGAAAGTCAGAACTGAGAGGATCTGCGCAGACGGTCTGCACAGCACTCTGGAAACCCTGGGAGGCCCAGCTGCCTGTGGCAGTGGTATTCTAACATGCAGACCCTCTGCCCCCAGAGGGGCCCATCGTCTCTGACCCATCCTTCTCCGGCCGCTGAGGACTCCGGGAGAGAGGGCAGGGCTGAGGTGCGGTTAGTGGTAGCACAGGAGGAAGGCTGGGTCTCACTTCCCAGGCTGGGCTTCCTGGGACACCCACTCAGCCCCTGAGCCTGCAGTCGAGGTGAGACATCCACCTCCAGCACCTCTGACCCCAGAGCACACTCAAACTTGCGTTCCAGAGCCAGCTGTGGGCTCTTCTCGGGCTGAGAGAAGCCGGGCCGGGGCCATACCCGCACGAAGCTCGCTGGGAACCAGCCCTCGCCGTCCGCGACGCGGCCCCACCACCACTCTCTGTTGGTCGCATCCATCACTTCGATGACGTCTCCAGCGTTGAAGCCCAGTTCCTGGTCATCCATGGTGACATGGTCCCAGAGTGCTTCAGCACAGACCACACTGCCATCGCTAATAAGCTGTGGAGAGAGCCGGGGAGGGCGTGTCAGGGTAAAGGTGCTCCCCTACCCTCTGCCCCCCAACCCTGGAAAGAGGGGATCCTGGCTTGTTCACAGAGGAGGGGACTGATGGAGGCTCCCCCAGGCTCCTCAGGGGGACGGGGCTGTGCCCAGGGCATGTGCCCAGGTATGCACTCTGTCTACACTGGCAGTGAACTCATCACTGGGATCCTGGGGAGCCATCAAATCTGAGAGCATGCTGCTCCCGCCCTGCACAGGGCACATGTTCCTCCCGTCCCCACTGGGCCAGGATTCAGCTCTCCACTCCATCTCCGATGGCTCTCCGCTCCCCCTGTGCCTCTGCTGTGCTCTGGGATGCTGGCCCAGGGCACTGCCAGCTGCATCTCTGCTGAACTCCCTGCCCCCCCCCCCCCAGGGGCTCCTACTGTGGCCTTGGGGGGGACCTCAGAGCTGCAGAGAGAGGGGCCTCGCTCCTTCCTAGTGGCTTCTTGTGGACGCACAGTGCCTGGGAAGCCTCCTGACCAACAGCAGCGCCTCTGTCCTCGGGTCTGGCAGTGCCCAGCCGCTGCAGTAGCTGGATCTGGTCTGCAGAGTTTTTTGAACGCTTGCAGAACCAGTCTCACGGCACCCCTGACACCAGCTGAGCAGTACCTCTCCTCAGAGTTCTAGATCTCCAGCCCACAGGATTCTCCCTCTTAATGATTGCAGCCGTTTCCCTTTATTCCCCAGCTCTAAAGATAAAGCTCCATCGGAAAACTGCCATCTCTGTAACAGAACCCTCAGGGTTGTTCTTGAGCACGTGGTGACTGAGTCAGCTGCTTTATACCTGCCGAATAATTCTCTACATTGATTTCTCTCTGTGGAAATAACTGGGGTGGTTCCTTTTTGCCACACGATCAGAAATCACATCAGGAGGGATGCTCCCCTCCCAGGCAGTCCTTGTGCTCAGAGCTCTGTTTCACACTGGGCTTGAGGCAGGAGGTAGACCGCCCCCCCGCCAGGGTGAGCAATTAGGAGTTTATTCCCTGTGGACAGGAACTCCAAAATATCCATCAGCAGGACAAAGAGAGAAGGCTGAGCCCTGCCCATATAAAGATAAGATACCACACATTTCTCATTCTTGAAGTTAAGGAGACCTTCCTGACTGGAAAGCTCTTTGGAGGTCAAAAGGGGAGTGATGCTAAGCCTACCCATAGGCCTCTGCGGTGAGATGCGCACGCACATGGGAGGGTCCCAATATACACCAAATACAGACTCAGAGCCACGCAGATCAAAATGACTGGCCAAAGGAGACTTGGAACAAATGCCCCATGAAAGTGGTTCCAACTGCCATGAGGGTGTGACTGACTGTGCCCATGTGTCTACCCGCACGTACTAGACTCTCCTTCCTACTAGCACACATTTCACTTATTTCATTACTCTCTCATTGCTCTCTTTGTGGGAAAACTTTTCTGCAACGCTGAACGGCCAGGACCTTATCACTGACCACTGATCTAGTGGTCTAACTGTTGTGACACAACTCAGTCTCTGGCAGGGAACCGAAACCCTGCTTCAAGCCACTGCAGGCCGAGGCCACCTGAGATCGGGCTGACTCCTGCTTTCATGTCACAAGGGTTCAGTATCTGGTCTGTGAATGACACGCGGCTCTGTGAGCTTTGGGCGGGAGGAGGAGTGGACTGGGGCTGCCCAGGAGGTGAGATCCATGCCCCTCTACTAGGACCAAGTGTTGGCTCTCATTGTCACGGACCTGGGCTGGCTCTCTGGGCATCACCAGACAGGCCCTCTGTGCTGCTTCCTCTTCTGAGCTGCTGCCCATCGGGGGGCCTTCTCTGGGTGCTCCTAGGGTGGTGTGCATGGTAATCCTCCCACCAAAACAGGAACTGGCAAGACTGGCTGTCTCCACCTCAGTTCCACTTGCTGTCTCCACAGTGTCCCAAAGGGACAGGGTGGGATGTGGGAGGGTTGCTTAGGTACTGGTGCCCATTCAAGCTGGGCCTTGCCTCCAGGGTAGGGCCTGAGAAAGCATGTTCAGAGACTACCATGAGGTGGTTTATGTTTTGGTGGGTGGGGTTTAAGCCTGTTCCAAACCCCAGTGAAACGACTTTTCAGAATAATCTACAGCTTATAGGCACACCCACTCTCATAGCAGCAGCTCTTCACGGGTTGCACATTTCTGTGGTCCACCCAGGGACCCTGGGCTCAGAGCACTGGGTGAATCCTTGGGGGTCACAGACCTCCTCAAGACACCACTGTACTCATCCACTAAGAAGACCTACTATGGGTTTGTCCTTTCCTGCAGGGAGAAACCTCCTGGCTGCAGTGTGGCCAGGATGAGAAAAGTGGACTTGGCGAGGCCAAACAAGAGGAACTGGCCAGCTGCAGCCTGGGCAGTTAGCACAAGCAGGCTGCCATCCAGGTCTTGGTGGGTCTGGCCCCAGACCAGGAGGAAGCAGAGTGACTCAAAGGTGGTTTGAGTGAGCCAGTGTGGACATGGGTGCAGGAGGACATCCCTGTGCAGGGACAGTGACCACGGGTGACTGTGCCCATCAGGATGGAGGCTATTGAGGAAGATTTGTATGCTTTGAGCGATGAGTTACAGAGACTGGGGAGGATTCACCCCTGGAGCTGCTTAGGTAACCTGAAGTTTGGATCTGGCAGGGAACAAAGCTTCTTGTTTATTAAGCTTTGTAGATTTGATCCCAGACAAGTGAGTGTTCTGAGACTCCCTGTTCCTGCAAGTCCCCCAGCGCAAGTCTGCCAGTGCACTTTCATGGGCTGGCTAATGGGATGCTACACTCTGATCTCAGAACAACCTGCTAGTGACAGGTGGATGCTGTCCATCCTCAGGTCACAGAAACTGTACACACTGGTCACCACACAGGGAGGAAGTACTGCAGACACTTCAGGTTATTCCCACCAGAGGAACCAGGTCAGGCATCTCCCCTTGTCTCCATATTCCCACATGTGAGCCCTGAACAAAAGCCCCTCTTGAGTGGCCAGTGCTTCCTGTCTTGCCAGTCTTTGCAGAGAGGTGCGGCTTCTCCACAGGTGGTTTTCTGCTCAGCTGGAAGGGCTCCAGTTATGGGCAAAGAGGCATGGCTTCCTGGAGAGATCAGGATTCCTGACACCTTTATGGACAACTCCATACTCATCCTGATCGGTCGCCTAGAGTCCTTCGAGTCCCAGCACCTTGCTGGGCTGTTCCCATGACCAACTTTCGTCTTTTCCCTGTGCCTCGGTCCCCATCAGCTCAGAGTTACAGGGAGCTGGGTCACCAAGCTCCCCTGTATATCCACAAATGGGAGGTGCTTAGATGAGCTATGACATTAACAGCCATGACATTAACCATTTGTGTGATGTCACCCACACAAAATGTAGCTCCAAGGGGTCAGAGATGCAGTCTACCTCCAGGACAGCCTAGCGGCCACCAGAGCCAACACTGGCGTGCTTCCGGACAGGGGCCCTTCCTGTCGCTCTGAAGTGCAGCTGCACTGAAGCCAAAGCTCAACCTGGGCAGGCCCGGCAGCGAGAGGTCTGGGCTTACCCTTGGCCTGGTAATGGAGCGCACAGGCTGCATCTGAGGTGTGAGGTTTTATGTGGGGGCAGGTGGGGGACTGTACCAGTGGAGGGGGAGTCAACCTCAAGACCAGGGCAAGCCAGGGACAGGGGGCAGGATACCTTTTTGTGCTTCTGAGATTTTGACAGGCCTGGGAAAGCCAGGCTCTGCCTCAAAGTGCCCCCTGATAATCACCCGTCACCCTCCCCACCCCGCCCCACCTCTGTCTCACACATGCCGGCTGTTGGAGGATTCAACTCCGACAGTCTTGGGAACAGGGCTTGGCTCCCACGGCCCCCCTGCGCAAGCATTCTGGGCGTGGGGATGTTCAGAATGCCCACCTGCAAGGCGCAGGGTGGGGGGCGGCTGTGCCTTTGGTGGGGGGCATGCTGACTGAGACCACTTAAGACCTAAAATGGTGAAAGCACTGCAGATAACATGAGCAGAGGAAACCACTCATCCTCAGACATCTCAACCCATCCAGAAAAGCATGTCCAGATCTGCTCACACAGCGGTCACATGTGCAAGGTTCCCTGACAACCAGATAGCCGCGGCCACAGCTGCATCCGCATCCTCAGTTACACACTCAGACGCGCCATTTTACACACACACGCGCGACAGACGTGGCACATGTGTTACCTCGTCCCTGAGTCACCCACCCTGCCGCACCCCAGGGGATACACACACAGACGGCCCCTAGCACCCGGGGCTTGCGGCGGAGGCCTCCGCTCGGCGGCCGGCAGTGCGGGGCTACCCCGGCCGCACCTCGGGCTGCTGGCCACAGCGGGCTGGGGGCGGCAGGAAAGATGCGCACCGGCGCCACTCACCCCGGCGGTCAGCGGAAGGCCAGCAGAAATATCAGCACGACGTTGATGAGCACAAGCAGTGCCAGGACGGCGAAGACGACCACGCGCTGGGCGCCGGGGGGCAGGTTGCAGCGCAGGAGGGCGCGCAGGACGCTCCCGGGCGGCGCGGGGCGGCGCCGGGACTGCGGGGCCCTGGCCATGGCGCCCGGCCTCTCGGCCCCGCGCGCCCCGAGATCCCGCCGCGATAGGGCGGCTGCGGGGCTGCCGGCGCGCCCGGAGTGGGGCGGAGCCGCCGCACTCTCCAGCCCCGGCTCCTTGCTAGCCGCGCGCGCCGAGCTCCCCCCGGCCCCAGCCCAGCCACCCGGCCACCGGCGTGGGCGGGGCAGGGGGTGGGGCCGGGCGATCCGGCGTGCTCCCAGCTCCGCCCGGAGCGCCTCCTCGCTAGTGGTCTCAGCGGTCGCGGTTCCTAACCGGCCGGGCGCACAGAAGCCCAGGGTGGCGCTCGGGGCGCGGGAGGCCAAGGGTTCTGAGTCCTAACACGAAGGATTGTCCTTGACCCCGACTTCACAGACTAGTGAGTGCGACTCTGAAAAGTCAGACAATTCGCTGTCAGAAGCTCGCCCAGGAATTTGAATTCCGGATAGAAAGCGATCCATGCTGAGGTGCTCCGGGAAGGCCCTGACTCAGGACATCTGCTTACTGACCTTGCCCATCAGCGCAGCATTTTGTTCCTATGAGAGAGCATCTGGCTTCTTAAGCTGCCGACCCTCCTACCCAGTTTCACTGAGGTACAACTAACAAAGATTGTGTATATTTAAGGCGCACGACTGGATATTAGACATACACTATAAAATTACCCCCACAACCAAATTAACTACCATTTCCATCACCTCAAAGAGGTGCCATTTTGTCTGTGTGGTGAGAACACTTAAGAGCTAACTACTCAGCAAATTTTAAGTACAATATTGTTAATTATACTCATCATGCTGTACATTAGATCCCCAGAACTTATTCATCTTGTATAATTAAAACTTTGTACTCTTTGACCAATGTCTTCCCATTTCTTCCCCCGCCCCTCAGCCCTTAGCAACCATTCTACTTTGATTGTATGAGTCTGACTTTTAGATTACACATACAAGTGAAATTATGCAGTATTTGTCTTTCCGTGTCACTTAGCATAGGGGTCATTAACATTGTTGCAAAGGGCAGGATTTCCTTCTTTTTTAAGGCTGAATTATATATATATATATATATATATATATATATATATATATATATACACACACCACATTTTCTCCATCCACATTTCTTGACTATTGTGAATAATGCTGCAATGAACATGGGAGTGCAAATATCTCTTGAGAGATCCTGATTTCATATCCTTTGGATATACATCCAGAAATGGGATTGTTGGATCATATAATAGTTCTATTTTAAATTTTTTGAGGAACCGCCATACTGTTTTCCAAAGTAGCTGTACCAGTTTACATTCCCATCATCAGTGTGTAAGGGTTTCCTATTCTCCACCCTAACACCGTCTTTTGTCTTTTTAATAACAGCCATTCTAACGTGTGAGGTGATACCTCATTATGGTTTTGATTTGCCTTTCCTTGATATTGAAATGTCAAGTGACATTGAGTATTTTCTTTGAAGAAATGTCTATTCAGGTCCCTTTGCCCATTTTTAAATTGGGTTATTTGTTTTTGTTTGTTTTGCTATTAAGTTGTGAGTCCCTTAAGAGATTTTGCCTATTAACCCTTTATATTTACAAATATGTTCTCCTATTCCATAGGCTGCCTTTTCAGCCTGTTGACGGTTTCCTTTTACTGTGCAAAAGCTTTCTAGTTTGATGCAATCCAATTCCACCTATTTTTGCTTTCGCTGCCTGTGTTTTTCAAATGTGTCATATCCAAAAATCATTGCCCAGATCAATGCCAGGAAGATTTCCCCTTGTTTTCTTCTAGGAGGTTAATGGTTTCAGGTCTTACATTTACGTCTTTAATCCATTTTGAGTTGACTTTTGAGGGGTCAATTTTATTCAGCAGCTTAAAAAAAAAAACCCTTGAGGGACCAATTTTATTCAGCAGCTTAAAAAAACCCCCCTATGTCCAGTACTTAGGGATTTCTATTGCCTCCCAGTCAGAGCCTGCAGTCTTAACCTTGTAGGGCTCAGAGCTCACATACAAGCCTCTTGTTCCATCCACGTAAGGAGCTCTGTCACAGTCGCTGTGCCCCTCCAATGGGTCAGAAGGCTGCAGCTGAGGGGGCCAAGGAAACTGCAGAGCATCTCAGATGTGGGCAGAGGTTTCCAGGCTCCAGGCTCAGCTCTGTGGCTCCTGGAGTAGGAGGAACCCATGGTGGGATGATGTGCAGAGGCGGGGTGTTCCCTTGTGGGTGACTGTGTGTTCAGATTCCATGTGTGTGCCAGCTCTACATGCATGTGAGAGATGAGGTTACCTGAAGACGTTACCATCCTGCTGAACAGTACAGGTGAAATACCTGTAGGTGTGGCAGAGGAGGGTTGGGATATATCCAGATGGGCTGTCTGCCCCCTGCAGATCTGAAGGTTTAGCCTGGCTCTAACTATCTGTCTAGTAAGGGAACACAGTCTTCTGCTCCTGCTCAGTTCTTTAAAAAACTGGTTCAAGATTTTCTCTCTCAACCTCTTACCAGGATGGTAAGGGCTCCCTGCACCCCAAATCCCATGCCTCTGGTGGGGAATGGCTCAGACCTCTGACCTGGGTCATTTTGTCCCTGTGGTTCTAGAGCCATCAGACACCCAGGAAAGAAGGCGCAGAGGGCTGTGTGTCTTCAGGCCGCTGGTCAGAGCAGCACTGAGTGCTATGGGTCTGCAAGACCTACCAGGCCTCTGGGGGCGTGCTTTAGGACTTCAGTCTTGGCCCAGTTCTGGGATGAAGTTTCTGTCCCCTCCACAGCTGAGCAACCTGGCAGAGTTTCAGTGGGAGAAGAACCTCTGAACCTGGGCCAGGACAGAGGACTGAGAGGTGACCTCTGCCCAACCTTGGAACCCGGGCTTCAGATCCTGGTGATCTAGGTACATGGCAGGAAAGACAATAGCAACAGGCTTTCTGTATTTCATGACCAAAAGCAAAGCCAAAAAAAGCTTGAAAGCAAAGGCCGAGGCCCCCGAGGGGTTCAGGCTGGAAGGATCCAAGTCAGGGAGAGGAAGGTAGGTGGAGGAGGCAGCAGGGCCTGGCCCATCAGGCTGGTGGCATGGATCGGTGTGCAGGTCTGTGAGAGGGCAGGACTGCTGTGGAGATGGGGGCAAGGCTTTGGGAGCTGAGGGAAGAGGAAGTCTGCCCTGGGCTGCTGGCCATGGACACTTGCAGGCCTGGAACACTGACCAGTACTGGGTTCCTCCCTGGTGCTGCGGAGTGGGTGCAAGAATCATGTCAGGTCTGGGGACAGATATCCAGGGTCACAGGCACTGGGGAAGACAGAAACTCCTGGAGAGAGGGGGGTCTCTCCACTCCATGGAGGGGTGGTTGCAAGCCGGCCTTGAGTCCTGTGGCGTTCACTAAATGCTCCACCAATAAGTGCTAGGAGCCACAGGAAGGCCAAGACTACCTTCCACCCTTGGTGACTCTGTGGCCCTGTGGGCCAGGCCAGTCCTGCTTCCTACCTGCGGCGCTGCTTGTGTGGAGTTAGTCACTCAGTTGTGTCTGACTCTTTTCTACCTCGTGGACGGAGCCCATCAGGCTCCTCTGTCCATGGGATTTTCCAGGCAAGAATACGGGAGTGGGTTGCAAGTTCCTTCTCCAGGGGATCTTCCCAATCCAGGGATCAAACCCGGGTCTCCCACATTGCAGGCAGATTCTTTACTGTCTGAGTCATGTCAGGAAAGCTGTGCTGGCTTATTTATTGGCAAAATTCCTTAAAAAAACGTTTTAAGCCCCAGGTTGGAGTACAAGCTTTATGTCTGTCTGCCCTCTAGTCTGGGTGTCATCTTATTTCAGCAGGATGATCCATGAGCTGCCCCAGTCTGCCTTGCCCTCCTGAAGCAGGGCCATCAGAGCAGCTCGATACACAAGTGCTTAGAGGGGAGCCAGACACATGAAGGCCCTTAGCTCCATGAAGGAAGTGGTCAGAGCTGGGGGCAAGCCCCACTCCCCATGCGTGCCATCCCACATTGCAGCTTGGCCCGGCCCAGAGGGGAGACACTGTTGTCTGCAGGGTAGTGAGTGGTCACCAGGAGATCCCAGGCCTCCTAGCTGGGAGCTGTGACTACCATCCTCTGGTTCTCTCTCACAACTTGGTGTGGGGGTTGAAATGAAAAGGGAACCATGTCTTACAAAGACATTGCCTACTTTCAGCCTTCAGCTCTTCAGAAAAAAATCCCTGGGGTAAGAATGTCCTCAAGCCTGACCTCAGTGATGTCTCTGGCTCAGCAGGGCATGGCTGAAGCCATAGAGGCAGGGAGAGAATGGGAGGAGGGTAGAAATTGGGCAGACAGGCAGGCCCAGGCCTGGGCCCGGTCACAGGCATCTGGAGGGGACAGTGATGAGAGGGGACACTTCTGGGCCCTGACACTAACTCATCCTGCAGGAACTGGACCATCACGAGGTGTGAGGCACAAGTTAGGTGCAGGAAATACAGGGAAAAGACACCGCTGTGCCTCTTCTCCTTCCACGAGGGCACATGCAGTAAAAGCCAGGCACCTATACAGACGGGCACTGTCTGCTCCCACCCCCGCCGTCAGCTCCCTGAGAGCAGGACTGCGTCCTCTGCACAGCTCTGTTCCAAGGCTGGGACACTGCCTGACACACACACGCAGTAAATGTCACATGCACAGAACACACAGGCGAACGCTGCCCATCCAGACCCTTACGTGGTCACACACACACACTCCTCACACACTCAGAACACAAAAGGGCTTCACTGTCCCCTGAGATGTACCTGCTCTTCAGCCCAGGTGGTTTCCATTCCCTCCTGCTTAGGAAACTGAGGAATGATCACTCCTTCTTAGGTCACCAGGAATAAAAAAGTGTCCCAATTTAGAGCATGACACTCATATGTTCTTAGAAAATACAAGTGATGCTATTTAGTGTGGACTTTTCCCTGACACCTGTGGCTTCTGTTATTTCCAAGCCTGAAACCCACGCCGAGCCCCAGCAAGCCTTCTTGCCACACGCGTGACAGCCATGCGCATGAGAGGGGCCGGGGATGCAGAGGAGGACGCGCTGCCCTCACAAGGCTGGGTGAACCAGCCTGTCACCGGAGACTCAACTCTGATGTCTCTCTGGAGTTCCCAATAAGGTGAATCCCATGAATGCTGCCAACAAATCATAACAAATACTGCCTTTCCTGAGTATCCAGTACACCTGGGCACCATGACTCCGACATGCTAGTGGGCACGGGTGCAACATCTACCCCACATCGAGGAAACAGAGGCTGAGACAGAATAACCTGCAGCAGCTCCTCCACTAGCCAGTGTCAGGAAGGACTTTGTACGTGGGGGTCTGGACGTGCCGGTGGGTCTCATGGGGAGGGCAGCCCAGTCTCTGCCCCGAGTCAGCTCACTGCATCACTAGAGGGGCTCTGCAGCCCCTCTGTCTCCCCCCTCCATCCCGGGAGCTCTCACAGGGTCCGGGGCAGACCAGAACCTCGGAAGCACTGAGGGTTCTAAACATAAGTACAACATCACCACCCTGTCCACTCAGTAACCTCAAATGCCAGGCAGGACCTTTGAACCAAACAGGAAACAAATTCTCTAAGCAGTCAAAATAGGTCCCATACAATTCATAGTCCAAATTGCCTTCATTTCCATCAAAATGTAGATGGAAATGCCCCACATCTCCTGCCCCACATCAGAGATTATTTGTTCTTCTAGAGCACTCCTGGCTCTCAGCTTTCCTCATCCAAAGCATCTGAGAGTGGACAATTTGTCAAGGGTTGAAAAGGCACATCCCCAGCCAGCAGCACCACGTGACCGGCCAGATTCCACCACCAGATAGGAGACGGCTATAAAAAGCAGACAGGAGAGCTGTAACAAGGCAGCGCTGATGGCCAATCAGATAACCCTACACCTTTTCAGAGTCCTGGAAAGCTTTACCTTACTGTTCCTCCTCATTATCATCCTCATCATTGGAGACCAAGAACCTACTGCATGCCACGTTACTTACATTTGTTATTTCAGTCTGTCCTCCTGCAACCACATGGTCATCCTATTTTACAGTACAACAAACCAGTTTTCACAAGGCTACCTGCTCAAATCTATGTGTCTGGTCACTGCAGGCAGGAGTTCTGATCCCGGGGTGGGAGGCTTTCCCCCGCCGTACATGGCCTCCCACCAGGGTTGGGTCCCAAGACTGAGAAGGGCAGCTGAATCGTGAAGGAAAAGCAAAACATTTTCTGTGAATTATGCTTAAGATGACATCGTTTTGGAGCCCCTTCTACTCAAAATAGCTTATCAGAAGCACTTAAAGGCTTCAAATATTAGAAAAATCAACTTATTTGGATGCTTAATCCTTATGAATAATGGATTTTGAATAAATCATTACTTCATGGCTATTTTAAATCACTTAAGGGGCTAACCCCTGTCCTCCTTCCTCCCAAGCAGATCTTCCATTGAGGATGGTATTACAGGCTTATATCATAGGTGCTGGGTACCACACCTGCTGGGTTCCCTGAAGGCCCCATGAAGGCAGAGAGGAGGGACCTCAGATTTGACAAGTTCTGCTCGTGGACACCACGTTCCGAAGCGAGAGGCACAGACTGGAACTGTGATGCGTGCACACCGTGCCACTGCCGTCTGCGCGGAGCGCAGTCTGTGGCTGTCCGGGCCTGTGTGAGCGTGCTGGAGGTGCTGCCCCGGCCGGGCCACGCGTCCCAGCCCTGTCCGCCCACGCAGCCCCGACTGTACCTCGTTGATGGCCAACTGCTCGCCGCCCCCTCCAGTGTGGCTGTAGTGGTGGCTGGAGCTGTGCCCATCCTCATACAGGTCCTCCTCACTGCCCGCCTCATCTCCACGGAGGGCTGTGTCCAGAGCGCCATCAGGGAGGGCTGGAAGGAGAGAGAGAAGCTGCCAAAGAGGACCGAGGGAGGGGACCCACGGAAAAGGAGACATGCCTTTCAGGGATGAACAGTCCTTCTTTGAGAGGAGAGAGGGGGTCAGGGAACCAGATTCTCAAACCATTCTTGCTGCAAAAACACAATCTGGCTGAAAGAGTGCACTGGTTGACTTCACACCACCACTATACATCACTTACCATTCAGTCCCCACCAGTTCCATAAACAAGGACACACAATTATGTCCAGTGGCAAGACACCCAAGATCCCCCCCCAGTTGAATTAGATTCAAAATCACTTACCAGTGTATCAGATATAGATGGTATACCTTATCATACTTTATATATGGTATAAAGCCCTTAAAAATGCTAATGACTGATTTTTTTTATCTTTATTTTATTTTTTTTTCATTTATTTTTATTAGTTGGAGGCTAATTACTTTACAATATTGAAGTGGGTTTTGTCATACATTGACATGAATCAGCCATGGAGTTACATGTATTCCCCATCCCGATCCCCCCTCCTACCTCCCTCTCCACCCGATTCCTCTGGGTCTTCCCAGGGCACCAGGCCCGAGCACTTGTCTCATGCATCCAACCTGGGCTGGTGATCTGTTTCACTATAGATAACATACATGTTTTGATGCTGTTCCCTCGAAACATCCCACCCTCGTCTTCTCCCACAGAGTCCAAAAGTCTGTTCTGTACATCTGTGTCTCTTTTTCTGTTTTGCATATAGGGTTATCATTACCATCTTTCTAAATTCCATATATATGTGTTAGTATGCTGTAATGTTCTTTATCTTTCTGGCTTACTTCACTCTGTATAATGGGTTCCAGTTTCATCCATCTCATTAGAACTGATTCAAATTAATTCTTTTTAGTGGCTGAGTAATATTCCATGGTGTATATGTACCACAGCTTCCTTATCCATTTGTCTGCTGATGGGCATCTAGGTTGCTTCCATGTCCTGGCTATTATAAACAGTGCTGCGATGAACATTGGGGTGCACGTGTCTCTTTCAGATCTGGTGTCCTCTGTGTGTATGCCCAGAAGTGGTATTGCTGGGTCATATGGCAGTTCTATTTCCACTTTTTAAAGAAATCTCCACACTCTTCTCCATAGCAGCTGTGCTAGTTTGCATTCCCACCAACAGTGTAAGAGGGTTCCCTTTTCTCCACACCCTCTCCAGCATTTATTGCTTGTAGACTTTTGGATAGCAGCCATCCTGACTGGCATGTAATGGTACCTCATTGTGCTTTTCATTTATATTTCTCTGATGATGAGTGATGTTGAGCATCTTTTCATGTGTTTGTTAGCCATCTGTATGTCTTCTTTGGAGAAATGTCTGTTTAGTTCTTTGGCCCATTTTTTGATTGGTTCATTTATTTTTCTGGAATTGAGCTTTAGGAGTTGCTTGTATAATTTTGAGATTAGTCCTTTGTCTGTTGCTTCGTTTGCTATTATTTTCTCCCATTCTGAGGGCTGTGTTTTCACCTTGCTTATAGTTTCCTTTGTTGTGCAAAAGCTTTTAAGTTTCATTAGGTCCCATTTGTTTATTTTTGCTTTTATTTCCAATATTCTGGGAGGTGGGTAATAGAGGATCCTGCTGTGGTTTATGTCAGAGAGTGTTTTGCCTATGTCCTCCTCTAGAAGTTTTATAGTTTCTGTTCTTACATTTAGATCTTTAATCCATTTTGAGTTTATTTCTGTGTATGGTGTTAGAAAGTGTTCTAGTTTCATTCTTTTACAAGTGGTTGACCAGTTTTCCCAGCACCACTTGTTAAAGAGGTTGTCTTTTTTCCATTGTATATCCTTGCCTCCTTTGTCGAAGATAAGGTGTCCATAGGTTCGTGGATTTATCTCTGGGCTTTATTCGTGGATTTATTCTTTGTTCGTGGATTTATTCTGTTCCATTGATCTATATTTCTGTCTTTGTACCAGTACCATACTGTAATGACTGATTATTAAATATGTGTATCTCCAAAGAAATATACAGTATACAGATGCAAATATTGTTTGAAAAGTAATAAAATAAATACATTTTTATCATCCTGATATTTATCATCCTGTTTAAGAAAATACAGACTCTTAGAATTCACACTCCTGTATATCCCACTTCAGTCCCTTTCCCCACTCTCTCCTTTAAAATTATCCAGTATTTCAAGCTTTTTATAAACTATACCCAGGCTGTCTTTGCTTTGGCATGTATTTCTGCTGAGTTTTGCATGGTTTGACCTTTTCTTCTCTGATTGGCTTTTTCACCCAGCAGCTCATGGAGCTGTGACTGATTCAGTCTCCCTGATGGACAGTCTTGAACTGTGTGAGTATCGTCAGTTTTGCAGGCAGGCTGCACTGCTGCAGAACAGCCGGCGTTTCCCAGTCTGTCGCTGGTACAAAGGATGGTGATGCAGACCCACATGCCTCCAGGGCACACACCCCAGACTCTCTCCCAGTGCTTCCCAACTCTTTTTCAAGGGACTCTCCCCATCCAAAAAGCCTCTTATACATTGTTTTCCTATTCACCCCAAAGAAAATACCACAAATATACTGTATATTTTAAAGTTCTGTGGCTCTTTGGAGGATCACAAACTATTGTAACAGCTAAAATTTTCGTCCCTGTTGGATGAAATCATTACCTGTGGTGTGAATTCATGCTCCTGGGTATAGACAGCTAGGGGCGACATCCCTAGGTCCTGGGTATACCACACTCTTCCCTAAACTATCCTACCAATTTAGACTTCAGACAGTGTGTATGAATGTTCTCACCACTCTACATCCTCCCAACTCT
This sequence comes from Muntiacus reevesi, assembly GCF_963930625.1. Lineage (NCBI taxonomy): Eukaryota > Metazoa > Chordata > Mammalia > Artiodactyla > Cervidae > Muntiacus > Muntiacus reevesi. The sequence continues at coordinate 267,131,137 of NC_089251.1, forward strand.
TGGGATGGGCATTGTTGGACATTTTCATTTTTGACAGGCTGATGGGTATGAGATGGGATCTTAATTTTTATTTAAAATTTTTATTAAAATTTTTTAAATTTAAAATTCTTAAATTTTAAGAATTTTAAGACCTTAAATTTTAATTTAAAATTCTCTGCTTACTAATGAGTTGAACATCTATGTTTATGGATTATTTGTATTTCCTTTAATGTGAAGTGTCTGTCTATTGAGTTGTTTTATCTTTAATATAATCATTAATGTAAAAATACATATTTCTATGTGAGTCCAGTTTTATATACATATACTTTCCTCCCTTTATTCTGGATTCTAAATCTTTGTCACCCATCTGTGCTACAAGTATAATTTCCCTGTTTGTAATGCCTTGTTTCTTTAAGGTATTTTTGATGAACAGAAGTTCTTTATTTATTTACTTATTTTTTAGCCATGACATATGGCTTGTGGGATCTTAGTTCCCCAATCAGGGATCCAACCTAGGCTCCCTGCAGTGAAAGCTCAGAGTCCTAACCACTGGACTTCCAGGGGATTCCCAAGAAGTTCTTAATTTTAATATAGACAAATTGCCAATGTTATCATGTGTAGTTTATATTTTGCAGACTTTCTTTCATTCCTAGTACATGGACATACAGTTGCGTGTCTGTCTCCGGCTGCGCTGGGTCTTCGCTGCTGAAGGAGGGCTGCTCTAGTTGCAGTGCATGCGCTCCTCACGGCGGTGGCTTCTCGTTGCAGAGCACAGGCTCCAGGGCGCACAAGCTTCAGCAGCGACATGGTGTGAGTTCAGCAGCCAGGGCACTCAGGCTCTCCTACACCCAAACGGCATGTGGGCTCTTCCTGGACCAGGGATCGCACTTCTGTCGCCCGCATTGGTAGGCGGGTTCTTACCTACTGCACCATCAGGGAAATCCTGGTTTGTATTTTGTGCGTTTAGGAAATTCTTGTCTACCTCAAGGTTATAAACATATTCTCCTTTCATGTTTTATATTTTTCTTTAGACATTTAGGCTTCCCAGGTGGCTCAGATGGTAAAGTGTCTGCCTGCAACGTGGGAGACCTGGGTTCGATCCCTGGGTCAGGAAGATCCCCTGCAGAAGGAAATGGCAACCCACTCCAGTACTCTTGCCTGGAAAATTCCATGGACGGAAGAGTCTGGTAGGCTACAGTCCATGGGGTTGCAAAGAGCCAGACACAACTGAGTGACTTCACTTTCACTTAGACATTTGTTTTTAACACACTTGGAAATGATTTTTATGTTATCGTGTGTGGCTGGAATCTGTAATACTGTGATTTATAATAAGAAACAGATGCTTGATGTTCAGTCTGTTCCTGGTACAGAGCTCCTACAACCCTTGGAATATCCTATATGTGACCACGGTGTCTTATGTTATGCTAATGATGTGGTCCTGAACTGACCTGAGCAACCCCGGGTCTGTGCCTGGAGACCAAATGGTCTTGAGCCCACCTTGGGAGCAGGGAGCCTTTACTGACATAACACAGTCAGGAATCCCAAGGAACTCTCATCACTTTTATTTCATTTGAAAACTGTTTTATTATGGAAACTTTCAAATGTGTACAAAGGGAAACATGATGGTATAAGGAACCTTGTACATCCATCACCCAGCTTCGATAATTCTCAACATGTGGGCAGTTTTGTTTCATCATCATGAATGTTCCATCATTCAGCACTGCTTCCTCACTAGATCCAAGACAAGACATGTTTTCATCTGTAAATATTATAATATATATTTCTAAATAAGATGAGGACTATTTTTTTTAAACTACAATACATATCTAAAACAGATTATAGTCCATCCAAGGATGTCTGTCATACCTTCTCCTCTATAGCATGAAAAAAATCTTTTTATTTTGAAATAAATGTAAAGTATAGGGTGTTGAGACTCTAGTGCAGAGCAATCCTGTGTCCTCTTCACCCAGTTTCCCCCAATGATTATATTTCATATGACTCCAGGAAATTGCCCATGGTATAAGACCTGTAAATTGTTCTATCATTTTATACCTGTGTAGATTTGTGTAACCACCACAGCAACCATTATATAAGCTTGGGAGGTTGACTTTTTTCACTCAGGCAAATGTCCTTGGGATTCATCCAAGTGGTTGCTTCTATTTTTACTTCATTCCTTTTTATTGCTTACTAGTACTCCATGCCGGAGAAGGCAATGGCAATCCACTCCAGTACTCTTGCCTGGAAAATCCCATGGACGGAGGAGCCTGGTAGGCTGCAGTCCATGGGGTTGCAAAGAGTCAGACAAGACTGAGCGACTTCACTTTCACTTTTCACTTTCATGCATTGGAGAAGGCAATGGCAACCCACTCCAGTATTCTTGCCTGGAGAATCCCAGAGATGGCGGAGCCTGGTGGGCTGCCGTCTCTGGGGTCGCACAGAGTCGGACACGACTGAAGCGACTTAGCAGTAGCAGCAGTACTCCATGCAATAGATGTAAACGTTTGTTTAAACATTCACCCATTGAAAGACATCCAGGTAGTCTTCAATTTTCAGGTTCAGTTCAGTTCAGTGACTCACTCGTGTCTGACTCTTTGTGACCCCATGGACTGCAGCACATCAGGCCTCCCTGTCCATCACCAACTCCCTGAGTTTACTCAAACTCAAGTCCATTGAATCGGTGATGCCATCCAACCATCACATCCTCTGTTGTCCCCTTCTCCTCCTGCCTTCAATCTTTCCCAGCGTCAGCGTCTTTTCAAATGAGTCAGTTCTTCACATCAGGTGGCCAAAGTATTGGAGCTTCACCTTCAGTATCAGTCCCTCCAATGAATATTCAGGACTGATTTCCTTTAGGATGGACTGGTTGGATCTCCTTGCTGTCCAAGGGACTCTCAAGAGTCTTCTGCAACACCACAGTTCAAAAGCATGAATTCTTCAGCGCTCAGCTTTCTGTATAGTCCAACTCTCAAATCCATACATTTCAATTTTAGGCTGTTACAAATAAAGCTACTGGGAACTCTCATGTACAGGTTTTGGGGTGGACATATGTTTTCCTTTTTCTAAGATAAATGTGATTGCCCAGGAGTACAATTGCTGAGTCATACTGATATAGGAAATAGATGAACTCCAGGTTAGATGTTACAACTGGCCTCCTGTTCACATTTCATGAGGGATAAAAGTGGGCTTCAAGCTGGATACTAACAGCATTTCTTGAGATAAGAGTTAGGTGGGCTCCAATTAAGGCATTTACAATCAGCTTCCTATTTGCCCTCCGAAATGGAAGTAACAACAGAAACAGGGTAAACAGCCAGTGCTGGTCTCTTGTAAACATTTTAGTGTAATAGTTGTGGCAAGGACAAAGAGGGGAAAAACCCTATTTGAGCAAAGGATTAAGGGATCTCCACACCCCCTTCTCTTGGGACAAGGGAGAGATTACATGTGCACAGAAAGGCTCCTTGTAGGTCAAAAGTGAAAGTTGCTTGATTGTGTCCAACTCTTTGTGACCCCATGGACTATACAGTCCATGGGATTCTCCAGGCCAGAATACTGGAGTGGGTAGCCTTTCTCTTCTCCAGGGGATCTTCCCAACCTAGAGAGTGAACCCAGGTCTCCTGCATTGCAGATGGATTCTTTACCAACTGAGCTATCAGATTATGTGGGTCAAAAGTTAAGAGATAATGCCAGGCTATAATGAACCTTGCTCCTCCCAGAAGCCTTCATTTCAAGGCCTATCTTGGCTGAGGGGTGTGTGCATACCCCAGGGGAAGGTCCCAGGGTAGGTCAGTTGTGGAAAAAGAATCCAGATAATTGGCCTGACGGAAGACAACAACCCGGAAGAACTGCCCTATATAAATAACTAACCACCTCTTTACTGCACTCCTCATAAGCGGAGATGTCCACACCCTTTCTCTCTGGGTGTGCATCTCTGCATTGCTTCTGTCTTAACTAAAAAATTCTGTTTCTCTATGTGCTCTCCCACTTGTGCTACGTCTCTAATAAAAAACTTTGTAACTGCATTTACAGTTTCTGCCTCCGTGAGAAATGCATTTTTCACTGGGGGTAAAGATCAGGGAAAAATAGCTTCTAGCTCCTAGCCTCCAGCCCGTGTTGGCCTGATGGCTAGGATTCCTGATTCTCATCCAGGCTACCCAGGTTCAACTCCTGGGCAGGGAATTAAGATCTTGCTTCACACCACCACTTGCTGTTGCATCGCTGAGATCAATAGAACAGTTGAAAAAAAAAATTTTTTTTAAAGAAACTGTTGAACTATTTTCCAGAGTGATTGCATTATTTTACATTCCCACTACAAGGGATGAAAGATCCAGTTTCTCAGCATCCTTACCAGCATTTGGCACTATCTGTATTTTATACTTTAGGCATTTGGATAGGTGTGTAATAATATCACTTGTTGTTGTTCAGTTGCTAACTTGTGTCACGCTCTGTGACCACATGGACTGTAGCAAGCCAGGCTCCTCTGTCCTCCACTATCTCCTGGAGTTTGCTCACATTCATATCCATCGAGTTGGTGGTGCTATCGATCCATCTAACAATGTTGTATCTTGGTCTTTATTTGCATTTCCCAAAAGGCAAGTGGTGCTGAACATCTTTTGATGTGCCTATTTGCCATTCACATATCTTTTCCAATGAAGTATTTCTTCATGTTTCTGCACATTTTCTATTTGTATTGTTTATTGTTTTATGTTGAGATTTGAAGGTTCTGTATATATTCTAGATATGAGTCCTCTGTCAGACATATGGTTTGCAGGTATTTTCTCTCACTCAGTCTGTTGCTTATCTTTTCATCCTCTTAACAAGGATTTTCACAGAGCAAAAGTTTTAAATTTTGATGATGTTCAATTTACCACTTTTTCCTTTTATGGGTGATGCTCTTGGAGTCACATCTAAGAACTTCACCAAATCTTAGTTCCAAAAGATTTTCACTTATGTTTTCTTCTAAAACCTTTATTGTTTTACTTTTTACACTTGAACCTATGACTCACTTTAGCTTTTTTTTTTTTTTTTTGTATAAAATGTGAGATTTAGGTGAAATTTCATTTTTATTGCCTATGGATGTCCAACTGTTCCAGCACTATTTCTGGGAAAAAAAAAATCTTTCCTCTACTGAATTGCTTCTATACTTTTGCCAAAATTCTGTTAGCCAAGTGGGGATTTTACTATCAATTTTTAAAAAATTAAAAGAATTATAAGATAATACTATCAGCCAAAAAATTAGATAAACTGGTTATATGAGTAAATTCTTAGAAAAACACATTATTAAAATTGACTCAAGAAGAAATAGAAAATCTGAATAGACCTATAATAAGCAGGGAAATTGAATCACAAACTTCCCAACAGAGAAAAACTCAAGATTTGACAGTTTCACTAGTGAATTCTACCAAACATTTAAACAACAATTAGTATTAATCTTTCTCAAACTCTTCTGAAAAAGGATTATATATTAAAAGAATTACATATCTTAACCAATTCGGATTTATTTCTGGAAATTCAAGAATGGTTTAACATATTAAAATAATTCAATGTAATATAAGACAGTAATAGAATGAAGGGAAAAAAAAACCCACATGGTCATCTCAGTTGATGAGAGAGCACTGACATAGTTCAACACTATTTCATGATCCTATTCAAAACAGGATGGGAAGGGAATGTCTCCAACATGATAAAGGCCATATGTGAAAAATCCATAGCTAACATCATGCTTAACAGTGAGAAACTGAAAGCTCTTCCCTAAGACCAGGAACTAGACAAGGTTGCCTGCTTTCACAGCTTACATTCAACACAGTGTTGCAAGTTGTGCCCAGCTAGGCAAGAAAAAAAAAAATAAAAATCATCCAAATTGGAAACAACAAAGTAAAATTATTTATGTTCATAGATGATACAATCTTAAATATAGAAAACTCTAAAGATCCACAACAGATTTTAAAGCTAATAAATAAATTCAACAAAGTTGCAGGATATAAATCAACACACAAAAATCAGTTTTATTTTTATATTCTTGCAGTGAACAATTTGAAAAGAAAAAAAATTTCAAATTTCACTATAGTAGCATTGAAAATAATAAAATACTTAGGAATAAGTATTAGGTAAAAGAAGGTAAAGGATTTGTACAATGAAAGGTGTAACATTGCTGAAAACCGTGAAAAGAAAATCTAAATAAATGGAAAGACATTCCATATTTATGGATTAAGAGATTTAATATTGTTAAGATAACAGTACTATTCAAAGCAATCTACAGATTCAATGCAATCTCTATAAAATCCTAATGGCAGTTTTACAGAAGTAGAAAAACTCATTCCAAAATTCATGTGGAATCTCAAGGGACCCTGACTAACCAAAAATATCTTGAAAAAATTAAGCTGGAGGGCTCCCAATACTTGATTTCAAAACTTACTACAAAGACACAGTAATCAAACAGTGTGGTACTGGCATAAGGACAGACATATATTCTATTGGTCTAACAGACTAGAATAGAGACCTCAGAAATAAACCATCACCTAAATGGTCAATTGATTTTTGACAAAGGTGCCAAGATAAGTCAGTGAGGAAAATGACAGTCTTTTCAATAAATTGTTTTGGGAAACTGAATACACACATGCAAATTAATGAAGTTAGGTCTTTATCTAACACCATATACAAATATTAACTCAAAATGGGTCAAAGACCTAAACATAAGAACTAAAACTGTAAGACTCTGAAGAAAACAGAGGAAAGGTTTTATGACACTGGATGTGGAAATTATTTCTTGTAGATGACACCAAAAGCACAGGGAACAACAACAAAAAATAGAGAAACTGGACAATGTCAAGAATTTGAAGTTCTGTACAATATAGGATACTTTTAAGAAAGTGAAAAGGCAGCCTATCGAATGGGAGAAAATATTTGTAAATCATCCATCTGATAAGGGAACAATATCCAGAAATACCTAGAAGAATTCCTACAATCAAAGAACCACAACAGAAACAACAACAAACTGATTTTAAAGCGGGCATTAAAAACGGCCATACCACCCTGAATGTGTCTGATCTTGTCTGATCTTGGAAAAATGGGCAAATATCTTGGGTAGACATTTCCTCAAAAAAGATACAGGGCAGCTGCTGTAGAAATGAGTTCAGCAGGTCCTCGAAAAAGCAAAACATAGAATTACCATATGATCTATCAATCCTACCTCTAGGTATGTACCCAAAAGAATGAAAATCAGGGACTCAGATTCTAAAATACCAATGTTGATGACAGCATTATTCACAATAGTCAAAAGGTGGAAATAACCCAAATGTCCATCAACAAATAAATGGGTAAACAAAATGTGGTATTTACATGTAATGAAATATTATTCAGCCATAAAAAGGAAGGATGTTCTGATAATACTACAACATGGATGAACCTGGAAAGTACTCTGTTAAGTGAAATAAGCCAGATACAAAAAGACACGTATATGATCCCATTTATATAAGGTACCTGGAATAGGCAAATTCTTAGCCACAGAAAATAGGTTAGTGGTTACCAGGGGCCAAAGGTAGACAGAAACAGGGAGTTGCTTACAGTTGCTTTCGGTTACAGAGTGTCTATCTGGAGTGATGAAAAATTTTGCAATATATAGTGATCATGGTTGCACACATTGTGAAAATAATGTCACATATTAAATGGTAAATTTAAAAATATATATGTATCACAATTTAAAAAATTAATAACAGCAAAAAACCACTGAATTTTATACTTTACAAGGGTGAGTTGTATGGTATATGTCTTATATCTCAATAAAGCTGTTTTAAGAATTGGTTGGTTATTCTTGTTTGGCACTATTTCTGGATTCCCTATTCTGATCCATTAATTTACTTGTTTGGTCTCCAATATCACACAGTCTTGTTTTCTGTAGTTGTGTGTATAATAATTCTTGAAATCTTGTAGAGTGGTTCCTCTTACTTTATTCCTCTTTTTAGAACTATTTTAGCTATTTCTCTTCCTTTGCCTTTCTGTATAAATATTAGAATAATCTTGTCTATATTTATAAAAAAATCTTGTTGGGATTTTGATAGAAATAGTTATCAAACCCATGTATCAGTTTGGAGATGAATGGTCAGGAGGATCTCCTGGAGAAGGGAACGGCTGCCCACTCTAGTATTTTTTTTTTTTTTTTTTTTAATATTATTTTATTAGTTGGAGGCCAATCACTTTACAACATTTCAGTGGGTTTTGTCATACATTGACATGAATCAGCCATATAGTTACATGTATTCCCCATCCCGATCCCCCCTCCCACCTCCCTCCCCACCCGACTCCTCAGGGTCCTCCCAGTGCACCAGGCCCGAGCACCTGACTCATGTATCCCACCTGGGCTGGTGGTCCGTTTCACCATAGATAATATACATGCTGTTCTTTCAAAACATCCCACCCTCACGTTCTCCCCCAGAGTTCAAAAGTCTGTTCTGTATTTCTGTGTCTCTTTTTCTGTTTTGCATATAGGGTTATCGCCACCATCTATCTAAATTCCGTATATATGTGTTAGTATACTGTAATGTTCTTTATCTTTCTGACTTACTCCACTCTAGTATTTTTGCCTGGAGAGTTCTATGGTCAGAGGCACTGGGTTGGCTATACAGTCCATGGGGACACAACTGAGCGACTAACAGTTTCATTTTCACTTTACTCTCCTGAATCCTCCAATCTGTGGACTCTCTCTCCATACATAGATCTTTGATTTCTCTCAGTGCTGCATTATTTAAAAATCCTAGACACCATATAATTTAATCTGTAAATACTATAGTATACATCTTAAAAGATACAAAGTTTGTTTCTCTCACTGTCACACCTTCTTCTAGGAGAATTTAAAAATCAATCATCCCTTTGAGGGAAGAGAACAGAGTCCTTGTAAGAGTTACTACTTTTCTTAGCTCTTTCTTAGCCAGTCCTAGCTGGAGCCTCAGCAGCTCACAAAATGATTGCTTATTTAGCAAGTTTGCAGCCTGAGAGAAAAAGAAAGCAGTTTCAACCTGAGTCTCCCCATGTTTTTATCATCATCTAATGTCCAGCTTTCAGGACAGGGTCTGGAGCAAAGTGGGTGTTTGTGTGAAGGAAGTAAGTAGGAGGAGGTTCACAGGAGTATGAGAGGAGGCGGCAGAGGGAGGACCAACCCAGGACGGCAGTCAGGACACCCAGGCCCTGACTGGTCTGCAAGCAGCCAGGGGACACAGACAGTCCTCTGTCCTCTGAGATGCATTCAAACTCCTTTTTACATGCAAGGCTTCATGAGAGATTCATGTGCAGTGAATGTGCACGAAGCCATTAAAAGGTGTGGTCCTGTTCTCTGCAAGCATCTTCAGGTGAACAAATTAATGGGCAAAACATAAGTTGACCATGGCATGGTCAAGACAAAATCAGTCTTGATTTTGGATTTTTAATTTTTATGTAGGAAGACAAGCCAGCTATCTGATCCATTCTGGGATCCTAATACTTTAGAACATTTAGACAGCACCACAGCTAAGAACCCTGGTGTGAGTGTGTGTGTGCAGTTGCCCAGTTGTGTCCAACTCTTTGTGACCCCATAGACTGCAGCATCCAAACAATCCTCTGTCTCCACCTACAAGGAACAGCTGTGGCTCTTCCAAAGAGGGAAGTCTACTGTGTACTGCCCTAGAAAAGAGTAGTTCTCAAAGTGGGTCCCAGGCCATCAGCATCCACTGGGGACTTGTCAGAGATACATTTTCTTGCCCCTCCCCAGAAAGTTTGGATCGGGCCCCTATGGGCTCAACTGGTGCAGACTCAAAGCCTGAGACCCACTGTTCTCAGATAGTTCTTAATAAAGTGATTTACTAATTCTCAGGAAATTCTGCTCCAGCAGAGTCAGGGCAGACAGTCTTTGGGGTGGCTGCAAGGCCTCTTTAGGAAACCCTAAAGGGCCTGGCACACACTCTTAGAGTAGAAACAGGAATGCCAGAATGTTGGGGGTGTTGGCAGCCTTCATGGTTCCCCCGAACCCACTGGTTAGGGGCTTCCACTTACCACATCTTTGCCTTTGCTTGTTTCTGAATTCACTGAAAAGTGTTCAGTGCCAATGATGTTTGTGTCTCCAGACACACAAGGGGTTCTGAGGACTTCGTGTGAAGAAGACAGACACACACCCTGCTCTCCTGGAGGTCAGAGTCCAGCAGAAACAGGGCAGAAAGAGTGAAGAAGTGATGAAGCAGCAAGCTCAGGAGCCTCTGCCCAAGTGTGGGAGGTCCTGGCCACCCTATGTTGGGGGTGACCTGGGGGTGTGAGGGACTGGGGAAGTGTGAAGACTGCTCTAGGTGACGGGGACAACCTCAGGCCCGAGAAGAAAGTCGGGGGTTGTTCAAGGACATGGAAGAGTTCCAGGATTCCAGGAACAGGGAAAGGAAGGGACAGCAACAGGAGGATGGTTGGTGAAAGCAGTGTTGCTCTAGGCAGTCCCATGCTGAGCAACAAGAGTAAACACTTATACTTCAGCGTCTTGGGCTTCTCACCACATCCCAGTGACACGAACAAAGAAGGTTACACTATGCACCCAGTTCTGTAGGTGAGGAAGCTGGGGCCCAGGGAGGTAAAGTTCCTTTCCCCACATCACCCAGATCTCTGGGCTGTTTTCACCAGATTGAGTCTATTTAAATCCTATATGAAGGATTCTCCTATATGCAGGGTTCCTGCAGATGGCAATTCAGACAAGGGTGGAAAGGTCTGTGTTTGCTGCTTAGGGAGCAAGCAGACGGGGATTTGTCCATTCACTCATTCCTAACCTCCCTGCTGCCTAGCACTGCCTCTCAGCTGGGACCAGACGCAGAGCCACTTTCCATATGTACTGAGAGCCCAGTCCGACCCAGAAGAGAGAGGGAGTGGATGCTGCAGCCCCCCACGCCAGTCTGTCCTCTGCATGAGACTGGTCTCTCCCCACGTGCCCTTGTCTGCTCTGCTGCCTCTGCCCGTGCTGTTGTCTGCCTTCCACTCTATCTGGCCCAGGTTTCATGTTAAACGAAAGAAAAAAAAATTATTTTTTTTGATAGACTTTACTTTTTATATTTAATATACTTAAAATTTTTTTTGGCCATGTTGCATGCAGGATCTTAGTTCCCCAGCTAGAGATCCAACCTGTTTTGCCTGCAGTGGAAGCATGGAGTCTTAACCACTGGACTGCCAGGGAAGTCCATATGCTTTACTTTTTAGAACAGTCTGAGATTTACAGAACAGTTAGGCAGACAGTACAAAGAGTTCCTGTATAACTCACACCCAGTTTCTCTCATTAAGATCTTAATGGATAGGGTACATTACTAATAATTAATGGACCAACATTGATACATTATTAACTAAAGTCTATAATTTCCTCAGGGCTTCCCTGATAGCTCAGCTGGTAAAGAATCCGCCTGCAATGCAGGAGACCCCGGTTCAATTCCTGGGTTGGGAAGATCTGCTGGAGAAGGGATAAGCTACCCACTCCAACATTCTTGGGCTTCCCTTGTGGCTCAGCTGGTAAAGAATCTGCCTGCAATGTGGGAGACCTGGGTTCAGTCCCTGGGTTGGGAAGATCCCCTGGAGAAGGAAACAGCTACCAACTCCAGTATTCTGGCCTGGAGAATTCCACGGACTGTGTAGTCCATAGGGTTGCAGAGTTGGACATGACCAAGCACCTTTCACTTCACTTCATACTTTCCTCAGTTTTCCCCTTAATACACTTTCTGTTCCAGGATCCCATATCATATTCAGAAATCCCCTTAACTCAAGATTTTGGATTTAGGTTTCACAAAGTCTGCTTTTTTAAGTTGCTAAGTACTTTTTCATTCAGCAAAGAAAACTTTCCAATATCTATGGCATCAAATCTGAACCCTTTCTGCATGTCAAGGCTCATTTCTCAGGGTTTTCTCACAGGAAAGACTGTGACCGTCTTTTGTCCTCCCCAGCCTCCCTGTTCTCTACAGGTGAGAGTAAAATAACTTTTACTGAGAATTTATAATGTATTGCCTACTAACCTATCAGATTCAAGTCTACCTGTGAAACAGGTATTATTAGACATGTTACACAGATCATTCTTGAGGCTCACAGAGGTTAAGACACTTGCTAAGGTCTCACAGGCAGTCAGCAGCAGAAGCAGGATTAAAATCTGCCCAAATGTCCACACTCTTGCCTGCACTTCTCCAGGGCCTCTGAGCTTCTGGCTTCCATGAGCACATAGCCTCTTGCCTCCCTGTGGCCTACCACCCTGCTACGTGTGGCTGTTTGCTGCCCCGATTCCCTATTATTCAAAGAATTAAGTTCCAGGGAAATCAGTCAATTACAGGTCTTCATGTATAAAAGATGCTGTTTGGTTACAATTACTTCAAAAAGCAATTACATTTAAAATGTGTCATGTCATGCTTTAGCTGTAAGTGAAACATGATTTTTGATACATGCTATTTTATGGTCAACAAATGTGAAGTGGAAAATTTAGGTAATGACTTTGATTGTTTTTAATTTAACATAATGAGCCCACAATATAATATTTTAGATCACAGACTTTTGGAATACAAATCCAAAGAAGGCAAATTACAAATTTTGGTAAATCAACATAATACTCTATAATATAATGAAATTATGTCACATAATACTTTAATGAAAAATTTCATTTTCAGTTTAATATTCTGCTATGCAATAAAATCATATCATGCATTACTCTAATAATAATTTTCAGTGCAAAAAATTAAACATCATGATTGTTCATGGTAGATTTAGCTGGGCAGTTATTTTTTTTCAAATGTGCCAGTACATTTTATAAGTGGGATATTGTTGATTTATAATATTAATTTAGTTTCAGGTATATCATATGCAGATTCAAAATTTTACAGATTATACTCCATTTAAAGTTATTATAAAATATTGGCTATATTCCTTGTGCTGTACAATATATCCCTGCAGCTTATTTATTTTATACATAGTAGTTTGTACCTTGTAAGTCTCTGCCCCTATCTTGCCTCCCCTTCCTCTCTCACCCTGGTAACCACTAGTTTGTTCTCTATATCTGTCTGCTTCTATTTTATTATGCTCATTTGTTTGTTTTATTTTTTAGATTCCACATACAAGTGGTAACATATAGTTTTGTCTTTGACTTTATTTCGCTAAGCATAATACCTACCAGGTCTATCTATCTTACTGCAAATGGCATTCTAGCATTCTTTTTTATGAGTAATATTTCATATATATATATACACACACACACACACACACACACACACACTATACACACACACATATATATATATACACCACATCTTCTTTATCTATTCATGGACACTTAGGTTGCTTCTACATCTTGCCTATTACAAATAATGCTGCTATGAACATTGAAGTGCATGTATCTTTTTGAATTAGTGTTTTCATTTTCTTCAGATATTCCACCTAGCAGTGGAATTGATCATATGGTAAATCTAATTTTAGTTTTTTGAGGAACCTCCATAATGCTTTCCACAGTGGCTACACCAATTTGCATTCCACCAAGAGTATAAGAGGGTTCTTTTTCCACATTCTCACCAACATTTGTTGTCTGTGGTCTTTTTCATGATAGCCATTCTGACAGGTAGGAGGTGATACCTCATTGTGGTTTTGATTGGCATTTCTCTGATGATTAATGACATTGAGCATTCTTCCATGTGCCTGTTGGCCATCTGTATGTTTAGGAAAAAATGTCTATTCAGGTCTTCTGCCCATGTTTAAAACACATTTGCCTTTCAGGCTCTGCAGTTTCTTTCTTTCTCTCTTCCTCCCTCCCTGTCTCTCTCTTTAGCTGCACTGGGTCTTGGCCGCTGTGCGTAGGCTTCCTCTAGCTGCAGCAAGTGGGGCTGCTCTCTAGTCGCGGTCCGCAGGCTTCTCACTGTGGTGGCTTTTCCCGTTGCAGAGCACCAGCTCCAGGGCATGTCGGCTTAGTCATGGCACATGGGCTTACGTGCCCCACAGCATGTGAAATCGTCCCAGACCAGGGATCAAACCCATGTCCCCTGCATCAGCAGGTGGATTCTTTTTTTTTTTCTTATTTTTTCCTCTTTCTTTTTTAATTTTTAAATTACTAAAGTATGATAACACATTTACAGGAGACTTGAAAAATACAGAACAAAGTTACATGTACTTCCACAATATCTTACAATTATTTTTTAAGCACATAAATTAAGATTTTTAGTTGGAGTTTCAGTATCAAGTTCTCAAAAATTAATAAAATGAATATATAGGAAAGTAGAAGGATATAGTAGACCTGACAAGCACTATGAACCAATTCAACAAAATTACAATTTTCACACAACAGTAGGATATAAATTCTATTCAAGTTCCACAGACTATAAACTAGGAGACACTGGACAGGGACATAAAACAAGGTGCAAAAATTTCATGGTCTAAAGGTACAGAAGTCATACAGAGTCTGTTCTCTGATCATTGTGGAATTATGTTAGACATCAGTATCAAAAGATATTTGAAAATAACCCACATATTTTCAAGTGCAATGTGACATTTACCAAGAGAGATCTTTGGCTAAGTTAGAAAACTGAAAAGACACAAAGGGTGATTGCAGAGAAGAAAGCATTTAAGTGAGAAATTGATATCAAAATAAGAAATTAATATCAGAGATACTTAAAATTACCCAGGTATTTGGAAATTAAATGTCGACTTTTAAATGATGAGTGTCTCTAAGAAGCAATGACAAGGAAAATTAGAAAATACTTGTAACAGAATAAAAATGAAAACAGAATTTACCAGAATCTGTTGCATGCAGCTCAATGCAACTAAATACAATGTGGAATATTGAATAAGGTGTGAAAACAAATAATGGGCACTAGCATGAAATTTTGTGAAATTTGAACAAAATCTGTAGTTAATAATACTGTATCACATGTTAATTTCCTATATTTTTTACAACAGTATCTCTTTATATTTGCAGAATTGGATTAGAAGTTTAAAGCCTAAAATTTATTTTTAAAAACAAATCACTAAGATGATAAGCTTTCTAGACTTTTAGTAGTAATATTAGATGCCAAAATACATGGATCTATACCAAACATTTGAGAGGGTATAAATTAGAAATCTAGCATTCTATTCATATTAATTCAAATAAGTGGAATTAAAATGTCACAAATTTTTTAGATAGACAAGAATTCATACATTTTCTGAAATACATATATTCTACATACTATTTATATGCATATAAAATGTATACAAAAGCTCTTCTACTATACTTGATAAAGGCTTGAGAAAGAACAGCAACAAAAAGAAGAGATGGAAGTACTGGAAAACACAGACTAAATGAAATGGGAGAACATGAAATAGAAAACATGAAATAAACTGGATAAAAGTAAAAGATCATCATATAGTCCGGTTGTTTTTAAAAATGGCTGCTCACTAGAAACACATCTGGAGATTCAGAGATTAAAAAAGCAATACCTGGGCATTTGATTTTTCAGAAAATTCCAAGATAATTCTGGTATGCATCCGGATTTTGGAAAATGATTACAGTTTTTTCTATGAATGGTAATTTTAGTGATAAAGAATACTATTATTTTTCCATCGATCAATCATGATACAATGGTATTAAGAGAATAAAAGTTACATAATCAAATAGTAAGAGATGTTTATCAGTTTTTACAATCAACAGCCAGACAAAAAATAAAAGATAATTACAACTGCAAGTCATAATGGAAACATGATTAACTTAACAATATAAAATACAATTTTGGGGGTTCAGTAGAGTGATGTGGTACGTCAAAGTGCATACATGCACATGTTTTCATCAACCAGCCAATCTATGTCTTTTGGTTGGTGCATTTAATCTATTTACATTTAAGGTAATTATCCATATGTATGATCCTATTACCATTTTGTTGATTGTTTGGGGTTTATTTTGTGTAGGTCTTTTCCTTCTCTTATGTTTTCCTGCCTAGAGAAGTTTCTTTAGCATTTGTTGTAAAGCTGGTTTGGTGGTGCTGAATTCTCTTAACTTTTGCTTGTCTGGGAAAGCTTTTGATTTCTCCATCAAATCTTAAACAGAGTCTTGTTGGATAAAGTATTTTTGGTTGTAGGTTCTTCCCTTTCATCACTTTAAATATATCATGCCATTCCTTCTGGTTTGTAGTTTCTCAAAGAATCAGCTGATAACCTTATGGGAGTTCCCTTGTATGTTGTCATTTTCCCCTTGTTGCTTTTAGTATTTTATCTTTGCCTTTAATTTTTGTCATTTTGATTACTATGTGTCTCAGTTGTATTCCTCCTTGGGTTTTTCTTGCCTGGGACACTCTGTGCTTCTTGGTTGACTTAGTTGACTATTTCTTTTTCCATGTTAGGAAAGTTTTCAATTATTTCGTCAAATCTTTTTCTGGGTCCTTTCTCTCTCTCTTCTCCTTCTAGGGCCCCGGTAAAGCAAATATTAGTGCATTTAAAGTTGTCCCAGAGGTCTCTTAGGCTGTCTTCATTTTTGTTTCATTCTTTTTTCTATATTCTGTTTTGTGGCAGTGATTTTCACCATTCTGTCTTCCAAGTCACTTATCCATTCTTCTACCTCAGTTATTCTGCTACTGATTCCTTCTATTGTGTTATTCATCTCTGTTTATTTGTTCTTTAGTTCTTCTAGGTCTTTGGTAAACATTTTTGTGTCTTCTCCATTGTTTTTCTGAGATCTTGGATCATCTTCACTATCATTATTTCGAATTATTTTTCTGGAAAGTTGTCTGTCTCCACTTCATTTAATTGTTTCTCTGGGGTTTTATCCTGTCCCTTCATCTGGGACATAACCTTCTGCTTTTTCATTCTGATTAACTTTCTGTGAGACAGTTATCATTCTAGTTGCTGTGGGACTGTGGTTTTTCTTGTTTCTTCTGTCTGCTCTCTGATGGATGAGGCTAAGAGGCTTGTGTAAGCTTCCTGATGGGAGGGACTGGCAGTGGGAAAAACTGGGTCTTGCTTTGTTTTTCTGTGGGCAGGGCTGTGCTCAGTAAAATTTTAACTCAATTATCCTCTGAGGGGTGGGGTTGCACTCCCTCCCCTGTTGTTTGGTCTGAGGTGCCTAGCGCTGGGCTTTGTGGTAGGGTTAACAGTGACCTCCAAGGGGCACCTTCCAGGATTGCTGCTGCCTTTGTCCCTGTCCCTGTCCAAGCCACAGCCAACCCACACCTCCACAAGAGACCCTCCAACACTAGCAGGCAGGTCTAGTTCAGACTCCTGTGGGGTCATTCTGAGCAGTTATTTTAAACAAATCAAACTTTTAAAAGCTTTCTAAAAAATGATACAATTTCCTTTTAGCATGTAAACTGCTAAAGCTAAATGTAATAGCACAATCTTATGTATTTAAAAGCTGCCTTTGCCCCCAAAAGAACTGATACCAACCCTTCTCAAAATATCCCCCAAATGGAAGAAAGAACACTTCCAAACTCACTGGCCACAGCTACCCTGATTCCAAAACCAGACAAAGACATATTTTTCTGACAAGAAAACTACAGACCAATATCCCTGATGAATATCAATGCAAAAATCCTCAACACAATACAACACATTGAAAGAATCATGGATCATAACAAACTGTGGAAGACTCTTAAAGAGATGGGAATATCAGACCATCTTACCTGTCTCCTGAGAAACCTGGTTTCTCAGGTCAAGAAACAACTGTTAGAATCTGATATGGAACAACTGGCTGGTTCAAATTTGAGAAAGGAGTATGACAAGGCTGTTTTTGTCACCTTGTTTATTTAATTTGGACATCAAGTGAAATTCCAGGGTGGATGGTTTACAAGCTGGAGTTAAGATGGTCAGGAGAAATATCAACAACCTCAGATATTCAGATGATACCACTTTAAAGACAGAAAGAGAAGGGGAACTGAAGAGCCTCTTGATGAGGGTGAAAGAAGAGAGTGAAAAAGCCAACTTGTGGTCCCATCACTTCATAGGAAATAGAAGGGGAAAAGGTGGAAGCAGTGACAGATTTCCTCTTCTTGGGCTCTAAAATCATTGTGGATGGTGATTGCAGCCATGAAATTAGAAGATAATTGCTTCTTGGCAGGAAAGCTGTGACAAACCTAGGCAGTGTATTAAAAGGCAGAGACATCAGTTTGTCAACAAAGGTCCATATAGTCAAGGTTATGGTCTTTCCAGTAGTCATGTATGGATGTGAGAGCCAGACCATAAGGAAGGCGGAGCATTGAAGAATTGATGCTGTTGATCTGTGGTGCTGGAGAAGACTCTACAGAGTCCCTTGGCCAGCAAGTAGATCAAACCAGTCAATTCTAAAGGAACTCAACCTTGAATATTCATTGGAAGGACTGATGTTGAAGCTGAAGCTCTAATACTTTGGCTACCTCATGCAAACCTCTGACTCATTGGAAAGGACCCTGGTGATGGAGAAGACTGAGGGCAGAAGGAGAAGAGGGTATAGAGGATGAGATGGTTGCATGGCATCACCAATTCAATGGACATGAACTTGGGCAAACTCCAGGAGATGGCGAGGGTTAGGGAAACCTGGCATGCTGCAGTCCGTGGGGTTGCAAAGAGCTAGAAACATCTTGGCAACTGAACAATAACAACACCATGACCAAGTAGGATTTTTCCCTGGGATGCAAAGATGATTCAACATATGATAATCAATTAATGTGAAAACACATTAGCATAATAAAGGATAAAAAATCACAGGATCACAGGAGATGGAAGAAGATGGCAGAGGAGTTACGATGGGGAGATCGCCAGCCTCCCCCTAAATACATGAAAAACTCATCAAGATATGGAACAACTTCTACAAAGCAACCTCCAAGCGACAGAGAAGACCCCAAGCCTCCAGGTGGCGCGGCATATAAACCTAGCTGAGTGTGACGCAGCAGACAAACCCAACCAGTGCACACAACCCTTGCAGCACAGAGGGCAGGCCCAGGTAGCCGAGTGTGACAGGGCAAACAGCTGTCACAAAGGGAGGGACTGGGGTGCAGATAGAGGAGAGGCATACAAACTTGGGTAGCACACACAACCTTCCTGGGACAGCTGAAAGATCAAATAACCCCCGCGACAGAGTGCAGGTGAGACAAAACAAGTGCACATAAAACCCATGAGGCAGAGGGTAGGCACGGGGAGCCGAAACAATTCCACACTAGACCCGTGACACAGGGGCCAGCTCGGAGAGCTGAAACAAGTGCACAAAAGCCCGGTGGCGCAGAATGTGTGCCCCGGAAGCCGAGACAAGTGCTCACAAGGCTGCAACACAGAGGGTGGACCTCAGGAACTGAGTCAAGTGCACACAAGCCCCGCAACACAGAGGGTGAGCTTAGGGGGCTGAGGGAAGCCCACACAAGTTGCTGCAATGCAAAAGGATCCACACAAGCACCTACCTAGCAAGTTTCAGCCAGCAGTGCAGGGCAGGACAGGGGAACAAAAACACCAGCAATGATCCCAGGGACAAGTAGGAGGCTGGCGACACTGCATTTATGCTGAGAGGGCAACTTTGAAGCAGCTGCGGAAATAGACGCGCCTAGCATCACCGACACACGACTGAGCGACTTCACTTTTACTTTTCACTTTCATGCACTGGAGAAGGAAGTGGGGGCCCACTCCAGTATTCTTGCCTGGAAAATCCCACGGACGAGAGCCTGTTGGGCTACCGTCTATGGGGTCACACAGAGTTGGACATGACTGACGTGACTTAGCAGCAGCAGCAGCAGCATCACTGACTCGATGGACATGAGTTTGAGTAAACTCCGGGAGTTGGTGATGGACAGGGAGGCCTGGCGTGCTGCGATTCATGGGGTCGCAAAGAGTTGGACACGACTGAGCGACTGAACTGAACTGAACTGAACTGAACACTGCAAAAGCTAAAATGACTGCCCAAAGGCATACTGAACCCATAGATACTCCAAAACCTACTACTGGATACTGCACTGCCCTTCAGGGAGAGGAGGTCTAGCTCCATCAACCAGAACCAGGACACTAACCCAACCCCATCCACAGGGCCAAACTCCACAACCAAGAACCACGACCTTGAGAAACTTTTCTTTTTTTCTTGAGAAACTTAAAAAAATTTTTTTCTTTTTTCTTTCTCTTATAAATCACACTGTTTATTCCCCCAACATATCTCCACCTTCACAGCAGCCTTTAATGGTGCTGTGGAGTTTTTCTTGTTAAAAAAAAAAATTCATTTTAAGATTTTTTTTTTCTTATAAATCACACAGTTCATTCCCCTTACATATTTCCACTTCCTTATTAGCCTTTTGTGCTGCTGTGGAATTTTCCTCTTTGTGTTTCTTGTCCAAAAAAAAAAAAGAAGGAAAAAAATTCATTTTAAGTTTTTTTCTTTTTTTTCCCTCTCTTTCTTATTTTTTTTCTTTTTTCTTGATGAGTTTTTTTAATTTTGTTTTTGATATGTTCAACTACTTTTCCTACTGGTTTTTACTGGCCATAGCTATTCCTGACTATATACAAATCTTTTCCACATACATCTATTCATCTTTGCTTTTCTATTTCTACTTTTCTCTCTCTTTAAAAAAATTTTAAAAACTCTTCTCCACCCCTTCCTTTTCTCTCTTCCCTCCCTTCTCCTCTTCATTTTCTCTCTCTCTTTTTAATTTTCCCTTTTTCCTTCACTCTTTCTTCTTTCACCAAGTAAATTAAATTGCTGAGCTCTCTATGCTAGCTGGTAAAGAATCCACCTACAATGCAGGAGGCCTGGGTTCAATCCCTGGGTTGGGGAGATCCCCTGAAGAAAGGAAAGGCTACCCACTCCAGTATTCTGGCCTGGAGAATTCCATAGACTGTGTAGCCCATAGGGTTGCAAAGAGTCAGACATGAGTGAGCGACTTTCACTTCACTTCCCATCCTATATTCTCCAGTTGGTCCCCTGCTCAAGCTCAGATTTCCAGACTGAGCATTAGCTAACTCTGCTTTCAACTGGTTTATATCACCACTGGTTTCCCTTGCTCACCAAGTCAATCTTTTGTACTCTTTTCTTTAGAACACTTTGGTTATAACTGTATGTGTGGAAGTGTATGTGTGTATATGTCCCAGTATTTCTGTAATTACCTACTTGATCGCCTCCCACTAGAACACCCCCAACAAGAAATCAACACAAACCACCAACAAAAATTTCGCTCCAAGGGCAAAAATCGAAAAGAAGTAATATAACCCTAAAGCTTGGGAAAAGGAGACCTCAAGTGGAGCAAGCTAGAAAAAAAAAAAAAAAAAAAAAGATGAAAAAACAGAGAAATACAGCACAAATGAAAGAGCAAGGTAAAAAAAAAAAAAAAAGAGCAAGGTAGAAACTCACAAGACCAAATAAACGAAGAAGAAATAAGTAATCTCCCTGAAAGAGAATTCAGGATAATGATAGTAAAGATGCTCTGAAGACTTAAAAATAGAATGGAGAAAATGCAAGAAGCATTTAACATAGTTAATACAATCACCAAGGACATAGAAGAAATAAAGAATAAGCAAACAGAGATGAATAACACAATTATTGAAATTAAAAATACTCTAGAAGGAACCAAAAGGAGAATAACTGAGGCAGAGGAATGGATAAGTGAGCTGGAGGATAAGTAAGTAAATAAGTGTTAGTCGCTCAGTTGTGCCCGACTCTTTGTGACCCCATGGACTGCAGCCCACCAGGCTCCTCTCGTCCATGAGATTTTCCAGGAAAGGATACTGGAGTGGGTTTCCATTTATAAAATGGTGGCAATAACTGCTGAAGAGCAAAATAAAGGGAAAGGAATGAAAAGAATTGAGGAAAGCCTCAGAGACCTTTGGGACAATATTAAATGCACCAACATTCGAGTTATAGGAGTCCCAGAGGAAGAAGAAAGAAAAGAAAAGCATTGAGAAAAATTTTGAAGAAATTATAGTTGAAAACTTCCCCAACATGGGAAAGGAAACAGTCAATTAAGTCCAAGAAGCACAGAGAGTCCCTTACAGGTTAAACACAAGGAGAAACACACAGAGACACATATTAATCAAGCTAACAGAGATTAAGCACAAAGAAAGAATATTAAAAGCAGCAAGGGAAAAGTAACAAGTAACATACAAGGGAAAATCCATACAATTAATGAAGATTCTTTTTCTTTTAATGAAAATGTTTTTCAAGTAAAAGGATTTTCACCTATTTTTATTTTTTTTTCCATTTATTTTTAGTTGGAGGCTAATTACTTTACAATATTGTAGTGGTTTTTGTCATACATTGACATGAATCAGCCATGGATTTACATGTGTTCCCCATCCTGAACCCCTCTCCCACCTCCCTCCCCATCCAGCATCGAAACATGTATATTATCAAGTGTGAAACAGATTGCCAGTCCAGGTTGGATGCATGAGACGATTAATAACGGATCTTTCAGCAGAAATTCTGCAGGCCAGTAGGGAATGGCAGGATATATTTAAAGTACTGAAAGAGAAAAACCTGCAACCATGATTACTGTACCTGGCAAAGATCTCATTCAGAATTGATGGAAAAATCAAAAGCTTTACAGACAAGCAGAAGTTAAGAGAATTCAGCACCACCAAACCAACCTTGCAAAAGATACTACAGAGACTTACATAGCCAGTAAATACAAGACAGAGGAAAGACTTACAAAAACAAACTTAAAACAATCAAGAAAATGCCAATAGGAACATATGTATCAATAATTACCTTAAATGTAAATGGATTAAATGCACCAACCAAAAGATACAGACTGACTGAATAGATACAAAAACAAGACCCATACATATGCTGCTTACAGGAGACCCACTTCAGACCTAGAAGCACATAAAGACTAAAAGTAAAAGCATGGAAAAAGATTTTCTATGAGAATGGAAACCAAAAGAAAGCTGGAGTAACAGTCCTTATTTCAGATAAAATAGACTTTAAAATAAAAATATCATAAGAGACAAAGAAGGGTATTACATAATGATCAAGGAAGCAATCCAAGAAGAAGACATAACAATTGTAAATGTGTATGCAGCCATTTATGCACCTAAATATATATGTGTATATATATGTGTATAAATATATATGTGTATGCACCTAAGTATATAAGGCAAACACTAACAGGCATAAGAAGAGAAATCAACAGCAACACAATAGTAGAGGACTTTAACACCCCACTTTCAAAAATGGCTAGATTATCAAAACAGAGAATCAATAAGGAAACACAAACCTTAAATGAAACTTTAGACCAAATGGACCTAATTGATAACTTTAGAACTTTCCATCCAAATGCAGAAGAATACATGTTCTTCTCAAGTACACATGGAACATTCTCCAGGATAGACCACATCTTGGGCCACAAATCAAGCCTCGGTAAATTTAAGAAAATTGAAATTGTATCAAGTATCTTCTCTGACCACAACGCTATGAGACTAGATATCAACTACAGGAAAATAATTGCAAAAACCACAAACTTTGAGATTAAACAATACATTACTAAATAACAAAGAGGTTACTGGAGAAATAAGAAAAGAAATCAAAAGATTCCTAGAAACAAATGACAACGAAAACATGAGGACACAAAACCTATGGGACCCAGCAAAAGCAGTTCTAAGAGGGAGGTTTATCTTGTATCTTGAGGATATAATCACACCTCAAGGAGTAAGAAAAGCATCAAAGAGACAACCTGACTCTACATCTAAAGCAGCTGGAAAAAGAACAAAAAATCCCCAAAGTCAGGAGAAGATCATAAAAATCAGAGCAGAAACAAATGAAAAAGAAATGAAGGAAACAATAGCAAAGATTAATAAAACTAAAAGCTGGTTCTTTGAGAAGATAAAGAAAATTGACAAACCACTAGCCAGACTCATCAAGAAAAAAAGGGAGAAAATTCAAAATCAACCAAATTAGATATGAAAAAGGAGAGGTTAGAACAGACAACACTGAAATACAAAGGAGCATAAGAGAATATTATGAGCAACTATATGCTGATAAAACAGACAACCTAGAGGAAATGGACAGATACTTAGAAAAGATCAGCCTCCCAAGACTGAACCAGGAAGAAACAGAAATTATGAACAACCCAATTACAAACACTGCAATTGAAACAGTGATCAAAACTCTTCCAAAAAATAAAAGCCCAGGGCCAGATGGCTTCACAGGGGAATTCTAACAGACATGTAGAGAAGAGCTAAGGCTTATTTTTCTGAAACTCTTCCAAAAAATTGCAGAGGAAGGAACACTTCCAAACTCATTCTATGAGGCCACATTCACCCCGATTCCAAAACCAGGAAAAGACAATACACAAAAAAGAAAATTACAAGGCCATATCACTGATGAATATAGATGCAAAAATCCTCAACAAAATTCTAGCAAACAGGACCCAACAACACACTAAAAAGTTCATGCACCATGATCAAGTCAGGTTTATTCCAAGGTTGCAAGAATTCAATATATGCAAATTAATCAATGTGATACAATATATCAACAAATTGAAAGATAAAAACCATATGATCATCTCAATAGATGCATAAAAAGCCTTTGACAAAATCCAGCTTCCATTTATGGTAAAAACACTTCAAAAAATGGGCATAATATGACCCAGCAATCCCACTTCTGGGCATACACACTGAGAAAACCAGAATGAAAGAGACACATGAAACCCAATGTTCATTACAGCACTGTTTATAATAGTCAGGACATGGAAGCAACCTAGATGTTCATTAGCAGATGAACGGATAAGAAAGCTGTGGTACATATACACAATGGAATATTACTCAGTCATTAAAAAGAATACATTTGAATCAGTTCTGAGGTGGATAAAACTGGAGGCTATTATACAGAGTGAAGTAAGCCAGAAAGAAAAACACCAATATAAGATAGTAATACATATATATGGAATTTAGAAAGATGGTAATGATAACCCTGTATGTGAGACAGCAAAAGAGACACAGATGTATAGAACAGTCTTTTGGACTCTGTGGGAGAGGGCGAGGGTGGGATGATATGGGAGAATGGTATTGAAACATGTAAATTATCATATGTGAAACGAATCGCCAGTTCAGGTTTGATGCATGATACAGGGTGCTCGGGGCTGGTGCACTGGGATGACCCAGAGGGATGGGATGGGGAGGGAAGTGGGAGGGGGGGTTCAGGATGGGGATCATATGTACACCCATAGCAGATTCAAGTCAATGTATGGCAAAACCAATACAATATTGTAAAGTTAAATAAATATATAAAACTTAAAAACAAAAGAAAGAAAAAAAAAAGGAAAAAAAAAAGAAAAAAAAGGGCATAGAAGGAACCTACCTCAACATAGTAAAGACCATATATGAAAAGCCCACAGCAAACATTATTCTCAATGGTGTAAAACTAAGCTTTCCCTCTAAGATCAGGAACAAGACAAGGGTGTCCACTCTCACCACTATTATTCAACACAGTTTTGGAAGTCCTAGCTATGGCAACTGGAGAAAAAAAAGAAAGAAAATGAATCCAGATCAGAAAAAAAGAAGTGCAACTCTCACTGTTTGCAGATGGCATGATACTATACATAGAAAACCCCAAAGAAACTATCAGAAAATTACTAGAGCTAATCAGTGAATTCAGCAAAGTTGTGGGATACAAGGTCAATACAGATATCACTTGCACTCCTACACACTAACAATGAAAAACCAGAAAGAGAAATTAAGGAATCAATATCATTCACCATTACAACAAAAAGAATTAAATACCTAGGAATAGACCTACCTAAGGAAACAAAAGATCTGCATACAGAAAACTATAAGACACTGATGAAAGAAATAAAAAATGACATAAACAGATGGAGAGATATTCCATGTTCCTGGGTAGGAAGACTCAATATTGTGAAAATAACTATACTACCAAATGCAATCTACAGATTCAATGTGATCCCTATCAAATTACCAATGGATTTTTTCACAGAACTAGAACAAAAAATTTCACAATTCATATGGAAACACAAAAGATCCCAAATAGCCAAAGCAGTCTTGAGAAAGAATGGAGCTGGAGGAATCAAGCTTCCCGACTTCAGACTATACTACAAAGCTACAGTCATCAAGATAGTATGGTACTGGCACAAAAACAGAAATATAGATCAATGGAACAAGACAGAGAACCCAGAGATAAACCCATACTACCTATGAGTAACTTATTTTTAACAAAGGAGGCAAGAATATACAATGGGGCAAAGATCGCCTCTTCAGTAAGTGGTGCTTGGAAAATTGGACAGTTATGTGCAAAGGAATGAAATTAGATCACTACCTAATGCCATACACACAGATAAAGTAAAAACGGATTAAAGACCTAAATGTAAGACCAGAAACTATTAAACTCTTAGACGAGAACATAGGCAGAACCTAAATCAATTTGATGACCTAAATCAAAGCAAGATCTTCTATGACCCAGCTCCCAGAGTAATGGAAATAAAAACAAAAATAAACAATTGGGATCTAATTAAACTTAAAAGCTTTTTGCACAGCATTACAAACAAGGTGAAAAGACAACCCTCAGAATGGGAGAAAACAATAGCAAGGAAAACAACTGATAAATAATTAACTTCCAAAATATACAAGCAGCTTATACAATTCTACTAGAAAAGCAAACAACCCAATCAAAAAGTGGGAAAGGGACCTGAAGAGACATTTCTCCAAAGAAGACATACAGATGGCTAATAAGCACATGAAAAGATGCTCAACATCACTCATTATTAGAGAAATGTAAAACAAAAGTACAGTGAGATACCACATCACACCAGTCAGAATGGCCATCATCAAAAAGTCTACAAACAATAAATTCTGGAGAGGGTGGGGAGAAAGGGGAATGCTCTTACACTGCTGGTGGGAATGTAAACTGATACAGCCACTATGGAAGATGGTATGGAGACTCCTTAAAAAGCTGGGAATAAAACCACCATATGACCCAGCACTCCCACTCCTAGGCATACACCCTGAGGAAATAAAAACTTAAAAAGACACGTGCACCCCAATGTTCACTGCAGCAGTATTTACAGTAGCTGGAACATGGAAGCAACCTAGATGTCCATCGACAGATGAATGGATAAAGAAGCTGTGGTACGCTGCAACAAAAAGAATAAAATACTTAGGAGTAAATCTACCTAAAGAAACAAAAGACCTATATATAGAAAACTATAAAACACTGATGAAAGAAATCAAAGAGGACACAAATAGATGGAGAAATATACCGTGTTCATGGATTCAGAATAATATTGTGAAAATGAGTATGTTACCCAAAGCAATCTATAGATTCAATGCAATCCCTATCAAGCTACCATCAGTATTTTTCACAGAACTAGAACAAATAATTTCACAATTTGTATGTGAAATACAAAAAACCTCAAATAGCCAAAGCAATCTTGAGAAAGAAGAATGGAACTGGAGAAATCAACCTGCCTGACTTCAGGCTATACTACAAAACCACAGTCATCAAGAGAGTATGGTACTGGTACAAAGACAGAAATATAGATCAATGGAACAAAATAGAAGCCCAGAGATACATCCATGTACCTGTGGACATCTTATCTTTGACAAAGGAGGCAAGAATATACAATGGATAAAAGACAACCTCTTTAACAAGTGGTGAGGGAAAACTGGTCAACCACTTGTGAAAGAATGAAACTAGAACACTTTCTAACACCATGCACAAAAATAAACTCAAAATGGATTAAAGATCTAAATGTAAAGACCAGAAACTATAAAATTCCTAGAGGAGAACATAGGAAAAACACTCTCTGACATAAATCACAGTAGGATCCTCTATGACCCACCACTCAAATTATTGGAAATAAAAGCAAAAATAAACAAATGGGACCTAATGAAACTTAAAAGCTTTTGCACAACAAGGAAACTATAGGCACGGTGAAAAGACAGCCCTCAGATTGGGAGAAAATAATAGCAAATGAAGAAACAGACAAAGGATTAATCTCAAAAATAAACAAGCAACTCCTGCAGCTCAATTCCAGAAAAATAAATGACCCAATCAAAAAATAGGCCAAAGAACTAAACAGACATTTCTCCAAAGAAGACATACAGATGGCTAACAAACACATGAAAAGATGCTCAGCATCACTCATTATTAGAGAAATGCAAATCAAAACCAAAATGGGGTACCACTACATGCCAGTCAGAATGACTGCTATCTGAAAGTCTACAAGCAATAAATGCTGGAGAGGGTGTAGAGAAAAGGGAACCCTCTTACACTGTTGGTGGGAATGCAAACTAGCACAGCGACTATGGAGAACAGTGTGGAGATTCCTTAAAAAACTGGAAATAGAACTGCCATATGACCCAGCAATACCACTTCGGGGCATACACACTGAGGAAACCAGAATTGAAAGAGACACATGTACCCAATGTTCATCGCAGCACTGTTTATAATAGCCAGGACATGGAAGCAACCTAGATGCCCATCAACAGATGAATGGATAAGAGAGCTGTGGTACATATACACAATGGAATATCACTCAGCCATTAAAAAGAATACATTCGAATTAGTTCTAATGAGATGGATGAAACTGGAGCCCATTATACAGAGTGAAGTAAGCCAGAAAGATAAAGACCAATACAGTATACTAACACATATATGTGGAATTTAAAAAGATGGTAACGATAACTCTATATGCAGGACAGAAAAAGAGACACAGATATATAGAACAGACTTTTAGACTCTGTGGGAGAAGGCGAGGGTGGGATGTTCTGAGAGAATAGTGTTGAAACAAGTATACTATCAAGTGTGAAACAGACTGCCAGCCCATGTTGGAAGCATGAGACAATGCTCAGGGCTGGTGCACTGGGAAGACCCAGAGGGATGGGATGGGGAGGGAGGGGGGAGGGGGGATCAGGATGGGGAACACATGTAAATCCATGGCTGATTCATGTCAATGTATGGCAAAAACCACCACAATGTTGTAATGTAATTAGCCTCCAACTAATAAAAATAAATGAAAAAAAATAGATAAAAAATCACTCCTCCCTGCCAACAATTAAAAAAAAAAAAGCAGCAGCAGCAGCTGTGGCACATATATACAATGGAACACTACTCAGCCATAAAGAGGAGTGCATTTGATTCTGTTCTAATGAGGTGGATGAAACTATAGCACATTATACAAAGTGGAGTAAGTAAGAAAGAGAAATATAAATATCATATAATGACACATATATATGCAATCTGAAGAGATGGCACTGATGAATTTATTTTTAAGGCAGCAATGGAGAAATAGACATAGAGAACAGACCCATGGACAAGGTGGGAGGAGAGGAGGGAGAGGGGGAGAGGTATGGAGAGAGTAACATAGAGATTACACTGCCATTTATAAAACAGATAGCCAATGGGAATTTGTTGTGTGATTCACGGAACTCAGACAGAGGCTCTGTGACAGGTTGAAGGATGGGGTGGGGAGGGAGATGAGGGGGAGTTCTGGGAGGGAGGGGACATGGGTGTACCTAAGGCTGATTCTTGTTGATATATGACAGAAAACCACAAAATTCTGTAAAGCAATTATCCTTCAATTAAAAATTTTTTTTTAAATCACATAATCTCATTAGATGCAGGAAAAGTGTTTGACAAAATTCAACACCCTATTCATGGTTAAAAAACTCAACAGACTAGGAATAAAAGGAAAGTAATTGAACAAAATGAAGGCCATATATGAAAATCCCACAGCCAACATCATATTCAATGGCAAAAGATTTAAAGTTTTTTCTCTAAGATCAGGAACAAGACAAGGATGCCCACTCTCACTACTTCTATTCAATACAGTAATGGAAATATCAACCAAAGCAATTAGGGGAGAAAAAAGACATTTAAATTGGGAAAGAAGTGAAACTATCCCTGTTTGCAACTGAACATGATCTTATATACAGAAAAGTTTTAATATTCCATAAAAATACTGTTAGAAGTAACAAATGAATTTGATAAAACTGCAGGATATGATGTCAATGTACAAAAATCAGCTGTGTTTGTACATATTTACAAAGACTTTCTGAAAAAGGAAGTTAGGAAGACAATCCCTATTATGGTAGCACCAAAAAAGAAAAAAATACTTATTCAGGAATAAACTTAACTAAAGTGGTGAAAGACTTGTCTACTGAAAACCAAAACACTAAAGACAGAAACAGGGATTTCCCAGGTGGTCTGGTGGTTAAGAATCCATCTTGCAATGTAGGGCGTGTGGGTTTGATCTCTGGTCAGGGACCTAAGATCCCATACATTGAGTGGCAATTAAGACTGAGTCTGGCAACTACTTAGCTCAAACACTCCAGAGCCCCCCTGTCACAACTACAGTCTGGATGCTGCAACGAAAGATCCTGAATGATGCAAGGAAAGATGCCACAACTAAGACCCGATGCAGCCAAATAAATAAACATAAATTTAAAAAAACATTGAAGAGAGAAATAAAAGAAGACACAGATGGAAAGACATCCTGTGTTCAGGGATTCAGTTCAGTTCAGTTCAGTCGTCAGTCATGTCGACTCTTTGCGACCCCATGAACCACAGCATGCCAGGCCTCCCTGTCCATCACCAACTCCCAGAGTCCACCCAAACCCATGTCAATCGAGTCGGTGATGCCATCCAACCATCTCATCCTCTGTCATCCCCTTTTCCTCCTGCCTTCAATCTTTCCCAGCATCAGGGTCTTTTCAAATGAGTCAGCTCTTCACATCAGGTGGCCAAAGTATTGGAGTTTCAGCTTCAACATCAGTCCTTCCAATGAACACCCAGGACTGATCTCCCCTAGGATGAACTGGTTGGATCTCCTTGCAGTCCAAGGGACTCTCAAGAGTCTTCTCCAACACCACAGTTCAAAAGCATCAATTCTTCTGTGCTGAGCTTTCTTTATAGTCCAACTCTCACATCCATACATGACCAGTGGAAAAACCATAGCCTTGAGTAGACGGACCTGTGTTGGTAAAGTAATGTCTCTGCTTTGTAATATGCTGTCTAGGTTGGTCATAACTTTCCTTCCAAGGAGTAAGTGTCTTTTAATTTCATGGCTGCAATCACCATCTGCAGTGATTTTGGAGCCCAGAAAAATAAAGTCAGCCACTGTTTGCACTGTTTCCCCATTTATTTGCCATGAAGTGATGGGACTGGATGCCATGATCTTAGTTTTCTGAATGTGAGCTTTAAGCCAGCTTTTTCACTCTCCTCTTTCACTTTCATCAAGAGGCTCTTTAGTTCTTCACTTTCTACCATAAGGGTGGTGTCATCTGCATATCTGAGGTTAGACTATTTAATATTATTGTACTATCCTACCCAAAGTGATATACAGATATAGAGATTCAATGAAAATTATATGAAAATTTATTAGGCATTTTATTTTACAGAAATAAAAAAGAAAAACCAACCCTGCAACTCACATGGAAGCACAAAAGATTGCAAATAGTCAAATCAGTCCCAAGAAAGAAGAACAGACATCCTGACTTAAATATATTATGAAGTTCTTCAAACAATACAGTACTGGAATAAAGACAGACATATAGACCAATGGAACAGAACAGTGAACCGAGAAATAAACCTATGCATGTATGGTTAACTGATCTTTGACAAGAGTGCTAAGAATATACAATATGCATTCCTCAACAAATGATGTTAGTAAAACTGGATAGCCACATAAAAAAGAATGAAACTGAACATTTATCTTATACCTTACAACAAAAATGAACTCAAAATATCTTATACATAATACCTGAAACAGTAAAACTCCTAGAAGAAAACACAGGGGAAAAGCTTTATGATATTTGTCTTGGCAATGATTTCATGGATGACAGCAAAAGAAGAGGCAACAAAACCAAAAATAAACAAGTGGGATTATATCAAACTAAAAAGCTCCTGCACAGAAAAGAAACAATCAACAGAGTGAAAAGGTAAGCTATGAAATGGGAGAAAATATTTGCAAACCACATATCTGATAAGGGGTTAATCTCCAAAATATATAAGGAACTCCTACAACTCAATGTCAAAAAGCCTAATAACTCAAAAAATGGGCTAAGGACTTAAATAGGTATTTTTCACAAAAAAGTCATACAAATGGCCAATGAGTATGAAAAAAAATGCTCAGAGTCTCTAATCATCAGAGAAATGCAAATCAAAACCACAACACTATATCCCCTCATATCTGTCACTATGGTTATTATGAAACTAATATACAAACCAAAAGATGATGAGAGGAGAGGATGTGGAGATATTGGAACTCTAGCATACTCTTGGTTGGAATGGAAAATGCTGTAGCTGCTATGGAAAACAGGATGGAGGAGCCTTGAAACATTAAAATAGAACTGCCATATCATCCAGCAAATTCACTTCTGAATATTTATCCAAAAGAGTTGAATTCAGGAGCTCAAGAAGGTATTAGATTCCCATGTTCATTGCAACAATAACCAAGATGTGGAAATAACTTAAATGTCCAGCAGCAGATGAATGAATAAAGAAAATGTGGTATATAAATATACAATGAAAGATCGACTCAATCTTAAAAAATGAATGAAATTTTGCAATATGTTACAATACAAATGAAACTTGAGGGAACTATGCTAAATGAACTAGATCAGTAACAGAAAGACAAAAACTGCATAATTCTACTTATAAGAATTTGATTCTTATAGTTGATTATCTAAAATCAATCAAAGAATGAAATGTAGTTGCCAGTGACCAGGAGGAGGGGCAAACAAGAGTTACTAATAAATGGGCATAAAGTATGAGTTAAGCAAGATGAACAAGCTCTTGAGATCTGTGAATAGCACTGGACCTACAGTCAACAACAATCCACTTAAAATTCTGTTAGGAGGGCATTGCTGTTATTGTTCAGACACTAAGTAGTGCACAATTCTTTGTGACCCCATGGGCTGTAGTAAGCCAGGCTCCTCTGTCCTCCACTGTCTCCCAGAGTTTACTTAATTCATGTCTATTGAATTGGTGATGCTACCTAACGACTTCGTCCTCTGCTGCCCCCTTCTCCTCTTGCCTTCAATCTTTTCAAGTATCAGGGTCTTTTCCAGCAAGTCGCCTCTTCACACAAAGTGGCCAAAGTTTTGGTGCTTCAGCTTCAGCATCAGTCCTTCCAGTGAATATTTAGGGTTGATTTCCTTTACGATTGACTGGTTTGACCGCTGTCCAAGGGACTCTAAAGAGTCTTATCCAGAATCACAATTTGAAAGCATCAAGTTTTCAGTGCTCAGCCTTCTTTATGATCCAACCCTCATATCTGTACATGACTACTGAAAAAACCATAGCTTTGTCTAGATGGACCTCTGTCGGCAAAGTGATATCTCTGCTTTTTAATACTCTGTCTAGGTTTGTCCTAGTTTTCCTTCTAAGGAGCAAGCGTCTTTTAAATTCTTGGCTGCAGTCACTATCTGAAGTGATTTTGGAGCCCAAGAAAATAAAATCTGCCACTGCTTTCACTTTTCCCTCTTCTATTTGCCATGAAGTGATGAGACCAGATGCCATATTTTAGCTTTTTTAATGTTGAGTTTCAAGCCAGCTTTTGCACTCTCCTATTTGACCTTCATCAAGAAGTTCTTTATTTCCACTTCACTTTCTGCCATTAGAGTGGTATCTTCTGCATATCTAAGGTTGCTGATATTTCTCCTGGCAATCTTGATTCCAGCTTGTGATTCATTGCTGGATGAATTACAAGCTGGGGTGCTGGCATTTCACATGATATATTCTGCATAAAAGTTAAATAAGCACGATGACATTATACAATTTTGTCATACTCTTTTCCCAACTTTGAGCCAGTCAGTTATTCCATGTACAGTTCTAACTGTTGCTTCTTTTTAAAAACATTAATTAATTCATTTTAATTGGAAGATAATTACTTTACAATATTGATGGTTTTAACCATACATTAACATGAATCGGCCATAGGTGTACATGTGTCCCAGCCATCGTGAACCCCCCTCGCACCTCCCTCCCCACCCTCTAACTGTTGATTCTTGACCTGCACAAAGGTTTCTCAAGAAGCAGGTAAGGTAGTCTGGTATTCCCATCTCTTTAAGAATTTTCCACAGTTTCTTGTGATCCACATAGTCAAAGGCTTTAACGTAGTCAATGAAGCAGAAGTAGATGTTTTTCTGGAACTCCTTTGCTTTCTCTATGATCCAATGAATGTTGGCAATTTTATCTCTGGTTCCACTGCCTTTTCTAAACCCAGCTTGTATATCTAGAAATTCTCAGTTCATGTACTGCTGAAGTCTAGCTTGAAGGATTTTGAGCATAACCTTGCTAGCATGTGAAATGAGTGCAACTGTATGGTAGTTTGAACATTCTTTGGCACTGCCCTTCTTCAGGATTGGAATGAAAGCTGACCTTTTTCAGTCCTGTGACCACTGCTGAGTATTCCAAATATGCTGGCATATTGAGTGCAGCTCTTTAACAGCATTGAATTTTATGATTTAAAATAAGCTCAGCTGGAATTCCAACACCTACACTATCTTTGTCGTAGCAACACTTCCTAAGGCCCACTTGACTTCACATTCCAGGATGTCTGGCTCTAGGTGAGTGACCACACTATCATTCTTATCCAAGTCATTAAGACCTTTTTTTGTACAGTTCATCTGTGTATTCTTGCCACTTATTCATCTGTTCTGCTTCTGTTAGGTCCTTACCGTTTCTGTTCTTTATTGCGCCCATCCATGTATGAAATGTTCCCTTGATATTTCCAATTTTCTTGGAGATTTCTAGTCTTTCCCATTCTATTGTTTTCCTCTATTTCTTTGCATTGTTCATTTAAGAAGGCCTTTTTATCTCTCCTTGCTATTCACTGGAATTCTGTGTTCAGTTGGGTATATTTTCCCCTTTCTTCCTTGCCTTTTTTGCTTCTCTTCTTTTCTCAGCTATTTGTAATGCCTGCTCAGCCAGCCAGCCGTTTGCCTTCTTCCATTTCTTTTTCTTTGGGATGGTTTTGGTTGCTGCCTTCTGTACAATGCTGTGAACTTCCATCCATAGTTCTTAGGCACTCTGTCTACCAGATCTAATCCTTTGAATCTATTCATCACCTCCACCATATAATCATAAGGGATTTGATTTAGGTCAAACCTGAATGACTTAGTGGTTTTCCCTACTTTCTTCAATTTAAGACTGAATTTTGCATTAAGGAGCTCATGATCTGATTTTATGTTAAATGTGCTTAACCACGATAAAATAAAATTAAAAATAAAATTGGCTTTGTTTCATTGTGAGTTGTCCTTAAACAATGTAAGCATGTGTAGCTTTAATGCTTAACTCATGGAGGTTGAGCTTGCCAGCACCAATTTCAAGTAGAAGTAAAGTTTCAAAAGTTGCTACATCTTCCCATGCACAGTGGACCCCTAAATATTTGCTGGTCTTCACACATCTAACCTCATTCTATTGGACCTTTTTGTTTGGACGATCTGAACTTCTCTTTAGCTTAGATAGAACATTCATCTGGCTTTTCTTTAACCTGTTATTAAAAAATCCTGCCTAATGTATATTCACACCTTTTAAATAGCAAATATAGATACATATATTGCTAGATTGGAGAGACCTGAGGAAATTTGTGGTTTAGACTAATTTGATGATCATTTCTCTATAATTGCTGTTGTGGGTGTCTTTAGGCTCCTTCCTTCAGAGGTTAATTCTTCAGTTTCAGTTCAGTTCAGTTGCTCAGTCATGTCTCTTTGTGACCCCATGAACCGCAGCACTCCAGGCCTCCCTGTCCATCACCAACTCCAAGAGTTTACCCAAACTCATGTCCATTGAGTCCATTGAGTCAGTGATGCCATCAAACCATCTCATCCTCTGTCATCCCCTTCCTCTCCTGCCCTCAATATTTCCCAGCATCAGGGTCTTTTCAAATGAGTCAGCTCTTCACATCAGGTGGCTAAAGTGTTGGAGCTTCAGTTTCAACATCAGGCCTTCCAATGAACACCCAGGGCTGATCTCCTTTAGGATGGACTGGTTGGATCTCCTTGCTGTCCAAGGGACTCTCAAGAGTCTTCTCCAACACTGCAGTTCAAAAACATCAATTCTTCTGTGCTCAGCTCTCTTTATATAGTCCAACTCTCACATCCACACATGACTACTGGAAAAACCATAGCCTTGACTAGACAGATCTTTGCTGACAAAGTAATGTCTCTGCTTTGTAATATGCTGTCTAGGTTGGTCATAACTTTCCTTCCAAGGAGTAAACATCTTTTAATTTCATAGGTGCAATCACCATCTGCAGTGCTTTTGGAGCCCCCCCAAAATAGTCAGTTTAGCATGTAACATTTGAAACATTATATTTAGTCATAAGTCCCAAGTAATTGCTGAGGTAATTCTTTGCACAGTGATTACAATTTCTTGAATCAGGATAGTTTTTCCTGGATCTTGAGGATGTAGTAGGTTTATAAATAAGCCTCTCATATTCTACATGTAAATGAAACATTGGTAGATTTCATTTCCACTGTTCTGTCCACAGAATCAACTGAAGTGTGTTCTTGCAACATGTCCTGATTTATGCTGTGTGAATATGTGACTTCACAGGGAAAGGTGTTTCCGCCTCTGTGCCCCGAGGCCTATGACTGTGTAACTGTCAGTGTGAGCTGGCTGCTGTTGGCCACGGTCACTCTGGGTTCACATGTGCATACTTGGACATTCTGGGGCTGTGGTCATTGTAACAGCTTCCCTTGGGTGGCTGAAGACGTGCTCTGGAGCCCGTGACCCACACTGCCAGGCAGTGCCAGGTGACATGAGGCCATGCCTTTCCTGCCCAGTCTTCAGTCCGGATGCTGAAGACTCACTCAAGTTCTCCAGCCTGGAGCTCTCTCTGCAACTCCTGCCTCACAGTTCCAACCACCTGCTTGCTCTTCAGCCTGAAGGGCATCTCAGGGTTAACATGCCCAGAGTTGCCCATCCACCAACACCTGCTCAGCTCACAGGCATCCATATCTCAACAGCTCACATTCTTTCAGTTGCTCAGAAAAAAACGCCTTGGAAGAGAACTCAAACAATACAAAAGGAAACCACCAAACCACAGAAGAAAAAAGTAGGGAACAAAGAAGAAACACAAAATCAACTGGAAAACAAGGTTTAAAGTGGCAATAAAAACATACCTATCAATAATTGCTTTAAATATCAATGGCTCAAATGCTCTGTCTGATCAAATACATAGAGTGGAAACTGTATAGTAAAATAAGAACATACAATATGCAGCCTACAGGAAAGTCACTTTAGGGTGAAGGACACACATAGACTGAAGGTGAGGGAATGGAAAAATATATTTTATGCAAATGGAAATGATAAAAAAGTAGGGGTAGCAAAACTCATATCAGACAAGATAGACTTTTAAAACTAAGGCCATAAAGATAAAAAAGGACACTATACAGTGACAAAAAGATCAACATAAAAAGAGGATATTATACTCATTAACAAATATACACCCAATATAAATGATACAAATGAACTTATTTACAAAACAGAAACAGACTCACAGACATAGAAAAGAAACTTACAGTTGCCAGAGGGGAAAAGCAGGAGAGACAGATCAGGAGTTTGGGATTAGCAGATACCAACTACTCTACATAAAACGGATTTTTAAAAAAGGTCCTACTGAATACCACAGGGAATTATACTCACTGTCTTGTAATAAACTACAATGGAAAAGAAAATGAAATATATTATATATATATATATATAACAGAACCACTTTGCTGTATGCTAGAAACTAATACAATACTGTAAATAGACTACACTTCAATAAAAAAATAAATATACGCACCCAATATAGGAGGACTTAAAAACATAAGACAAATACTAACAAACATAAAAGGAGAACTCGATGAAAATACAATAATAATAGAAGACAGTAACACCCAACTGACATCAATGGACAGTTCTTCCAGACAGAAAATCAATAAGGAAACAGACACCCTAAACAACACAATAGAACAGTTTGATTTAATTATTACCTTTAGGAATCACATCCCTCCCTCCCCACAAAAAAACAGAATACACATTTTTCTAGCACACATGAAACATTCTCTAGGATAAATGACATACAAGAACATAAAACAAGCCTAAACATATACAATGGCATGAAACTAGTAATTAACCTCAAAAAGAAAAATGAGAAAAAAATGATTACATGGAGACTAAACAACATGCTATTAAAAACCAATGGATCAATGACGAAATCAAAGAGGAAATTAAAAAATAACTTGAGACAAATGACAATGAAAACACAACCATATAAAGTCTATGGGATGCAACAAAAGCAGTCCTAAGAGGGAAGTTCATAGTGATACAGGCCCTTCTTAGAAAACAAGAAAAACATCAAGTAAACAACTACGGTACCACATAAAAGAGTGGTAAAGAGAAAAAGAAGAACAAACACAACTCAAAGTCAGCAGAAGGAAGGACTAATAAAGATCAGAGAGAAAATAAACAAAATAGATATTTAAAGATAATAGAAGAAAATCAATAAAACCAAGAACTGTGCATTTGAAAATATAAACAAAATCAACAAACTTCTGGCTAGGCTCACCAAGAAGAAAAGAGAGGGGACCCAAATAAACAAAATAACAGATAAAAGAGGAGAAATAACAACAGAGACTGCAGAGATACAAAAAAACATAACAGAATACTCTAAATAATCATAAGCCAATAGACTGGACAATCTAGATGAATGAGACAGGTTTCTAGAAACATACAGCCCACCAAAGAAGACATAGATGATCTGAAGAGACTGACCAGTAGATGTGAAACAGAATCTGTAATTAAAAAAGAAAAAACTCCCTGCAAACAAAAGTTCAGGACCATGTATGGCTTCACAGGACCATGTATAGCGTTATTCTAATAACGCTATAAAGAACTTACACAGATCCTTCTCAAACTCCAAAAGACTGAAGAGGAGGGAACACTCCCAAAGTCATTTTATGAAACCACTATCACCCTGATACCAAAACCAAACAAAGACACTACCAAAAAAGAAAATTACAGGCCAATATCTTTGAAAAATATAAATGCAAAAATTCTCAACAAAATATCAGCAAACAAAATGCAACAACACATGAAAAGGATCATACACGATGATCAAGTTGGATTCATTCCACCATAACAATGATGGTCCAACATACACAAATCAGTCAATGTGATATACTACATCAACAAAAGAAAAGATAAAAACCACATGATCACCTCATCAGATGTAGAAAAAGCATATAATAAATTCAGCATTCATTCATGATAAAAACTCTCAGCAAAGTGAGCATAGAGGGAATACATCTCAGCATAATAAAACTACTTATGACAAACCCACAACCAACATAAATCTGAAAAGCTGAAAGGCTTCCCACCAAAATATGGAAAAATACAAAGTTGTCTAATCTTACTACTTCCACTCAACATAGTATTGGAAGTTGTCATCACAGCAAGCAGACAAGCAAAAGAAATAAAAGTGATCCAAATTCAAAGGGAAGAGGTAAAATTGTTATTATATGCAGACGACATGATATTATATATGTGTGTGCTAATCGGTCAGTCATGTCTGACTCTCTGTGACCCCATGGAGACTGTAGCCCACCAAGCTCCTCTGTCTATGTAATTCTCCAGGCAAGAATCCTGGAGTGAGTTGCCATTTCCTTTTCCAGGGGATCTTCCTGACCCAGGGATTGAGCCCAAATCTCCCGCAGTTCAGGCAGACTCTTTACTGACTAAGCCACCTAAAGACCACAAAGAAACCACTAGAACTGATAAATTAACTCAGAAAAGTAGCAGGATATAAGATTAACTTATGGAAATCTGTTGTAATTTCTTGACACTAACAATGAAATACCAGAAAGGGAAAGTTTTTACATTGTATAAAATTCCTTTTATAACTGTATAAAAAATACTTAAGGATACATCTAAGGAGGTGAAAAGTATAAAACATGCTGAGAACTATAAAACATTGACAAAGCAAATTGAAGATAATTCAAAGAAATGGAAAGATACCCCATGTTCCTGGATTAGAAGAACTAATACTGTTAAAATGTCCATACTACCCAAACCAATCTACATATTTAATGTGATCCCTATCAGATTACCCAGGACATTTTTAAAAGAACTAGAACAAATAATCCTAAAATTTACCTGAAATTTACAAAAGACCTAGAATTGCCAAAGCAATCCTAAGGAAAAAGGACAAGCTAGAGACATAACCCTCTCAGACTTCAGACAATATTACAAAGTTACAGCAATCAAAACAGCATGGTATTAACAGAAAAACAGAAACATGGATCAATGGAACAGAATAGAAAACCCAGAAATAAACCCACACACCTACAATCAATTAATCTTTGACAAAGGAGGAAGGAATATACAATGGAGATAAGTCTCTTTGGTAAATGGTGTTGGAAAAGCTGGACAACCATAAATATAAAATCAATGAAGTCAGGACTCCCTTATACCACATGCAAAAATAAACTCAGAATGTTTTAAAGACTTAAATGAAAGACATGACACCATAAACTTCCTAAAAGAGAACATAGGCAAAACATTCTCTGACATAAATCATAGAGATGTTTTTTTAGGTCAGTCTCCCAAGGCAAAAGAAATAAAAGCAAAAATAAATAGGACCTAATAAAACATGTAAGCTTCTGCACAGCAAAGGAAACCGTAAGCAAAACAAAAAGACAACCCATGGAATGGGAAAACAGTTGCAAATGATGCGACTGACAAGTGTTTAATTTCCAAAGTATACAAATAGCTCATACAACCCAAAAACAAAAAACCCAAACAACCCAATCAAAAAATGGGTAGAAGACCTAAATGGACATTTCTCCAAAGAAGACATCCAGATGGCTAGCCACATGAAAAGATGCTCAACATCTCTAATTACTGTGTGTGCTCAGTCGCTCAGTCATGTCCAGTTGTTTGCAACCCCGTGGACTGTTGCCCTCCAGGCTCCTCTGTCCATGGGATTCTCCAGACAAGAATACTGGGATGGGTTGCCATGCCATCTTCCAGGGGATCTTCTTGACGCAGGGATTAAACCCATGTCTCTTCCATCTCCTGCATTGGCAGGCAGATTCTTTACCACTAGCATCACTTGGGAAGCCCAATATATATGTATACACACACATAATTGAATAATTTTGCTGTACTCCCGAAACTAACACAATATTGTAAATCAACTATACTTTAATAAAAAAAATCTTGGAGTTCTCCTGGACTCTTCTCTCACAACTCACATCCCAATCTATCAGCTCTGTTCACATTGTTATTCAGAACTCAACCACTTTTCTTATTTCTGTCCCTGGTGCAGGTCGCATCAACTGCCTCTCCTCCATGGATGACCCAACAGCCTCCTGGCTGGTCTCACTGTTTGAGTCCATCATTCTCTACACAATAACCAAAGTGACCCTTGGTAAAATACAATCAGATCACATCACTCCTCTGCCTAAAACCTTCAAAGGCTGCCACTTAATTCAGAGGAAGAGTCAGAATCCTCACCACGGCACCCAAAGCGTATGGCTTATCTGGTCTCACTTTTGCTCTCCACTCCCAGTCACTCCAGCTTCCATGGGCTCCTGACCAATCTGAGACATCAGTTTGAGAACTGAAGTCACAAGGAACTGGGGGACATTAACAGCATGCAATGCTAGTCAGAGATGTTAATACAGAGGCACAAGTCTAAAGTCTTGACCTTCAGGGCTCAAGTCCTGAAATATTGCTGAAAACATCCAGACTTTCCAGAAATTGCATTTTGTTTCTCGTCTGCTATCATCCCTCCTATCAACACTGACACTGTCTATTCAAATGAACATATCCTTTCAGAGAGATGAAATAAATTTGCCAAAGGCTTCTTTCCTACCCTTGTCAAAATATTTCCCATACAAGTCCTGTCTGTATGGGTTGTCACCCTGCTGAAACGTAGAATAAATTGGGAGAGGGGAAGTGGAGTTCAAGGTGGGATAAAGAGGACTGAAAAGACCAAGTGGGCTAAAATGCCTGGCTTGTTTTGTTTTTACTATCAAGGGAATATAATCTAAAACCTTCAGGTTCACCTTCAAAAAATATTTTCATTTACTCCTCTGTCATGTGAACTATGTTATTTGTCTTCACTTTACATGATAGAAATGCTGTGTCCTAGAGAGCTTCACCAGGTTACAGAGAAAATGGCAACAGAGTTGAGACACAAGGCTGAGTCCTATGGCTTCAAGTTTCTAACACACACACAAACACACACACGCATACCTCTGATCTACTGATTTGTCCGTGTCCCTTTTCTTTTCCTTCCGGAAGATCTGTCTTAAATTAACTTTTTAAAAAAGAACTGTTCAGTTTGGATCTGCCTTTAAAACACAAAACATGAATTTGATTTTTAAGGTGAAAAGATGTAGGGCTCTGTAAAGATGATAACTTCCTTTCACTATATTCTAAATATGCAAATAAATTAATCTGTTACAACAGTAACACTCACTCTGACGTAACCATC
Source organism: Muntiacus reevesi (assembly GCF_963930625.1). Lineage (NCBI taxonomy): Eukaryota > Metazoa > Chordata > Mammalia > Artiodactyla > Cervidae > Muntiacus > Muntiacus reevesi. The sequence goes on from NC_089251.1 coordinate 267,173,469, forward strand.
CTCTATTATTCTTAGATAGAGGTGTTTAAGGCCAATTAAAACTTAATTTCCCATGACAGGGACTGTCAAAATATCTCCCTCAACCACTCCATAAACACTTATGTCAAGGGCTTTATAACAGTGAATAACTACTACCAGACAAATTCTTCCATAGATAACTGTAGACACTAAAAAAATATAAACACTGCTATCAGATGACACCGGGGAACGACCTAAAACAGCCTTTCCCAATACTCTTTCCGGAGGTTTATCAACTACAGACTTAAAAAAATAACTAGACTTTGCACAGGAACAATTTTTTTTAATCCTATCATATATTTGCTTTTCATTTAATTAATTTCTTCTCTCACATTGAATATTCCCTCCTTTCTACCTAATTTTGAATTTAACTTGCTGCTCTTTCCCTAACTTCTTTAGATGGATACTCAGATCTTTGATGTAATACTTGATGATCCACTGAGGTGTTGGTTCCACTGTGCTCGACAGGACACATTTGGAATACTATTGGCCACAAACTTCCAAGAGGAACTCTGACAAATATGGCCACGCCTAGTTGAAGGAAGCTAGGATAACGACACGTCTATGAACATCAGGAAATACTGATGGTTACCCTGGCAAAGGGAAGAGTTGGAAACAGTGGAGATGAGAATGATTTTCAGACATTTGCAAGGCTGGCACATTTAAGAAGAACAAAATTTTATTTGAATTACTTCAAAGAATGAACAACAGAAAAAAGCTATAGGAAGGTTGATTTTGCATCAGGAAAAAGCCTTTCTCAAAGTTGTAAAGTTTTCAAAATTAAGACTAAAAGGGCTTCCTTGGTGGTCCAGTGGTTAAGACTGCGCCTTCCAATGCAGGTGGTGCAGGTTTGATCCCTGATCAGGGAGCTAAGATCCCATGTGCCTTGTGGCCAAAAAACCAAAGCATAAAACAGAAGCAATATTGTAACAAATAAAGACTTTAAAAATGGTCCACATAAAAAAATCTTAAAAGAAAAACTTAAGTGTTCAATTAGGGATGAGGGGAGTGACAGGAGTAATAATGAAGGGGTTCTTGACTGTCGTTAATGTTAAATGTCGTAAATGTTAATGTTAAATGTTAAAGTTCTTGGTGATACTCTTCTCCTAAGTCAAAGACAGCCTTAGTTCTATGAACATAACTGCCATAGCCTACTTATCTCAGGAGTATAAACATAAACAGTGTCACGAATAGAAGAGGGGACCCCTGGGCAGGATAACACAGCCAGGGCCTTCCTAGCAGAGCCCAATACATGCTATGCTCTTAGAAGAAAGTGGGGAGGTCAAGGTGGGGTCAGCCAAGGAGCGCCCTGAGGACAAATTTTTAAATCAGTTTCTGTTTTCCCATCCTGCCTAGTCCCATTACCAATCAGAATCTAGGGCACTTTATTAAAAAAATTCTACATATAAAGTCTTGATTACAGATGATTAGAAGAAGGAAAGGATTTAGAAAAGGATTCATTGCAAGATTTCTTTCAATAGCAGGCAACCCATTCCCACCTCTAGTACATTTAAAAGACAGTTCAGCTTTTCTTTCTTTTCTCTTATATGAAACAAATCAGCTTTTCATTGTGAAAAATTTTAAACAGTGAGTACATAAAATGAATAGTGGAAGACTGCCCACCACAGTGCCTGTATAAAACACTATCAATAATTTGGCATGTATCTCTCTAATCCACATTCTGAACATATACATAGACATACATGCCAAGATTCAACTTTTCAAATTTTAACTTATATACATGTCTGTATGTATATGATTCATGACATTAATGTAAGAAGAAATGAAACCACTGAGTACTGATTGTTTATAAAATGGCAGGCATTAAGCTATGTATTTTACTTCATTTATCTTGCTTAATTCTCCTAACAACTCAATAAACAGGTTTCATTCAATCTCATTTGAAAGTTGAGAAGTGGAGGCAGAGAACAGTGCTTTTCCTAGTAAGTGCTTGAGTTCAGATTTTGAACACAGGACTCTCTGGATTAAATTCTCTTGCACTCTCCTGATTCTCTCTCCCTTGGGGCTTGCAGGTGGTATTGCTCCACCATCGTGCCTTCACTGTCAATCTACTGAGGAAGAAATTTGCCCCCCATAATAAAAAGAGGTTCGAGTTGTATAAACCAGACAAAACAGTCTCAACAAAATGCTATTTGCTTAACACTTTTTAAAGAAAGGTGTTTGTTTATTTTTGGCTGTGCGAGTCTTCGCGCTGCATGCGGCTCTCTCTAGCTGTGGTGAGCTGTGGTGCCCGGGCTTCTCACTGTGGCAGCTTGTTTGTTACGGAGCATGGGCTCTCAGTGTGTGGGCTTCAGCAGCTGCAGCACTCAGCTTCAGTAGTTGGGGTTCCTGGGCTCTAGAGCATGGGCTCAGTAGTTGTGGCTCACAGGCTTAGTTACTCTGCTGCATGTGGAATCTTCCCAGACCAGGGATCAGACCCAGACCCAGACCACTGGCAGGCAGATTCTTACCCACTGCACCACCAGGGAAGTCCAATATTGGCTTAATGTTTTATTAGACAGATCCCAGAACTCCTTCTTAATGCATGTGACTATGACTCATGAAACACAACTTTTCAATTCTTCAAATGCTAAACTGCTAACTTATGGATATGTAGTTTCCCTTCCTCCTCAGTATCACAAGCTCCCCAGCCCAGCACAGCCCACAGCCTTAGGAAGACACAAATCTTCCTAACTGCTAACAAGGCAGTTCTAAGAGGGGACCCGGGGTCTTAGGTTATAGCTGTATAAAAAGAGATCTTGCCACATTTGCTTTGTCTCCCTGTTTTTTTTTTTAAGCTGAGATATAATTGACACATAATATTGTGAAAGTTTAAGGTGTATAACATGTTGATTTGATATTAATACATTTATATATTGCAATATGTTGACCACACTGTAGAATTACCTAACACCTACATTAAATTACATAACTATAATTTTTTGTGGTAAGAATAATTAAGATCCATTCTCTTGGCAATAAAGCAGCTGTTAAGTTTATAACATTATTGTTATCATAATTACTATGATAGATCTCCAGGACTTATTTATCTCCTAGTGGCAAGTCTGTACCTTAAATAATACTCTTCTAGTTCTCTCTCCAACACATTCTCTCCCCACACATATGTGACATCTGTCACACACTTTGTTTTTGCTGAACCATTTAAAGGTAAGATGTGGCCATGATAACAGTCACCCAGTACTCAGCATGCATCTACAGGTATGACATTCTGCTAGATGAGCACAGTATCATGATCAAATGTAAGAAAATGAACATTATTTCACTAATACCTAGATCAGAGCACACATTAAAGTTCCCAGCTATTTCTTAAAGAAGTGTTTATAACTGGTTTGTTGCAAAAACTCCTATATATTCTACCCTTGACCCCTTGCCTCTTAGGAACAGTCTTTCAGAGTCATCTAAAGTGCTGTGTTCTGGGCTTAAGTCCTCAGTTTTGTCCACCAAATAAAACATCTCTTAACTTTAAGCTTGTGCATTTTTTGTTCAGGTGACAACATCTACACCAGGTTTGGGGGCAGGTTGTGAGGGGGTTGATCTTGCCCTCTCTAGAAGGTCTTAAGTGAAACGTCCCCTGGATGCAGACCATTCTTCATTCTCGAGTTAGCACAGAGATCTGGACCTGGGCTCTGAAAGGACATGGGTAAGACAGAGACTGTGTACACTGGGGTGGGAGGCAGGGCCGGCAAGTGCAAATAGCCCCAAACACAGCAGGAAGCAGGACCTGGGATGTGGCCCTGGAAGGACTATGGATACCAGCTCTCAGGGTTGATGAGGAGGGATCAGCTTTGCCACTGGGTGAGCTTCCTCACCCCCTTCCCTTCCTGGGCCTTCATTTTCACTCTGAGGGGAAGACAATCATAAAATGGAAACAGTTTAGAATGTGGTTTTAAAATGAACAGATATACAATAATTCCAAAGATGTACCAGAAACTGGCACCACGCTTGCCCAGCCTCCTCAATTTCTTATTCTCTGCCCCTTGCCAGGCAGGTCTGGCCCCCTGGGAGGCTTTGGGAGCCCCTATGTGAAGCTCGCTTTCATTGATGGCCCTGTTTGTCCACTGAACAAAAAAATGGCAACCTAAAAGTTGAGAATTACATTTTATTCGTTGGATATACTGAGAATTTAAGCCTGGGAGACAGCCTTTCTGATCACTGAGGGACTGCTCTTAAGAGGTATGGGGAAAAAGCCAGGATACATAGGAATTATGGCAATAAAAAAGCAGATAGTAGGAACATCAAAAGATTACTATTAATGAAAGAAAACTAGATATCTCAAGTTAAGGAATTTAGCACTTTTCTTTGTATGGGAATATGCAAGAGTCTGGGATTATTGATATGCACTCCTTTGATATGCACCTCAGCTATCAGGGGCCAGCATCCTGCTTTCCTCCAGCCTGAATCCCCTCAAGGTACACAGTTAGGGTGGCTGTCGTGGCTGCTGGCTTCAGGCTGCAACATCCTCTCTTTACTGATAAGGCAGGCAACTTCCATGGCCCCCGGCAAAAATGTTCTTTTGTTGAAAGCTTTCAGATGTAAAAAGTCCCATTTTGACAAAAAACTCCTTATAAAGGATCCCTACATGAATATTTCTAAATCATTATTGCCAGTTATTTTAGCTCTTTGAAATGAAGCCCATCCATTTCACAGCAGTCAATTTCCCAAAAGATGGATCTGAAAACTCTCAGTTAATGCATATGTAACTGTGCTTAGGTTTGAATTTTAGGCTAGGTTGTCAGATATTATTTTCTCTTCAATGTTTCTGCATTTCAGTAGCGTTCTAGCAATTGCTGTCACATACTATCCAAAGCAAGGCAATGCTGGCTAAATCAGAGTTCAGAAGCAATTATCCCAGTTTTAACATCAGTGTCATCAGAGTCTCTGGGACATGGCAGACCCTGGCAGGCTGCTGGGCTGCTGTGTCTTTCACTGACCCAGCAATCTGGACAGAGTGCTTTTTAGACTTTTTTTTCACCCACCTGCCCACAGGCAACTCATCTTAGTGCTTCTGGGGACTCAATGAACCATGCAATCCCAGCAATCAGTGTTTATGAGTGTCTCACCAATGACCAGAACTCTGCTTAGAGCAGTTGCAGAGCTTACTAGACAAATTTCAAGAGACAGTTCTCATGCTTAAGAAGGAAGACACTAAACTAACATTCACTGAGAAGTTACGATGCTGCAGGAATTTTAACAAATATTGTTTTACCTCACACAGACAGTATAAGATAGGAATCACCATTGTTTCATAAATAAAGAACTGAGTGAGGGTTGGAGAGGTTGTGTCTTAGAATAAGCGGAAGGAGGGGATGTGAAGTTTAGCCACAACCAGAGCAAGCTATTTCCACTGAGAAACCAAGATGAATATATACGATAGTAAATCCAAACGACAAGGGATTACAGACATGCCCTTGTACTAGAAACCAAGGGAGAGGTGTTGTGGGTAGAGGGTGTTTCCAAGAATGAGAGACACTGGGGCTGTCCTTAAATTCAGCTGGGGTTTTGGATAGACAAAGGGAGAGGAAAGGCTTTTGGGCAGGAGCAGGAGTGGGAGGAGCTCTGAACTCTCGGGAAGATCCAGAGGGCCTCACCCCACTGGAGAAGAAAGATTTATTTGGAAAATTTTGGAAAGACAAGGACAGAGAAGGTGGTTACAAATACAAAAGACTCCAAAGCCTTGTGGAATTAACCTGTTTGATGAGAAATATTTTTGGCTCCTGATTTCAGCACGGGTTTTGGATTCATACAACCTCATTTCCAGATAAAAGAGTCAGTGGAACGAGGCATTCTTGAACTACAATTGTGTACTTCATATTCCTATTATGATCTATGGAGGTGGAGCAGTCTGCCTAGCGAAACAATCAACGCATGAGAAACAGTGAGGCGCCAACACAAATAACACTAGCCAAGCTGGAAATGAGGAACAGGTACGGCCCTTTCATCAAGACCCAAGACCCATGTCACTATCTGACTCACCTCTGTCCCAGAAGCTGTCTAGGCCTCGTGGGAGTGTTATGGTTGATCTGTGAGAAACCTAGAGGGAGAGAGATGAGGGCTGGTACTGTCAGCGAACAGTTCTTGGAGGAAGGGGAGGGTCTCACTGAGCAGTGAACTGTAGGTACAATTTGGAGAGACAGAAAAGAATGGGGAAGGAACTCAAAATGAGGTTACCGAGTAGATGAGTGGAGACACACAAGTAGGGACAAGCATGCTGATTCCTTAGAGTCTATTTTGGACAGAGCAATAGCTATATGTTAGGGATTAGAGAAATTGACCTGATGTGGAAAGGTCAACTCAGACTTCCTTCAGGTACAGATGGTAGGCAATTTGCCACAGATGGGAGGCAGAATGCCTCTCAATCTTGCTCACCTCGTGGTATACAGAAAACTGGTAGTGTCGGTATCTGTGTACTTCCTAGGGAAAGAGACAGCACTACTATATACACACAGGGGACAGATCTCAAAGGTGGCGTGGATCTGGCCGAGTGAGCATGGTCACTCTTCTGAACACACTTCATCCAGGGTGTTCTGCCTTTCAGACACTGTATCAATAGTACACACATCAGCAATGTCCTAGTTATTGCCTGACCAATCGCTCTATTATCAGACTTCAAATAGTTCAGTCCAACACAGGGAAGAGTGTCCTCATTTGCTCAGTCCCTCCATCCTATTGCTGACTCCTTCAGACGTCAACTAAAGTCTTTTAGCAGCTTTTCTCCCGTGCTACTGTTATGAGCCATATCTCCTACATCTCATCCTGTGCAGTGAGGGTTCTGAAGTTTTAGTTCTTATATTAGGTCTATGATGCATTTTGAGCTAATTTTTGAATATGCTGTGAGGTAGGGCCTAATTACATTCTTTTTTTTTTCTTTCTTTCTTTTTCTTTTTTTTTTCGTATTCCCCATCCCGATCCCCCCTCCCACCTCCCTCTCCACCCTAATTCTTTTGCATGTCCATATCCAGTTGTCTCAATCCCATTTGTGGAAAGACTATTTCTTCATCCAACAAATGACCTCAACACTCTTGCTAAAAATTAATTGAGAATAGATATATGGAGCTATATCTGGATTCTCTATTTGATTCCTTTAACCTGTATGTCTATCTATGCCAGTTCTATGTTGTCTTCATTCTTGTAGCTTTGTAGTATGTTTTGAAATCGGGAAGTAGTTGTTCTTTTTCAAGGTTATTTGGCTATTCTGGTTCCCTTGAAATTCTATATGAATTAATTTCAGGATCAGCTTGTCAATTTCTGCAGCTGAGATTTTTAACAGGGGTGATATTAAATCTGTTGATCACAGGGTGTCTTTCCATTTAGTTAGGTCTTATTTCAGTTATGTTTTATAGTTTTCAGGGTACAAGTATTGCATAACTTTTGTTAAATTGATTCCTAAAATTTTATTTTTTTGATGTAGCTTTCAGTGTACAAGTCTTGCACTATTTTTATTAAATTCATTTCTAAAATTTTAATTTTTCATGCTATTATAAATGGAATTGTCTTAATTTCATTTTCAGACTGTACAGTGCTAGTGTGCAGAAATACTCATTTCTGTGTGTTGATCTTATATTCTGGAATTCATTTATTAGCTTTAAGTGTGTGTGTGTATTGTATGTATATTCTTTAAAATTTCACAGATGTCATCTGTGAATATAGTTTTACTTCTTCCTTTCCAATCTATATGCCTTTTATTTCTTTTTCTTGCCTATTTGTTCTGGCTAGAACCTCCAGCAGTGTTGAACAGAAGTAGTGAGTGTAAACATCCTTGCCTTGTTCCTGATTTTAAGGGGAAAGTTTCAGTCTTTCACCATTAAGTACAATGTTAGCTATGGCTTTTCATATGTTCTCTGGGACACCCAGACTGGTTAGATTTCTCCTTCTTTGATGTACACAGCATCCCATACTTCTCTCTACAGAAACACTAA